>NW_017253236.1:0-600000 GCF_001299255.1 Cyphellophora attinorum
CTAACCCTAACCCTAACCCTAACCCTAACCCTAACCCTAACCCTAACCCTAACCCTAACCCTAACCCTAACCCTAACCCTAACCCTAACCCTAACCCTAAACGTGACAGCCTGCTATACATCGCCGCAAGTGAACCCTCGCATGAAATCTTTGACACTTACACACCCGAATCCGATTAGACTGACAGGCTGATTGTACACGTCTGTTGTCCGCGGGCGGCGTGTTCTCTCTGGAGATACTACACAAACTCGCCATCGGATAGGCTGGAACACTGCCGCGGCATGGCACCTGAAGCTTTGGCAGATTTTCGTACCTCTTCCGCAAACTTGCACTCCGAACAGTATCAGCCGTCGTTTTGCGAACACGCGCAGCACACGCTCCAGCGCAGACTCTTCTTCCTCGGTATTGATCCTATGACTGTCTACAACAAGCCTTGGCTGAGGTGTTTGGCGCTATCGAAAAATACGCGAACTCGAAGCCCTCTCAACAGATCGAATTGTCGGCCGGTGGCGTCAACACTCGCGACACCCTCTAGCGGTGCTCCAATATGCTTATCTGAAGATTGTCAACGATACGGCCGACCGCTTCAGGCAGCCAAGGCCCAAGCTGGAACCTGCTGCCACGATTCCATTCTTTCATACAAAGTCATGCTAGACCTTGACCGGCCAACATTTCACCTACGCGCGTATGAGTCGATGAAGCACATTCTCAACAATATTCTTCTGCCATCAAGAGTCCTCCTGATATGGTCTTGTTGTCATCGTAGCTCGCAATCGAACCTGGCGCCGCGTTCCGGCGCTCCCATACAAATTTGGCACCCGAAACGAATTTGCCCAGCAGGTTCCATTCCTGCTGTTGTAGTTCCACTAACAGCTGTTCAGCTTGATCGAAAGAGTACGGAGACTCGCATAAAACACGAAAATACATACCTCATAAGTTTACTACAAGCGCAGTCTGCTGTTTGTCACACAAATGTGCATTAAATGGGGAGCCAGCCGGTACGTTTCGCGACGACGACGAGGCCAATTGGAATATAGCATGACAACACGCTGGAATGCCGGAGGAAGCTTAGTAACTACGGCATACATCATTTCCTAGCAGTATTCGAAAAGAATTTACGATTCGTATCCCGCCGTACGAATTTGCGGCGGAAGCGCAAGTAGCCGGATATTTCGCCCCGGCGATGGAATTATAAAGGCATGCCTCGAAGTCACTCAAGGGGCCTCCTAGAAGCTTATAGAGCACGGCATATGCCACTCCGAAGCAGGGTTCGAACTTGTCATCGATTTGCACTACGCTATAGAAATCTGGCATAAGGACGAATTGCCAAACTTTCCAGCGGCGGCGACGAGCACACCCAAGCGTAGGCTAATAACGCATTGGAGGACTTCGCGAGGCCGCTCACAGCACTTTGCCCTCGATGGCGTCGTTCGAACGATGGCCGGAGATTTGCATGCTGCCATACAAATCTGCACCAAGACCTCAATCAGCCATAGTTTTCGCGCCGACGATCACATCGCCTAAAGCGTAGATTGACCGCCTGCCAAAAACTTTCCAGGACCCTCTCAGCGGGGTCTCGTCCCCCTACGGCTTCGGTCGAAAAGTGTCGGCTGTTTGCGTCATGCCAAACAAACGGAGCGCAATCGACTATTGTTTTCGCGTCGACCACGGTACTACTTGTGTGCCAGGCCACTAACACGCAGAAGTCCCAGATGAAGCTCCCCAGGCATGCCATACACTACTCCTGAATACGCTTCGAAGTTGACAGCGGTTTGTGTTTTGCCATACGAATTAGTACTAAAGACGCAATTAATCATTCTTTTCGCAACGACGACGAGATCACCTGCACCCCAGACCAGACATACACGGTAAGTCCTAACGAAGCCCGTCACACACGGCACTACCATCTACGGAACAAGATTCGAAAATGCCAGCCTCCTGAACTTCGCCACACATCCTTGCAGCAAAAGCACAATCAGCCATTACTTTTGCGGCGACAACAATATCACCTGGTCCCTAGGCTAGTAACACGCAGACGATCCCGGAGAGGCGCCTCCCCCACGGCACTGCCCTCTACGAAGCAAGATTCGAAACTACCAGCCTCAGTATTTTGGCATGCAAATCTGCAGCACAACCGCAATCAGCCGCGCTTCTCCTAATATTCGTCCTGTGGTCGATCGAATAGTATCAGAATGAACGTCTCAGTCTCTGCTGTCATCCCAGTCTCGGTAATGCCAGTCTTGTCGCCGTTGGCGGAACCTACCGCTGTTCTCAGCCAAAGTGGGTCTAAAGCATATCAGAGTCCGACAAGTTGCTTTCAATCGATGCAGCACTCGGAGAGCTACCCAAGGCTCAGTGCCAATCCAGACTCCGTCGATCGGAGGATACAAATGCGTTGTTGGTGCTCGCGATCAAACATGATGCCGCTTAGTCGACATGCACCTTCGAAGTTCAAATCCGGCTAGTCTCTCAGCAGCGACGATGGCAAGGCGGACCCTATTGGCTATGTTAGACTTTGACTGAGTAGCGGCTCCCCTCGGCTATGTGTATAAAATTACCGCGGCAACTACAGCAAGGCGATCTAGGCCCACGAAACGGAGTCAGATCTTGGAGTTGCTACGGGGTGCAGACGCCTCTCCACACCGAATCCCTTCGTGAGATGGTGTGACTGCTCGAGCCTTTCTGTCGGGACAAGTCGGTAGTCCCGTCTGTGGATCGATTGTGAAGACTACTAGAACATCGTATCGCTTGTGGTTGTCTCCCTATGCAGAGCTTGACGAGACCGGCTCAAGGGGCGAGCACCAAGTCATCGCCTTGATCCTAAGGCACGCGAGGACGCCCTATCGAGTAACGACAGAAGTCTGTTTAGCTATACACTGTGTGCATTCAGGTATGACTCAGGGGATACATCCACTGAAATGGTAGGGGTCTTGCGAGTGGATTCAGGAGACTCCTCGCAACTTTACCCCGCGCGTTTATGGCAACTCGGACGCACTGGATAGCTCCACAGGCAAGCCCGCGCAAGATCAACCTAAGACACGTGGCGATTGCCGTACACGAACATATGCAAGACAATCATGTTCCGGGTGGCAATGATTGATAGCCGGATTGATAACCGAGCTTATGGTTCCCGCGCCCTCTTGTTCGCGACTTGCCAAGTACTTGCCAAGCCACCCCGCGGAAACTCTCTCCTTCCTGTGGGTCATTTCCCCACAGTATGGTCGCAATATATATTCTTCAGCATCATCCGAAGAGTGTTGCAATCTCCTGTCTCTTTCCGCTACGCTCACTCGTTATAATGGCCGCCCAAAACCAACACACTGAGAAAGACTCTGCCTACGAAATTGAGGATGTCACACCCCCGGAGATTGAGCAGGTACCGGAAGATGTCGACCATGGCTTCACTAAAGAAGAGCAGAAGCGAATTCTACGTCATGTTGACAGAAGACTGGTGCTGACATGCGGCCTCTTGTTCTGCATCTGCCTGATGGATCGGACGAATCTTGGTATTGCTGTTCTGTCCGGAATGCGCACCGATCTCAACCTGATCGGGAACCGATATAACATCATTACGGTCGTCTTCATGCCAACATATGCTCTATCCATGCCGATCGCCAACATAATACTCAAGAAAGCCGGAGCACGCGCGTTCCTGCCTACGGTCTGTCTTTTGTGGGGCATCACCCTCCTTGGAATGGGTTTCGTGAAGATCTGGTCACAGTTGATCCCGTTGAGACTTTTACTTGGAGTGTTTGAAGCTGGCTGCTTTCCAGGCTGTGCATATTTAGTATGTCTGAATCCGTGTCCTACCTACGACAGACTGACGAGGGATAGTTGAGCTGCTGGTATACAAGATATGAGCTGCAGAAACGAAATGCCGGCTTCTACATGGTTGGCATTTTATCTCAAGCATTCTCCGGCATTCTGGGCTTTGCTTTCTCGAAAGCGGAAGGCTCTGGAGTAGGTCCTGCTTGGTTGGGACGGCTCGACGTGAAAACCGGAGTGCATGGTCCTGGCTTGTCAGGCTGGCGTTGGATGTATGTTCGCTCCTCCCGGGGCCGTGGACCCCTAAACTGACGGCGTCCTAGTTTCATTCTCCAAGGGATCGTCACCGTTTTCATCGCTCTAATCGCATACGTGACGATTGTGAACTTCCCTGAGACCGCTCACAGGACTTTCGGTTTGAAATTCTTGAACGACGCCGAATCGAAGTGGATTGTGGCTCGTCTTCAGGCAGACCGGGAAGATGTCTACGCAGAGAAGTAAGTTTTCTTTTACCATCATCAATGTGTAAAGGCTCACGCATCCAAGATTCCGTCTTCGCGAATTCCTCGCCAACGCCCTGGATCTCAATACCTGGTTTTTCACGATCATCTTCCTCTGCAACAGCTGTCTCACTTACTCAATTGCCTATTTCCTACCCATCATCCTTCGAGACGGTATGGGTTTCGGAGTGGCAGCTGCTCAAACGCTTACGGCGCCCCCACACCTTGTCTCTCTACCGTTCATGTACGGCTTTGCGTGGGCAGGTGACAAGTACCGCAGACGTTCCCCGATTCTCATGTGCTGTGGAACAATCACCATCATCGGCCTCTCCCTTCTAGCATTCGCCAAGAACACAGGCGCAAGGTACTTCGGCGTCTTCCTGGCATGTATTGGTTCGAACAGCACGATTCCCGCACTGTTGACATGGCAGGGCAACAACGTAAGAGGTCAGTGGAAGCGTGCTTTCAGTAACGCTTTGATGATTTCGAGTGGTGGCATTGGTGGCGTCATTGCTGGCTTCGTTTTCAGAACGCAAGATGCTCCAGCGTATATTCCTGGCATCACAACGGGCATTGTATGTGGGGCGCTGATTCTACTGAGTTCGGTGATTCTTGCGATCCGTTTCTGGAGGGATAACAAGAAGGCGGACCAAGGCCAGAAGACCCTCGAGGGTTTGGAAAGATTCAGATACACATTGTAGGAAGCTTGCCGAGGGGCATAGTCGTCGACCTTCGACGCTCGTTTGCGACTTAGTAAGCCTACATAGTAGAGAGGCGTGTGCCTGGGCAAACAAATCTTCACTGGACGGCATTTCGGTTTTCATGATTAACAAGGGCTAGAGTAAGCGGCATGGCGATAGTCCTGCTGTGGCGATCGGATGCCGACGCGCCAAGAAATATCGTGTTTCGCGTTGCGTTCGCGTTCGGCCAATCAGAGTGATCCTTCTGCAAGACGACGACACAACATGAACTTGTTGACAACTCGCTCTGCATTGATTGTGGAATGCCACAAAATGTCCATCGCTCTGAGCCGGGAAAGTGAAGCGGCTGCAGGGAGCTTTCGCTGATCTGGACTAATGTTATCGTGACATTTCAGACAAACAGACTTCTCATGTTCTACATGCCTACAGGCCCATCAAACATCCTCTCGGAGATCCGCTACTGTTGCCTCCGTGTTCTCCTTTCCGTGCATCCTCCGCGCTACCTTCGTCGTGAACTTGGCGTCCGGATTGGGCGAGAGCAGCGCACCAACGATAGCCAGCACGCCGAAGGCAATACTGATCAGGTACACGATCTTCACAGCCTTTGAGAACGCCGTCTGGTACGCAATCGTCACCGTATCCAGAATCGCCGGGGTGAGACCCTGTACGCCCTTGAACGAGCCAGTCTCAAAGCCCTGCAGAAGCGCGGGAACCTGGTCTGCAGCAATGCCTGCCTCCTCAGCAGCCGGCACGACGATTGTCCCAATATATTCGGTGAACTTGTTGGCTTGAACCGTGCTATAGATTGCGAGAGCGATCGTAGCGATTGCCGTACGACCAGAGATCAGTGTACCAATCGATGCACCAATATTCTTGTCGGCCTGGGTGAAGGGCACCAGCGTACAGGCCACGTTCTCGACATAGCCCAAAGAGAAAGCGCCTAAGAAACAAAGCGCTTCCGCGGTCTTCAAGGTGTTGCGATTCGTTGATGCCATGCCGCCAATGAATGCCGTCATAGTCACGGTCGCAGTGACGAACTGCCACTTCGCTCTTCCACGGTTGACCAGGAAACCTCCGAAAATCTGTCCAGTCAGTGTTCCACCTCCCAAGATGCAAGAGAGCCAGCCAATACGCAGTGGTTCCGTTGCCCACAACGTCGAGATCTGCTGCGGCCAGAAGACATTCAGAGGATAGAAGACGGCCGATGCAGAACCAGCAGCCATGATGATGCCGCCAAATGGCAGGTTCTTCAAGAAGTACGCCGGCAGAAGCGGATGTCTCGCTCCGTATAGCTCCCAGACGAAGAAGCCCAGGAGCATCAGTATACCGACGATCAACGTCGCAAGCGTATGGGCGCTGTCCCACGGGTAGATCTGCCCGCCATAGCTAAGTCCTGTAGCAATAAGTATTCGTCCTTGCACATGTGCGGCAAGCTTACCTAAGAGGAACAGGACCATTCCGGCGATGAAAAGCACGATACCGATGTAATCCAACTCAATCAGCACTCTGCGCTTGGACGCCTTGGTATGGAGCTGCTCGAAAACAGGAGGATGATAGAAGGCCGTCGCCAAGATGATCGCCAGACCAGTCAAGATCAAGTTGATGTAGTAAGACCACCGCCAAGTGTGGTTGAGAGAAAGGAAGTGCCGAGCAATGATTGGTCCAAACGTCGAAAAGGGAACGGCCATGAAGAAGAGCAACGCATTGTTGTAGCCACGCCACTTGTTCGGGATCAACTCGGCCACACAGATTGAGAAGCTCAGTTGCGATGCCAACGCCAGGCCAATGAACACCTGCGCAAAGATCAAAGTAACGATGTTCTGTGCCACTGCCCCGAGAATGCTTCCCAATAGCGCAAATGCATTGCCACCGATGAAGAAGTATCTCCGGCCAAATATGTCGCTCAAGGAGCCCCAGACCAGAGCGCCTGTGGTCGCAGCCAACACATAGCCTGTTGCAATCCAGACGTAGTTTGGATCTGGCCCAAGGTCTTGATTGATGATGCCGAGCAGGTTGAAGGTCATCACGTAGCCAGCGTAGTTGGACATGTTGGCAAGACTGAAGGCGGCGATTGTGCCAATGAAGCTGATGCTCGTGTAGTATCCGGGCGGGAGATTCGCGAGCTGACCGCCTGATTCACATTAGCATGGCCTCTGCTGCGAGGCATATAACGTACCGATAATCTCTGGCGCCAGGTCATCGGTCGTTTCGACGTGCTTGAGCTCATGATTGTCGGAACCGGCGTCGCTGAGCCTATGATCCTGGCTGATCTTCTCCTCGGTCGACATCTTGAAGTGCTGAGGATTCTTGCTCGACGACTGATCGCTATGCACGGACCAAGGTCGGGTCGAAGGCAGATTGAACGCAAATTCCATTGCGCTCAGGAGTGTGTGGTACAGAAGCTACCCCTATATGCCATAGCACAGGTCGGCGGTGGTATCGAAAGGCGTCGCCATCTGGATAGCCGCGGTGTTCAGATATTCTGGGGCCCGGATCCATGAATGGGGTCTTCTGTGGGAGCAAGTGCAGGCTCGTATGGGAAGGATGAAAAAGGTCCAATCCGAGCGAACCTTTTCTTTGGGGAAGGGAAGCTTATCCCCGCACGTCAAATATAATCCTTGCATTAACACCATGTATCGAACGGCGGGGTAATGCCGGAAGCTCTTCATACGGATGTCTTTCTGGTTTCCCGCGGCTCTGCTTGACAAACGGATTGGTCTTAGGGTGGTGGACTCCATACCAAGGTTGGTAAGTTGTATTTCTGGGCTCTGTTAGAAAGCTTCTCTCCAGACGTTTCTCGATACACGCTTGCAATAGCAGCATAACCTCGGCAACCGAGAAGTCCGCACGCATGATTGAGATGAGGCATTCGAGCCTGGAACGCCTCACACGCAGGGGCTAAGCGTAAGCACAGAACGTAGAGGACGAGGATTGTTTCTGTGCTTGCGGCTCTGTCATTCGCGCTGCGGCCTTAGCAATCCGAAGCTTCAGCGCACACAGTCAACGCTAACGTGCTACATTTCCTCCTTGCTTCGGCGGCTGTCTCAGAACAGGGCCATGATATTCGGCGGTGATGCCACTGCTCGCGGGTGATTCAAAGGGCTCGACGTAACGAAGAAGCTCCACCGGTTCAACTTCTTGCACAGCTCTGCCAATCGTTCAAGATCAAACATCTCCCCAATGGGAACACCCCAGCCAGCCAGACAGTAGTTGTGCATCGACCACTCGTTGTTGCGGTTCGGTCTGACCTCGAAGCTAACGCCATCGCCGGCAACAGCCACAATATGGTTGTCCCACATGAACCGTGCTACCGCCTCGCTCTGTATTAGCCCACTATGCCTGTGCTTATGCTTCTGCGTCTCGGCCCGATAGGCTTTCTTCTCGTCCAGATTCAACGACTCCCATGTCTTCGTGAAGCCGACACGTAGAAAGAAGATGTCGCCATGTTTGAACTCGATGTTGCACTCCTTCGCAATATCCATCACGTTTTCTAAGGTGACGGCATGACCAACCATGCCATTGTGCTCAAGCCCATTCTTTTCGGCGTACGACACGTAGTCGATCAGCACACCGCGGGCAGCGATGCCCTCCTGAGCCCAATGGCCGACGCCAATGCGGTCACTCTCCATCTTGCTGATTTCGTCGGAAGTGGTGCCGCCATACCACCTTCGAGTCCCATCGCCCATATCAGTGCTGTAGTGTCGGAACCCATCCCATTGCGAGGAGGCTTGCGGGTTGAAGCGCCAGATGTCATCCCAAGCAATACCCTCATAGTTCGGTATTGGGACAATCTCATGCTCACACGGAAAGCGGTTGAATCCTGCGTCTCGAGGCGTGTCATCTCCCAATTCAAGCACACGCGTTCGCCCGTCTGGATCTCTGACTTGGCTGCTTGCGCAACGTGGCTGGTGTTAGATAGCGAAGCATGCCAAGGCCCTCATCTCTGCTGCCGGGTTTGGCCGGCCAGTATCTTTGAGGATTCTTCAGCTCATCGAACTTGGGAAGGTCGGCAAAGGAGGACATTGTGAATGTTGGACTTTGGATGGTGCTGCGAAGTCTCAGATGAGAATGTATTTATCGGTGGTCGGCACAAGGACAGGTACCGGTACTGAAGTAGAGTGGCGGTACATCCAGAAGTAATGTGCCCGAATAGGATCGATGCGGAGAAAGCCCGCGTGCTGCACGTGGTTCGTGGAGAAGATGCCATCTTGGCGAGCCCTGAGTAGGAAAACCGCGGCTATGCCTTTCGGAGAGCATTTGACCATAACCGAGGAGGCCTTGTTGTGGCGTTTGGAAAGCATCGCACATTGAGTGAAGCAAGCGGCGTAAGGAAGCAGTCGGACGCCAAGGCCTCGGAGGCAACATCGTGGGAAATGATGAACACTAAACATTCTCGATAGGCCACTATCGCCAGATGCAACGTGCAGGAACCTATCATTCGTCTTCGAAATCATCCTCCTCCCAGCACCACTGCAAAAACTGCTTGGGTACATCAACATGCTTAGCACGAATATAATCGGTGAAGCCCTTGCCCCTGTTGTCTAGCAACGTCGAACTGCTCACGCCCCGGCCAAGAATCCCGTAGATGACGAAGTGAATGGCGTAGATGGTTGGGAACTCGACTCGCTCAATGCGATACTCGTCCTTCCAATCCTTTCCAACCAGACTCTTCATTCTGTCCAAAGTCAGGAAGCTCCTAAACCATTCCCAGATCTCCGGTCGATCGGTGAAAAGCCCCATGTTGACGTTGGGGCCTTTGTCACCAGATCTTCCGATCACGATATTCCCGAGCGGCATGCGAACGGTTTCTCCAAAGGACTCCATCGCTTTCGGATTGGGAGAATCATAAGACTCACGCTCTCCGAACGGCTCGTACTTCGGGGGGCGGCTGACGTAGATTGTTTGCTTGGTATGGCCGTTGCGGTCGAGCAAATGAGCAGCTTCGATGATTTCGTCCTGTGGCATTATGCATGGATAGTAGACGTAGAACGTCTTTGGATCCGCTGTCCTCATATCTTGAGCCCAGTGCAAGCCCGAAGGCTTCTGTTGAGTATCGTCAGCCAGTATCAGCTTCAATGCCGACAATGGCTCCGGCTTCTTAGCTTGTGCGAAGATTCGACTGTATGTCGTGCTCTCAAACATTCTCCTCGGGTCTGGTCTTGGATCTCCAATCATCTGGAACTCCAGAATGTCGAATTGTTTCGTCAATCCCTGCTCTGCCAGACGCTTCCTGATCTGTGTCTCGTACAGCTTGTGCTTCCGGCGCGTGGAGTAGCCAGCGAAGTTGGCTAGATTCTGCGACTCGTAGCCGCCCTTGAAGAAGACTGCCAGCTTAGTCGTTGGTGGCGGCGGACGACCTTTAATGCCGGAGAACCGGACACGATCCTTCCCTTCTTGCTTGATCTGCACATGGTCCAGTATGGCGGTCACATCGCTATTGAGATACACGTTGCCTTGGATCTCGTACAGCAGTTGGCATTTGATGGTCTCCTCGGTGACCATGCCGCCTGTACCTGGATGCTTGGTAATGACACATGAGCCATCTTCGTTGACTTCGGCGATAGGAAAGCCAGAATCGACAAACGTCTCCAAAGGAAACCGGTTGAAACCGGAGAAGTTCGACCCCGAAGCGTACGCCGAACATTCGATAATGTGTCCAGCAAGGAAAGCTCCTGCAAGCCGGTCGTAGTCTGTATCCTTCCAGCCAAACCACCACCACGCAGCGCCAATGATTGGAGCCGCGTCAGCAACTCGGCCGCAAATGATGATGTCTGCACCGTTCTTCAAGGCTTCGACAATGGCTCTGGCACCGAGATAAGCAGTGCTGGCCAAGACTTCGTCGGCAGTGAACTTCGCGTCTCGATGGTTCTTGCCGCTGCCATCCTGGAAACTGTCGGGAAGCTTCCCAGTCTTCCTCAACGAAGACCGTACACGACCCGTAATGTTGTCGCCGGATACATATGCGACGTTCAACTCGTAGTCGTTGGCAGTAATGAGCTCCTGACATTTGCGTGCAAGATTCTGCGGACCGAGACCGCCGCCGTTGATGATCACTTTGATGCCTTTCTGTGCGATAACATCCATGCTGAGCTGCAGGCCCTCCCAAGAATTCTTCTTAAAGCCTTGTCCGGTGCCAGCATCCATTGCAGCAGCCTCCTGTGCCATGTTGTTCTCAGCAAGCCAGTCTCCGGTGATGAAGTCGACGGGGCCGCCGGTAGCTTGCTTCCGCATCTGCCAGCCGGGTTCCATTTGACCTCCAGAGCAGTTGGCGATACGGACAGGGCGAGTGCCCCGTGCGCTGCCATTTGGTTGTCGCTGTACCGACCCCATGATTAATCGCAGTTGCCTCGTTGTGATTACAGCGTCGACTTGTGTGACAGCAACAAAAGTAGTGTTGATCTTGACCCTGCTTCTCAAGAACTACGTTCCGTCCGTTGCATAGCCTTGCGGGGACCGAAGCCCCGACAAGGCGTATCGCAGAGACCAGGACGCCATACCAGTACTCTGTCCTCGGCTATTGCCTCAACTTTGGCCGCGGGAATCGAAGGATCTGCCAAATCCGACAGTTGGGCAAGTGGAAGGAGGGCAACCAAGATCTGGTTCTCGCTTCCAGGGCTATAAGCTTTCCCCTACCCCGCATACTTCTCCAACTCTTAGCTTACCATTACGCCACGCTCGCGTGCTTCACGCGACAGCTCCCGACTCACATATATTGGCACGTCTTCCGCGGCAACTTCTGTTTCATAGCCGCGGCTTCTTCTCAGAATGCAATGCCTACCAGAAGTGTCGAGCACACAATCACAGTTGACTCGTCCAATACCACGGCGAAACGGAAGGCTTTCGATATTCGCCCAGGCCATAACCAAGCCGTCAAGCGACGTGCAGCGCGAGCATGTACAGCTTGCAGAGGAAGAAAGATCAGATGCGATATTACAAAGAACGAGGGCAAATGCACTAATTGCAGACTTGATGATGTCGAGTGCATTGTCGTCGCCTCAAGGAGAGGTGGCACGGAGAAGCATAAACGGCCTCCACCCTCATCGCTGCCGAACGCGTCGAAAAGTCCGGTAGGTTCTGGTGCTGGCATCGCCACTGATGCGGCAACGGCGACGCCCATCGTGGCGACGAATCCCAGTCCAAGCGTGTCTGGACATGTACCCGTGTCGGTGACATTCGAGGGCGACGCAGACAAGGTATGGAACCACGCTGACAAGAGTAATGATACGGACCACACCGAGTCTCACAACGACAGCATCCAGTCGAGTCCCGGCGAAGATACAGCGGCGGTCCTGCGAAGCCAGCGCTTGGAAGAACACCCGCACTTACTCCAGTACCTTCTGCCTACCTTCCTCAAAGTTCCCAAACGACTGGCAGCAGAAGATCTGAATTATCTCGAGGCAAAGGGTGCTCTGAAGACGCCGTCGCCTGCGCATCGCAGGGAGATCTTCCAGGGCTACTTGTATGCCGTACATCCATTCATGCCGATGCTGGACATCTCCGCCTTCAGCGGCGCGGTGTTCGAGTCGAATGATGAGTGTCAAATCAGCCTGTTGCTGTTTCAGGCGGTTATGTTTGCTGGACTTCATGCTCTGGAGCCGACTACTATCAGAGATCTTGGCTTCAGCTCTGTCAAGGATGCGCGTGAGGCCTTCTACAACCGTGTGAGGCTTTTATACGAGTTCGATATCGAGGCCGACAACGCAGCGATCCTGCAGTCATTGATATTGATGAGTAATTGGTATGGAAAATGGGACGATCGCAAACACACCTGGCACTGGACTGGCGAAGCGTATGATGTTGCACGAAACATGGGGCTGCATCGCGAGCCTGCGCAACGGTTTCCTGCGAAAGCGCGACACTTTCGTCGGAGGCTATGGTGGAGTCTGTACACGAGAGATCGGCTCATTGCTTTGGGAACCCGGCGCCCGATGCGCATCCGAGATGACGAATACGATGTGTCTCTCCTAACGCTAGAGGACTTCGATCTTGAAGAGTATGCCAGGGTATATTCAAGCCATCCAATTTCGCAAAGCACTGAAGAAGTCCAAGCACTCTCACATATGTGCATACAACTCGTCAAGCTGTGTGTAGTCATTGGGCACATTGTCTCGTCTCAGTACACGGTTCTGAGCACGGAGGCAGAGCTGCCGCTCACAATGATGGTTCTGCCAAGAAGCTCTCCTGACAACGAAACAGAGCTTAGTCAATGCGACGCGGAGCTCACGACTTGGTATGAAAGCTTGGAACACGATGTCAAGAGAAACGCGTCGGCTCCGGCTTTCGAGGATCCAAGCAGCTGCTGTACAGTGCACTGGACGATCATACACCTAGTCTACTCGACCGCGATGAATGTGCTGCACCGTGCACAAGCACTCAGATCTCCTTCGCCATCTTCAGATGTTCGGAGGACGCAGTCCGCTTCACAGGCAAAAGTCAGGGAAACTGCTCGAGATCTCACGAAGTCTCTGCGGTCAATGTTAAGCCTCGATCAAGTCCGTTTTCTCGGCCCTTTCGGAGTGACCGCCCTTGTAGCGACAAGTCTGTCGCATGTACTCGATATCGACGCGGATGACGAAGACATGCGTGATGCAAGTGCATTCAGGCTGTCGCAGACGCTCCAGGTGCTCCAGAGCTTGCGTCTCGGCTGGGCTTCGGCAGATGCCGCGGTCTCTTTCATTACAGCCGTCACGCGTCGAGCCGGCCTGATCATTCCAATGCAAGGTGCCTCGATATCATCTGCGGACCCAGTTCACGCTCGCAGAGTCGTGCCGAAGCCACGAACGAGGCCTGAGCGCAGCAGGGGCGTGGAAGACTCCGCCATCCTTGGCCGAGACTCTTCCGGGAGTCATACGCAGCGACGAGATCAGGAGATGAACGAGCGAAATGCCCAATCTATTTTGCAGAATCTCATGCCTTCGACGACTCTGCTACCAAACGCGGCTCCTCTTCCACTTGTGTCTGATTTGCTCGCTGCGCCAGGCCAGGGATCTGCCGTTAGGGATTCGAACACCCCTTTTACTGCGGGATCCATACTGATGCCGGAACCCTATGGCGACCAGGGCGCAGAGATGTACTCTGCTGGTACATCAAATATTGCACTCCCTGGTCCGTTCTGGGACTGGAACGTTGAGGGCGACGAAGGAATGGACCTTGATGCAATGACGTTTGGTTATGATTTTTACTCGAATACATTCTAGATCAATCAAATGACCTACGTGCTAGGCACAACGTGCTCCTTCTTACGGCCACAGAAACTCCCGCATGGTTCGCAGCCAAAGATCGTACCCAGCAATTGAGCCTGCAGTCCCCAATCCACGGCAAGCGACAATCAATGCGTCAGGAGGGTTTCGGGCCAGCGTGTGACGAGCTTCTTTACGTGCGAGGCTCTTCTCCTACATCAGCAACCCACGTTGCCGTTAGACGATAGCCAATGCAGCAGAAATGGAGTTGCCGCGGCTACTAGATATAGCCGAGGAGTGGGACGGCCAAAAGCCTCCTCTTGTACAGGCCGATTGCCTTTGTCTCCATCTTGTGGCCGATCACTACGGATTCGGCTGCGTGAAGCCGGCCAATCTCCTGCTGATGGGCAGAATCAGGCACTCCAAGTCCAGATATTGCCCACTACTAAAGACTATAAGTCTTCAGAATATTCACCCATCAGCTACATCACGGGCACCAAAGGCGCAACACTAAGACTTGGCCACAGCCTCTGCAAGTTGTATAACGAGAAAGTATCGAAATCGATTGTGGCAACACACACATCAACAACATGCCCGGAATCCTGAGTAACGCGCCATCGGTGAAGGGCACCGTGCGATACAATCTACCTGATACTTCGGTACGACCAGAAGATCGTGGGTTGTTTTCTGGCCCGGCACATAAATCCGGTGAAGATGTCGACGTCGATCTCTTTGATCCCGTCCAGGCTCCTGAGATCATTCAAGGGCCCGAGGGACTCGACATTCAGGGCTTCACCTACGTCAAGCATCAGTCATGCTTAGGCGAAGATGACTGGCTTGCCGGCCATAACGTTGAGGAGAAGTATGTTCCAGAAGTCGAGGAGCTCGTCAAACAAGTCACTGGCGCCAAGAAAGTCATTGTCAACCACTTGGGTATTCGAAAGCGGCTGAGCGAGAAGAACAACGATCCGACATTCTACCGAAAGAAAGGTGATCAACATGACGATGCTGTCAAGAAGCTAGCCGGCCAGGACAAAGTATGGGGTGAGCCGCACAGGCCCGATTTTCGAGATATGCGCTAACAGAGAACAGTAAACGGACGCAAGGATGCCGGACTTGAACCAGCACGCTTTGCACACTGCGACTACACTCTCCGTGGCATGAAGCGCACAGCTCGTTACTGTCGCTCTGACATGAAGGCCGCCGCGAAAGAGGCTCTTGATGCGGAAGACGAGGGTCGCACCGATGGGCCTCGATATGCCGCTTATTCTGTCTGGCGTCCCATCAAGCCGGTCAAGCGTGACCCCTTGGCTGTGGCGGACTGGCGCACCACTGATCCTGAGACTCTGCAGCCTGTCGAGTACCGGGCCACGAGTAATGTGCTGGATTCGGGAGAGTACATGCTCGAGCAATTGACGCAGACGCCAAACGCCAAAACCTCGGGACAAAGATGGTACTGCAAGCCGAATCAGCAACCAGATGATGTCCTCATACTGAAGTTCGCGGACACTGAGACAGAAAGACGAGACGGCATCAGCGCTGGATGCGCGCACTGCTCGCCATATGTGCACGGTACGGAAGGGGAAGAGCCGCGGATGAGTGTCGAAGCAAGAGTGATGGCTTTCTGGTAAGAATGGGAGTAGATGGAAGATGTATATAGGTGCAGGCCCATGAGGCACACGATGTTTCGCACCAGACTTAACCCGAATAGTCTGCAATGACGAGTCTTTGATTCGCATCATCGCAATTGTTCTTGATGTGACATGCCCTTGCCATCGAGTGAATGCATTAATATCCATGGACTGCAATGACCAAGCAAACGAAGCAGCCAGCCGCTCGGCTCGCTTCACCATACGCGAACTCGACTCCGAAAGGCTGTTAATGCAGCGGGGACGACGTCAAAGAGGATCAGTTCGCGTGTTGTTTAATGTTGTTCGAACAAAAAATGTAGGTGGCGAAGTTGCGAGTTGCCTGGTGCCGGAACTACCTAGTTGCCTGGCGTTCCGGCGCTAGGCGTTCAGGCAAATGTCTTGGCAAAATCGTCACTTTTCGAACGCACCTAGCCACAACTTCCAACACCAAAACAATGAACAATACGCTTGAGGGGATGCTATGTGATTCTCTACATGGATCCGCTCGCGCGCACGACGATGAGTACGGTGGCATGCCTAAGCAATCGAGATGAAGACGACAGTCCTCGCACGCAGAGCATGGATATTTTGCAGTGAATGTTGGGCTATGAGTCCTTCGGGCCCAACCTATATGACGACAGAATCTGCGACAAGTGTCTCTCACTTGAGTCTCGCTTGCCTCGCCTGTGTGCCGACGCAAAGACTCCGCGGCATAATCATAGCAGAGTGTCGCCCTTGCCCTGGCGATGACGTTTTACTTCGGTCGGTCGCTGCTGAGGTTCCCACTTTGGCGTCGAGAATGCCGGAGCCCGAGCAGAGCAGCATGATTCCCACAGCAAGCGCCGAATGGCTCTGCTCCGACTTCGACGCTATTTGAGATCGAGGTCAGAGACTATTCACTTGGAGCTTCGTCACCTAGTCACTGATTCTCACAAAAGTCAAGACGAAAGCGACTACATTCACTACTGCACGGCTGTCCGCGGCGTCCACATCTGGCCGAAGATTGACAATACACTCAATAGTGCACATGGACGCAGTGCTTGTCGCTGCACGTCCGTTGGAGGCGACGACCAAGACGCCCAAGTACGCCGACCAGAAACCAGTCCTCTACAAGGGGAAGTCATCGCGGGTCTACACTGCCGGAGACGAGGACGGGCGCTGAGAAACGCTCGACCACAAGAAGAACACATCCGGAATGTTTATCTGCGACCGCCATCAATTCTGAAGCTGCGACCACGGGCTTGGCTGCGATTATTCGCATGCACGGTATCATCGGTGTGCGGTGCCTGGGCATCAGCCTGCATCTCCGGTAGGGCAGAGCGCGGTTGATGCCATTACCGAAGTAGTCGACTTTCTGGCAGACGATGCCAGTGACGATCCACACCGACACAGTCTTCGCGGAGATGGTGTTACCTTCCCGAGACACGAGAACGACCACGCTGACATTCGGAACATCAGAAGATGGCCGACAACAGGCGAAGAAGTACTCAGTCGGCGGTGCGACTACATCCCTGGTCGCTCAACTCCTGGAGCCGCTGGTCGCGGTGTTGGCACAATCATCGATGAAGCTTTCCGAATGGCGCGAGCCGACTCCGTCACTGGCTGGCGAGTATGCGGCCTCAAGGTGATGCAAGACGATCTAAAATCCCACCAAACCTCACCTTTTAACTCACATCCAGCTAAACAAAAGTTTGGCAATTATGACTACTACCACTATCGCAACGTCAAGATCGAGAAGCTAAGCTGCTATTACGACATCGACAAACATGTCTTCAAGGTGGCATTATCGGTTCCAACATCAACGGATACGCTCATCGAGGGAACTTCACGTCTTCGAAACGACTCGGTCGCTGCGCTGATCGTGACCATACCGAAGGTCAAGGATCCCAAAGTCGTCGAAACACTTGTCGTGTTCATGCAAATCGACAGCGCCATGCGACAAATGCAGGAAGGCTTCGTCCGGAAGGCCATGACGTTCGTTGATTCTACGCCACAAGATGTCAGATGCATTCTGCGGCTGATGGATGCAGAGCGTGCCCGTATATCTATTCTCGAGATGCCAAACGCGGTCCACGAAAGCTGGCCACATGAACTAGAGCGCTTGCAATGTCTCGAGACCGATATGCAAGCCCACCTGCCTCTCGTCCAGACGCTCTTGGACCTCAGATTGACGAGGAGTGTCCTCTATGCAGAGCGCCCCGTGGTCGATACATCTGCGAGCACGTCGGTGTGTGTAAGCGAATCTGGGGGAGAGCATGTATGCCATGCAAGGAGCATTGTTCTACTTGTTGCGACCATGTCGGTACCTGCACGAAGCTTTGCGGCGAGCCATGCAGCGTGCCGGTGTGTATGCAGCCTTGCGAGAATATAATGGCCTGCAATCATCGTTGTCCTGCAACCTGTGGAGCCAAGTGCGTCATGGCAGAAGATTGCATGGTTTGTGCCGGAAAGCGCAGCGAGAACGATGCGGCATCATCGGCGCGGGTCAAGCTTCCGTGCGGACACACGCACGATGTCCGGGAGGTGGAGCTTGCGAATAGTGTCACCCTTCCGTCCGATAAGGCGGAACTGGACACAATCACGCCTCGGAAAGTTGTATGCCCGACAACCCATTGCGGCGCTGATGCAACGTGTGGACAAAGTTTGTTCAATCGCTTCGGGCGCAAAATCACAGCAACTGGTCGAACAGCAGATTTTTTCTTCAACAAATTCATGATACTCGATGCCATGAAAGAAAAGATAACGAAGACCGTCAAAAAGGTTCACAGTGGAATGGATCCCATATTCCAGTATCTGGATGCACCTTTCACCGTAATCTCTCCAGCTCACGTCTCTGGCTTCTGCGAAGAAGAAGTCGTTGGCAAATTCGCGAAGTGTGAAAAGGCGCTCCTCCAGGAATGGAAATATCAGAGTACAGTGTCTACCAGTTTCGATACTGCGGCCCTACTGGAGAAGCTGGAGTTGCCAGAAGCTTTGCCACGCACGCTGGTACATGGAATGGAGCTGCCCGTGCGGCCCATGCTTTTTGGCATGCGACTCTGTCGTGTGATGTGCCTGATACGGCTTGTTGACGTCATCCTGAGCCGCGAAGACGACGTTTGCGTCGAGCTTGCGGCCACTCTAACCGACATGATCATCACCAAGTGTTGCAACAATGTGACTCTCCTGGAGAAAGAAGCTGCAACGGCACTCGGCACCCCAGCTGTTAGAGACCGCCTTCGAGATGCGTCGCATGTAGGCGGCGTTCATCACGAATCTGAAGGGCTTTGATTGCGAGAGATTGATCGCCAACAAGGTCGCGCTGGAGGCAATTCGGTTCAATGTCTTGAGACAAGGCCAGCAACTCGAGTCTTTGGGCCATTACGGCGCAGCAGACCAAACGACCAGTTGTATGGAAGCGATGAGCTCCGGCAAGGAAATGCCAACTACTTTCCTCAACGACAATTCGACCTTGTCATACGGTTATCAGTATGACCATAATCTGGTCTCTAAGCCGTGCAGCAACGCACAATATGGGCATTTGATGCTGATGAAAGTTGGCGACGAGGAGAAGCGGTGTGAGGAGTGCTTTGCGGAATGAGCTAGGCCAGTGTTGTGATGAAGGACACTACCTTGCGAGTCTTGACGGATAGAAGCAGCTGAAGTGAGATTAGTTAGCATTACTTGTCTGGCCCGACTAGCAGGCGGATTCAAGAAGACCATTTAAGAAGTCCATCTAAGAAGAGCATTTAAGTAGACCATTCAAGAGGACTATTCAAGAAGACCGTTCAAGAACACTATTCAAGAATACCCTTTAGGAATATCATTCAAGAACACTATTCAAGAACACCATTCAAGAACACCATTCAAGAACACCATTCAAGAACACCATTCAAGAACACCATTCAAGAACACCATTCAAGAACACCATTCAAGAACACCATTCAAGAACACCATTCAAGAACACCATTCAAGAGCACCATTCAAGAACACCATTCGAAAACACCATTCAAGAACAACAATCGACAACACCTTTCACGAACACTATCCAAGACTATGATTCAAGACCATGATTCAATATTTCTGTGGTATCTATCTAGGCAACGGCGTCACCCTACACCGCCAGCAGAGACAGGCCCAGGCCACCATCTTGTTGTTAATGAGCACCAAGTGTAGCGGCAAAAAGCTCAAAGGTAACCATGTTGCAGGCCGCATCACCCAGCAGTTCGTCGCAGCAGGTGCAGGCACAATGGGTGTCAACCAAATGCAAGGAATGAATGACAACGATGTAGCCTAGGAGATTGGATACCTCAAAGAGTCGATCGACGAGGCCAGATTGTTCGTTCTGCAGACGGTCATCTGCACAAGCCATGCGATCGGCCTGAAGAAGCTGAAAGCACTCAACCCGAGAGTGCGAAAGACTATGTGGCGAAAGCTCTATGAGATGGCAACACCCTACATTACCTATCGCCTTGAACACTGCCAAGGGAAGGCCGATGAACTCGCCATCTACCAGATCTTCCAGCTGCGTCCGGATGCAGCACAGAGCGAACATGACAAAGCCGCCGCTTTCAAGCAATACTACAAGGCGAAGTTTGTATTCTACTGCGAAATGCTTCTCCTCCATCAGCTCAACAAAGGCCTCCTGAACGCCAGCAAGCCGTCAGGAAAGATCTGCAAGGACGCCAAGGCGGCCATGGACGACTTCATGGACCGTGACTTCTTCGATGAGATGGAGCAGCAATGGGCGGTGCTGATGAGATCCTACGACTGGACGGAGATGCCTACTGATCCAGCTTGTCAAGATGTCACTTTCCGAGTCCCAAGAACAAATGGCAGACCTGGAGAAGTTATTGAGATGCCCGAATTTGAGCGAGGTGCGGGTTACCTTGATGATTAGGGGGTTGAAGCTGGGAAAAGGATGGAGCAGCTACGTGCTCGTAGCCCGCCCACAGGATCCTCGTGGTCGGAGTGGCGTCGGCGGTCTCCTGCAACCCGATAGCATCCGTTGTAACGTCCTGAATGGACCATGACGCCCTGCTTGTGCGTATCCTATTGGGTCTTTGCGAGGCTCGACTCCTCGCCCTTATGGTCTCTTACGGGACCCTAAGGAGCAGAATGGATCTGGACCTCTTGGATACTGCACCATAATCAGAACGCGCAATTGAGTCATTCTGACGTACTTGTTCCTCTTCCTACCATCTGTGACGTCTCGTAGGCTGCTGTCGTAGTCCGTAATGGCCTTCTCGCTGCAGCCGTTCTTTTGTTGGAGTTGTCAGGGACTTCACCATCAACGAGAATTCGCAGGTGCAGAGAAAATGGAGCGTCGCTCAAAGACATAATGGTGGTAGCAGATCTCGAGCTCGACTCAACTTCCTCCTAGCCTCTGAGGATGATTCCAGAAGTAGTCACAATGGAGAATGATCATTGACTACTATTATGGATCGACTTTGGATACTGAGTCGTGTCTTTCCTGTTCATGTTGTTTCGCCGCAGGTGCAACTTTATCGCCACACAGTATGGCTGCTACTTGATCGCGAGCGGCACGATGCTGCTACGAGCCGGTCTTGTGAATATCGTGTCCCAGAATAGGTATTATGCTCGCGGCCCATTCACTCCCAGTCTGGTGCCTGCCGATCGTGTTCCATCGGTCCCGTGCCACTTCCTCCGCAGCTTAGACCGCCATCCCTGCCTATCTTCTAGCATGGATGTTCGCAATACGATGCTCTTGATCTTAGATGATAGGACGTGCCAGGCAACTCATCGTATGTGGACCTGTGGGAGGAGTTGTCAGTGAGCATCAATAGCTTCGCGAAGGAGATTGCACACCGCCGACCACGTATCTGCCGTTCGAGATCACCCAGTGGTGCGAGGCCTCGTTGAATTCAGCCGCTTCCAAGCTCACCCGAAAGTCGAGGTCGTGCATGTATCGACGGATGATTTTCGCGCGACTGGGGAAACCCTTGAAGGGCTTGCGATTGGCCTTGAAGAGAAGCGACTCTAGACCTGGGTCACGCACCCATTTGTGCGCTTCAGCAGCATGGCGTGCACGGTCCTTCTGCCACTCGCTGGTAGCAGCTTCGGCCGGAGCTCGCGCCTCTTGTTCCCTGAGAACGCCCTGGATTTGCAGTGCTATACATACTGGACTTGAATGACTAGTAGTGTCTGTCTATACGATCAGTCTCCCGCTTGGCCAGCGGCTTACAGTGTTTGTAGAGGATGGCAAGGAATTGCTTCTTGAGATGTGCGGATGCGTTGGCCATAGTGTTGATAGCGCTGATGTACTGGGCAGAAGTCTTGTCGACAGAGTTGGGATTCTGACCAGGGCTGCGCAGCATGTGCGATACAACCTCGGCTGGGAAGTAACGACCATGCATTAACACCTGCTGGATAATCGCCGCGTAGGTAGCGTTATGCACAATATCTTCTTGGGTACCGCCTGCGACATTGCCGATGCGATAGACCATTCGCTTTTCCGCGTCTGATTTGGCTTGAAGAACTCCAAGTTGTGTAAGGACTGTCTCATGGACGTTGTTGGCTTGTGTGGTGGGTGGCGCATACGGGCTCTGCTTGGGCGTGCGCAGCATCTTGCTTGTGCTTGCCTAATGGGCTACCAGTATCTAGCTATTATAAAGTCATGGCCCGAGACTACTTCTAAAGTCTTGCATTGCACATACACTCTTGAGACGACTAGTCTGGCTGGCCAACCCTCCGATCCACTGATTAGTTGGAGTTGACGGCGCGATCGGGCTGGCTGAGACCTGTCCCGTAGATTCCAAGGTTAGTTACTGATGTCGTTATCGTAAAAGGCAGTCTTATCTGACTGAAGTTGTGCGTTCGGGGTAGTAGGAGTGGAACTCGGCTGGCCGAGTGCACCATTTGTGCCGTTGGCATTATTGGGATATGACATGATTGCGGCCTGGCGAAAGGCGCGTGGTAAGAATTTGGAAGTGATGAACGACACGAGTCGTCCTGGTGTAGGAATTTGGAAAGAAAAATATCTGGAAGGTGGTAAGTTTGTTGCAAACGAGAAGCAAAGGGAAGGGAAGATATATGGCGAAGTGGGGCAGACTGGGTACCTGAATATTTGCAAGTGAATACAGACGAATCTATTGTCGGCTATTGACGGGTCGATGCCTGATTCAAACTGTAGTGAAGTGTTGATCGAGTGAAGAAGAAGCAGAATGGAAGTTGAGCATATCAGGCAAACTATTGATGGTAGTTTTGCCTTGATTTCCTTAGGCCGGTGTCTAGCAGAGGCGCTGTATATCAGAGACAATTCTTGCATCCAGCAGTCGTGTGACACTTCGAAAGTCCGCTCATCCTGAGATAGGGATCAAAAGATACCATGCGAAAACCGTGCTGCTGCCGTCTTGTCGGCATTATTCCTCGTGATTTCCGGAGGTTTGAAGAATCCACGTTGTCTTTTGCGCTTCTGATGGGACTTCACGTCCACGCACAAGCGCTTCGATCGAATAGCTCCATTTCGTCTTGGTCGCGGAACTGCTTGCCAAGCCGCAGCACACAAAGTCGATGATCATTGGTGACAGCCTTGACGACGCCACCGTCAACGGCTTGGGGAACAGCGACCAAAACGATAAGTTCTCTGAGTACTTCCACACCATTTTGTCTCAGGACACTCGATAACTTGAGCGTCATATCAGCCTCGAGCTCATTGACCCAAGCCTTGAACGTATCCTTCTGAACAGCAACCGCAGCATTCGTCGCCAACTTGCGTTGACCATGACTCGTATGGTCACGCTGCGGAAGAGAATTATCCCCCCAGTGTACACGACCTTCAACGCCTACAGGCTCTGGTCAGTCCACAGTTCTTGGACCAGGTCAAAGATTTGCGTGGATTAGCTGACCGGATTGGTCTTGGATGAGCGAATGAATGATATGAATTAGTGGGTGCATACGGTGCTGTACGTCAAGCGAGGTTGTGTTGGACAATTCGTTGTGGTGCATCTCCTCCATGTAAGAGATTGCCAAGTTGTATGGCGGTCTGCCGAGGGCTGGCTGCGTCGGACGGTAACCCAGCTGAACGTGAGCGCCGACGAGGTGCATCTGCTGCAGAGATTTTATGCCGAACATGCATAGCTGTGCTATGTACGGCCATAAGCCTCCTTCGTCGATGAGAAGCACTGACGGAGACAACGTGTTTATGAGTTTAAAATTCTGAATCGCAAAGGAAGCCGTACATGCGACAAGGTTCTTTCCGAGCGACTCAAAGGCGTTAGCATCAGACAACAATCCGAGGTAGTTCTCTCTTCTCTCGCAACGCTTGAGCAGGAAGACTAATTCGACGAATCGGTCTCGGATGGCATCGAGGGTGATCTCCTTCACCCATTTGTCGTAGAGTTGTTGGCGTTCTGCTAACGACAAGTCCCATACTGACCGGGTTCGCTTGGTTGATGTGTTCGCAGCTCTTGCAGCAGCGACAAGTTCGGTGTCAATATCCAACGGGCGGTTTTCGTTGGACACTCGAATCTGAAGAAGATTCTGGAGCCTCATGGCGGCGTTGTAGTCCAATTCAGCCATCCAATTGGCGAACAAATAGCTGGGCGCTATTCGGAGCATCTTGCACAGCCATGATTTTCTTGTCGCGTCGTTTTTGTCGTCCTTGTATATTGCCTTGTTTGGCGTTGCGAAAGCGGCGCATACTTGCGAATGATGCTCTTTGAGATGGTCTTGGACGACCACGAATGTGCGCTCACCATTGGCGATGTACCGGAAGATGTTGTGCGCAAAACGGGCAACCGTGGTCTTGTGCGTGTTATTCTGGACCACAGGCGGACTATTCTTGAATGTGGGCTCGTCATTGTCTTTGAGCTTGGCATTCATAGCCTTTCGTAGTCGCCCCAGACCGTATGGCTCCATGCGGTCCGCATCTCACGATCGGCTGCCGAGCCGGAGGATAGACAGCCGGTTGTCTTCGGCGACAGCCTTGATTACCCCGTTATCAAAAGCTTGATTGGTGATCGCGATGAATAGGATGACTTCTCTGCTGATGCCAGGTCTATTCGAGTTGATGGTTGTAATCACGAATATTACCATTACCATAGCCTTGCCCGTGCCCGGTGGGCCTTGCAGCGCTGACACCTTGTAAATTAGCATCCGCAAAAGTGCTTTGGCCCGTCGTCGAAGAGAAATTGTTCATGAGGTACTTGAAAAAGGCTTCTTCATCGGCACTAGGTCGACCAGGGTGCTTAATCAACCCGTCGTCTTCGCTTATGATTGACTGATTGCCAGATGGATCGTGTAGGTCCTTCAGGTTGAGAAGATGTCCGATGTAGGCTGCGGCCAGTTTGTTGTTGGATGGATTGAAGCATAGCTGGCTGCATATATGGCCGTATTTGCAAGTCTTTGGACATCGGCTTCTGCATGGAGGATGTGACTTCAAACCCCGATGGGTTTGACAGAACTCGGTGTAAGGATGTTTGCAGTCTGGGAAAGTGTTATCGCACTGGTCTTCGCAGTCGTTGACTTCGCCGCAGTATAGCATCGGCCACCGATGGTCACATTCATGTTCAACAGTCACAAGCCCGTGCGACAACTTCGCGTTCTCATCCACAAAGGTAGACGGTAGCGCCTCATATTTCTCCATCGCCTGCGGGCATTCGGTAACCTGTCTATCAGCCTGTGAAAATCTCAAAGCAAGTAGTCGTCCGCCCTGGCTGACCAAGCTTGACATGAGCTAGTCCTCGCTGATCTTGGCGCCGAGTGTGCTCACCGAGTCTAGAGCTTTGAGGACCGTGAAGAAGGCAACTTGCATTCGACGCATCTCAAAGGCAGTTCGCAAGAGATCGCACTCGAGGGCGATCTCCAAGTCCTGCTTCAGGTCGACCACGTCATTCGTGCATCTCTTGACGACTTCGTCTCTGATAGTTTCCCCAAGCGATTGGCAATAGTCGTTATCGTGCTTGAGAACTACTGCTGCAAACGTCGTGAGACAAGCTATCCGACAGAGCCGGGAGCCATAGATCATCAGCAGGATACGAAGATCCATCCCATGGATTGGCTGCGTGTTGGAGGCTGAAAGTTTTCCTAGTGTTGCGACGACCTCGAGATCATTGCTCTCGGTCTTCGCAGAGCTAAAGCTGCGCTCGAGGGACTTCTCGCAACGCATGAACTTGCCGAACACATTCTCCTCGACGATTGAGTCTACTTATCCAGGGTCGATTGGCATGCTCCGAGAGTTGAGGAACCCGATCATCGGCTTGGCGTCACCATGCACTTCTCTCATCACAGACTCTATTCCCTCCCGCATCAGACCGAGGGTCATGAACTTGTCGAGTAGAATGTCGGAAGTCTGGCCGAGACGCTTCGTCTTAGGCTTGAGCCAGCGAAAGATGGATGCCCCTTCTCGAGCATCGACATCACATCCTGCGGTAGGACAGTGCACCTTCGTTGGTCGAGTTCCTGCAGCTCTGACTCTGTCCGCGGCAGAGCGATATTGTTAGATAGTTCAACCTGGTGAAGGTCGTGAATGTGCTCGCATGATAGTCTGACCTGTGGTGGTGGTGGCTCTTCGGCCTCACTGATCACCTCGCTGCAGTAAGGACAATCTTTGGCCTCAAAGCAGCTGCGGGGCACCCATGACCACACTCCAAGTTTTCTTCGCAGGGTTTATCGCAGAAGACAATGTCGCATGCTTCACCAGACCGCTTTGAGCGGTATCCGACATGCCCGCAGCCAGCAGAACATCTAACCTTGCATACCTCGCACGGACTGCTGCAGTTTCTGGTGCATTGGCCGATGTGAGAACAAAGCTGCCGACTGCATGGCTTCTCGCATGGTGGGCAGACTCCATCCTGATGCTTGCCGCAGAGCCGTCGACAGTCATGGCCATTATGACATACTTCGATACATTGGTGTCTGCAGGCAGGATGCGGGTTGATACCGTGGTGTGTCGCGCAAAACTCCGTGCACTCGTGGGTGCAGTCTGGAAATCGATGGCTGCACTGCGAAATGCAGGCGTTCTCCTCCACGCCATAGCACAGCTCTGGCCATGTGTGACCACAACGACCACCCGTCTCCCGCCCCGTTGGACGCTGGCATGGTGGTTGGACCCGCTTTCCATCTGCTGTCAGATCGCACTCGTATCCGCAACTGACGGTGAACGGTCTACCACATTTCTTGCACGTCCAGTCGTCGAGATGGTCACATTGGTGCTCCTCCTCGGTACATGAGCAGCATTGTTTGCCACAGCTATGGCCACAATTCAGCCTCGTATCGCATCTCTCGATGCACTTGGTGAATAGATGTGCAACACCTGAGTGGCAGGGCTCTGGACAGGCGTGTTTGCTGCCTTCTGGCTGACTACACCTCACAAGTTTTTTGCCGCAGGGTGTCTCACACGACCACGCATCCAGATCGGCAGTGGCGGTGTAGAGTCGTGATGTCTTTGCGCAGGAAGATGAGATGGGAACCGAGGTTCCGATGTTGTTGAGTCGCGCCTTCAACTCCGAAGCCTGATATGAGTTAAAGGAAGTTGACAAAGCATCGAAGGACAATTTGTCCGCCGAGATTGGCTGCTTCATCTGCTGGACGATTCGTCTGCAATTTGGACCCGTTCCGTATGTGGTCGCATTGGCGACAGCGTCTGGCGCGATCAAGTTTAATATTCTTGAATAGACTTCTTGAATAATGTTCTTGAACGATGTTCGGCAATCGCTATCCTGAATGATGGCCTTGAATGGTGTTGTTGCATGGCATTCTTGAATAATGCACTTGAATGGTGCTCTTGAATGATGCTCATGAATCATGTTCTTGAAGGATGCTCATGAACGAAGCTCTTGGACACAACCTGATCGGATTTGCTGCCTCGTGACACAACCTTGGTGGTGAGTCAGTCGATGGTCGAGGATCGCGAGGTAGACCTATGTTTGCACCCAACGATTGCTCCATGCGTTCGGGTAAATACACCTGGATGGCATCACCTGACTCACTTCGGCTACCATCCTCGTCTTCGAATGACTCACGAGAATCTTTGATGCGTTTTCAGGGTCCTTGCTTGTGTCCAGAAGCAGATTCGCCTGTCCGACGAGCTGGCCAAGGGGTCATCGCGTCGTCTGGATCTCGAAGATCTCCGTAGGCGGCTCGGATAGGGCCTTGTTCTGACCCTTGGTGACGGACAAGTGCAATGAAGCAGGCTCTGTTGCCTTGAGAACGTTGTCCGCGCACGAATGGGGACGGACGCTTGTCAGGCCTCGAGCCCTGTGTAGATTCTCCAGTCTGACTGTCTCCCTAGGATCTCTTGATCCCTCAAGCAATGCAGACTAGTACAGTAGCAGCAAGGCCATTAACAGGATCGACTTGCCTCCGAGATAGGCGACGTCGTGGCAAGTTTTGACCATGATGGCAATCCCTTTGACGGTGGCCGTGTACCATGTGTCGGACCCACACTTCCGCCACTCAGCCTCTGGCGGCTCGAATGATACTTTGGAATTGGGCGTGTTGTCGATGGACGGAATAATGAGGCCGAGAAGCGCGCTGTGCGTCATGTCCGTAAGATAGATCTCCCCAATCTGCAGACCTGGTTGCAGGCCTTGGCAAGGCTGGGCAAGGCTGCCACCTTGACAGGTCCATTCGCTGGCCGCAGCACCGAACCCATAAGACACGGTGATAGCCAGTGGGCTGTGAGATATGTCCAAACGCCTACACGATATGCCGGTTTGACTCGGCTATGTGCGACCTGGGTGTTGAGTATTCCATGCGCGTCGTTACGGTGCGCTGCTCCAAGCGCGTATCACGTGTCAGCATATATATACGCCCGTGCGGATTCTCAAGCAAGCACCAGAATCAGTACTGCTTCTTGCTTCCGAAGCCGCCCATCTGCACAACGTATCGTTTCGCAAGCGCGCTCCTACCTGCAAATTTCGAAGCCTCTTTAGACCACAGCTCACGATGCTGAGCCTGAGCGTCGCGTATGGCTGGGCAGGGAGCGATCCCCGTTTGGGATACCCGCGGAAGGACAAGAATGGAAAACCTTCCAGGCCCCAGATCTCGGATTATGTGGCGTCATGCACTCGTTACCCCACAGATTCGTGGCATCCGCCCCTGTCTAGATCTGGGCCATTGGCGGAGCCGCGGAGCTGACTCCAGGAAACGCGTGCTACGGTCATGATCGCGACTATCTTACTAAGAGGTCTTCCCGCTTCCAGGAACGTACTGCTAAGTAGCAACACCAACTCCCGCCAAGACAAAAATCGACTAAAGATGGGCTCATTGGACATCGAACAGCCAGAATACGATGTCATCATCATCGGCGCAGGCTTGTCAGGATGCTACGCCTCGTATCGCATGCAGCAGCTGCAGTTGAAGCAAAAGGTCTTGGAGACGGGCACATCTGTTGGTGGAACGTGGTATTGGAATCGATATCCCGGCGCCAGATTTGATTGCGAGTCTTACACATATGGCTTCTCGTGGTCAAAGGAGTTACTTGAGGAGTGGGACTGGACCGAGGAATTTGCTCCGCAAGCAGAGACAGAGCGATATGTTCAGTTCATATGCGATCGCTTCAAGCTGTGGCAGAATATGCAGTTCAACACCACAGTAGCCAGCGCACATTGGGACGACGACAACACTCTGTGGAGATTGACTGACCAACATGACCGGAAGTACACCTCTCGCTTCCTGATAACTGGCATCGGTCTTCTCAGTGCACCAACTCTACCAAACATTCGCGGCGTGGAAAGCTTCGCGGGCGACGCATTCCATACTTCGCGCTGGCCCAAAGATCAGATCACCTTCGAAGGCAAACGAGTGGGAATCATCGGTGTGGGCGCGACAGCCATTCAGATCATACCCGAAATCGCGAAGAGTGCGGAGAAGCTTACCATCTTTCAACGCACACCGAATTGGGCTATACCGCTGCACAACTCCCCGATCGACAAGGCGGCTATGGCTAAGATCAGGAAGGGATATCCTGAACTGTTCGAGAAGATCAACAGAACGCGATTGAGCTTTATGCACGATGGTAACCCAGCATCGATATGGGATGCTACGCCAGAGGAGAGGGAAGTTCTGTGGGAGTATCTGTACGCCCAGCCAGGCTTCGGGTTCTGGGTCAGCAACTACAAGGAGATCCTGATTGACAGGAAAGCCAACGCGCTTGTCAGCGATTTCGTCGCCAAGAAGATCCGGCAGCGCGTGAAGGACCCGTGGACAGCAGAGAAGTTGATACCTAAGACACATGGTTCGTACCAGGCGGCAAGTCCTCAAACGTCGCTAACATAACCAGGTTTCGGCTTACGCAGAGTGCCAATGGAGACGCACTACTATGAAGCCTACAACCAAGAGAACGTGCAACTGGTGGACATACTGGAAACGCCCATCGACAGCATAACAGACAAGACTGTCAAGACCACAGCGGCAGAGTACGAGTGCGACATTTTGGTGTATGCGACAGGCTTCTCAGCCAGTAAGTTTCATCGCCGGCGTCTTCGGCCTTGCTAACGTCTTGATAGTCACCGGTTCTTTCGACGCAATCGACTTCCGAGGCGTGAATGGCACTCGCCTTGTGGACAAATGGGCAGCTGGGCCAGAGACGTATCTTGGCTTGACTGTAAAGGACTTTCCCAACATGTTCATGTCAATCGGTCCACATCAGGCATACGGAAACATCCCCAGAAGCATAGAATATGCTGTTGGATGGATTGCCGACTGTATAGCATACCTCGAAAAGCATCACATCACGCGCCTTGAGGCTAGCGAGAAGAAGGTTGAAGAGTGGACAGATCACGTCCACGACCTCGGCAAGGGCCTTTTGAGCAACGAGATTGATAGCTGGATGACAGGAGTCAACAAGAATCTCCCAGGAAAACAGAAGCGCGTCATCGCCAGGTACTCGGGAGCCGCGCCGGACTTCAGAAGGACATGCGATGCGGTTGCAAGCGAGCAGTATAGAGCATTTGTCTTGTCATAGCACTAGTAGAGCACAAATGTCAAACAGCATCCCATTGCGATCCTTAAACCTACTCAGAGGTCAGCCACGACGGAAGAGCTAAGCAGATTTATCATGACCAAGACGTGAAGAAGGCAGAGTTGGCGCAAGACTTCTTCCAGAAGATCGATGGTGTGCTGCGCGCCGATACACAATAAGCATAACTTCCATGGACGGTGCACGAGGGTATTGACATTGCGAAGTAGGGGCAGAGAGACAAGCCTAGATTAGAGATCCTCGCCGGGCAAAGCTTGACGCTTTTGCGGCGTCGGGAACGCGACATGGAACACTCGCGGGAGAAAAATGATCTCGAAACATAGAGAAGCGATTTATGACTTGGCTATTACGTTCTTACTCTGCCTCCTCATTGTCCCAGAATAAGAACATACGGACTTCAATGCTCTCACGCGGTGGACCTGCGTCTTCCTGATTCTCCAGCGGAAACGATGAATGAACAGCACACTTTGCACGACCATCGTTCTTTGAATCGAAGATCTTGAACACCCAAGCCTCTTCTGGCGTCATGTTGCTGGCGTAGTACCATCTCTGATTAGGGTTGTGTGCCATGTTTGTGACCTCGTAGCGAGCAGCGTTGTCTCCGTTTGATGAGTACTCGGCGCGCGCCTTGTGGCCGAGATTCTTCGAAACGTTTCCATACTCACCAGCACCTGGTGGGGGCAGATTGGCAACAACGGTGCGGAAGTCCTTCTCATCAACCGTTTGGAAATCGCAAAAAGCCAGAGGGTCGCGTTTGACATCACGGACAATTGGCTGCCACACATTCATGATCGCCCATCGTTTCTTGATCCGACGTTCAGCCTCCTCCTCAGGCAGGTTGAGAAAGAGGATCTGCTCGGACCCACGGTATGACTGGTCGACATGGACGAAACGCTGTTTGGGTTTAGCATAGGGACCGACGATAGCCTGAAAGACTTACAGCAGGATTGTTCTTGGTGACGAAGTCGGTGTCCTTCTTCGCTGCAGCATCTGATTGTGCTTCATCAAATCTGTGCCGCCGAGTCATGTGCGACACGAAATGCACATGATCAGCACCAGTACTGCATAAGTGTTAGTCGATGCCTTGCGGCCAGATACGTGACTTACAGCTTCTTCATAAGCTTCTCGCATTCAGGATAATACACTCGCTCAATTGTCTCCTTCTCAAGTTGGTCTTCGCCCAGGCGTATATTCGGAACCAGCTGGAATCCATTCTTATCCAGAGTAAAGTCGTTCTGCACGGAACGCAGATCCTGGATGTTCATCTGGTAAGGGACGTGTTTTCTGCGTTTCTCGAATGCCGTGCCAGGATAGGTTTGGATAATACCGCCATCTTTCACCTCCAAGTAGTAGTACAGAGTCGAGCGCTCCGCTGGGAGCGTCATGGTTTGTGTGGCCATTGCGGAATGTGGTTTGCTGGAGAGTTCGGTTACTACCAACGCTTGCAAAGACGAAGGCTTCGAATAAGTCGGTGATTATAAAGGCTGATGGCACGTTCTGGAAGCGTTGTTGATCTCGACCATGGTATGACGCCGACGTCGAAAGCCGCGGACTTAAGCTTTGTCCAGACTTGGTATACCCGCGGTAATGCAATTAACTTCAGGTTTGTCGCAGCTATGATCTCTCCAGAGATGGATCTCGACCCAAATCTGGGGCGCGAAGGGGGTCATGCTGTCCGCCTTTGCCATGGTGATTTGCTAGACGGGCCTACGGAATGCGATTGTGGCCCAATGGTTCTTGCGATGTTGCGCTGAAGCTGCGAGTCAAGCACGTGGAGGATCTGGGGTCGCGGAGACAAGCTTTCGGTTAACATTTGCGTTCCCCCTCCCAAACCGTTTTCGGCCCTGATTTCGTGTTCTGGACTCTCGTCCGCCTGCACACGAAGCCAAACACTTCCCAATCTGCCGGGTAACTGAGATTGATATACTGGCTGCTGCTCCTTGCTTCTCTACCTCCTGCACTCATTCAGCAGTACCTCGTTCTTCGTTCCGACACCATGGCTGCAGTCACTGATTCGAAAGTCATCAGCGAGCACGACGAGCGTGAGAGCTCTCACAGCACGGATGCTGAGAAGACCGCTGTCGGTATCGACCGCGATACAGTCAACGGAAGCGACGACAAAGTAACATTGAAGACATGGGCTGTCGTCACCGTAGGTTCCTCCCCCATTCAGCAGCCTCTTCGTACTGATGCATTTGCCAGGTCCTCGCAGCCAGCTATGGTATTTCCTTCTGGCCTGTCCCGTTTTTTAGCACCATCCAAAACGAGATGTCCGTGTCGTTCGGTAGCTCTCCCGCAATGGGCTCATGGCTTACCTCTGTGTATTCCATTGGCGGAACCATCGCTTTCATGGTCTTCGGCGCGAACAGCGACTTGTTTGGCCGGCGTAACTTCATCATACTCGGAAACATACTGATGGTTGTCGCTTCAATCATTGCCGGCACCTCGCATCACATTGGGCAGTCCATTGTAGCACACGTTATGTTCGGTGTTGGTGGAGGAGCATGCCAGATGGCAGCCTTCGCACTGCCGGAACTGCTGCCGAATAAGTGGCGACATGCTGCCGTTGTCATGGCCGATGCGCTAATCTATTTCGACGTCATTGTCGGACCAGTGGCTGCCCGTATCGCTTGGAAGAGCGGCGCTTGGCGATGGGGTTACTGGGGTATCACCGTCGCCCAAGGTATCAGTCTGATCGTCCTGGCGCTGTTCTACTACCCACCGAAGCATCCCAAAGGTATCGCTTGGGGCGAAGCACTTCGCCATCTCGATTATGTCGGCATGATCTCTTTCACGGCTGCCGCTGCCCTCTCGCTTTCCGGCATCGTGTACGTTCAGCTGGCTCCAGCAAACTCTCCGATCGTCATTGGCCTGCTGGTATCCGGCTTTGCATCCTTGGTATTCTTTGCGCTCTGGGAGACCTTCGCCCCGCTCAAGATGCCATTGGCTCCAACTCGTCTGTTCACCGCCAACAAGGGCAGATCGCTGACTGCGCCATTCATTGCTGCCTTCGTTGTTACCATGTTCTACTACGGCAACAACATCACCGTTCCCACCATGATCGCGGTCTACTGGACTGGTCCAACCACAGCACCATCCACGACATATGGACTCGCTACCGTACAAGGCTTTGGCATCTTCACTGGCGCCATGATCCTGACTCTGGGAGGAAAGAAGTTCGGCCATTGGAAGCTGCAGATGTTGATTCCAATCACACTCATGACTCTCTTTGGCGCTTTGCTTGGCGTCGTCAAGCCGGAGAACGAAGCCATGGGAGTTGCATTCGCATTCATCTCATCGGCAGCTTACGGGTATGCACAGTACCTTTCGATCGCATATGTGCAATTCGGCGCAGATCAGACCGAGTTGGGAATCGCGGGTGGTTTAGCGGGCGTCGCTCGTTATGCCGGTGGTGCCGTCGCTGTCACCCTCTTCCTGACGATCCTGAGCACCGTCCAGGCTTCCTATGCAAGCACGCACGTCATCGCTGCCGCGGAAGCCGCCGGTGCCTCGCCCGCTACTGCAGCTGCCGTCCTCGCAGCACTGCCGCTGGGGACTGCGGCTTTGGAGAAGGTTTCGGGGCTGACTCTTACAATTGCCGAGGCCGCAGGAGGCGCTTTTGTCGATAGTTACGTTCACGGTGTTCGGTATGTAAAATCGTGTCTGTTGAAGTCCAGAGAACTGACCATACCAGCGCCGTTGCATTGTCCTCGCTCGGGTTCGGCATCCTTGCCATCATCGCTTGTCTGTTCCTCGAAGACATCGGACCAAAGATGACACCTAAGATCGAAGTGTTCCTTGAGAACGATGTTCAGGCGGAGAAGAACAAGTTCCACTAGAGACAGTAGGCAAGGCATGCACTTGACCGGAGATCAGTGCGGAGACACCTTATGTATCCACTAGTCGATATCAAGAGCTTTTGAACAATATGTCGGCGTGACTTGCACACAAGAAAGCTTTCATCTGTGTCCGGAAGCAATAACCCTTTCGTGATGACGTCCTTGGGGGAATGCAGTGCAGATCTCAACACTCCAAAGGACCCAACGTCGTGTTCGCGCTGAGGTGCCTCCTCCTCCCCGTCTAGACTGTGGGAGACGACCGTCGTAGCGTCAGCTTGCGGAAGTTTTGTAGATTTGAAAACTGTGCATTCTATACTATTGGGGAAAGCCTTTTCACCACGAGTTTGTGTGGATGGTCGCAGGGTAAGTGAGCCGTGGGCCACCTCGTGACGCGGTTGTTCGGAGAGAGTCGTGAGCTGTTGATCATCAGACTGCGCGGCGGGTCTGAAAGTGCCGTGAGGCCGATCGGAGAAGGAGGCGAGGCGCATCGGAAAAGGGCGTGAGGCGTGTCAGAGAATAGACAGAAGCTGTAATGACGGCGAGACAATTCGATGCTGCACAAGCGTTCCGTCGATCTGATCACATTCAAGGCTCCACAGTCGTTGAGACTGCTCGCTAAGTCACAGCACAGACGTTCGATTATCCTCTGTGACAGCCTTGATAACGCCATCGTCAAGAGCTTGGCCGGAAACAGCGATCAAAAAGGATGACCTCTCTGAGTACACCCGGCCTCTTCGAGTTGACGGTAGTAATGACCCAGAGAACCATCACGAGTGTCTTGCCTGTGCCAGGCGGGCCTTGTAGAGCGGTGACCTGCTTGATGAGCATATTCAGAAGCGCCTCAGCTTAAGCCTGGTCAACGATGTAGTTTTCGACAATATACATCAGCCATGCTCTATGATCAACTCCTGGGCGTGCTGGATGCTGTACCAGCTGGTCTTCTTCACTGGTGATCGATTGTTTACCGTCTGGGTCCCGCAGGTTCTTCATGTTGAGCACCTCGCCAATAAGTTCTGGAGACAGGTGATTGTTCGTTGGATCCAATAGGGCTCAGACGAGAGGCAGATTTACCCGCATATCGGTCTCGAGGCTCGGTAAGCGCTTCAGCTCGTATGGCCACGCTTCGTGGACCGAATTCGGCATCTCCAGGATCGAGATGTGGTAGGGGCGAGTCGTCGACATCAGGCGAAGTGTGCATCGCACTTCGTGCGAGGTTGGATCGAAAAATGTCAAGCGCTTTCTGACGAATCCCGCCTACGCCTCAGTCGATTGGGGCGTGTCTTCGACCCGCATGAACACGGTGCATGCCTCAACCACGTTCAGATTCTGTGTCTGTGGGAGCAGAACTATCAGCGCGACCCCGAAGTTGTCCTGCAAGCGCGATGTGTGGTTGATCTTGGTATCCAGTGGCACCGGAACCGACGCTACTGCCTTGCTCACTGTCGAGTCAAAGCCGAGGACGGTAGTCTGCTTGTCAATCTTCACATTGCGAGAATGGAAGTAATCCCGTTGGCCAGACTTCTGTCTGGCCGAATATGAGTTGGAGAATGATTTGAGCCACATCAAATCCCCTTGCATGACCCTGTCTCCACAAACTCGCGACCCAGTGACAGCGTCGGCACGCGCAACGCGAAAGCTAGAGCCAACATCGCGACCAGCAGCTCCATAGTGGAGCGGCCTGGTAAATAGTCAGGACGCCGTCTCAGCATCTCGCTTGCTGGTGGGTAGATGCTGATGCGCCGAATGTCATCGTGATCGTCATCGCATTGAGGGCAGCCGATGATGGCCGCGATGATGCTGGTAGTGGTTGAGGAGAACATGGTGAAGTCGAGGAGTGCGTGGAGGTGGGCAATAGGGTGGTGGTGACTGGTGAGGGGTGATTGTGCTGCTGTGAAGGGTATGAAGTGAATAGTATGTGGTGACTGGTATGCCGTGAACATGGTCCAGTCAATGTGCTCTGCGAAGCTCTTTCAGTGAGGACAGAAGTTGACGTCGTGTTGGGAGCGAGGGCGTGCTTTCCCTTGCACAATGCTGCCAGTCGCCCGCCTTTTCATGTTCTGAAGCCTCCGCATCTTCGCGAAGAAGGAACGCCTGATATGGTGCAAGTATGTATGAGCTGTTCTGTCCGTGCTCCATACGATACGTCATGTACTCGGGTGCGATATCGAACAAGTCTCCCCAAAGTATTGTTCTCGCTCGGCCGTCGAGGCGGAGCAGCATGCTGAGACCCAATGCACGAACAACGCCGACGACACAGAATAAGATGAACATGCGCGCTTCGACGACTCGGCCAGGGCGTCACTTTCCTTGGCAGCCTCTTTGTCGGTTTGACCTTGCTGCTGAGCGAGCAGCTCCATACCAGCACCGGCCGCGACAAATTCTTTATTGACACGTGCACCGACGAAGTATCTTTCGATGTTTGGCTTGCTGTGTCGGGAGATAACTATCAATAGAATCGCTGTGTTCGCCTCATCCACGTTTCGATGAAATGTTACCTCCAGAGAGGCTATGCTGTTGTAGCATCCGGTCTTTGCAATGCGAGGAAGACCATTCAAGAACTCGGATGGGTGTCGGCCTTGTGAGTTGTACTCGCCGACGGCCGGATGGTGGCGGATATCTTCCTTGACGAAGCGGGAATACTCTTTGACGTAAGCATAGTGGTCAGCGAGGTCATCGGGGAGAGGATCCAGGATGCAATACATAGCGTCTGAGGTGGCTCGATCGACGAGAGCATTGTTGTACCACGTTCCGATGGTCCTCGCTCTTCTTTCCATTCTTCCACCTTCGTCAACCGACCCACGGCCTACGAACCATCGTCGTATGCCAAGTTCTGCCAGAGCGAACAGTGGATCCAAGCGGTCGAAGATGGCTGGGATAATGCCCTTCTGCCAGGGTGTATTATCATAACCGGGTACGCGAAGTCCCAAGTGCTCGAGACTTTCGAGCCGATCTGGACTGAGTTCTCTGTTGCCGTCGAACTTCTCGAATTTGGCTCTGAGATCGGGTGACAAGGATCTTCGTCTGCTCGGGTTTCCGTATTTGTCAAAAGAAGTGTTCAACTCAGCAATGATCTTACCGAGTGCGACGATCTCGGCAACTTCCAGCGTATCGGGGTTCAGAACCAAGGACGCTTTGCACTGGATACCAATTCAAGAGGCCACCGTATCCGACCAGAACATCAATCGCGTCAACCTTCTAGACACGCTCGGCCGGTTGATCGAAGCAGCAAAGGGGCAGGTAAAGTAACGCCACGATTCCTTCGAGCCGCATCGGCGATCGTGCTGAGCCTTATCGCAGACGGAGTCAGGCTGGTGCTGAGCCTCATTGAAAACGTGGCGAAGCCTGTGCTGAGCCTTGTCGAAAGTGAAGCCAAGCTCGCGGTGATCCAGGTCGGAGCCGGAACCGAACCACAAACGAGAGCACCGTCACCAGACTCCGCGGTCTGGACTCGAGCCGGTATGGATGGAGCCTCCGAGGCATCGCGGATCTGCCGTTTGGCATTGGAGCTCTTCTTCTTGATTTTTTTTCGGATTCTGTGCTTCAGGTGCAGGTGGTTGGTCAATCCGTTCCAACTCGACGGGTCTGGAGTTGACTCGGCGGGTGACTTCGTGTATGATGTGATCTTCCCTGCACTCCCTGAATCTAAGGCAGACGTCGCGTCATTTCACCGTGATCGTGCTGTCGGTTGGAGAGACTGGCCAAACCCCGATGAGATGATCACAGAGATACTCGATTAGCTCTGCAGGCTTCGTGCCATCCACGTCGATGCTTTGTATAGTGTCAGCTTGAGACGTTGAAGCTCGAGCTGTGACCTGGACTCTTCCATTCTGCTCGGAAGTAGCCATGCCATCCAGACCCAACAACTGGTCGATGCACTTCTTGACTCTCTTGACCGCTTCAGCTGCCCAAACCATGGTGGGATGGCTCTGCTTTAACACAATCGACAAGTATCAAGGTTGTGTGGATGAAGCCGGCTACAGGCGAGTAAGATACCTATTTGAGTCGGTAGATGTGATTCATGAGGATGAGTGCTGAATAACTCAAGGCGGACAATCAACGACACCGGCCTTCCCTGCGTGGAAAGAGGCCCGCTCGATGGTACCGGCGAGATCGTGAGCTTTCATTGTCTTGACCAGCTTGTTCGGAAGGTTCGAAGGGTCGTGCCGTAGATATCGTCGAGTGAAGGGCAGTAGCCGCCTTGTGAAGACTGTACAAATGTTTAGATAGGAAGGGCGCCGAAGGCTTATCATTGTTTCGCTGCTGTACGTGGTGGTCTTGGAGCGAGTCTCGCTCGAGCCTTGAAAACCAGGAAAGGAATACCCGGTGAATCCTAGCCGACGAAGACGCCGTAGAAATTTGACGAGGGTCAAGCTGGCGTAATTCAGAGACAGAAGAGAATGATTGCACACTTCAGCCTTCATTGATGGGCCGAAGACTTGGAATGGGCAACCGTGGTGAGAGGTGCGAGAAAGAAATGGGGAGTGAGGTTGTCAGGGAGACGGGACAGAGGTGAGAAGTAGCTTGGTCCTGCTGCCGATGCAAAGCAAGCGAGAAGCAAGGACCGGGATCATCTTTCCAGTACGGCAGCAGGAACGAAGACGCGTCGACGACAGACGTGTTTTTCCCGCCTTGATTTTTTTGGTGCCTACCTCACGCGTTCTCGGTAGCACTGTTTGGTGCATGATACGCTGGCGACAACGTCTTGCAGCAGCAATCTGTTGACTTCCTACTATTATTAGTCGTCTGCGGCCGAATATGTGGCGTTGTGGATCAACATCGTCACCTCTACAGGAGGAGAACGGAAAGAAGAGCAAGAACGAACTGCCTGGTGCTGCTTGAGCCGGGAGCCGTGTCTTGGCAAGGCTGCGCAAGGCTCCGCGGCTGCGAAGTACCTAGCCTGCCCAGGTATCATTGTTGATCGAGGCCTGTTCCAAGGTCGAACGTACGTCCGGCATACCTACGCTCCGCACTCGAGCTCGACTTCAGAAGCAAGCGCACCACAAACGCTGTCACGAATACGGTACCCAACGCCGTGCATCCCGAAGCCTCAATGAGCGCTTTCAGAACGCAACGCGTGATGTCCTAGCCATACATGCAACACACCGTCCGCACCAAGATATCGTACACGAACACCAGGAGAGATCCATGATAATCAAGCCTCGAAATACAGCATGCCACAAGATCGCAGCCAGTCTGAAGTTGGAAGAACACGAGGCCTGGTCTCCGAGCCAGCTGCGGTCTGCCGTCGTTCGTTGGGCAACATCTACAGCGCACGATATCACCATGTTTGTGCCGAAGCCGCCAAATACCGGCGGCATCAGTCGATTCGCGTCGTCTGCTTGCGAATACCATGAATGACGAAGCAAAGGTAAGAAGCATGGCAGACCGCTTTTGCCATGGGCCAGATGATGGCGAGCCGATCTCAGATGGCATTCTTCTCACCTGCGTCGGCACGTCACGCTTCGCATTGTCCGAAAATGAGCAGAGCGCGTTGCAGAGACTTTCAGTTCCACTACCTCAGCATCGCTGGTAGGTAGGTGTCATGCGAACTTAGTGTTCTTCAATATCGGCTTCTGTTGCTTCCGTGACTTCGTTCCAAACATCGAATTGCCGGCCTCGGGCCGAATTCTGACATTCTGACACCAGCTTGAGTAGTTGTGCAAACCGAAGGTCGGGCCTAGACCAAAGCAAATCCTGCCGCCTCAGACATGCATCAGTTTTCCCCGGACTCCCCGCAAAGCTGGAACCGAGCCAAGGCGTCGAAGCCGTGGGGAAGAGGCAAGTGTATAAGACTGACAATACCTATCTGGGCCCAACACAGAATCGCCGTTCCCCCTATCCTCGATCTACGAACAATCGAATTCCCTCATCATGGCAAAGCTCACCACATACAACATCGCAATCTGCATCACGGTCTGCACAGGCGGCTTCAGCTATGGCATGGCCGCAGGCAGCCTTCCCACCAGCCTGGGTCAGCCGGGCTTCTACAGCTACTACGGTCTCGATCCAACCACCTCACGTGAGTCGACACGCTTGGGTCATTTTACACTGCTAACGCCGGACAGACACTGCCAACATCATCAGTGCCCTTAGTGCTCTCTTCTTCTTCGGATGTGCCGTCGGATCCCTAGCGCAGTCATGGTTCGCCGACTGGCTTGGACGCAGAAAGACCATAGGCATAGCCGGTGCGATTGCCTCATCGGAGGCGCTCTTGTTGCAGGCTCGGTCGTTGTCCCGATGCTGATCATCGTTCGAATGCTTCAAGGCGTTGGTGTGGGCATGCTGTTGGCCTTGGTACCTCTGTACCTGACAGAGGTAGCACCCCCCAGAACACGAGGCTTTTTGACCGGTCTCACCACACTTTCCTTCGGCATGGGCTACGTGATATGCTCATGGGCCTCCCTTGGCTGCTATCACTTCAAGAATCAGACTCTCGCCTGGCGACTGCCGCTGGCCCTCGGTGTCATTGGCCCCATTCTTGTCCTCACCGGAGTATGGTTCATTCCCGAATCTCCACGCTTCTTGATCTGGAAAGGTCAACGTGAACAAGCATGGATGATTTTGAAGAGACTGCACCATGACCCACGAGTCGCATCCGAAGCAGACGCCGAAGCCGAGTTCACACAAATCGTACGACAGGTTGAGGCCGACAAAGAAGACGAACCCACCTTCTACAAGATGTTCACCAAGCCCACCTGGAGACGTCGGGCCATCCTGGTCATCTTTCTGTTATTCGCTGGGCAAGCTACTGGAGTTTACGGCATCGCCAATTTCTTGCCTTTGATTCTTGGCAGCCTGGGAATGACCGGCGATATGCCCCTGATCTTGAACGGTACGTGTCACTGATCGTCAGGCAGACCACGACTAACGGCGATCTTCGCAGCTTCCCAGGTCACGACGGGGACTGTGTCTGTGCTGGCTAGCATAATCCTGGTCGATAAAGTCGGTCGTCGAAAGTTGTTCTTGATCGGCTTTGCAGCCATTGCAGGCGTTCTGCTATCTGAAGCATTGCTTCAATGGAAGTACCTTGGGACCGACGACAAGCCCGGAAACGCCGCATGTGTCTTCTTCATTTTCCTATTCATTGTTATCTTCCAGGTGAGCATGATGCTATTCTCCCCGACTTTGCCACTGATGCTCGTAGTGCGTCGACGCTCCGGCACTCGTGTGGGCGTCCGAGATATTCCCTACCAATTTGCGGGCCAAAGGAGTCAGTCTGGCCGTCTTCACCTTCTTCGCTGGCGCCATCACTTTCTCAACACCTGCTCCACTGGCCTTCCAGAACATGTACGTGTACCCAATCCTCGATACTCAACGCAGGCATGCTGACAGATCCTGCAGCAAATGGCGCATGTTCCTCATATATGCTGCACTGATGGTCATCGCGGAAGTCATCACCTATATGTACATCCCTGAGACGAAGGGACTGCCTATGGAAGAGATAGGAGCCTTATTCGGCGATGAAGTCGTCGTTCACTTGACAGCGGACGGCCAAGGCATTGTCGAGGACAAGCAGGTGACGGATCACATTGAAGATAACGGGTTTGTGCAAACTGATGAAAAGCAGGTGCACCACGAAGAGAGAGCCGGCGGCGAGTCACGAAACTGGGCTCCAATTGTCTGATATCTTGCGGAGGGTGTTTTCGCCATAAAGCGCAGAGTCCGCTTTGGCATCGAGCCGTCGCGTGGGAATATCGACACAAATGCATACTTGCGAATCTTCTGTACCTATAGCTAAAGAGCGTTTACAGACGGAAGAATCAATCCTCTCGAGAATGGACAGCAGCACTACCACGAGACCTATTACCTTACCTTTCTGCACGTACGTGATCACGGACTGATCAGGCCTGGCCTCCGTCGTCTTCTCGCCTATTGTTGGGACTGATTGCTGCCAAGTCGCGCCTAAAATTTGTGGCGCCACCCCCGCGACCCTCCAAGTCGGTACCGAACCATGTTTTGCAAGCTTTGAGCTCTAGGCTGAAGCTGTGGAGAAAATCTAGGCTTCGCACCTACCCCGCAACCACGCGTGCCCTAGTACTTGCCCTATTACGAATATTCTATCAGTCTGCCGTCCCCAAGGTCCACACGGGATGTCGCACACAAGATCATCTAGGAGCCGCACCAGGCGCCGGGCATTGATCTTCGCATCCCTCAGCGCATATCTACGGTACGAAACCATCGGGTCCCCACGTCGAATACAGATTATCGCCAATGACAGCATCATCCGAGGGACATCGTGAGCAGATCTCTTCTCATGAACCGATTGTGACTACCAAGAGAGCATCAGCAGCGTGCCAACGCTGTCGTGCCAGGAAGGTCAGATGCAACTTGAATGCAAACGGTGGTCCCTGCACAACTGCGTGCTTGACGAGGCCGAATGTGTGGTCGTAGCTTCCAAAAGACGACGTGAGTATCGACTTCGGAAAGCTCGATTAGCGGAAGCCGCGAACAATTCCAGCTGCGATGCCTCGCACACGACAAACGCGACACCGCGATGGAGCAATGCACAAGGCTCTCTCACTGGAAAGTCGTTGGTCACAGCAAGAACGTCCACTGTTTCGCAGCCGGAATTAAATGATGGAGCTGCGGATCGAAGAACAATGATGCCGCCAGCATCGCCGCTACCTCTCTCAAACGCCACTTTACAGCGGACGAACGGTATTCACGAGAAGGACCCATTCCCGGAACTTCCCAGCTATATCGCCAGATCCCAGCAAGAGTTCCGACCAGAAGAGCTACGATATCTGCAAGACTCCGATGCACTGATCATGCCCAGCCAGAGTCTGCGTGACCATCTCTTGCTTGCTTACATTCTTCATTTTGATCCTCACTTTCCCGTCATCGAAGTTCAAGCATTACTGGATGCTATCGAGGGGCGATGCGCTACTCCTATCAGCCTTCTTCTTTTCCAAGCGGTGATGCATGCAGGCAGCCATTTCGTCGACCTAGCACTCCTCCAAGATGCCGGCTTCGGCACTCGAGTCGATGCCAAAGCGTGTTACTACCGGCGTATCAAGGTTCGTCAGGCCAGTCACTGTCCTCTGCTTCCACGTGTACATGCTGATATTTAGGCTGCCAGGTACTCCGCGACTTGGCTTGGGAAAGCGATCGTCTGGTGCTTCTGCAAGCAACGCTTCTTCATCAGTGGTGGTGGACGACAAGCAGTGACTTGCAGGATCCCTGGTACTGGCTTGGATCATGTATCACGCTAGCTACAGGCATCGGCATCAACCACCCAAGCACCCTAGCTGCCAAGGACAATAAGACACAACGGCTGTGGAGAAGGATCTGGTGGGTTTGCGTTGTACGAGATCGGATCTTTGGACTAGTTCAGCGGAAGCCAACGAGAATCAGAGACGAGGATATCGCCCTCCCGGCCCTGCGGTTTCAGGACTTTGATACAAAACCACTCGACACAAGAATCCCGGTATTGGCGGGGTGTGTCGAAGTCACTGATTGTGTCAACAAGGTCTTGTTGGCGGACATTTTTATCTCCCAAGCGAGTCTTCTTCTGACCGTGGGACGGATACTAATCTGCTCTTACAACCTCCAAGGCTTCGTGAACTCCACTTCTACCTGGTCGCTCTTCGCTACGCCAAAGAAGCAGGAAGAGATTGACCAAAGCCAGCTCGACCGTTTGCAAGCAGAACTCGATGATTGGTCCAGTCAATTGAACAGAAACTGCCGGATCAATGACTCCGACGAGGATGAGCTACTTGCGGATCATGTATACGCTGGTCGAGCAGGACTTCGACTCTGTTACCTCCTGGCAAAGGAGTTGTTGCATCGACCACAGGCCTTCGAAACTGATCCGGAGGGATGGGCAACATCTCGAGGAGACTGTCGAGAAGACAGCTCGACCGCCGCAGCGCGTCTGCGTGTAAGTGAAGTAGCATCGGAAATCACGGAGATCCTGGGAAGTTTCCACCAACGAGGCAAGCTACTTTTGCTTCCGCCGTTGACCTTGACTTGTGTTATGACAGGCGTTGCATGGTTCTTGGTGGAGATGAGACGAGCCCAGAAATCACCTGCGGAGCTTCCCGATCATCCATACCATCGCCTCATCCGGGCAGTCTTCGTTTTCAAGGACCACTATCCAATATGGGACGAGACTGTTGCCCTCTTGAAGGTTATGGCTATCAATCAGCATGCCTGGTTTGCACGCACGATGGCCATGATCTCGCCTTCTGTGCCGATGATATCGACTCCAAAGTCTGCCTCGAATAGCACGCCAAAAGCCGACAGAGTTCTTCACCAGATTCATGTTACCTCGGTGGCATCCAACAAGAGCCCGACGACAGCTCAGACCGCAGACGAGATTCACAAAGCTTTTGGTGGCTTGCACGATGGGACATATCTGTCAAGTCTTGATCATCAACATCTGGACCATCAGCTCTCTTCAGGCACAATGTTCATGCCGTCAATGCACCCATTCGCATTGACACCGACAGCTTTCATGTCCTCTGACGCCATGGGCTACGATGAGCTTGCGCTGGGACAGGCACTCGATGCCTATGGACTTGGCGACTCGCTCCACGGTCTGATGCCTGACTTTTCTCATGGCCCGAACCACGACATCCAAGGGTCTTCGACGATATCCACGGTGATGTGGGGTACGGGAACAACGCGTTGACAGCGCCAGCCCTACCATGGATGTTTCTGGCCATCAAATCGAACCATTGCCACGGATGGGTCTCCCTTGTTGCTTCGTCGAGCTGTTAAACATGTCAGTGAATCCCCAACGGCTGTCGTTTGGAGCAGACCGAACGCACTGCGGAGGTTCAATCCTACTACTCTGGCTATTCCCGGACCGCTCTCGTCGATTGTACACGTCGCCTTCTCCTTATTCCACGCAGCCGCACCATTGTTTCCCATATCTGTTTGCACGAAGCTGCACGGGGAAGGGAGAGTGTTATTGGCGCCCGATCTCAAGCCGCGTCTGCAAGAACGACCCGTAAGGCCAAGATGCGGCAATCCAGTCAGCTGGGTTCGATTGGAAAAGGAATAGCAACGGACTCTCGCTATGAATCTCGACCGTCAACCAGTTCAGTGCGGCTTTCGACAATTCGTAAGCCGTCATAGGGTGGGGTTTGGCCAACCCCCGAAGGACTTGACCCGTAGGATGCGAAGCGGCTCGAACTGCAGCTACCATCACGCTTTCTACGCGGGAGAGGTAGATTTCGACGAGATACCTGTCAATGTCGAAGCCCAAACGTTGGGGAGGACGCTCGCGATGAAGATGGACATCACCTCTACTCACCACGATTTGCTCCGGTGAATAAACAAGCTGTAGACATGTTGCTGGATAATCGGGGCGAGAGAGTCATCACTCCAAGCAGACAGGAGTTCACGATCGCTTGCACTGTCAAATCAATGCATCCTGTGAAACCGCAGGTGTACTCGCGATTTCCTCGAGCCTCGCTGCACGAAAGCCTGCTGCAGCAACAGGTCCATAGCTTGACGAAGACCACCGAACATAGCTATTTCAGAGCGAAGTTGGCGCATAACATCCGGACAACTGTCAGGTAGCACTGTCTGAGCGCTGTTGATGAACAACCAAGGCGAGAACACCAAGTTTTACCTAAGCCAAGCCCGCGGGAATGGATCGGCTATGTGTCGGTCCGAATGTCGGTTCCTGCATGAGCCGGCCTCCACCCTCTCCAAGGGCTTGAATGTCAGAATGTCAGAAATCTCCACACTTACACGACACTCATAGCCCAACGAGCGTGGGCTACCTCCTGGCCTCAACTTCAAGGTCAAGCCGCATAGGCATTAGTTGGCATCATGTGCCGCTGATGTGGGAGGTCCAGGCCGTCCCAAATTGATGTTCAGCTCGGCGTTGATTCGTCTTGGGCCCATTCTTACTGACCATCACTGAACATCCTGACTGACCATGAACTTAAGCTCCCTCATGACTTCGCATGGGCGCCACCTACATCGAAGACAGCCGCTGGCATGACATTACTGACAGTCGAGAACGAAAGCGACGTCAGGACCGGCTCAACCAGAGAGCTCGGAGTACGTTACTCTGTGATTCCGCGGCTACAGCTAACATACACGAGGGAACCGTATCGCACAGATCAAGAGAGCACAATCCGCCCCCGAGTCGACTACATGCAGTGACAGCTTGTGCTCACCCTCTTCATCGTATCCATCGCCTGCCAAGTTTCCGGCCAACGGCACATCATTCCTTGCGCTCCCCGCTCTAGCCGCAGAAACCCGAGCCATTACGGAGATCCCGATCAGTGTCTACACGGCGCTGTTCAACAATGGAGCTATGTTAGGCTTGGAGTGTGGCTACAACATTCCGTCCAAGTCCAGACCATGCGTCGACTCGATACCAGATTCGCTGAAACCGACAGCACTGCAGCTCACGACTCTCCATCAGACTTGGATGGACAGATTTCCATTTCCGAAAATGCGGGACAATATGATCAGTCTCAACCGGATCTTTCACGAAGAAGACTTCCTGGCTGACCTCTTCAACATGCATTCTTTCGATATCAAGCCCGGGAGGCCAGGCTGGGATCCAACTGCGTGGGTCATCGGCCGACAATTCTCTCAGAAGTGGGGACTCTTCTATTGAGCGCCTATGCTGCGAGCGAATTCACCGATAGCAGCAGAGCTCTCGACTTTCAAGCAGAGTATTGATGAATACACATGTTGCAATCGCTCAAAGCTATCAAGCATTCCTCTTCACTGCTTCGACAATGGTCTTCGCCGTCAACTCAGTCGCAGTAACGTTCGGACAATGCCCAACATCTAGCTCAACGACATCTATCTTTTTCCCCTTCTCCTGCTCAATGAACTCGATGCAGCCTCGTTGAAAGCTCGGGGTCAGCACCTCATCCCCTTTGCAGAAAATCCAGGTCACGGGATTCTGTAAATAGGAGGCGTACTGGATCTTGTCGTTAAACGCACGCACCGAGTGGCACCACTGCCTCGAAACCCATAAGTCGGCCTGCTCTTTTGGTAGATCGCTGAAAACAGTCCCTGCGGACTTCTCGCTCTGTCTCAAGAATTCGGGGTTCTGGGGTAACGCAGAGTATCAGCAAGGCAAATCCGTCTCCTTCGCACAGGTGCTCTCCACGAATTGACTCGGCAGCAACACTTACCTCTTCCGAAGGCTGCATGAAGTCGAACTCAGGCAGACGCCCGGCACAGGTCTCCGTCGAGTTCGATCCGACGGCCCCAACAATGCAGCTTAAGTAGATGATTCGGACGATGCCGCCGCGCTTGCCAGCCCTCGCACGTTCGGCCTTGCTCAAACCGTGTGCGGCGTCGGTGGTGACGAGTCCTCCATATGAGTGGCCGACGACAACGACTTCTTTGCCCTGATCCACAAGAGCCTCGATCTTTTCATGCATGTATGCCGCGTCCTCTGTCAGACCCTGGGGCTCAGCATTCTTTGGATCATCGGTGTACGATCGCAGATTGTGCGTTTCTGCTTCGAAGCCTTGTTTGGTTAAGGTAGATACCAGATCATTGTAGAAGACCACCGGGCATGCGCCGCCTGGAATCACGAAGATGGTGGGATTGCTGCTGGTGGTAGTGTCTAGAACCATTGTGAAGCGATAAGGACTCGGTGCTGTATCACTTTCCCCCAAAGTATTCCAGTGTACGTGGAATGCTTCATCTTCCGCAGCACGTTGCTAGACGAGGATATATACCGTCTGCTGGGTGATGCTCGACATCTTCGTCTAAGTGAGGCTTACAAATGCAGTCTCGCTGGAATCCATTGTATGTGGAGTATGCCATTTTTCTATACACTTACAGGTGGGCATTGTTACCCTCTTTGTCTCGGGCCAGGAGCAAAAGAGCAAGATCTGGCATGTCCTGCCAAGGCGCCCTGACAATCGAGCTAGAAATCATTAGCGCACCCGCCCCCGTTGTTCCATTCTGCTTTCGGTGCCGACAAATACCTGAGTTCGAGTTAACTCCACTGTTTTATGACATTGACCCCGCAGCCCCATACACGCGGGCACCGCCATGCATACATGGCTAAGACGGCCTCCACTGCAGCACGTAGGCGTCTGTCGGCTTGATGCGCTGATTAGAGGTCGGGCCGTTGATGCAACTTTCATGAGGTATTGTACCCAACGCTGACAAACGCATGGGTGCACGCAATAGAGCGTCGGGCTATGCGGAGAGAACGGTAGGATAAATCCAGTACAGACCCGACTCAAAACGCAGCGCCCACGTGAGCAGCATGAAACGATGGGTTCCCTATCTGCATCAGCAGACCTCGCGCTCCTCGTGATTCCAGGTGCAGCCTCGCCGGCGAGCTTCTATGAAGACTTCGTAACAGAAGTCCGCAAAGTCACGGGCCTTCAAGTCGACGTTTACAGCAATCCTTCCGGAGCTGTCTCGGATCCGCCAGCTGGACTGACAGAAGACGGACGCTTCTGGGCATCGAAGATCGAAGAACTCAGCTCCCAAGGCAAAGAAGTGATTCTTGTACCACACTCATACGGTGGACTCGTTGCCAACGAGGCTGCAAAGGGCCTCGAAGTGGCCGTACGGCAGCAGCAGAGTCTCACTGGCGGCGTGAAGAGGATCATATACGTGACATGCGTGGTCGGTGGCGTAGGAGAGACCAGCAGCGAGGTCTGCTCGCCGTTGGATTTTGACTGGTTGCTCCCGATGGATGGCGTACGTAGCGTGTCCGTACGAACATTCACTTACTGACTGTGCCAGAACGACCAATTCGTCATCAACACGGATAGAGGCGCGCACCGTGTGTATAACGACATGCCACTTGCGAAAGCGCAGAGCTTCATACCGAAGATGAGTCCGCAGTCGGTGAAGAGCTTTAACGACAAGATCGTCTCCGATTCGTACACACACATACCGATGACTTATGTCCTCTGCACGAGAGACAACTGTCTCACGCCTGAGTGGCAGGAGGGAAGGATCGCGTGGCTTCAAAGCCAGAGACAACAGCCCGTGGAGACAGTGCGGCTCGATGCCGACCATTTCCCGCAGCTAGGTGCTACACAAGCGACGGCGAAGGTTGTGGCGGATGTTGTTGCCGGTCTGTAGATCCGTTTCAACAGCCGGAGCAAGCCAAGCGCGAGTGGATTTGTCGTAGAGAAGTCGACTGTGCGGTATAACTATCGCTTTTGCGTATCTCTGTGCTGTTGAGACTCGGGACCCTCTTCGTCATGCGGAAATATCATATCGATCCGTCTGATCTCTGACCGGCTTGTACAGGAAGTACTCGAAAGTAGCTTGTGCTGCCAGTCCATTCAGATCCGACGCCGCTACGCCAACGAAGGCACCCGTGAAGCTGCCGTGCGCCTGATGCCCACCACACTCATCCGACAGAATCGAAGCTGCGTACACCGGACCAATAGCTTCCAGTTCTTTGCCTTCCAGTGCGTAGAAGAACTGCAGTGAGTCGCCCCGGAGCCTAAGCGCCAGCCTGACCTTGCCCGTGTCCGGAATCGCAACAGGTTCCGGCAAAGTCTCCAGTTTGCCTTCTGGATACGAGATCTCCGAACTCTGCAACTGTAGCTGTCTCTTGCCATTGGCGTCTGCTGATACTGTGAGGTAGAAGAAGTTGTATCGACAGTAGTACGCCGTAAGGCCAGCAAATTGCCTCTCGTCTTCGGGCGAGAAGTCCACAATCGTCTCGGCATCATAGCTGAAATGCGTCTGTCTTCGTGCGACCAACGCTTGTTCGAACCACGATCCAATCGACTCGCGACCGATAAGCGTCAGACCTCTCTCGCCTGTGGAGAAGATCCGCTCGGGCTCTGGCGTACGAAGCCACTGGAAGTCCCGAGGCAGGCCATCCTTGAAGTCGTATCGCTTCTCTACCCAATACGACTGCTCATCGAATGTGCCCGGGACTTCGACATACAGGGACGGTACAGGCCCGTTCTTGACGTACAGCCAGTCGTCCTTCCAATATGCTTCCTGCAGGTTGGTCTCACGTCCGAGGATACAACGACGCTTCTGCGTGATCGGCCGCCCGCCAAGATGAACCATGTAGGTCTTGCCCTCTGGAGTCTCGACGATATCTCCATGGCCCGCTCGCTGTATTGCGGCAAACGGCGAATCCTTGGAAGTGATCACGTATTTCTGCGGATGGTCTTCGTAAGGGCCCCAGATATCTCGGGATCGAGCGAGCGTACAGGCGTGGTCGTAAGCTGTACCACCTTCCGCTGTGAGCAGATAATACCATCCATTGCGTTTGTACAGATGTGGTCCTTCGACGAGATCGAGCTCTGTACCGCGATACACGTTCTTCCTCGGACCTACCAGCTTCCCGGCTTTGCCGTCAAATTCCTGCAGCATGATACCGGCAAAGGCGCGAGGTCGTCTAGTATGATCCCAGAGCATGTTGACAAACCACTTCCGGCCATCTTCATCGTGGAAAAGCGATGGATCAAAGCCGGACGAGTTGGCGTATATCGGATCAGACCATGGTCCCTCAATTGCTGGCGCGTGGACGATATAGTTGTGCGTGTCCTTGAATGAACCGTCTTTGCGTTTCACGTCGGTATAGACAAGCCAGAACTTCTCGCCGTCGTGAGTCAGACACGGCGCCCAAACGCCACAGCTGTCCGGATCACCACGCATGTCGAGCTGTGCTTTCCGAGTCAAAGGACGTGTGACGAGCTCCAGTTGGCCAAATCCTTGGAATGGTGGATCTGGACGCCGGGGAACCATTCGAAGGTCGACGTTGCGATGTAGTAATCCTCGCCAACCCGCAGTATCGAGGGGTCGGCGTTGAAGCCGGGCAAAATTGGATTGCGAACTCGAGGCATGTTGTTTACGTACGAGGCGATGGTGTCGATTAGTCCTTGATCACTAAAACGTCCAAGTTGCCCTCGCGATCTGGGACTGAGGCAATGTCGAGATCATATGAGGTACTGCACTGCAGAGAAGTCCGCCGGAACAGAACAAAATAGCCTATTCAGGCTGAATTTGTAGGGCTCAGTCATCCGAGCGGCCACTGCCGAGGGCTTGAAATGGCCTGAACATTTTCTCCAACTTGGATGGCTTCCCAGCGTCGCCGTTGCAACAACTGGCCAGAACTCGACTGGACGAGCTTCCCTTTTCGTTGGAGGATGTTGGCTGTTGTGAGGTGACTGATGTAGTCCGCACGGCTGCTTGGGAGCTTCGTTCAGGCGTGAAGGGTGGCCCCCAACGCAGTGCGGGTTTATTGGGATGTCCGGGGTCGACGCGCTTTGCCATCGTCTACGCTTGCGCACAACTTCACGCGTGCGCTGAGCTTGACTTGCATGCGAGGTTACTCGGGCATGTACTATGTTGTGAGAATGAATCGTCGCTGCACCGAAGCCTGAGCATAGAATCTGAACGTGGAGCAACGACTTGAAGTACGAAGTAAGGATCCAAATTCGCGACTGCAATGACGTCGCGGCCTTCGGAAATTGCAGTGGCGTGCCCGTGTGGCTGGGGCTTTGTGGCACGCGTCTCTGATATCTCGCGCTCCATTACTGAATAAAGTCGTGCAGTCATGCACACACAACACACTTGGGCAGCCCTGAAGCTGTACTCCGTGGCGTGAGACTCTTGGCGGATAAGATGCACACTTCAAAGCCTGCCCAGCAGTACCGACACAACGGTATTATACAGCATCGAGAGCTAGCCGTCGACCTGGCAATGATTCGACGGCTTTATCGCTTGAAGGTCGCCCGTTGGCTCGAGCCAGCGCCAAGGGTGGCGGACAACAGCCTGTAGCGACGAGGGACGGTGACAAGACGGTGGAACGCCAGCGTCCGGCGATTTCTTCGCGGGCTGGATGTTTGAAGCACGCAGTCCCAGCCGATGATTATCTCAGTCCACTCCCAGCACTTTCACGAACGCAGCCATGTCCTCGACGGTATCCATCTGCCAACAAGCCGTGATCACCTTTTGCACCTTGTTCTCGTCCAGCACGGCACTTGCGAGACCCCGAAACTTCGCTTCGATCTGCTGCTCCGTCATTGGTCTCGCCAGCGAGCCTGTGGCATGCTCTACTCGAAACACTTCCTCGTCTCTGCCATCCAATATCACCTTGATGACCGCAGCATCATCTGCAATGCCCTCATCGGTCTGGACGGCGATCTTTTCTCTCAAAGTCCTCGCACTGTCGTCTCTGCAGCCGTCATCAGAGAACTGTTTTGGGCCTGCTTCGCCGTACAGCATACCGCTCGCAATCCCATGGTACAAGCTGAAGATAGTCTCTAGGCCCGTCCTTGGATGGCGGACGTTGCACAGGCGCGTGCATTGCGGACTGACTGTGGCCTCGATCCTCTCGACGCTCTTCGCCGTTGCGTTCGCATCACTGAGCCATGACTTAACCTGGATCCCGGCATCGATCAGCGGATGCACCACAATGCCACATGGATACGGCTTGAACGTGTTCTGCAAGATCTGCCAGTCTTTTGTCTTGCTGCGTGCCAACGTATCGATCTCGTCCTCTTTGACAGTGTCAGAGACAAGCCTCGCCCATGCCTCGATACTGCCCTCACAGCTCTCAACCCCATGCGATGCCAGTCCTGCGGCCGTCAAGCCGTTTTGCGCGCCTCTTCCCATATGCAAGGTCTTGGTGTCTGTTCCAAACATCGCTCTCGTCCCTGCAGCCATCGAGCTTGCATGACCCAGTGCTGCTGCAAATCGCTTGCTGTCGAGCTTCATCCCCTTCGCGACACCAGCAGTGGCGCCAAAAGTGCCAGTTGTGCCGGTGATGTGCCATCCAGACTTATAGTGACCAGGACTAACTGCCATACCCACCGCAATCTGAGCTTCTACGCCAACAACGAATGCTAGCAGAAAGTCCTTTCCAGTCATAGGTTGCTGCTCTGCCAACGCAAGTAATGCCGCTAACGCAGTCCCGGAGGGATGATTTACAGTCCTCAGGTGCGTGTCGTCGAAGTCTGCTGTCGTTATCGCGACGCCATTGATGAGTGCGGCGTACTCTGCACTCGTGCGATTCCTGCGGCCAAGGATCGTTGCAGCTTCTCTTTCGGTCTGCGTGTTTTGGACGTACCGGAAGACTTTGGCAGCTGGCGCGTGAAGCGCATAGCCGAGGCCGCAGGCGAGAGCATTCAGGATGGACTTCTTAGCGGCAAGTACGACCTCGGATGGGAGTTGATCATACTTGAGATCTGAGAGAAAGGTGGCTAGATTCGCCGTGTGATCTTCCATGATCCGTGCACAGTGTTCGCCGGAAACGGTGTCGTGCAAGGCGAACGAATATATTTGCCCGTGAACCCCACACGGAGCACTGCTTCTCCAATCGGGGTAGATGCTGTATTTGACATGCGTGAGACTGCACGCCTCAGGCAGCCCTGGAAGCACATAGAACCCCCCGCGTTCGGACTCTATCCAGTATTCTCATGGAACATCATCTGTGACGAGACATTCCTTAGGAGGCCAGCGCCATCGCCTTTCGTCTCAATACAAATGCAGTTCAATGCCCATATCGTATGTGAATTCGTTCGCGAGTTCTAAAGGGTGAAGGGTTGAGTTCATGTCTCGTCGGGCCCAGACTTCCTGGAGAATGGACCAAGCCGTTCGATCAACAAGCTTGTTCCTCCGATCAAGAAATGCTTGATACTCCTTGGTCAACAGCGTCCTTGTCGATGTCCCTCCATCAGTGTGCAGCGCTGCGGTGAACAATGGCCACAGAACACAGTCGCGCAGTGGAATCTGGAACGAATCGTCGGTCGTGTCACGCAGCATTTTCACACAAGAAAGAATGCGCATCACGAGACTGTCAGTCTCGGCGCTCTGGACATTGTCACTCGACCCAGAGACCTCTCTTGATGCATGCTGGGCGAGCAAGATCGTCAATCGGAACGCTTCCCAGAACGGATATTGTAAGCTGTGCTCGGCTTTGACATCGGGTGTCCAGTCCAATAATTGTGGCTTGACATTCTGACCTTCGCCCAGCTTAGCAATAATGTCCAGCAGAGAGCGAGGCAGCCCGGACACCGGCTCGATGCCACCTCTCGCCAACGGAGCGACCAGTCGACTCCAGATCCGTCTGCAGGGGTTACGCCGTCCGAGCGTTGCTCCTGGTAGGTCCAGCAGGCCTGCACCTTCGACGACCCACACCGTGAGGCTGTCATGTTGCATTGCCGTGGGGCCGCGCTCAGTGATCATCGTTTCCAAGCCGGACAGATGTATCGTCCAGAGAAGCAGGGTCGATATCTGAACAGCGAATAACGTCAGCCTCATCGGAAGGCGCTCAACAGCAGATGGGCGAGGCTTACAGAGACCGTGCACAGGAGGAGGCCGGTCACTAGCATGTCGTCGTCGTGAATCTGTCCACGCTGAAGTCGCCATTTGTACAAGTCAAGAGCCTGCCCGAGATAGTGCGAGAACCGAGACCGGTGTGATGGAGTGTTGTAGGCTTGATATGCGAGACATACTCTCGCCACCAGCCAAGATGTCTCCGACAGAGGCACTACCTTGGTTCCTAGCAAGTTCTCTCCGAGAGTACGACAAAGCCGTAATTGGCCATCTGTTCGGACTAGAAGTAGGCAAGATCTTGTCAGTCGAGCCTTAAGACCGTCCTACACAATTGCGGAAGGCATCGAGTAAAGCAAAGGAAGCTGTTCGCCGGTTCTAGACTTACATGCGTTGAGAAGACTGGCCTCGGCTTCTTCGTCATTTGAATCCAACGCCGCGTCCTCGTGAGTCTTCTCAGCAGTGACGGCAACAGGCTGAGTGCTTGGAGGTGTTGCAGCGCTGCAGGCGGGAGCCTTGTTTGGGGGATGCGCGATTGGCGTGGAAGGCGTGACCGATTCGTTGACATCCCGTTCTGGAACTGATCCGTTCAAAATCGGGCTGTCTTCGACGTCCCGTCCACAGCGTCCAGAGTCGGTTTGATCATCCTTAGCAAGCCTCTCTTGCCGTGTCGACGTGCCACGGCTTGACGTCCATACGAAACGGACCGCGTAGCCTTCGCAGTGTCGCTTCGCGCGTACGCATGATCCGCAATTGGGCTTCCCTTCATCACACTTGCGATGAAGGCGTCTGCAAGTCCAGCATCCGGACCGGGAACGCCTCGCGTAGCCTTTATCGCGGTTGTCCGAAACCAGCGGAGGTCGCACACGGGACCGCGCCATTCAGTTGAGCTCGGTGGGCACGAAGTCTGGGGTGCGCGATATGCATGTGGTTATCGGAGCCGCCCCCAGATTCGATGCGGTTCTGGTGCCCAGATACATCCTGTTCATGAAGTGATGGCGTGTATATCTGCTGCAGGCAGATTGTCGCGGGTCCGGCACGAAACAAGGGGACCATGGCTTGCATGGTTGAGTGGGGTTGATCGGCTGGCACACAGAGTTTGGGCCACATTCGCCAGCTCTTATCGGCGCCACATCTGGACTAGCGTCCGAGCCATATGCTTGTCAATTGTTTATATCGCGTGGCAGACCGACATAGCTGTTCATGCGTACTCGCCAGCAAAGCTGCGTAGTTCCTCAGGTGCATAATCCCTTCTCAACAGAGCAATGACAAGAAAAGTGCCCGCTGGCGTCAGCAGCGTCGAGGTAAAGGGTCTGGGAACTTTACGTGGTGTATCTTATACAGACGGCGTCCGTCAGTTCTATGGGATCCCGTACGCGCGACTGAAGAAACGATGGACACTGAGTAAGCTGGCGGCATCGTGGGAGAATGATGCTCATGACGGAACCAAGCTTGGGTTTGCAGACCTGCTCCAATACACTGCTGAGACTGATTGTGGTCAGGAAGCATTACCCTATACCTCCTCAGCATGATAGCACCAATGATCCGAGAGTGCCAGTAAAGGAAATCGAGCAGTTCTCAGGCTGGATTCCCGACGAACTTGAGTGTCTCAATCTCAACTTGGCTGTGCCGCCACAGTCCGCCTCCGGAGCTGGTCCATATCCTGTGATGGTATATATCCACGGCGGCGCATATTGGTTTGGAGGCAACTTCGTGCCCATATATGACGTTGCAAACTTAGTCTCCCACTCCGTCAAGCAGGACCATCCGGTGATTGCAGTTTCGATCAACTACCGTCTCGGGATAGGCGGTTTTCTTGCGTCAAGGCAGATTGGGGAGGAGCTTAAGAAGGACGGCTTCGCAGGCAATGGCAATTTCGCTCTGCGAGACCAGCAGGTGGCATTGGATTGGATCCAGAGATACATCGCCCAGTTCAACGGAGATCCAGACAACGTCACAATCTTTGGAGAGTCGGCCGGCGGTATTTCGGTTGCCCATCAGGTCATGGCAGCGCGACCAGCAAAGTTTAGACGTGCAATCCAAATGTCTGGGTCATTGAACTTGACAGAGAGCTGGCCAATCGAGCGACATCAGAAGAGATATGACTGGCTGTGTCAGTATTTGGGCATCGACCTCTTGCAGCAGACAGCCTCGATCAACTGCGGAATGTGTCACAGGAGGAACTTTGCAAAGCAACGCTTGTTATCGAGCCATCCGACTTCACTGTGTACAACACCTGTGACGACGGCCACTTCCATGGAGAACGACCGGGCCTCGCCTATGGGTCAGCTCTGCCTCCATGGCTCGACTCGATCATGATCGGCGACACTCTGGACGAGGGAGAGCTGTGGCGAGGCGTTGTGTCCAAGCATGACGTCCCGTTCTATCGCAAACGCTTAGAGTTGCACATGTCGACCGCTGAAGCTGCTCGGGTGTGCGAACTGTATGGTATCTCTGCTGAGGCTCCAAGAGAACAGTCGATCCAAGGCCTTGTTGATATGACTGCCGACATGATGTTCAAGATGCAGAACTATGTCATTGCTCATCGATCAAACGTCAAGAAGACTTTTGCATACCACGTTGACCAGCGTTCGACGCTTGATCATTGCCTCAAAGGACAGGCTTACCATGCCATCGACCTGCTGTACGTCTTCCTCAACGGGAAGGAAGCCATGTCGGCAGAGCAGATTGTACTTGCAGAAAGAATGGCATCGGATTGGATTGCTTTTGCGCATGGAAAAGAGCCGTGGGAGCCTTTCGCCAGCAACAAGCGATGGATGATATATGGACCAGAGAAGCATCAATCCACATGGGATCTTCAGAGTGAGGTCCAGGACGAGCCAGTCCGTCGATACAGCCGCTTTCGGGCGCTGCTGAAGGATGGACTGTACGAGAAGCTCTACAATGCCGTCCAAGACATTGCGCACGAGCGTTACAGGCTCGAAGGATACAAGCCAGAGCTTCCGAATTGAGGTCGCATTCAATAGCGAGGCGGCATTCTTGCTTTGCCATAGTGGTCGCGGTCATCACAAGTCGTATCGACAGACAGAGGAGCTTAGATCACGAGTTCGTTATAGGCGTGTGCGCTGAGCGGTGATTCATCGGGACGGTCTTTGTGGCATGGAAGATTCTTGGGCGAATGCCAGTAGTCGTGGTTGGGCGTGGCCGTAGATGCGGGTGATCGACTGGCGCCCTCCACCACTCGACATCAGCTCAACACGTTCGCTGTGTTGTCCGCATTGGGCACAGAGCGCTGATTTCCACCTTTGATACACGCGTTGGTCTTAGATAAGGGGCATACACATTCAGACCCGGTTTGCCGGTCGTAGAGCTCGCATCATTGGAGGCTGCTCGATGTCGCTCGTCATCCTTGACCTCCACGCCATGGCTAGCACCTACCGATAGGCTCTGCCGGTCAGTGTGTGCATGCCGCTTGAAGTGATTGAGAGGGGAAGGGAAAGTGCCACGCACGCGACAAAAGTTCTCCACTCACGCGCTAGAGAGCTAGACCAAATCTGGAGCTGATAACCGCATGCACAGCTCCTCAAGTTTAGCTTCACGACGAGCTTTCAGACGAACACATTTCCAGACGTCGACCTTGGCTATAAGACCAGCACGACGCGATGATGTTGTTCGACAGCCGTCAAGCAGTCTGCAGACTGATCGCAGTGGTACGCCGCGACGCAATTTCACGCAGTTTCAGCCGTCTGCCATGGCCGACGCCGTAGAAGAACATGACGCGCCGGGCACAGTCCTCCTGGCGGAAAGTATGTCGATCCTTTGAATCAAAGCCGCGATGCGGAGAGCGCTGACACTTCTGCAGAACAGGGAAGCACGAATCGCATTCTGCTACACCCGACGCCTTCGGAGGACCCAAACGATCCGTTGGTATGTTGCTCGCGTTTTCTGATATGGACTCGGTCTAATATGCAGGGAAGAATTGGTCGCCGTTCCGGAAGAACATCAACTTCGGCCTCGCTTGCGTATATGTCTGCTTGACCTTCGTCCAACTCGACAACGCGTACGTGGCATATGAGCCCTACTCCGAGGATCTCGGCGTCACCTATGACAGCTACAACCAGTCGATCGCATTGAACTATGCAGGCCTGGCCGTCGGCAGCATTTTCTTCATCCCTTTCGTTCATCGATATGGCAGGCGTCCGCTATATCTGGCAAGCATGGTGGTGCAGCTTGCAGCATGCATCTGGGCCGCTACATGCACAATTCCGGCGAATTGATTGCCAACTCCTTTGTCGGCGGACTCGGAGGCGCACTCAGTGAAACGATTGCAGTCGTTACGATCGGCGACTTGTACTTCGTACACCACCACGCGTTGTTGAACGGTATCTTCCTGTTCATGCAAAGCATCGGTGCTTATATCGGGCCCGTCGTCATGGGCTACGCCGTGCAGAACGTGGGATGGCGATGGATGTGGAACATCACCTCGATCATGATTGGCGTGACGCTTGCCGCAAGCCTGCTTCTGTTCGAGGAGACGAAGTACGTGCCAGTGTGCAACGGCGAGGCCAGCAGCACTCCGACCCAGAACACATCGCCTGAGAGCTCGAGCTTGAAAGCTGGAGATGGCGCAATCGATCTCGATGAGACCCAACGTGTCACCACAACCGAGCTGGCCTACAATCGCAGGTCCTACAGACAGCGAATGGCGCTCGTGACTCCAACAGATGAACCAATCTTGCGCCACTTCTATCAGCCAATCTCGATACTTTTCGCCATCCCTGGGGTCGCTTACTGTGCCATCACATACGGTACCATGCTGGCGTGGATCTCCATGCTAAGCTCGGCACAGAGTTACTACACCTTACTTCCGCCATACAATCTCGATCCGAATCAAGTCGGACTTCTTAGTCTGGGACCATTCATTGGCCTGTTCGTGGGTACCATTATCTTCTCGCCTGCAAGCGACTGGTCCATCGTCAAGCTCTCTACCCGCAACAAGGGCGTCTTCGAGCCCGAAATGCGTCTCTGGCTCTCGTTCCTCGGCGCTGCATTAGGCTTCGTGGGAATCTTGGTATTTGGTTACTGCTTGGGACAGGTCAGTACATTTTACTGCCTAGAGAAATGCCGTTCAGTCCACTGACGATCATCGTTACATCAGGGTCGCTCAATATATGCTGTTTTGGCTGGCTACGCCATCTATAACGCAGGCTGGGTTATATGCGCGGACGTCTCCCTTACTTATGTCCTGGATTGCTACCACAATGTACGTTCTTGTCGAAGCCGCGTTGAAGTCGACTAACACCAAGACAGATCGTTGGTGACGGCATGGTCGCGATTGTCTTTTGCCGCAATATTATTTCCGTTGTGATGTTATTCATATACACGCCATGGATCGAGCACATGGGTATCCAGAACACCTTTCTTGTGGTGGCAGTCATCTGCTTGGTCGTCTGCGTGGCCTGTCCAGTCGTGCTCCTGCTCTTCGGGAAGCGCCTCCGGATTGCCACTGCAAAGAGGTATCGAGATCTGTCTGGAAGGCAGGTGAGACATCGTTGAAAGGCCTGTGACCATGATAGGAAGGAGGCTGTTATGGTGGCAGTCTTTGCGGGGTCACATGCCTATACACAAGCTTCGCTTTAGGAAACTTTTTAAGAATCTTCTGCCTCATGGCCCTGTGTTCCAGGACATCAGCCAAACCTTCACTTGGTCACCCGCATCTGCCAGCACCACCTCCTCGATCACTTCGAATCCACATCGCTCGTAGAGTCTTTTGCTCTCAAGCGAAGTACTCTCCAAGACGACGACAGCAGGCCCATCTCTGCTGATTTCACTGAGCACCTCATTTAGCAGTCGTTTGCCAATTCCTCTGCCCTGAAGGGCGGGTCTGACCGCTATGACTTCCAGATACCACATCTCGCGTGGGGCGAAGGCCGTTCTCAACCTATCCAGATTGCGGTCGTGTTCTTCCATCATAGTCTGTAGGCGCTGCTTGTATATCAGTACATGTTTGAGTACGTTGCACTCTGTGTCCGCTGACTACCAGACATACCTTCGTATCAGCGCCAGGATCGACGATCGGATTCACATAGTTACAGAACCGAAACCACTGATCCTCGACCGCCTGGTACCAAGACGACTGCTTTCTGTTCTGTGGCGGATGTACAATCGCAACTGCCCCGAAGGCGCTGTCTGTGTCTGAACCGGCGTCATGCTGTTGTCGTAGTCTGAACAGCAAGCAGTCGCGCAACGAAGTCTTCACTCTGTCCATCTGCCATCGTTGGATCGAAGGGTCCAACGTTCCCCAGGGGGGTGCTCCAGGCCTCACCCATGCCACGAGTGGGTCATGCGAGAAAGAAAGCGATATCGTACGCGCAACCTCCTCAATGGTCCTCTGATCTGTTCCGAGTCAGTTTGATCACCTCCGGTAGACTTCACAGGCCCGCTGTCCTACCTTGACGAAGTCGCTCGAGCGATCCGATCGGCTGGTGTGCGGGACCGGATCGTGCGGTATCTGTCTCCAAGTTGGTCATGTTCCGTAGGTGTAAGCTAGTATCAAAAGGGAAGAGTGCACCTCTTCATCAGAGGTGTCTAGACGCATTGCGTACGAATGCAATTACTTTGCAATGTCAAGGAAGTGATGTTCTTATCATCAGCATTTCCATGCGAATGAGAGCAGAGACATGATCCGCATAGCGCCGGCAAGGTGCACCGGGAGAGCGAGGTAGGTGAGGTAGGGTATCGCTACGCGATTAGGAAAGGGTCAGTTCTAGCACGGAGATCAGTTGCGCCCGGAGGTCCGAACGCGATCCCCACGCGTTGAGAAAAACGCCTGTTACCCCGCGTCGAAATTCTTGTCCTCCTGACTCCTGGCAGCCACTATCTTTGAGTCATACCCACTTCCTACAGTTGGACCACTGCACTGCCCTTAATCTCCACGATCATGCGTGGATCTGGCAACTGCTTCACCCCTATCGTTGCCCTAGCCGGAGCGACAGCTCGTGTGGGAAAGACCTCATTCCATGCCTCGTTCATGCCCACATAGTCCCGGCCCATATCCACGATGTACACGGTAGCTTCGATGAGGTTCTTGACGCTCGCTTTGCCTCCCGTTGCAGACTTGATGATGGTGTCAATATTGTCCAGCGCGGCAGCGGTCTGTTCGCGGATGTCGAGGGACAGAATTCCATTCTTGTTCTCGCTAACCCCAGGCCACGTGCCATCAGGCCTGTTGCAAGCGATGCCGGAAACGTAAAGAACGCGGTGTGGTGTTTCGGGCGCGAGGCGTGCCTGAGGATAATGGAACAGCGGCTCCGGTGCGTCCGGCTGCGCGACATATGCTGTACCGTTCAGGGACATCGTGTGTCGTCGTGTGTACTCTTCGGGAGTGTAGCGATGAGCACGATCCCGATGAAGTGTTGCTGTGTTCGCCTTATATGACCCTCTTCAGACGATCATGGATGCAACGGCCTAGCACATTTCAAAACGCGTTGCGATATGGTGGGATTCGGTGCCTTAGCCCTTGCTGCCACACATCGCGACTGTCGGCCTGCCTTGAATTAACGCGTAGAAGACTTGCCTGAAACGGAAGGAGACGTGCCGCTCTACTGGCGAAGGCCACCCGTTGCCGTCCTTTCGCCGGAAAAGGGTTCTGCATTGGCTTTTTGCTCGGTCTAGTTGCACCCTCAACCCTTCCCGAGACCAGCTTGCTTCTGCGATCTTCTCCTCCGGCGTTCTGCAGCAAGCTTTTGTGCCGTGAAGGAGGACGGTGGCGATGAGGATTCGCAGAACTTCCAGAACGAGTCTGCTCTTTGCAGATGGCGTTCCTCGGTTGCGAATATGCTCATAAAGAAGACTTGAACCTTCAAGTGCACATACAGATGGTTCTCTAGGGACAGAATCTTGTCAACGATATCGCATATATTGTCGGCGATCAGTGCGGCTGCTTCATTCGTCTCTTTGACAGTATCCGGATGCACATGGTCAAGAGCAACGTAGAATGCTGCGATCCTCCACGAATCCTGCAACAGAAGCTTTTCATCATTCGGATTATGGCTGACCTTGAGCAGTTGAGTATGAATGCGATGGTACGCTTGGTGCGGAGCAGCTGTTGTGTAGCCCTGAGCGATCTCGACATAGAGCCTGAAGGTATCCTGCGCGCATCCCACAAGTTCGAAAAGCACTGGATCCATGTCTCTGCGATGGAAGTCATCGAATATCAAATGCCGGTCCTGATGTACGACCAGCCCCATGACATCGAACCATAGCAGCAGTGAGATGGCTTGCTTCAGGCCTGGTGTTGTGGCATACAACTGTGATAGTCCTTCAAAGTCTTGACAATGAAGGTCAAGCAATCCTCTCGCACCGTACAGATGGCGAGACCATCTGCCAAACGGTCCCTCGCGTACGTCAAGATACGCCAAGGTCGTCATTCCGAAGATCCCGAGGATGTCGCTCTCTTCCACAGCTTGATTGAGTCCTTGCAGAGCCCTGGAGTAGAGTAGGTGTTTGTTGAGCGCTTCTTGAGAGCCAATCTCTCGCAGACCTTGACTTATGTGATCCCAAGCGAAGTGCAAGACGCCGGCAACGCCTCCCTGGTCGTCAGGTCCAACGCCAACATGGGGATCTCGTGCGGCTCTTGCTTGGGCGTACTTCGACGTGAAGTAGTGCAAGTAGTCCGCCAGATTAGATGTCCAGTTGGGACTGTCTCCGACGCTCGACTGCGATGGACTTATCGGACTCTGATGCTCGATACGCAGCTTTGCGCTTGTACTTGTTGCATCGTTGCGCTCGTTGATCCTGATCTCGGACACGCCAGCGGGAGCCGAAATGCCATGATTCGATACACTTACCGCTGCTGAATCTGTGCTGGTAGGACTCCCGGCCCAGCGAACTCGGATGGCGAATCCAGGGCAGACCAGATTGTCGCGACGACACTGACCACACGCAGGTCGGTTGACATCGCACTTGATTCCTCTGCCCTGGCACGTGGAGCAGTCTCGATCGCGTCGTATGCCCCTTGGCTTTCCCTTCTTACGTTTGGCGTTCGCACTACCACTGACCGAAGTCATGGCCTAAGCGATGAACCTGGCATAATAGATCACTTTACGAACGAGCAAGTGATTCAGGTGTTGGCGAACCCGCAGAACCTCAATGAGGAAACTTCTCTAGCTCAAATCCCCGCCCCGACATGACCTCACAGAATGGGCAGTGGGGCGATAACTTCGCCTTATCTCTGCTCCAATTTTGTTGTGAGCTTTCCTCGATGGGAAAGAAACGTCTCAAACGGTTCGCGACGCGGATCACACTGTCGGCATGTAGCACTACACCGGTCTGCACAGGAAGCTTCGGCAAACCCTGATGAGGCGCCTAGAACTCAGACATCTGGCGAGCCGCGGTCCAGTCACGTCCCATCATGCCGAGAATCGGCTGAGTCGCTGAGCACCGTGCTCGAGCATCACGTTGAGGTCCAGTTCTTCTTAGCAGCTCACAAACGCATAGCAGCAACACACCATGGCTATACAGAACTACCGCGAGGTCTCGGCCATCGCACAAACGCGTCGCGACACCAAGATTGCTGCTTACCATAACCCACCAGAAGTCAAGGAGTCTTCGTTGCCAAACAATCTTACCGAGTATGCACTCAACTCAATCTACTACACGCCTGAAGAGCGAACCATTGTAGAGACAGAGGCAGATGTCATACTCGAGAAGATCGCGAACCGGGAATGGACCTCACTCACGGTCACAAAAGCCTTCTGCAAGGCATCAGCATACGCGCAAAGACTCACAAATTGTATCACAGAGGTAAGGGCATCAGAGATCCGCGCAGAAACCCGCTGAGTATCACCGAGGTCCTTTACGACGAAGCACATGAGCGTGCGCAGTACCTTGATGATTACCTCGCCAAGCATGGTAAGACTGTAGGGCCATTGCATGGGCTGCCGATTTCTCTGAAGGACTGCTTCATTGTACCACCCTACCCGGCATCAATTGGGATGTCGAACTGGGCAAACAAGGCAACAGACAAGGAACAGGTCATCGTGACGATACTGCGAGAGCTTGGAGCAGTCTTCTATGTCAAGACCAATACCCCGACAGCTATGAAGATGGCAGAAACGATCAATAATGTGTGGGGCGAGACACGGAATGCTCTTCACAAGCAGCTCACACCTGGAGGCTCATCCGGCGGAGAAGGGTCCCTTATATCCTTCAAAGGATCACCTCTAGGAGTTGGCACCGACATTGGCGGGAGCATCAGGATCCCCGCGGCTCAGGGCTTTCAATACGGGCTAAAGCCTTCTGTTGGCAGGTTTCCTGGCTATGGTGGTAGGGTTGGCGTGACTGGACAGGAGTTCCTAGTGCCAGTCAGTGGACCCATGTCAAGGTCGTTGAAGTCGCTCCAGATCTACACGAAAGCCTTGCTTTCAGCTACACCCTGGACCCGTGACCACAAGTGTGTGCCAGTCCCCTGGAGAGACAACGTCATACAACCCCCAGGGAGGAAGCTGCGTTTCGGTGTGCTTGTCGGCAATAACGACGGATCTGTTCACTGTCATCCACCGGTAGAACGTGCGCTGGATCTCACTGTTGACAAGCTCAAGGCTGCAGGTCACGAAATCATTCCATGGACGCCAAGGCATCACGACGTTATGACCAGAAATTTGGGAGCGGCACTGTCCAAGCTCGGTGGTACTGCTATTCTGAACGACATCAAGCCACACGGAGAGCCCATCTTCGGGTCTATGAAAGCCTATGAGGCCGCGGCAGATGCCGAAGAACTCCGAGTCACTCAGATCCGCGAGATGATTGCAGAACGGGACGATCTCCAGCAGGAATACTTTGAATACATGATGACTGGAGCGCCAGACGGCCAGCCGGTAGATGGTATCATCATGGCCACTGCTCCGCATGCTGCGCCCCGATTGCGAGGTCTGCAGGCTGATCAGTATATTGGCTACACGGCGCTCTGGAACTATCTTGGTAAGTTGTCCCCGCTGTATGAGTGTTGCCAGCTAATGCCATGCCAGACTTCTCTGTCTGCACCTTCCCCGTCCTTTTCGCGGATAAGGCGCAGGACAAGGCCCGGGATATGAAGTCATTTGAGGCATTTTCGGACCTTGACGCTAGGATACAGGCAGACTACGATGCAGATTTCTACCACGGGGCTCCAGTCGGGTTACAATGTGTGGGAAAGCGGTTCGAGGAAGAGAAGGTGCTCGAAATGGTGGGTGTGATTGAACAGGTGTTGAAGGCGTAGGCATACTTTAGTAGGCAAATTAATGGGATACCACTTTTCATGCTCAATTTTCTACTGGGTGAGCTTACAAACGTTTGCGTGCTTCCGGCCAGGACGCATCGCGACTCAACGGCCAGGAAAGCAGGTACCAAAGTCGCGAGGGACGGTCTTCTGGCAACGACCTTCTCGATAAATCTCTAGGCAATCTATTATCTGATAATGGCGGCTCGTGCAACACCCGCGTGTATGCTCGTTCCTCCTTGTGCTACAACAAATATCTGAAGCTCTTGTTCTTGCCATCTGTTCGGTCCGCCAGTGCTGTCTCACCAGGACGCTCTGCAGAGAGCTCCTCTGACACGATTCCATGCTCCTGGTCTCGCTTGCGGTTTTCAATGACCAAAACGATGCGTAAGATGAAGAGAGCAGCGAATGCGACCCCAAAGCAGATCATGAGAGCGGTGAATCCGGATGGGTAGTTCTGCTTTGCCTCCGATGAGAAGAAGAGGAAAGGACCAGCTAGCAAAGGATGTCAGCTCAATGTTGCACGAGACTCTTTAAGGATTTGACTCACTAATATTTCCAATGCAATAAGCAAAGAACATCATTGCCGAAGCCACAGACTTCTTGGTAAATCCTGCGACGTTCGACGCGATCATTGACTGTCCGATAGGAATCCCGCATCCAAAGACAACGAATGAGAAGAATCCAGTCAGCTTTGCGCCTGTGTTCGGTCCATATCGAATCAGGGTGGTGCCGACAATTGCTATGATATTAAGAGTCATGCCTACCCAGCACCTGGCATTCTTGACGTGGCTGCAAATGTAGGTCGAAGTCAACGCTGCGAAAGCATGGACAACGCCGACAGGTATCTGCAGAAGATAGACCTCGAATCGTGAGAAGCCCAGACCTGCAACGATAAGTGACATGAAGGTTGTGACGCCGCCGTTGGGGATTGCGATTGCCAGCTGATAGATCACAACCAGCCAAATCCTGGGGTCCGTCAATGCTTCTATCGCTTGATCCCATTTCCAGCGCCGGTCTTCGTTGAGTCCAGTCTGATTTTCATGCAGCCTGGCAATTGCTCTAGCCTTTTGTTCCGTAGACAAGAATTTGGCGTTTTGTGGATTGCTCGGCAGTAAGAAGAACAGAAGTATACCCCACAGGAATGTCACGATCCCGAGGATGACGAACAGCCACTGCCAGTTCTCGAGGACACTGGAATGGATGTGCGCGATAGCATACCCAAACAACCCGCCGAATCCGGTTCCAAAGGAAGCGCCCAGGAACCAGATTCCTAGACGAAACGGCTGCTCTGCTCTGGTGTAAAAGCTGGCAATGATGAGACCGAAGCCAGGCGCCAGACTGCTCTCAGCGGCACCCAGGAAGAATCGCGTGACTGCTAGACCTGTGAAGTTATTCGCCGCTGCATGACATGCTAGGATCGTAGCCCAGATCATGCAAGTCCCGGCCAGGAATTTTGCTAGAGGAAGTTTGACCATGAGATAGGCGGCAGGATAAGAGAGGGCCAAGTATCCAAAATAGAAGATCGATCCGGACCACGAGTATTGCGTGCCTTTGAGACCCAGTTGTTGAATCAATCCCATGACAGACGCAAGACTGAGGGTCTGCTTGTCCAGAAATTGTAGGAAGAATGAGATCGTCAGAAGGGGCATCAGGTACAAGTCGATTCTGTGCCGGAGCTTCTTGTCATCCACGGCATCAATGATGCCGGTCGCTTCGCTGACTGCATCTTCTTTGCTGTCAGCGTTGGCTCCCTTCTCTAGTTGATGGGACATGTTGTGTGGAGGGTGGTGCTGTGGATGGAAACGAGCTGATCCACGTCTGCTGTAGTTTGTCTTGTTGTGGGAGAAATACCCGCGAGCCTTGATGGGTCGATATATCTCTGTTCGGCTGAGTGGACGTCGCAATCTTCGTGGCCGTAGCCGTATCCTTAGCCGAGTGCACAAGTCACGATGGTCGATACATTGCTAGTCCGGCCTTCGGTATGAGGAGATGAAGATAGAGGTCGATAGATGCCAATGGAGCTGCGGATAGATATCTGGGTTTGCGGAGTGCTCCATCAGACGCGGGCTGTCCTGGTCTTGTCAGCGATCTATTCGGTAACTAGCGCATCGACGCACTGTGGCACGTGCAATCTAGACTGCGAGCAGTAAGCACCTGATATCAATCCATGCTTTGCTGGAGCGCGAAGTCATACCGCTCACATATGTTCGGCCCAATCGATAGATTAGCATTTCTGTGTACAGGAAACAAGGCGAAAGCGCGGCCAGACTTGTCCTTTCCCCAGCTCCGTTGGATGAAGGTATGAAGCTATTTGGTTACCTTGTAGGGCAAGTCCTCTATCCTGGTGACCCGAATAGGCAAGAACTCTGCCGTGAAGGAGCTGGGCACCACAACAGCTTGCTTACCCAGATAGGCAAGACTTCTACGTCGCCGAATCTTGAAGGCAAAAGTAGCTGAGGTAGCTCACGGCGACTCTGCGCCAGGCGTTGGGAATATGTTGGATCTCCTGTTGTTTCGGGCGCACGTGCCGCAGCGTGACTGACGCGCAGATTTGCACGGCTGATCGAAAGCATAGGCAACTTCTAAGGGCGATGAGACAAACAGCAAGGAGGTCTGCAAAACCGAAGGCCGATTATCAGAGGCGTACTCAGTAAGCAGGTTTGGCCGAACCCTTAGTCAGAATGTGGCTCAGCTCTGTACGGGAGCCTCAGCCACTCAGGTTCCTGATGTGGCCCAGGCCTTCGGAAGTCCGAAACCTGCCCTTGGCTAAGTATTAACCTCGCGAACATTTCACAGATTGTGCTGGCAACCCGGGCACATCAGTCCTGTTTCAATCGGTGCTATGTAGCCGCTGAATGCCTGCTCTAAAGATATCAGCTCAGAGAAAGCATCATTCTCGCAATCAGTGATGCGTACTGTCTTGACAATGGCACGAGTTGAGCGCGAGCTAGCTTTAAGCTCAAAATCTAGTTGAGAGGCTGTTTCTCTGGACGTAATTTTGTTGTACGTTCAGCTCTGCAATATCGGTCAACTCATACATCCAGACTTCGCTCGAACATGCTTTACGAGGCTTCAGCTTGTGTAGCCTTGGGGAATGCAGGTAAAACGAGAGCTGAACGCGGTATACTTGGGCTGCAGCTGGAAAGCAACATATATATACAAGTCGGTGCCACTGGGCTTCAAGTCGGTGCTGGAGGCTTTGCTGCAACTTGAAAGCCGAAGATGTTGCTGCTATGGATTCACGTCGTCGCCTTTTTCACCGCCAAGACCCTGGCCGATTGCTGCTATCCAGATGACCGGGGGTTGTGTGCTGACGGGACGTTGGGAACACCGCGTTGTGGGTACGGGAAGTGCAACCTTCTTGGTTGCGACTGCACTGGAGGTAAATCAGACTGCACTGCTACCCTGGACTCCAGGCTGACGTTGCATTTGTATAGGATGCCGACAGAATGCGGACAACTCTTTCTGTCAGACTGTGATACCGCTGGCGTACTCGTGTGCGTTAGGGATTCAGTCAGGGACGGAAGGACCATTGGACACTTATGACTGCTACTCATACATGCTGGCGGCTCTTAACGATTGCTCGAGTCAACTGCCACTGGACGAGGAAGCTCTGATCAGCAATTATGTAACCCTAGACTAGAAGGTCATCACGGGTCGACTGTCATACTGCCCTCGCCATCGGCGTGCGCCACGTGGGTTGACACGTCAGAACTCCAGCGGCAGGTGTTACGTGTCGGGTCAAGTCTCAGACACTGTGTGGTCTCCGCTTCGGGATGGTGATGGCTGTCAAGATATAATGTCCACGGGTGGCAAAGTTTGAGAGCTTTATCACAATACTTAATGATACTGATGTGACGACAGCTTTCTTGCCTGAGTAGACGAGATCTCTGTTTAGCACAAGTCTGAGTACGCCACGGCAGCAGACGGCAACATTGCTATGGCACTGATAACTCACTGCGCCTTAGCTGCTCGTGCGGCGTACGCGCGTGTCGGAGCACCACTTGCGGATGCGTTATTGTACGGAAATAACAGAGCAGAAATCCTGCGGGAGAAGGGCAGCGGTCAATTGGGCCAGGCCCCGATGGGGCAGGTTCGCCGAGACCTGCTGATCACTTGTTGATATGTCGTCTCCCACGTTCCGTGTGCAACTCATCTCCACAGGCGAGCTCCAATGTTTTGATATAAGTCTCAATGCCGCGCACTGATGCCTCCGCGTTCAACATCGCGCGCTTACCGAAATCGTACAGGTCGCTGGGGTCATCCGGCCATCAACCACTCCACGCATCAATACTCCGCCAGAACGCGTCCTCTGCATCCAGGGTTTTTTCCAAGACCTTTTCTGCAACCTCCAGACGCTTGCTTGTGGCGTCTTTATGGTACCACTCATTGATGATGTCTCCCGTCGACTCTATCGAAGCCGCATACGACTGATCGGCCCAGTAATCGATCGCGATTTGAGGCTGAGGTATCTTGTTCGGACTACTCTTTTGAGCTGCCTGGATATGTCGCCAGATATCGACGAATGCCTGCGGACACGATCAGCTGACCGCAGGTTTGTAATGGAAAGGCACAAGAATATGAGGACGTACCTTCCCCATGGTCCAGGCGCAGACGAACGCCGCGAAGCCATCGCCACTGCTTGAGACTGCCCTCATGTACTTCCTGTTCCCAATTAGCATCACTTCGGCTTCCCTCTCGAAAGCCCCGGCGAACTCACACATATTCCAACGTCCCCTCACTCCCGCTCAAACCCTTCCCGTCGCTTCCCTCCAGTAACTTCCCCCTCAACCCCCTCAACAGCCCACCCTCATCACTCAACCCACTCGCCGTCGCCCCCGAATTCCCCACCCGCCTCAACAAAACATCACTCTCCGGCTGCTCCAGATCCGCTGTCAGCAATTCCAAGGTCTGACCTACCAGCGTGAGAAACCCGCGTCCGTAAATGAGGTCCTGCTCGAAGAAGTATGCTACGTGGGTTGGCGAAACGGTACCATTGAGGAGCTGGTGGAAGAATGCTGGGGAGGTCGTTGCGGCGTTGAAGCGGGCGGAGTATTTGGTCAGAAGGTGGTCTGTCAGATTCCAGACTCCACTGGGTTTGGCGATGTCATCTCCACTAGCGGTGGCAGTAGCGGCGGCGACGGTAGCGGTGACGGGAATGCCCGTGGCGGGAATGAGGTCAGCATCGGCGGTGGAGACGACGCTGGCGTCCGCGCTGACGTCGGCACCGGTGTCGGCGATGCCCAGGGTAAGGATACAGCCGCTGTCTTGTGCCATCGCGGCTGTCGCTGAGAGGCGTACTAACAACACGACAAACAGTATGAAGCTATGGAGGATGGAAGTCTGCATCACTGCACCTTTTCAAGGTTTCACGCACGACACCGAAACACATCTAACTGTGGGCTGGACGTTCCTTTCCTTCAGCCACTAACCTTTTATAGACGCCAGGTTTGATGTCGCCAGGCAAGCAGTCATCAGGCCTCACGCGGCTCAAGGTTTGGTTCGACAAAACTGCGAACGACGCTTCAGGCATCCCCAGCACTGCAAAAGCACAGGAACAGTAATCACAAACGCCAACCAGGATTCTGTACATCTGAACGAATCTGCTAGATCTCACGACATCCCCAGTTCGCTGCAAATACTCGCTCGGTATCAGTGATTGTCCCTCAATCCTCCATCCCGCGCACTCTCCCTCGCCCGATCACCCACCCTATGGAACTTCGTCGCCCGCTTGAACACCATTCCCTCACTCAACCCTCCGACCTCCCGTCTGAATATATCCTGCCAGGGAGTATGGCTCTCAGGGACCTTATATCCGCCCTTCTCGTCAAGCTCCTTTCTTCTTTGCTTCAATTCCTCGTCCGACAGGAGAATGTCGACCCGACGCTTGTTGAGATCTACTCTGAGCTTGTCACCATCGCGAATGAGGGCGAGATTTCCACCATCCGCGGCCTCGGGCGTGGCGTTGAGGATCGAAGGCGACCCAGACGTGCCGGATTGACGACCGTCGCCTATGCAGACCATGTCTCGGACGCCTTGTCGCAGGAGATGACCAGGCGCGTGCATGTTGACGACCTCAGCGGCGCCAGGGTAGCCCAACGGCCCGACTCCGCGCATGACTAGGATCGTGCGGGCGTCTATCGGTGCCGTCTCCAAACGGTGATGATAGTCCTCCGGTCCATCGAAGACGGCGAGCTTGCACTCGAAAGCATTTGGGTCGTTCGAATCCTCCAGGAATTCTTTTCGGAACTCAGGTGAAATCACGGAAGTCTTCATGATCGCGCTGTCGAATAATGTACCCTTCAGATGCAGAAATCCAGCGTCCTTCTTCATGGGCGCCTTCAAAGTCTTGATTGTCTGACGATCCCAAGTTTGCTTCCCTTGCACATTCTCGCCAATGGTTTTGCCGTTCGCTGTCAAAGCATTCGGATGAGGTAGCTTGCCAGCATCGACCAAATCCGCCAATATCGCGGGGAGCCCTCCCGCGCGGTAGTAGTCCTCGCTCAGCATCTCGCCGGCCGGCTGCATATTCAAGATGAGTGGGATTCCGAGTCCAATGCTGTCCCAGTCGTCGAGGTCAAGCTTGACGCCCATATGCGCCGCCACTGCGTTTAGGTGGATGGGTGCATTCGTGCTTCCGCCAATAGCTGTGTTTGCAACAATCGCATTCTCGAATGCTTCCCTCGTCATGATGTCGCTTGGCTTTCGGTCCGCCTGGACCATCTCCACGATCTGCACGCCGGTTCGATATGCACACATCATTCTCTCCTTGTACGGCGCCGGAATAGCGGCACCTCCGGGCAACATCATTCCCAAAGCTTCTGCCAGCGCATTCATCGTGCTCGCGGTACCCATAGTGTTGCAATGCCCATGACTCGGCGTGCCGGACGTCACCATATCGATGAGCTTCTCGTCGTCAATCTCCCCTGCGGTGTGCAGCTCACGCGCCTTCCACAGGATCGTCCCGCTTCCAGACCTTTCGTTCGAGTTGTCGAGCCAGCCGTTGAGCATGGGTCCGACGTTCAGACAGATTGCGGGTATGTTGACTGTCGCTGCAGCCATTAGACATGCCGGTGTTGTCTTGTCGCATCCCGTCAGAAGCACGACCCCGTCGAAGGGATAAGCATAGAGCAGTTCGACGAGTGTCAGGTAGCTGAGATTGCGATCTAGTGTGGCGGTCGGCCGGCGCATGCTTTCCTGGATTGGGTGCGTTGGGAACTCAAATGCAATGGCACCAGCAGAACGAATGCCCTCTCGCACTCTCTTCGCTAGTGTCAGATGGTATCGGTTACATGGTGCGATGTCGGAGCCTGATTGTGCTATGCCGATGATAGGCTTGCCGGACATGAGCTCCTCGCGCGTGAGGCCGTAGTTGAGGTACCGGTCCATGTACAACGCCGCCATGCCGCGGTCGTCGGGTCTGTCGAACCATGCTGCCGACCTCAACTTCGGTTTTGACGCAGCACCATTCGTGAAGCTAGCGAGTTTACTTTCCAGCTCCTTCGTTCGTGCTCGAAGTGTGGTCAACTCAGTCTTCCAGTCTTCGATATCGACTGTCCGGTCATCGCAGTCGGCTTTGCAGCCGTTGCATGGTTCAGCGCATGGCATGATGGTGAACGATGGCGGTGTATTGTGCTGCTGACGGCTCTGGCAACTTTTAGAGAAGGTATGAATATTGGTAAAACCTGAGTCCTGATTCATTGATGTTTTGCAAGTCAGGTGAGGTCGGCCCTGGACCGGTGCATGCCGTTTACCCATAATCGTGGGGTACGCGGTAGAATGGTCGACAGCGTGCCATAAGGTTTGTTCAGGCGTGAGGCCGCCTTTCCTTCCGCATAAGATTCCCCGCACCAGGCGCTGGGCGTCCGGAGTTGGGCGGCATACGACCTGTTGTCGGTACCGAAATCGATGACACTGCAGCTCGGGTGCCGTACTGTTGCTAAGCATGTTTGTGGCGCTGCGTATCAACCTGGTCGCGTACATCTGGTTCAGTACGCGTTCACAGCATAGTCCGCCATAACGCGCCAGGCCATCTGAGTCAAGTCGCGCTCCGGCAGCTCATCCAGCACCACTCTCGCAAGCACTGCTGCCACCTGCTCCGCGATCGATCGATCCAGGCTTCCCAGCGCCTCATGTCGAACAACGTCGTCGGCTCTGGTAAGCACGTAGCTCATTGCAGCCTCCCTTCTTCGTCGCTCGGCCGCTTCGTTTACCGCATCGGGATCCGTAAGCAAACTCCCGGCCAGCGCAAATCCCAAGTAGCACAGCAACACCACTCTTTTGTTTACGTCGGCGAAGTAGCGGAAGCGCATAATGGCAACCTTCCAAACGTAGATGTACTCAGCTGCCTCTTCGACACTTTTCGCAGATCGTATGTGAGGGTACATTTGTGTGAAGTAGTAATTTAGTGCGTGGGCGATCTCATTACAACTTGTGATGGCCGATCTCCCATCCCGTACAGCGAGTGCTCGGAGCAGAGGATTATCGATGCCCTCGGTTTCCTTCAGGTACGCCTGACCCTCGTACGGGCTGAGGATCGACGCGTAGCCTTCGCAGAGCTGCATCGCGGCGGGTAGGTAGGCGGCCAGCACTTCGTCTGCTTCCGACGGGCTATTGCTCAGAAGCGGACGAGCGCAGTCTTGAACAATCTTTCGTGCAGCGTTGAGATGGATGAGAGCGGTGGCAGCTCCGAGGCCCATCACTTCCAACATCCAGCTCAGTACCGCGGAGAAGAGAAGCTCCAGCGAGCTGACGGTCTTGTTTCTCGCGAGTAGACCGATGGCCGCGTTGTAGTGCCGAAGGATTTTCGAGTATCGCCTGGTCGCTGAGCCGGTCTGAACAGCACCATCTGGTCCACCGTCCAACAGTGCGATCGCGACGACCATGTGCTTCAGCGCTGGATAGTGTGCTGCCAGTCGGGGCAGGGCAGTTGTCCATAGAGCTTGTGCAGAACGTGGCCCGTAGTTCGATATCCATGGGCCTGTGGAAGTCCTCCAGACGTGCAGAGCGTGCAGCTCTTCCGAGGTGTATGGCAGAGGGTTTGGTCCTGCAATGAGAGATACAGCTGTGGATTCTCTGCTGGAAGTCGTTGTCGAGGATGACGGAGATGATGTACCTGATCCTTTCAAGCTCGAACTGCCACTGAGCCTAGCCTTCGCCTCAGACCCATGCGCCTTGAATGCGAACACTCTAATGTGATCGTAGACACACTCGCCACCTTTCTCCTGACATCTGGCACAGACTGGCTTTCCCTCATCGCATCTGACGTGCCTCTTCTTGCACTGTTGACAGCCCGTCCGGCCACGTGAGGCGACTTGTCGTCGGCGCCTTGGCGCGCTCTCAGTCACCATCCCTCACAATCCAGCCCGCATTCAGGATGGACATACCTGGACGATAGCGACAGGTCGGCAGATAGATACAGTACACGGTGTGGCAATTACGAGCACCTTGGCATCTGCGGTGTCATGGCAAAGCTGAAAACCCAAGGAAGGGGCGCGAACTTCGGGGCTGTCACGCCTGAAATGGCGCCAAGCAAGCACCTAACTAGGTAGACGCCAGTTCCGAACTCGTGGGACACTTACTGTAACATCTACGCGTCCTGATAATTGAGATCATGCACAATACAATGCATGCACATCGCTGCAGCGTACACGAGCACAGCGGACGTGTACGACGCTTGAATTGCCCATGCGAGACCAATGCCGTATGCCTGCGAGCAGACTCGTAGCCCAGCCTGAGAATTGCCTCCAACGATGTCATTGTTGATCTCTCTCTACAACAATTTTCCCCGCATCGGCTGCTGCGATCTCCGCACGAGCAGACACGATCCGAACATCTTAAGATGCACAAGAAGCACAGGTAGCAGGTAGATCTTCATGCGCTTGCCACCCCTTCTCTCCGCGCCTATCACGTACTGCCGCCCATTGCGCACGCTCCGACCACACCTCACCGCCAGCATGTCAACCTACAAAGGCAGCACCCCCTCGACCATCGACCCCCGCATCGTCGACTTTTACGCCGAATTCTACCGCATCTCGGACGACCCGTCCGAGCAATCCCACACAGCCTACGCCGACTCCGTCACCAAAGACGGCACGCTGATCATGGGCTTGAAGAAAGCCCAGGGCTACGATGAGATCTTGGAGCTCCGCAAGGGGTTGTGGTCCGGGCCGGTGAAGACGAGGAAGCATACGCTGAAGCAGATTTTCCCTTTTGGGGAGGGGAGTAAAGAGGTCATGTTGCATGGGAGTGTGGATTATGGGTTGAAGAATGGGAAGGATGTGAATGTTGAGTGGGCGGGGAGGGCGGTTTTGGTGGAGGATGGGGGCAAGTTGAAAATGAGGGAGTATCAAGTTTATTTGGATTCGGCGCCCGTGGTCAATGCTATGAAGGATTGAGGCGGTGGTGGAGGGATGGGGGTAGGAGTGGCGTACACGAAGATTGATACACCTCTGTGGATCACATGGAACAAGTCCTACGCGTCGCGTCGCAGCCTCGAATATGTCGGTGCTGCGGTCCTTCATCACGTGCTTGATGTTCTCAGCTGTCTGCTCCCTCAATGTCTCTCGAGCGTGTTGGTCATTCGTGTGTTGTCGTTGTCGATACCAACCACTAGACGGAGTTACATAGCCGCAGACACACCGGTGAAAGCCACCTTTACCACGGTCCACACTTGGGTGAGCCTTGCCCATATGAACACTCAGGTCCTGGGCGGTCGAGCATCTTTCCGTCTTCTTGCCATCAGCATGATTGCCTTTGCATCGAAAGTCAATCTCGAGCTCACCCAGCGTCTCGACCAGGGCTGCAGGAGCCCGAATAGGCCACCAAATCGTCTTGGCGTCCTCGTCATTAACTCGATACTTCTTCATCAGGAGATCCTCTACCTCACTGACCTTCAGGAAGGTATGTGCTCAGGTGGAGGGCTTCGCAATACCCGCAGGTAGGTCCCGTTGCCTCCGAGCTGCTTTCATCAATTTGCGTCTTCGGCCATCTGACAATCCAAGAAGCTCGACGATATCGTTGACAGAGATCCGCCCTTTGTGGCCCTTTGTGGACGTCCACCTTGGTGAGCGAATTGGCATCCGAGATGTTGTCAAAAAGGAATCTATGGATAGCGACCTGACCACCAAACTGTGTAAGGCTTGACGATTCTGGGAACACTGCAACAAAGCGAGGCGATTTGCAGATCCGACTCTGTGAATGCTCAGGTTATGCTCGAACAAGTAGAGAGGGACACATACCTTTACAGGTAAGTCCTGCTCTACTCTCTCTGGGAGCTTGGTGGACACGATGATCGGTCCATCGTCGTCACTGCTCAACTCCTCGTCACTATCCTCAAAGACCGAGTCGGAGTCTTCAATGGGTGCCCCAGCGCTTGTTCACGTTGACGACGGGTTTTTGGATGTCGAGAATGTGGAAAGGGCGACTCTTCACTATCGGACACCTGGATGGGCGTAGAGTGCTTTGCCGGAGCTTTCTTCTTCTTTGGTCTGGGTTTGGCTTTCGGTGCTGGATCTCGTGCATGTAGAGCATTGTCATTCGTAACACGCTGGCGTTTGACAACGTGTCTGCTCTGATCGTCATCGTCGCATACACCGGGACTGACGTCTCGTCTTCGCTTGATTCCCGCACCCGCACCTATGGAGGCTTAGTAGGAGGAGCTGGGAATGACTTCTTGGGGACTGTCTTACCGAGGGTAGTGGGAACTGTAAGATGAATGTCGACCCGATTCTTGATGGTCTTCGCACACGATTTGGCAATGTCGACTTGCCAGCTGGGAGTGACGTACTCATACATCCATTCCCTTGGTGGAATCCAGGATATGTTCTCGTCATCGGCATTGTTGACCAAACGAAGAATGACCTCCACGATCTCGTCGTCCGGTATATTCTTGAGCTTCATGTTGGGATGCTTATCTCGCATCCACCTTCGTACGTGTGGGACCGTGGCTGGCATCAGTTTGATCTCAGTAGCCTTGATTGCGTCTAGACAGATCAGTAGGGACGGTAGTATGGAATCATGAGCACTTACTGGCCCTCGATCTGGCAGGTCCGGATTACCGAGATAAGACCGGTAGCTGCTGGTGTTCCCACAACACTAGCACCGAGGATGGTGGGAGACGATTAGTCTACCATCATCGTTGGGGTGTTTCCGAACAGCGGTGGGATCATATTGGGTCCCTTTCCAGCCCCACCGCTCTACCAGGGAGGCGTCCATAGAGGGGGCCGGATTGGCATTGTTTTGAGAGCCGAAGCGGTTGTGTTGGGAAGCACTGATGTGAACACTTGTGTATGAGTCAACGAACGAAGCGTGTGCAGCTTCCGGCCGGGTAAATTATCGTGACTGCCTGCATTGCAGCAGTTTTGGTTGCCACACTGTGCTTGCAGACTCCTGATGGGCTCGTGACTGCTTGGGCATCACAAGTTGGACAAGTTGAGCATCTCTGAATGGAAGTCGCGTAGGAGTGCTTGGCGCGAATTCGGGGCAGCGGCCGATGTGGGGGAATATGTTGTAGGAAAACCGAAAGGCCAACGATGACATCGTGTGAAGTACAGAACCTGCAACGAAGGTCGCTACCTTTCTATCAAGGTGCTACTGAATGCCACATCTCTGGACGTGACGACCAAATACCAGCCGTAGTCCCTGGTTGACGCGTCTGCCTAAAGCGAACGAAATGTATAAGCTCGCCATATCGCGCAACATGCATCGCCAACGCTCAAGCTGGCGCCTCATACACCGTCCCAAGCTTCCCCGGCATCTCCCAACCACCGTCTTTGACAGGTCTTCCCTCGCCACCTAGTGCTGGACTGCCTTCAACCTCGCTCTTTGTGCTACTAAAATCACCGCTGGCATATCTTGGTGACGTTGTCGTTGCTGTGCCGATGGCGTCCAGCTCTGACTTGTGACCGCTCCACGTAGGACTCCGTAGCGCGGCGTTGGGATCTTGATTAGGATAGATCGGGATGGGTTGCGGAGGTCTGGAAGGATCGTTCTCGGGTGCGACTGCATTCTTTCGCTTCTTCCGACATCTTCTGAATGCGAGCAGGGCGATGATGAGGATTATGATTGCACCGAAACTGGCTCCGAGTCCTATGCCGAGCTTGATATTGGTTGCGAGGCCGTTATGCACACTGTTGCTCGCCGTCTCGGAACTTGTGGCAGTGGGTAGTAGTGTTGTGCTCGGGGTGGGAGCTGTTGTGATTGTTCCATTGGTGCTCAATGAGATACTCGTCGTTGACGTCGTCTCAGGCTTCGTCGTGGCCGTGGGCAGAAATCCGCCCTTCCAATCGATGCTTTCACCGGTCGCTGTAGGCAAGCTGGCTTTGTTGGCTAATGTTGCGGCATCAATGAAGGCGACGGTTCGGCTTGTGCTTGGGCACCAGCAAGGCTGCCTTGTCGTAACGGTATTGACGCCTCGGTTCGCCTCACAGCCCGTCCACTGGTTGGAGGTCCCATTGCAGTAGACTAAGCCAAGCCACGCGTCATCTGTCTTTCGTCAGCAGTGCCCTCAGCATTGACTGTGATCTGCCTACCATAGAAGTTGCCCTTGTCTGGACATGTTTGATCTTTGTATTCCTTGTCTGTGCAGCCAGCAAGGTAGGTCACTCCGAATTGACCATTGTAGCAGGCATTGGACGACAGGCACATGTCTTGGGACTCGCAACATGAGACATGGCCGAAGTTGACGTTGCCGCAGGGTATGTATCGCGAAGGTGCTTCGTCGCCAGTGTCATCGTAGTAGCATTTGCCCCAAGAGACGAAGGGATTGTCTTCGACCGACGTATCGGACGCCATTGGCTTCGTATTAGCGATGGGATGGTAACTTTGATGAGATGCTAAGACTGATGAGCTGCTAAGTCTGTGGTTTCGAAACTGGTTGCAATTAATGGTGGAAGCATTGCGCAGTGGCGGCGTCTTTGATGAGGACAGGCAAGGCTGAAGTCCTCCCAAAGGAAGCGACGTCTGAGAAAATGCAGTTGAAGTTGAAGTTGAGAAGGCGCAGGCGGGTAGTTGCAGCAAACAACCATCACTTGATGCTTGCCCGTGCTACAACCCGAGACAACAAAGACGACCCGTTTGTCGACACTGGCATTTTCCTGAAGCAATCATTTGAACGTCGCTTTGTAGTTGATACTTCCCAACGATTGTGCGTGCTGTTCCGCAGCATTTTTGCGCCTGTCTCGCATCTGTCCTTGGACCACGTATCTACCTTGAGCATGCTTCGCTGTATCATATAATCGTAATTCATGTTCGTCGTCGTCCATGCCTGCCCAGATGCATTGCAGCCTTCTTGCTGGCTTGTGGCCTTTAGGGGGAATTATTCCAGCCATGTGGGAACTAATCACCCAGCTCTCTCACAACTTCCGGCGACTTCCATTTCCATGTGACCCTCTTCGGCAACAAATCCCGCTGTCCGTAAACTTCACCCACAACCGTGATGACCATGTCGAGAATGATGCGATTGTCTTTTGCATGGCCGATCAGACTGTCCGCGTCGTTTTCCATATACTCCGCGTGCTCCTGAGCGACCTCCTTATCGTCCCTGTCCGGCTCTCCGATGTACAGCTCTTCAACCGCCGTTGCAGCAATTTTGCCCAGCTCGCGCAACTCCGCAACCTCGTCACTGTCGAGTGTGCCCAAGTCCGGCATCTTGGCAAGACAAGCCCACAGCCATGTACCGAGGCCATATCGGACACTGCCTTCCCGGTTGATCTGCCATTCAAACTCGCGTTTTATAAGGCGGAGGAGGTTGGCCACGCTCTCTTCATTCATGCAGGCTATCTGCACTATGTTCGGCTCGAAGGCTGTCAACATCTCTTGCCATAGCTCCTCCGCATTGGCATTGCCAGACGGGAAGGATATCGGCTGATCTTCTCCCAAGGCCTGTATCTTCTCGAATGGCGGCTGGCATCGTAGAGTGGCCTGTACTTGGCGGAACTGCGCTAGCATGACCTCGTAGGATCTGGTCTGAGATGGGCTGAGCGGTGCATCATTCGTCGTTTCCGCACTTGTATCGGGTGCGGCAGAGTATGCGCCATCTTCGTAGTAGCCCAAGTTTCCATGACGGTGGCCGTCTTTCGCCGAGCCAACTTCTGAGCTAGACTCCGCTTGAGGTTTCTTCTGATCGGTCGAGCCATCATTCTGCGCAGAGGTGAGAAGAGATGGCACGCTACGCGCTTCGGATCTACGCTTCTGGTTAGCGATCAGTCACGTCGTCACTTCAAGGCAACATCAAGCTCGAGAAGGATCGTACCTGACCATCCTCAAATAATCAATTCCATCATTCGCCGGCCCATAGAAACCTTCGTCCTCTTCATCACCAAGCCCAGGAAACGCGCCCGTCTGTCCAGACTCTTGGTTGATGTACGGCTTCTCATCTGGGTCTGCATCGTCGGAGTCATACTCTCGCGCGAACTCGTGTGCGACGTTCGCAGCCTGTCGTTTCGCAGGCGGCTCGGGCGACGCTTCCGGCGACGACGTGTTTCGACGCTTTCGTGACATCGTTACGACGTCGTGGAATGCGAGCAATTAGGACCGCCGGTTGCATGAGAAGAATGTGGATTTTAAATGATGCTGGCACGCTGGCACGCTAGCCAAAGAAGAGAGCGCTGTCAATTCCCCGACATCATGCAGTCGAGCACAGGACGTGTCGGCGATTTTGGAGATCTTTTGCGAGATCTCTGGGGAAGAAGAAGATCGGCTACGTCACTTCTGCAAGGCACCAACATCCTTTCGTCGACATCAGACAGCTCGTTGTTGACTCAGTGTCGATGTTGTGTGGATGCCGAATGATACAGGCGTCATCGTTAGAACAAAGCAAGTCACGCACTCTGAGGGACTGGACTATTGAACAGTCTGGGGTATCAATTATTTCGATTGCACTGCTCGACGATTATATTCCCGCTTCTGTACGCTTATCATGGAGGTATTCGTCATCTCGTTCATCGGTAGGTCTGGTCACCACCATAAGTCTTGCCACCAGACATGTCACTGTCCACCCTGGGATCCATCTTGTTCAACAGGTTCGAGTTGTGAGGACCGGCAGTCTTGTTTGCGTTGCCGGAGCCTGGTGTGGCAGACTGGTCATAGCCGCCTGCGCCACCCTGGTTGAAACCCTGACCGCCCTGGTCGTAGCCGGTGTTCGAAGCGTGGCCGGTGCCTGAGGTACCGAAGCCTGCATTGCGGCCGCCGTCCTGTGCATGGTTAGCTTATGCCTTGGTGTTAGATGAAGTACTCACCATGTCCGAGTCCACTCTGGGATCAGCCTTGTTGGCAAGGTTGCTGCTGTGAGGGCCGGCAGTCTGATTGCCGCCAAATCCTGACTGGCCACCATAGCCCTGGTTGCCACCAAGGTTGCGGCTGCCGTCCATGTCGGAGTCGACACGAGGATCAGCCTTGTTGGCCAAGTTGCTGCTGTGTGGGCCGGCAGTCTGGTTGCCGCCATAGCCGCCACCAACACCACCTGTGTTCGAGCTACCGTAGTTGTTGCCACCGAGGTTTCGGCCGCCATCCATATCGGAGTCAACTCGAGGATCAGCACGGTTGGCTAGGTTTGAGGAGTGAGGGCCAGCGTTGCCCGATTGAGGGTTGCCAGGGCCGCCATAGTTGCCTCCAGTGTTATCGTAGTTGCTTCCAGGGCCGGAGCCGATGTTCTGGTTGCCGTAGTTGCCCTGACCAACACCTCCTGAGCCGTAGTTGTCACGGTCAGAGTCTACGCGAGGGTCCATCTTGTTAGCCATGTTGCTGCCGTGAGGGCCAGCATTGCTGGACTTTGGGTTGTCTGTGGCGGAGTTGTCCTTCTTGTCGGAGTGGACTGCCTCCTTGACCTTGTTGATGAGACCCGACATGATGAGTATGTGGTATTATTTGAGTTCTGTTCTGAAGTGTTGCTGCTAGGAATTTGCTTTCTGTGCTCCTCAAGAAATGCTTCCAGGAAATTCAATCACTATATATGTACTCCTGCAACGGTGTACTCCTGTAAGCACGGCACGCTGCCCCTCCATTCCGTCATAGCGATCAGGTCCAGACATTGCATCATCCTGTCATGCTGAGGATAGAAAACCTGGACATTCAGCCAGAGTTTTGCGGGCACAGTTCAAAGTGGTGTCATCCAGCCATGAAGTTTAGCTAGTAACGCAAGCGTTGGCGAGTGAAAACCGACGGCCGATCTTCCCACGAGCTGTGGCTGACATCGAGATCTGAATGTGGCGTTCTACGATCATTGGACGGGATCATTTTTCCCGACGCACGCGCCACGCGCTTGGAAACAGGTACCGCCTCGCTTTGCGTCACTAGCCGAGAAGCAACCAGGGTTCTTCGTCCCCTTCAGGTTTCCCACGTCATGGCATGATCCTAGAACTCTCAGGAATGGTCCTTCGCGTCTTTTCTGGGGTAGCTAGGCTGCGTAAGCCTTCGTCCGAATCAAGGCAGGCTGAAAGCTTGAAGGGTGTCACCTGAAGCAAATGTTGACACGCGGAATGAGCTCGCATCATGTTTGGCCGTTGTTGACCACATATTTCAGTACAGACTGTTTGAGGACATCGATCCTCCGCTGAGTGAGAACGAAGACTTCCCGATATTGCTCGATACTTTCTTGGACCACCTCCGTTTTCGTTTTTCCGCCGTCACAGATCGCCTTCATCTTGAGCTCCATTTCTTTGCGCAAGAATGGCTTGCTGACACTGACGTCGAGCCCCACATTATCGTAGCCTTCAATCAAGGCAACACCCAGCGTTGTCGGGATGAACTCGCGGACTTGCGTCCGCCCGGTACCTCGCAAACGCACAGAGGCATACTGCCGATCTTGGATTTTCTGGATATGTTCTGCCATTGTTGCGTCAGTGCCAATGCCATTGGCATCCATCAGGCCAATCAGTTCAGGTTCAGTCAAGTAATTTGGCGGCGTAGTCTTGCCGTCTACCATCTTAGCCTCCGTCGGTTGGAAGGTCTCGTTGAGGGTGAACGTCGGCAATTGTTGACTGTCCTCCCACTTGTCGTACGGGTAGACGTCGAGGTAGTTCCGTTCCAATACCCGCAGGCCCTTGGTATGGAATGACTCGCCACCCCATTCAAGCTCAATCTCGGTTGCTTGACCCTTGGCGTCCTCGGAACAGCAAGCAAGGAAGCGGCGAACGACGAACTCGTACACCTTCTTCTCGTTGGCGCTAAGTGATGTCGGCACGACGTAGTTGACAGGGTGAATGGGAGGATGAGCTTGGTCGTTGTTTCTGCCAGACCTTGGCGTACGGAACGCGCCGTTGATGAGTTGCTGTGCATATGCGCCCCAGTTGGAGTCTGGAATCTGTTTCCGTATGAAACTCTGCAGGTCAAAGTCTCGAGAAAATTGATCTGTCTCAGTTCTCGGATAACTTATCCAGCCCTTCTGATAGAGCGTCTCAGCCACTTTCATGATTTCCTGACCACTCATTCGGAGAAAGCGACTGCCCTGCATTTGGAGCTCGACAGTGGTCAACGGCAAAGGTCGCCACTTGGAGGTAGGTCTGGTGCCAACTTTTGTGATCTTCGCCAGTTTTGCGTCCAGGCACATTTCGAACAGGATTGTCACAGTGGCCCTGTCGAACAAATGTCCTCGTCGCCAGTTGAAGTTGACCTGGATCCCATCCTTCTTGTGCATCAGCTTAATCAGCCAAAATGTTTCCGGCTTGAAGTTCCGTACGCGATGGTAGCGATCGACGACGAAGCCAAGCGTCGGGAACTGGCACGAACCGTAGCTGATCACCTGATCCGCGAGACTCGGGGTCATGTTCTGCAGTTGCAGAGTTTGAAGTCTTGTGAAAGCAGCACCAATTCGCAGATCCAGCTCAATGCGGGCGCTGACGGCTTTTGCAGCACGCTCGTCAAGCTCGATAGGATTGTGGGCGGCTTGTATGACATGATTCCTTTCGGTGTTGCTGAACCTTGCTCGTTTGACGACGATATTCGGATTGCCCTTGATGGCCTCATTGACGACCTCGGTGCCGATGTGCTCTCCTTCACGATCACAATCTGTCCAGATGAAGAGAGTTCTTGCATAGCGAGCTTGGTCTTGAATGTTCTTCGCTATGGACTTCTTGTCGGAGTCGATGTTGATCTGTGTGCGCGCCTCGAAGAGATCCCTCGGCTGACACGAGTTCCATTTACGGTGCTGCTCATCAAATTCCAGCGATGTTAGATGTCCCAGTACGCTAGTCATGACCACAGCACAGTTTCCCCATGTTCGGAAGTTGAAAGAGAACTCGTAGTTCTTGACGTAACGGTTGCCATTGACGTGATGAGTGTTGATGGGTCCGCCAGAAAGATGCTGAGCCACGGCTTTGGCTATGGCCGGCTTTTCTGCTACGCACAGGATTTTGGGTGGCATCGTTCATCCCGGCTCATCAATATTCTGGATACGAAGTCTCGGTACTCTCATCGTGGTGAGCTGATGTGTTGCAGCATCATCGAGTCAATTGATACGAATTGCCGTCGCGAGATTGGCAGTGGCTATCCACGACGTTCTTCGGCAAGTGAGGCAAGAACGCGTCGCGTCGTAAAGTCGTCTCGGCTAAGGTTCTGCTTCGGGGCATGCCCAGACGATCGATCTTTCCCCTCCCTCTTGTAAATCGATCTACTGCAGGCACCGCGATCTCGCTTGAAAAATGCCCCAATCCGATGCTGCCGTCACCTCACTAATGCGCACGAATTTCCGTATCCGAATGGTACGTGGCGCAGAACGTCATGACCACGATGTGGCGGTGATGAAATCAAGGTAGGTACAAAATTGCGTATAATCCCCAGCTTTTGAGGTAGGTTCTCACTTCAGCGCCACACTCGTGCTCCCAACCACACAGCATACACGGTCCAAGATGGCTCTTCCAGTTGTGAAGAACGCGCTTGAATGCGCCGAATACACCAACACACTACATCCCTACCTGTACCAGCTTCGACCTCTACCCGGCATTGTCGCTGAGTCCATCACCAATGCAGCGGCATTGAGGCAAGTCTACCTCGACACCAACCCTGCAATCACTTCAATCGCCTTCTCAATCGCCATCGCCCCAATCTTCCTTGTCGTATCCGAGATCAACAAAAACTACTCCCAAGTCGACCGCATGTGTCGATCCTCCCTTCAATCCACCACCTCCACTATTTTATCTACGCCTACCTCGCCGGATACGACACCACCCGCATCGGCGGCGTTGCCCTGGCCAGCACGATCTGGAGCACGCGACTAACTTACAACTACTGGCGCCGCGGCGGCTACAGTGTCGGTAGTGAGGACTATCGATGGGCGCTCGTCAAGGACTATGTCGGCCCTACCGTCATGTTCCTCTTCAATGTTACCTTCATCTCTCTCGCCCAAAGCCTTCTGCTCTGCGCAATCACAACCCCAGCCTACGTCATGCTCCTCTCCGAGCGCCTTGTCTCCGCCCGCGCTCTCCCTGCATGGACCAACGGCGACACAGCCGCATTCACCTTGATCGTCACTCTTATCACCCTCACCGCAATCGGCGACCAGCAGCAATGGAACTATCAAAACGCCAAACACGCCTACCGTAAGACCGGCGTCCTTCCCGCAGACAGCAAGTACACAAAGCACGAGCTCGAAGTCGGTTTTCCCACCACCGGCTTCTTTGCCTACGCTCGCAAGCCCAACTACGCTACCGAACAAGCCGTCTGGGGCTCCTTCTACTTGTGGTCGTGCATTACCTCAGGCACGCTGTACAACTGGACAGGCATCGGCTTCCTCTCGTACCTCATCCTATTCCAGGCCAGCACGTGGTTGACCGAGCTGCTCAGCGAGCAGAAGTACCCCGAGTATGCGCAGTACAGGCGGCAGGTTGGGCAGTTCATTCCTACAAGCTTGACACCTCCAAAGATCGAGCTGCTGAAGCGCAAGGCTGCTATTGAGAATGGCGCTACCGGGGCAAAGAAGAATGATGTCGCTGCAGCGCATGCGCGGGAGCGGTATAACCTGCGAGGCAGCCCTTGAGCGTGTTGATGACGAAGAAGCCACGCCCAAATTTTTGGGGTCTATCACGGCGTACCAACCTTTGTACATACCGTTCATACAATGTTTAACAACCACCATCTCCATACTCTCTCTAGCAAAACCCTGACCCGAGCAGCTAGCAGCTAACCCCGGGCACACTGATCAGCACCTAGCATTTCTCCTGGCGGGTGACAACAGTTGGGCTCTTATATTGTAACGCGAGAGACTCGAGCGACAGAGCGCCCTCTTCGTGTCGATGTCTTCTCCGCGAACATTCGTATGTGAAGTGATCGAAGATCTCACCCCACCACGTAGCGGCGAATGCTATCATAGCATGACAAGTGAATCCTTCGAGGTCGGTCTTGGCTAGTCGCATGAGAAGACGGAGAACTTAGAGCATGGCATGAACTTATACCTGCCCAAACGAGGTGAGCGTCCGTCGCAAACCGAAAGGTTTACTTCACTAACTCGGCCAGGAGAGATTCACTGTTCATTACGTGACTGGGTTTGGTACCTGTACTGCATCTGACCACGCATTCATGTCTGCTTGACCGACAGTAATAGCTTCAATTGCAAATATTCTTTCCGACCATCACATACAGCATTCCCCTGTCTCTTCTACGTCCATCACCGACTAATGTCCATTCCGTAGCCCACTACTACACCTAACCCAACATCAATCTACAGAGTATACCGGAAACCAGCCTCCCTCTGCGCCGCAGTCGGGCCACTCTTCCCCGTATCCTTGCCCTCGTCCAATTTCTTGTTGACCCTGCGCAAGTAGATCATGGTTATCGTCGCCAGCACAATCGCGCCCGCCGCCGCCGCAAGATTCACCATGAATGCCACCAGATACCTCGGCGCGCCCGAATACAAATAGCTCGTCCAGATATTCGGCGTGTTGACCGTCGCGTTGATCAACGCGATGGCGCTGGCGCGCTTTACCGCGGGCTGGGAGATCGAGCCCGTGATCCAGGAGAGGAGGACGGTAGAGGCGGAGTAGAAGGATGGCGGCATCAGCATCATCGCGATGTAGCGGGCAGCGGTGTTGGTGGTGCTGACAGCGATAATGTTTGCGGCTAAAGTGACGAAGAGCGGGCAGATGATGTGCCAGTAGCGCTCCTGCTTGCGGTCGGAGTGGAAGCCGATGGCGGTCATGACGAAGATGGCGAGGACGTAGGGCGGGGCGGTGAGGCCGAGGGTGGTGTTGCGGCTGAAGCCGAGCGTGGCGACGACGGAGGGGAAGAAGTTTGTCACGGCGGCGGAGATGAAGATGCAGTAGAGGGTTGCCATGAGAAGCCAGGTTTTGGGGTCCGTGACGGCCATGAAGAAGCCTTGCTTCGCGGTGATTTCGCTGGCGTTGTCGTCTTGACCCTGGTCGAGTTGGTATTCGTGGCGGAGGAGGTCGATTTCGGGCTTGGTGAGCCAGCGGATTGAGGTTGGCGAGTTGGGGAGGATGAAGACGAAGAGGATGGCTAGGCCGACGGTCAGGACGCCTTCGACGATGAAGAGCCAGCGCCAGCCTTCGATGCCGTGGGCGCCGTCGAGTTTGAGGATGCCGATTGCGAAAAGGCCGCCGAAGGCGTTGCCAAGTTGCGAGCCGGAGTAGAGGATTGCGGCGCGGAAGGCGTATTGCTTGCGGTTGTAGAACAAACTGAGAAAGTACAGTGCTCCTGGGAAGAAGACAGCCTCGACGAAGCCAATGAAGAATCGGGTAATGAGCAGACCGGCAAAGCTGTGCACCGAGCCCATAGTTGCAGAGACTACGCCCCAGAGCTATCGCACGTGTTAGCATGAACATAAATCGGGAAGAACCAGAACAGGCAGACTGTTGTCTCGCCCAATGCAAGTGCTAGGGATACGTACTGCCATAGCAGAGCAGATATACGCTCCTGGGTATTTGATCTTGGCGAGCATCATGTTGGACGGAACCTGCATCAGGATATATCCCACGAAGAGGATGGAAACGCAAGTCTGGTACTGGGTCTGGGACAGATCGAGATCCGTGGTAATGCCAGCGAGACGAGCACTGGCGATGTTCTGGCGATCGAGAAAGTTCAGGATGTACATGATGACCAGTGTAGGGAGGAGCTGAATGTCCATCTTGAAGACGGCACGACGCCGGATCTTGTTGTATTCATCGGTATTGAGGCCTTCGAGGCTGGCGGGATAGTCCTGTTTGGCGGGGACGTTGTTGTCGGACGAGTAGTCGACGTTCTCGACGGCGACGTCGTCGTTGGACTTGCTGTTGCGTGTGGAGCCCATGATGTCAGAAGTACCGGGGGAAGAGGTGCTTTTGCTGTGTTGAAAGGAGAAGGTGACCGACCTCGTGGCAGAGAAAAAGATACCATGACTCTCTTATACTTCCCGGGAATTGTCCCACCACGGGGCCCAGTGGAGGTAGCGGAGGTCCTCAGATGCCCTCACGGGGAATCCATGGGCACTGGGAAGTGGACTGTGCAATTTTCGCCTACCTTCGCCGTCGCCGACAGATGCCGTACCCACGGGGGTCGGGTACTCTGCTTGGAGTATCGATACCGCCATTGCAGCACAGTCGCGGAGAAAATTCAGTGGGTCGTGGCTCAACCTGGAGCAGCCAGCTATGTTTTTCTGGGAAGATAGCGTGCCGTGCCTACGCCGATGGACACAGCTGGCCGTACGGGACATGTGATAATAGGAGTTGAGAGTCAACCGGAAAGTTTTGGAGCCTGAAAATTTGCCTCGTCCGCTGGGCTTGGCATGGACTACGGTTTGTCTTCGAGTCGTGACACGCCCGTTGATACTTCACCATTAACGGCTTCTCAATCGACGGGAGTATGATATGCATGTACTCGCTGTGAGATAGCATGTCCATTTGACACCCGTAGGTATTTGTGAGTGGTGTCCGAAGCACGAGCGAAGCTGGTCGGACGGTGCTGGTCAAATCGCGGGATATGCTAGTGTCACCCCACTTGATGTCCGGACGCCCCCACGGAGCACATCGGCTCTGAGACCGGCCTCGGAATGCGATGCCATGCGATGCTGGAAACGCGTACCGATGCCGATGGTCATGTGGGCGATAAGATGCGAAAAGTACGGAGTGCTGGCGAAGCTCCATAGGGTATAGAACAATGTGCATTATGTCTAGAACATCATGACAAGTGCTAGGTGGAATGATGATAGTACATACAAGAAAGCCGAAATGAACAGCCATCGCTCACTCAAGAGAACGCCAACTGCGCCGAACTTTTTCAGAATTGTGCAATCACTTCTCCTGGTCGAGATCTGACGAGTTCCTCTTGTGCCCGAAGCTCGCCACTTCTTGGTCCTCGATACCATGGACAACATCACGGGTAAGCTCGACGTAGTCGTACGCGAACTCGCCGATATCAGTCTCGTCCATGCCCATGAGTTCCTCGTCTTCGGTAGCACGCAGCTTGAGGCCCGGAATCCAATTGATGATGTAGAGCAAAGCGGCCGACACAACGAATGTGTAAGCCATACCCGTGACACCGTCGGCCAGCTGGTAGGCTAGCTGGATCCAGTGGTGGTTGATCCAGCCACCAGCAGCAGCTGACTCGCCGATCGATACACCGTCCAATGCGATAATGTAGTCCGCAGCGAACAGACCAGTCAGGAGATCGCCGACAAGCCCGCCGATGCCGTGAATGGCAAAGATATCGAGACTGTCGTCGATGTGGAGGAGGAACTTGATCTTGGTGGCGAGATTGCAAAGGCCACCGCCGACAACGCCGTACACGACAGCGGCCCATGCCGGGACGAAACCAGAGCCAGGAGTGATGGCCACGAGGCCGGCGATGACGCCTGAGCAGAAGCCCACGGTAGACCACTTTCGCTCGAGGCGATAGTCCATGATGCACCATGTAAGACCGCCAACTGAGGCGGCGAGATTGGTGACTACAGCGGCCATGATTGCGCGAAGGTTAGCCGACAAAGCAGAACCTGCGTTGAAGCCAAACCAGCCGACCTGAATTTCGTCAGTATTTGTTTCCGCGAACAGGGACTCGATGTCGTTGTCGTGGTGAGACACTTACCCAGAGGAAGACTGTACCAATCACGATCTGTGTCACGTTGTGTGGGCGATAGTTAAGCTCATGCGTGCCATGGCCACGACGTTTGCCGAGCATCAAGGAGTAGGCTAGAGCTGCCGTGCCAGATGTCTGTGCTTTTCGTCAGCCCCCAATCCGGATATTCAAGCACGATCGGTTTGAGGAAAACTTACGATGTGCACAGGCGTGCCACCAGCGAAGTCATAAGCGCCCAACTTGAACACCCACCCATTCGGATTCCAGCTCCAGCTTGCAACTGGGTCATAAACGATTGTGGCCCAACAGAACGCAAACACGAGCGCAGGCAGGAGCCGGCCTCTCTCAGCAGCTGCTCCGATTGCCAGCGCAACTGTGATGGCGGCGAACATGCCCTGGTATACCGCGAACATCAAGTCGGGGATCTTGCTGGATCCGATCGAGGGCGCGGCAAGCACATTGCGGAAGCCGATGTGCTCGAGGTCGCCGATGAAGGCCGAGGCTCCGCGGGAGAAGACGAGCGAGTAGCCCCAGAAGAACCACTGGAACGAGATGAGGGCGGTCGCAGCAACGGAGAGGTATATCAGTGAGAGGGCGGACTTGCGGCGGGCGAGGCCAGAGTAGAAGAACCTGGTCATGCTTGTCAGATAGAGGTGTGAATAAAGGACTTGTGAGTAACCCACCCAACGCCTGGAATCATGAGCAACACCAATGCCGTCGCAGTGATCATCCATGCGATGTCGCCGGCATTGTAGTACAGGTTGAGGTTCTCTGACAGAGAGTCTCCGCCTGTGCCGGTGAGCGAGCCCTGGCTGCCGTCAGTACGTGGAAGAGAACCGCGTGATTGTACGAGCGCACATTGAAGACTTCGAGCGGCACATATGGTGCTACCTCCTCGTCGGTAGACATCCTGTCGACTGAACCAGAGCGGGCAGTCCCTCAATCAGCGCAGACGTGCTGTCGTCACAAGGAAGAAGAGAACGCACAAAGAGGCGCAAACCTTCGTAAATGATGCACGCAGGAACGGCATGGGGGTACCTGGGGATACCTTTGCCCATCAGCACTATTGCAGAAGCGTTCGTAGCGATCATTCGCTTCACGGTCGAGCGTGGCTTCTGGAACAAGCACGCCACGCCCGCGTGGAAGAAACCGGCATGGTTGACGGTGTCTAGTCATGCAGGCACCAAAGTGACATGTGGTGAACCATGGTCGAAAGTACCAATCATGATAGAGAGAGGAAAAGATTGGCGTTCCTGGAGCTCGTTGACTAGACCCGAATGGCGGTAGCGAGAAGGCTCAAGCTCAGACCTGCACACGTTTCTGGCATCTCGGAAGTTGGGATTACTCGGATCGAAGGCGAAGCCAGTGAGAGTCTCAAACATTTGGAGTGTCGCATACAAACGAGCTTCTTTTCCGAGATTCATGCCACGGCGGTGAGATAAGGCCTCCATATGTGATTGGTCAGACTGTCAACAATTCGGTTGCGCTTAGCGTGGTCAGCAAGGGTCTTGATTGCTGCAATGCTTGCTTTTGATGATTTAGGTAAATCAGTAACGTAGGGTTAGGTGCCTTCATACGGATGATTGATGTTATTTATGCTGTTCGTTGTGGTAGACGCACAGGAACATTGCAATGTCCATGAATACCATCGGCCATGAATCGACTGCGCGAAGCAGCGACTAGAAGGGCCATGCCACCACGTGCTGTCAGGCCGTCTGGCATGTCTCGACTCTGGAGGCTGCTTACTGTGGCACTTCGGAAGCGATAGACAATAACAATATGCGAACTTAACTTCGCACAGCCGTGGAAATGCGAGTTGCTGCAGTTCGGAAGCATATGATGGCTCGATGACAAGTAACGCTGTGTCATGCAAGTTGTTACTTACCGTCATTGGTCGTGTGGCGGCAATAACGACATTGTTCTGAAATATGCCGTTTCGTCAAGCAGGACTTTGAAGATGTACACAGCAGCATTGCGCACGCGATTGTTCGTGCTTCCTCGCATGGCGTCAACGTCGTTGTAGGGCCTTAGCTATACCTCGCGGGAACCTATAGCTCATCGTCAGAAGTCTGAGCCCTGTCGTCACCCTCGTGCACGTGGCGTCAGAGCAATAAAGTGACCGTCCAGCGCGGGGAACGTGTCGACAGCACCAAACCTCGTGTGTTGCTTGCTGCCTCAGGGTTTTAGTCAGATCGCACGAACTATCGCCCAGGGAGTCCTCGCCGTCGTCTGCGTCTGAGCAACTCCAACGGGATTTACATCTTGCGAATTTGATGTGATGTTGCGCCCATTCATCGTTTGACTTACCAGGAAGAGTAGTTACCAGGACAAGCAGTGCTCAGCCGTAAACAGATTGGCTGCCCACCCGCACGACGCACTGTCATCGCTGAGAGAGCAGTATACTCGCCGCTGTCGTCTCGCAAATCCCACACGTCTGCTGTAGTCGACGCTTGGCTTGCCAATTGTCATTGCGGTATGGACGGATGAAATTGGCATTGTCGCTTCCTGGGGGCAAAACCAAGGTCGTTCGGACCGTGCCTTGATTTTTCTGGCAGGCGGATCTTGTATCCGACATATCGGCGAAGGCGTAGATGATGAGTAGAAACACATAGACCACCGTCGGCGTAGGTTTCTCGCAATTCAGGCAAATTCATTTCAGAAGGACGCATGATCATCAATATCAAGAGAATTGCGATGATGTTGTTATATTCCCTCATTCCAGGCGCGTTGCAGGGATGAAAGCGATGACTATGAGCGCGCCTGCGGCAGTCGCGGGCGGCGCGCTGGGCGGAAATGGAAATGGAAATGGAGAAGGCGCCTCGGCCGATGCAGCCATCGCTTCCCTCACCTCATCCTTCGACACGGCCGACGAGCTGCTCATCTCTACACGGTCACAATCACAGCCACAGCTCATACCCACAAAGTACGGGCCTCGCTTTGCATCACCCGTGGATGACGCGTTGCAGCCAACAATATCGCGCTCATCTCTCACGTCGATAATGGAGCATGACGAAATGCCAGTCAACGGTCAAAACTCGAGTAGTGACGAAGATCAGCAGCAGATTCAACCTTACGATGTCTTCCCCGTCCAGGGCGACTTCACAGACTCAGACGGGACACCTATAGCATATACACCCCAGAGCAGTATCTATCCCGGATCTGCCGTCTTCTCGTCCGGGCAATGGGGCTCTTATAACGGCACAGCCCGGCCTCGAGGCGGGAGTGGCAATCCTCCGGCTGCCATGATGGAGAGATCCTTCACGACTGATGGCCAACATGCCCAAGCAGATCTGCGAGGAGCCAGACCGAACGTGCTCAGAACGCCGTCATCGACCTACGCCCCACAACGAAGGCCGCCGCAGTTCCTCTCGCTCAATTCGAAACGTATGTCCTCATCGTCGGCAGTGCGAGCCAGAAGAAATCCAGAAGCACAGTACAAGGCACAAGAGAAGGCATATGTTCAGAAGGTCAGACAGCAGCCACAAGAATGGCTCAACGGCGGAGACATGCGGACGCCCACCTTGAGCTATAGCACCGACGACAACACCGACGAGGACGAGTCACCAATGACCGAGTCCCAATTCGAGGACCCCTACGATCCCGAAACGTTGATGTTCTTGGGCAACGAAGACAATGTACAGCCGTCAGAGGAGGAGCTGCAGGTCTCAGAGAACAGAGAACGTCTCGAGTGGCACTCAATGCTGGCATCAGTCCTCAAGGGCGATGTCGTCAAGCAAGAGAAGCAGCGTCTCATTGGAACAGCAGAGCAAATGACACGGAATGAGATAGGCGACGAGATATGGATGGGTGCTAGAGCAAAATTGTTTGGTCGGGCTGTGCCAATGCAGCGGAAACTCATCGAAGAAGCTCGATCCGGACTCGGCCCGACGATTGAGACCATCATCTCGTTCGAAATCAAGGGAGAGACTATCGTTGGCAAGTCGCCGCTCGAGCAAGTTGAAGAGGCTGTACAGAAGATCGAGAAATGCGAATTCTTGTTTCCCAGCCGAGCACAGATGGAGGCGACCGAACCGAGAGCTGCGTCCGATGCCTTTCGAGAAAGCTGCGATGCCATACTGTCCTGGTACAACATCACACAAATCATCAACATTGAATTAGGAATTCTTCAAGCTTGGGTTGGCAATCCGGAGCTTGACTTTACAAAGACGAAACCAAAGTCGGAAAGGGAGAAGTTGACGGACGAGTCTTCCTTCATCGATCGGATCCTGAAGGAGGACGGTCTCAAGGCTCTGCAAACCGAGAAAAGCATGTTCATCGGCATCAGCGAAGTCATCAAGAAGGCCAAAGTCACTCTGACCGAGAATGCACACACCTTCGCCGCCAGACACCTTCCACCATACATCGAGGAGCTACTCACCTTGATCAACTTCCCATCCAGACTCATCCAGGAAATCATCAAGGTCCGTTTATCGTACGCAAAGAAGATGAAAGAATCAGCTCAGCAGTCTGTCATGATCATCGACCAAATGATCTCACAGTTCCAGATTCTGATGCAGCTGGCATGCAACGTCAAACGTGAGTACAACGCCATCATCCGCCGGAAGCTGGGTGGGACCTGCCACCGTGTATCGATGAAGGCTTCGATTCTACAGTTCTGGATGCCCTACGCTTCTACTTCAAGATGCTCAACTGGAAGCTGGGTGCAAACAAGAACACTTTCCGAGAAGCCGAAATTCTGGAACAGGAATGGGGCTTTTCGAACGAGATCGGGAGACAGCTCGAGGGAGGCGATATCGAGGTCGCAGAACAGTTCAGCTCGTTGACAGCCAAATCGTTACTACGGCTGACGGCATCATTCGAACGAGAACTTCGACAGAAACCAGATGAGTCGCCACAGGAGATGGAGAAGAGGTACAAGGCAATCCTCGACTCTGTTCGTGTGAGACAGCGAAAGCTGTTTCGTTTCTCCCGGCTGCTGCGACAGAGGTTCGAGAACTCAACAGAGTACAATCTTGGAATGAACGAGGCGCAAATGCAGGACTTCACCGAATCCCTTGCCATGTCAGGCCACTTCCTCATCGAAATGGGATCGAACACGCCGAAGGGCACATACTTCATCGGCTCTTTGGCTCTTTGGGACAAACCACAGCACATACAATCCGTCCTCGGCACATCTCTTCATGTCGACGATGCAACGGATGTTGCGGACCCTGCATACATCCTTGCACTGAGACCTGAGGAAGGCTTCAGCTGGTCAGGCCCGAAGATGTCTGCTGATGTGATTGAGTTGCCAGCGGATGTGCGTGTGGGACGTCTGCGCCTCATTGCTGATGGCTCATCACAACGGCTTCCTGCAGCTCGAGAGACCTTCGCCGGATACTGCGGTCGCACCTTTGATGTAGTCATCGAGCAACGTGCCAACCTCTCGCGTGTTAACACCGAGCTCGGCAAGATCAAGAAGACCACCTTCAAGCTCTCTAACACGATCATGGAGTCTGTCGAAGCTATTAGATCTCAGTCTGGCGCCGCCGCAACCCCAGAACTGATCCAGTCCTGTTTTGCATTCGCTACTGAATTTGGCAAACGCTCACTGTCATACATGGATCCCAACAGGCGGATGATGAACAATCTGAAGCTCACGCGCCTTGCTCTTGACTGGATCAGCTTCATTACTGACGATTGCGAAGCCGCTGACCGACGGACTTTCAAGTGGGCTGTGGTGGCACTCGAGTTCGCCATGGCCATGACTCGGGGCAGGAATATTCTCGACATCTCCGATGAAGAATACTCGCGCATCCGAGTGAAGGTCGCCGGCTGCATGTCTGTGCTGATCTCACACTTCGATATCATGGGTGCACGTTCGACGCTTGCTGCTCAACAGGAGAAGTCCCGCATGGACGCCGCCGGCGTGAATCAGAAACGACTTGACTTCTCCAAGATGCGCAACGACGACGACTGCTTCCAGCAGATGTGTGAATCGCGTCTTGCGCAGCTCGAGGAGATTGACAACTTGCGCCATGAGCGTGGACCAAGCAAAGCTACGCTGGGCAAAGTCCTCGAGGGCAGCAATGAAGCCGACCGCTCCTTGACCTTCCTAAGCTCAAGCGCCACAAACATCACTATGCGTTGGCAGCAAGGTCGCTACGTAGGCGGAGGTACTTTTGGATCTGTCTATGCCGCCCTCAATCTCGACACCGGCAACCTCATGGCTGTCAAAGAGATCCGTCTGCAAGACCCACAAGTCATCCCGACAATCGTCAAACAGATTGGCGACGAAATGTCCGTCTTAGCAGTCCTCGACCACCCCAACGTCGTTTCCTACTACGGCGTCGAAGTTCACCGCGACAAAGTCTATATCTTTATGGAGTACTGCTCAGGTGGCTCGCTTGCCGGCTTGCTCGAGCACGGTCGCATCGAAGACGAGACTGTGATCATGGTCTATGCATTACAAATGCTCGAGGGGCTTGCGTATCTGCACCAAGCTCGAATCGTGCACCGTGATATCAAGCCAGAGAACGTCCTGCTGGACCACAACGGCGTCATCAAGTACGTCGACTTCGGCGCCGCCAAGGTAATTGCACGGCAAGGTCAGACCATGATGGCTCAGCCCGAACCCAGCCCATTGAAGCAAGACCAAAAAGCCGGCAAAGACGGCCAGCAGCAGGGCGGTAAAGGCGGCCAGCCGCAGAAAACCATGACCGGCACACCGATGTACATGTCTCCCGAAGTAATCCGTGGCGAAGCACCACCCAACTCCCGCTTCTTCGGTGCCGCGACATCTGGTCTTTGGGCTGCGTCATTCTCGAAATGGCGACCGGCCGTCGACCCTGGGCAACGCTGGACAATGAGTGGGCGATCATGTACAACATCGCTCAGGGAAATCCTCCACAGCAGCCGACTGAAGAGCAGCTCTCCGACGGCGGGCGCAATTTCCTGAGGAAATGCTTCGAGCGGGATCCCGCGAAGCGCCCCTCCGCAGCGGAATTGCTGCAAGACCCGTGGATTGTAGAAATCAGGCGACTGGTGGTGGATGATCAAGAGGCGACGAGTGCGGGAGGTTTTAGCAGGAGTGACACGATGAGTAGTCTGAGCAACTCGGCCTCCAACTCTAGTGGTGGTGTGGGGCTGGCGAGTGGAACGTGGACGGCGAATAGTGGGTTGACGCCGACGAGTGAAAGCCCGGCGGATGTTGAGGGGGAGGGTGTGGCTAGGTCGCAGTAGGGCTGTCGGTCGCCGCTGAGAAGTGTTGTGTCACTTTGAGCTGTTCATTCTCTGGATTATGGCATTGCGAGCGGTTGGGGAATATAGCATAGCGTTCTGGTTCTGCATCTGATACGTTCGATATCAGCAAATTACGAATTCCTCGATTACGGACTGACTCTACTTCGTCGGTTCGCTCGCAAGATTCGCCTTCCACTCGTGGCCCTTTCCTGTGCCGCGAACGCATCTTTCAGCCCGTTGATCTTGTTCGTTCCGTCCACGCCCAGTCTTCGGCAAGGCAACTTCGGTGGTGAGGCGAAACGAGGAGCCTCCTCTGAATTCCTCCCCATGCCCACATCGCCTCGCTCAGACTAATCCTTCGTTGACCGTCTGTTAGTTGCCTCGAGAGGGAGGTGCACTACACCTGCTTGCTCGTCGGGATTCAATGAAGATATATCAAAATATAGCCTCAAGCTCATCGACATGACCATTCAAGTAGGAAGCATTAGGCAGCAGCCCGTGTGTGGTCCATGCAACGAACAGTGAATGCCTGAGGCCCGAAAGTCACTCGAGTGATCGAGCCGTATCTGCCCTTTGCCTCCACCCTGTTGAGAAGGTATAAGTAGCTGCCTTGTCCTCGGCGCCTTCTTCGCTTCTTCCTCCCAATGGATTTCCTTCTAACCTCTAAATTCCTACACGTGCCATGTCAAGCTGGTCCTTGCTGCTACTTGACGGGGCGAATGCTTTCGAGGGTTAGGCATACTACCTTGGAGCTATGCGTTCCATCCAATGTCCTCAACGAGTACTTTGGCGTCGATTGCCGTGTCAGCGACGTAGCCATTCACGCAACAAATCGTGAATGCCAGCTAGCGGCCCAAGGCATTCACTCGAGTGATCGAGCCGTAGCTGCCCTTGCCTCCGCTCTGTTGAGGAGATATAACTGTTCGTCTTGCTTTCAACGACGTCTTCTCATTCCGCTCAATGTGCTCAACGAGTATTCCAACGAAAGCGTTGATTGCCATACCAAGATAGCGTTTGGTGCTGCTTGACGGGGCGAGCTTCGAACCTTCCCAATGAGTTCTTCTGATGGCAGAGCCGAGTTCCTCGAGTTAAAGTGTCTGTAGTCGCAGATGAGGTTTGCTATATCTGATTCGTTTTTCCGCCTCAACCGGTCCGTCGCAATGATAACCTCAGGCTAGCTCACTATTGTCCACGACAATCGCAAATATCGTCCTCGCCGCCACTGTGCGAATGTATCACCCAGACAGGTGAGTGCGGCCCTGTGGTTGTCCGGATCAGCGTTGTGTTGCAATGTCATGTTGGTGGGTGGTGATCTTCGGAACATGGTACGCGCCGTATATGTACAACGTAGGGATTGCCGAATGGTCACCGATAGCCTCCTCGGCCGTTGAGACTCGACCCTACAAACTCTGTCATGTCCACCGTAGTCCATCACTTCGAGTCAAGCTAGACTGATCAGCTATTCGCCTCCTTCGCCGTCTCTTCCAGACCCCTCAACGTCGCTTCCACCTCCCCCGGATCGCTGATACTCCACACCCCTCCGCCCTTTGCACTACTCCTCCCCACCTCCTTGCTCACGAGATTCCTCCCCACCTTCCCAGGTCCCACGCCCAGCCACCGCCGTGTCCCCGCTTGTCTATCGAGGTACTTGATGCTATCCCACCACAACACCGTCTCAATCGCCTGCCGCGACAAGCAATTCATCAGATCCTCCTTGCTCTCCGCTGGCTTCCCGCTTACATTCATCACAGTCGGACACTTCCCCGGCCAGGTAACGTGCTCTGGCTTAAGCGTCTTGCGCATATACTCATACGCAGCTCCATAATCGGACTGTGGAACGCCGAATTGCTTTTCAACTCCACTGCTCTGGGATCATGCCCGCCAAACTCCCGAATATGCACCAACAAGTTCTTGATGCGGTTGAAACTCCCCGAAAGCACGATCTGGTTGCGGGAGTTGTAGTTCGCGATACTGACCCTATTGATCGCCGGCGGGTGGGAGGAGTCGTCCTTTGCGCCCTCGCTGCCCTGACTGAGGAACTCTTGGACGGCTTTGATCAGCCCGTCTAGTTGGTCTGGCTCACAGACCAGCGCGATCATGCCGTAGCGATCGCCAGATTCTTCCTTGGCGAGACGCGTGCACTCGCCCATGATCTCGCCTCGTTTCCGCACGAGTTGCAGCGCGAAGGAGAAGTCGAGGTACCCCGCTGCCACAAGCGCTGCATATTCCCCCAAGCTGTGGCCCAAAGTGACGTCGATCGCTTCGGAGGTCTTGAAACCGAATTCTTGCTCCAGCACGCGCAGAATCATGACTGAAACGGCCATGATAGCGGGCTGGGCGTTCTCGGTTTTGTCGAGCATGTAAATGGGGCCTTCTTCTATGAGGGTAGAGAGGTTGCATTGCAGGATGTGGTCCATTTCTTCGACGAAGGGCTTGCAGGTTTTGGGGAAGGCGGAGAGCCATGGGCTGAGCATGGATTTGCGTTGGACGCCGTGGCCGGGGAAGAAGAGGGCGGTGCGCAGCGGAGGGGAGTCTGTGGTGGTGGCATACTGCCGTAATCGTGTTGGTGTTCTTGGTGTGTGTATGTGTAGGTGTCGGCCTCGGCCGAGTGGGCGTAGTGATGGAGGCATGGTTAGGAGCTGGAGATAGAGCTATCCAGGACAGCTATCACAGCATGTTCAGAGGAAGGAGGATCTGCATCGACGGGCGCGGCGTGTGGTGTATTCGGAAGTTGGGTTGGACGCGAGGAATGGACTAATCAATCAGGTACACCGTGGCAAAAGCGTGAAAGTCAATGGGAGAGGTAGAAGTGAAAGTGAAATCAAAATGATCATCATGCTTGCAGTCGAGTCGTTCTCGATTGCTTGGGTTCCCCCGCGCCGCGGAACATGGGACGCGGGTGAGTGCGGAGAGAACCGAAGCCCAGAGCTCTGCGATTCCCGGGCAGCGGGAATGGGCTTCCTCGGCTTGTGGCGCTGTACCATCTCCTGAAAGATTTCAAATGAGTCTCAAGTGCCCTCATCGACATACACATTCACTGGGCCCCTGACTCATGTAATGTGCAGGGATTGCTCCCTACGAAGTTGGTGGACTTGTCGGTCCGCGGTTGCCCGGGTCTTCACTGTGCTGTAGAAGTATAAGTAGTGGTCGTGTCCCTGACTCTGCCTTCCGTCCTGAACCACTCCAAGATCAATCTCTATGCATACCATGCCAAGCTAGCACCTGCTGCTGCTTCGTGGGGCGGGCGATGCAGTCCTTGGACAAGTCAACATGGCGGATGAACCAGCACCTATGTCTGGTAAGAGAACTACATGAACAGCGCGGCCAGGAGACATGCTCACGATACGCAGGTCGAACTCAGTAATCTGAAAGGTGGTATCATTTCGCTTTCGCCTGCGCTATTCCGTTTTTAACCGATCGCCAGCATGTCTGAAGCAGACCCGAGTCCTCTAAGCAGACTGGCTGCCAATCGCGCTGAACCCGTGCCGCCAGAAATATATGAAAGATCAACGCAGCTCGCCGAGCCCGCCCTCGGTCGCCAAGATCGTACATGACCCCGGATCTGAAGCTTCTTTGGCCAGACTGATTGGAAGCTGTCGTGAAGTGGCCAGAACCCAGGGACGTCTTGAGTTGCAAAGGCCAGCGAAACAGTGCTCGCGCATGAGGCAATCGCCAATTCTTGTTCCAGGATAATAGTACACGGTGAGAGAGCAGCGATGCATACGAATCAGCGACTGTGCGCCCAGTCGAGTGCTGGGCGACTTTCTTCGCTTGGTGGCGTAGAATCATTTCGTAGCTCAGGAAGCAATTGCAGCGATTCGTGTACCAGGCGCAACGCCGAACACCGTCCTGAACTCAGCTGCGTATCTATTCTTCTCGCTTGCAGAGCGGTCCTCGTATGGCTGTGAGAGATGTCCGTTAGCATGCCTCCCAATGCTTCTTCAAGCTTGGTCCAGACTTACCTTCTTCTCCCCAGCACTGAGACCCTTATACTCTCTTGACATCAACTGGAATGACTCTTTGGGCGTCATGCCCTTGTAGTCACCAGTCTGGGTTCTGTCGGCGACGAACAACGCCCACGGACTGGCTGGAAGTTTGGGTTGACGGTCGTCCTTGATGGCTCGATAAGGAGCCAGAGACTTCTGCTTCTTGGCTTTGGCTTCCCTCAATAGCTGTGCTCGGGCCAGGTTTGCTTGCTTGATTTGAAGGGGAGTATAAGACTGGACCCATTTCTTGTAGGCAGTGGCGTTCTTCTCCTTATTTTGGTTCGCTTCGTGGTTGAGTGCCTGTCATTGCTCGTTAGTAAGAGTTCACCACAGACGCATCTCGGCGCTCACCTCGCGCTCGTCAGGAGAGAGGTTCTTGTAAGCAGCTGCGCTCTCTTTGACGGTACTGGTCACTGGTGTACCCTTTGCGGCTGCCCTGGATCGGCGAGTGGAGAGGACAAGGAAAGCCACCTCGGGCTCTTGCTTTGGTGCTTGGTTGAGGAGTGCGACGGCTCTGGTGTCTTTTCTGGCGGCGGCTGCTTTGGCCTTGATCGCACTCGCAGAGGGTGCTTTCTTGACTTTCCGTGGCTTCGGCTTCGGTTTCGCCTTTGCCTTCTTGGCAGTCTTCTTCGTTACTACTCTCTTCTTCGACGCTGCTTTCTTCGTCCCAGGCAATTTCTTTGGAGGGCCGGTGGCCTTCTTGGTGGTAGTTGTGCGCTTGGAGGCAGTCGCGCGACCGGTGTGGGCCTTTGGTCTGCCAGGGGCGGCGGTAGCATAGGTTCTCCGTGATCGCAAGACAGCGGTCACGCTACTCGACGTGGTATGAGTTGATTCAGACGGCTTTCCATCATGTTGACAGGGAGCGACGCGTAAATTCGAGTTTGTCGAGATCAGTCGCGTGAGAAGGCCTGACCGGATCGGGAGCTGTTTTGACAGCACGCGGCTGTAGGGCACGAGAACGGTCATGACGAGTCGAGCGGAGCGGAGTTGATGTACGCGACCAGAAAAGATCAGTGCGTGCTGGCCGCAAAGAGGCCAGTGTTGGGCGACGAAGGAGGGCAGCAAGCAAGGAGGCTGGGGGCCGGTCGATCAGCGTGTCAGGCACGTCTCCAAGCTTGTTTCCAATGTGGCTTGATCTCAGCTGCAAGCCGCACCTGCCGCCAAGGAATGACGTTTGGAATGGAAAGAGGTGGCTCAGCTGCGATTGCCTGGTTGCCTGACAGACCATCCTCTGCTCTTGAGTCACCTGGTTGATCGAAGAGACGCCAGTGGACGAGGTATGGCTATCAAGTAGCAATTTGAGCCGCAGTCGATAAATATGTGAGCATAGCGAGTGCAATTCAGCAGCCCGAGGCTCTTCGCGTTGATCGAGGTTACTTCACATGTCCTCCGGTACACTTATATTCTGATCAATATCAGAGGAGGCATGCTGGCATAAGGCGTCCGCGAGCATAGCACACGTTCGAAGACCTAATGGTCAGATTCCGTAGACAGATACCTCGAAGGAAATCGCCCCATCAAATAGCAGCAAATGCTATGTTGGCATGGCAAGTTCTCGGCTTGCCGACTTCTTCATTGGCGAGAATAAAAAAAGAAAGAGAAGAAGTCGTGGGCACGACCGCCTACTTATACCTCTTCAGCACATTGAAGATTGGGGCGAAGCCGAAGCATTCACTTCATAAGTTCGAGCAGAGTGTATTCACTGTTGAGTGCACAATCCAGAATACGCTGGTGCCTGATGAATTCACTTGAATTAGTTTCTGACCACAGCACGATGAACGTGACTTGAACCGGTTTTCAGATCGAGTCGGTTGATGCGAAGAACTTGACGTCGTGACTGGACCAGCTGAATGCTGCACTGCGTTATGATGCGAGAACGACTGGGTATCAATGTTTCACTGCTGCCAGAGCACTGGGCCGGAGAGGTAGCTCATTGCCAGCTTAGCTGCGGTCAAAAGCCCCTCCAGCGGAGCCACAGCTCACTTCGGTCTCGGAGGCGGCGCCATACCCGGATTCACCTTTTTGCTAGGCGGCAACCCGGGTATCTTGAAACCATTACTACTCCCTCCACCAACCTGAGTAAACGTTCCACTCGAAAAGTACCCAGCGTTCTCCGCCTCTCGCTTCCGCTTCAGCTCAGCCTGGACTTTGGGGTCTACCAACTCCAGACCTTGCACAGGTGTGAACGCAATACTGCTCGCCGTTCCGGCCGTTGAGCCAACGCCGCTCGTCCGCAGACCTTGTGCCCGTAGACTGGTCGCGTTGCCGTGCGTCCCAAATGCTCGTAAGCTTGTGTTTGCGCCGCCTGTGTTCAAGCTGGATTGTAGACCCGAGCCGCCCCATCCAGGATTCTTCTTCGACAACTTTGCCATGGTCCGCTTGTCGACCTGCGCACCACGTATCCGTCCATCATTCTGCTGGCCGATCATGCCTAGACCGACTGTGTCTTCACCGAAACCGACTTCCCGCTCTTCTTTGCCGAATGCCATCTTATTCTGCTGCTTGCGCAGATCAGTCATGGCTGTTGCTTCCTTGGCTTTTCGGGCTTTTCGTCCACCTCGTTTCCGAGCAGGCTTGTCGTCAGGTGCTGGGAGTGCTTTCGGCCCTCGATTCGGCGCCTTCTCTTGCAGCTTGTCGAGTCGTCGTTGGCAGTCGTCTCGCAGTTGCATTCCCATCAATCCGTCATTCGACTGGTGCGTGCTGTCCACGCGAGCGGCAAGGACAAGTTTGGCCGAGACTATGCGCATGCCTTGTATTCGGAGGTCGTTGGGTAGTTCTTGTATGATCTCGGAGTGGTAGAGGAAGCCTTGTTGTCGGATGCCGACGTTGGTGGCAAGGCCAGATTGGCGCTGCTTCTTCGAGCCCATGGCGGGAATGTTACGGTCCGGTGTCTTCGCTAGGCCCTTGATCCCTCCTGCAAAGTTGAGCAGTTGGGCAGCGGTGAGAGAACCAATCAGATTGGTAAGGTTGGGTGCGAAGATGTCCATTCTCGATTGCACATACTGCGTCAGAATGATTTTCGCTCTGTCGAGCTGTAATGTCATGTCGCAGGCTCGCAAAGTTGCCTGCAGATCGGCTTCAGCCATCTCTTGACCTCTTGATTGTATGCCTTCCACGTTCACCACCATAAGTGTCGGCCCATCCAGCACCGATCGCAACGAGGCGCCGACCGCATTGTTCGTAGTATTTGCGAATGTTTTGCTGATGTTGTCCAGCGGTCCATTCTTGAGTATAGCGACGGTCTTCGCATATGCTAGAGGATTCGATACGAGTGTCTCGAGTTCTGGGAATCGCGTCGAGTAGTGGTCGCGGATGAATTTGTGGACGAGTATGATCTCGCTGTCTATTTGTGTAGCCAATGAGTTGGACTGTGTTAGCAGGTGGTATTCTGGGTCGTCTTCTATCGACCCGACGCCAGTGGTTCGCTGATCGTTCGGCACTGCTTGATAGTGTTTGATTTTCTGCAGAGTGGCGTATAACGTTAGGGCTGGTACATATTGTGTAAACAACTCGGGCATTCCCAGGCGGATGAAGCGACTTACCTCGAGTACTGGCTGCAGTGTCTTCATAAGACCTGCGACATTCCTGACATCACTGACGCCGCCCAATTGCATCTTCTCGACTTTTGCTTTCGTATCGTCTTCATCCTCGAGTGTGTCTGTGCCATTGCGCGCTTCTTCCTCCTCCTCTGCGTCATCCATGTCCTCGTCTTCGAGTCTGACTTCTGTGCCATCTGGCTCAACCGACTCGGCCTTGAGAAGGCCATTGCTGGGCTCTCCATCCTCATCGTCCAGCTTCAGCCCAGGCTGCTCCTCGTTTTCGTCGTCGGAGTCGTCAAAATCGTTCAGCAATTCATCTGCGAGGGTCGCCATGGTGGTCGCATGAATTGTGATGGAGATTGTGGTTCGTAAGGGAAATCAGGCAAAGCAGAGAAAGAGTGGTTCTTGCTGCCTCGACTGATCTTGAAATTTTGAGTCAGCGACAAACAAACACGTCAAACTGCCGAGTCATGTCACCTAAAATGCGGAGGCAGCCCTCCAAACTTTTTGATCGGCCTTCTACAACACAACTCTTTACTTCCGTTGCCCTCCTCCGTCAAGCACGCTCTTTGAGCACTCTCGACCGTCATGGAGTCCCGTACGGCGCCGCGGGTCAAGAACAAGGCCGCCGCGCCTGTCCAGATCTCCGCCGAGCAGCTTCTGCGAGAGGCAGTCGACCGACAGGAAACCGGCCTGCAGGCGCCAACGCAGCGGTTCGCCGACCTCGAAGAACTCCATGAATTCCAAGGGCGGAAGCGCAAGGAGTTCGAGGACTATGTGCGCAGAAATCGCATCAACATGAACAACTGGATGCGGTATGCGCAGTGGGAACTCGAGCAGAAGGAATATCGTAGAGCAAGGTCGATCTTCGAACGGGCGCTGGACGTGGACAGCACGAGTGTTGTGTTGTGGATCCGATATGTCGAGGCGGAGATGAAGACGAGGAATATCAATCATGCGCGCAATTTGTTAGATCGGGCTGTGACGATTCTGCCACGAATAGACAAGCTGTGGTACAAGTATGTGTATATGGAGGAGACGCTGGGCAACATTGCAGGCACGAGACAGGTCTTCGAGCGATGGATGAGTTGGGAGCCTGACGAGAATGCTTGGATGGCATATGTCAAGCTCGAGAAGAGATACGGCGAATACGATCGAGCCAGGGCTATTTTCGAGCGCTTCACCGTTGTGCATCCCGAGACAAGAAATTGGATCAAGTGGGCAAAATTTGAAGAAGAGAATGGCACGAGTGAGCTAGTACGAGATGTATTCGGCATAGCTGTTGAGACGCTGGGAGACGACTTTATGGACGAGAAGCTCTTCATTGCATATGCAAGGTACGAAGCGAAGCTGAAAGAGTATGAGCGGGCACGAGCGATCTACAAATATGCGCTTGACAGACTCCCAAGATCGAGGTCGGCCGCCCTGCACAAGTCCTACACGACATTCGAGAAGCAGTTTGGCAACCGGGAGGGGGTCGAAGATGTGGTGTTGTCCAAGCGAAGAGTACAGTATGAGGACGAGCTGAAATCAGATCCGCGGAACTACGACATCTGGTTCGACCTGGCACGGTTGGAAGAGACTGGAGGCGATGTCGAGCGAGTCCGCGATGTGTACGAGAGGGCGATTGCACAAATACCAGCATCACCCGAGAAGCGAGGCTGGAGGCGGTATATCTATCTCTGGATCTTCTATGCAATCTGGGAGGAGGTCATCAATCAGGACCCCGATCGAGCGCGGCAGATCTACCAAGAATGCCTGAAGATCATCCCGCACAAGAAGTGGACCTTCGCAAAGATATGGCTCGCGAAAGCCCAATTCGAGATCCGACAGAATCAGCTACAGGCCGCTCGAAAAACACTTGGGCAGGCGATCGGGATGTGCCCAAAGGATAAGCTGTTCAGAGGCTACATTGACCTCGAGAAGCAGCTGTTCGAGTTTCTGCGCTGTCGAACGCTCTTCGAGAAGCAAATCGAATGGAATCCAGAGAACGGACAGGCATGGATCCAGTTTGCCGAACTGGAGCGAACGCTAGACGACGCAGAGCGCGCTCGAGCAATATATGAATTGGCAATCAACCAGCCCAGCATCGATATGCCCGAGCTGGTATGGAAGGCCTACATCGACTTCGAGGAAGAGGAAGAAGCTTACGAGCGGGCACGAGCACTGTACGAGCGTCTTCTAACCAAGACGAACCACGTCAAAGTCTGGATCAACTACGCCCGCTTCGAGATCAACGTGCCCGACGAGGGTGACACGGGCGAGGAGGACGGAGTCGTCAGCGATGCGGCCAAGGCACGAGCAAGAGCTGTGTTCCAGCGCGCCCACGACCTGTTCCGAGACAAAGACCTCAAAGAAGAGCGCGTCGATCTCCTCAACGCGTGGAAGTCGTTCGAGGAAGCACAGGGCACGCCGGCGGACGTGGAGAAGATCGAGAAGCAGATGCCGCGCAAAGAGCGCAAGAGGAGACGCATCGAAGAAGATCGGTTCGAGGAGTATATCGACTATATCTTCCCCAGCGACGACAAGCAAGCGGCAAATCTCAGCAAGTTGCTGCAGAAGGCACAGGCTTGGAAGCAACAGCAAGCAGCGGCGGCGACGGCGAATGGCAACGGCACGAACGGCAGTGCTTGATGTCGTCCAAGTTGGCTTCTGGGATGTTGTCATTGCGCCTCGAGGGCGGATCCTCAATTTCCGGGCTAAGCGAAATTATGCGGGGAGCCGACAGTGTGGTAAATTGGTTATGACGCGTTGTGATGCTCGAAAGGCATCGCAATATGTCATAATATTGATGTCTGTTCAAGATTGCTCGGTGGTCAGCAAGTCAGCAGGCAGGAATCGTCCAAAGCGCGCACATCGTATTTGCTGAGCATTGTCACGAGATTTAGCCGCCATTGTCAGCGTGCACCTTCAAGTACGGCGGTTGGGAAGGACCGCGTGACAATGGTTGCCTTCGCATTGGGCGGTGCCGTTCTGCGACTGTCACTGGCAACGCTCGCGAATCGAAGGCTGGGTGAGGCAGATCTGCAGCAGCATGCAAGCCTACCTTCGACATCAGGTTGCCCTCTGCATCTGTCGTTGGACGCATCCACCGATATGTCTGTGGCTTTTCTGCAGACGTTCTTGGTGTCTTCCCTCCTGCGGAGTCCTGCATTGGTCAGATTGACTTTTGACTAGGAGCACATCTGAAACACCGAAAAGCTCCATTTTTCAGGTACAGCGTCATGCCATTCGCGGACTTCTTGCATTGACAGACGCTAGGGTGCTTAGCTCACCATGCATCCAGGGGTAAGTCCTGCGCTCAAGGCCAAATTCCCATCAAATCATGTCGCAGAGGAGTCGAGATGCGGCCATGGTGTTACCGCGGATGGGTGACGGTGACGAGGAACCGTGAAGAAAGAAAAAAGAGTGGCAAGCCTGGCTGCACGCACGATGACATGATGTTTCCTGCTGGTGCAGGGAGGGACTGGGATTTGCTGCTGGGTTTCTGCAGCGGCCGTTGGCGCCTGAGACAAGGACAAAAAAGTAGAACTGTCTTCGTCGTCGCTGAGACTGCGTTGAAGCGCAACTCGCCACTGTATAACATCGACAACTCTGTAGCACGATCTGGTGTTGCTTCTGATAGAACGTGGGAGTGTTCCGAAGATCGACAATCCGTGGTACCGTGTTTGCATGGTGCTAGCCGAGAGCCACAGAACCGGCTCAGCGTTGTCCGGTACCTGACTTTTCTGGCTTCTGCCGATCAACGCCCTCGCTGGCTCCCCGGCACTGGGCATCCTCGTCTCCTCACTGCGACCTTGCGGACTTCGGCATCATTCACCATCTTCTGCGATTTGACTCTATACTCTCGCTTCTACGCTTTATCTGCCTCCGTTTCGAGCATCATTCGAGAAGATCGCGGCTCGCGCCTCGTATCTGCCCACTGTCAGGACAAACTGTATACTATATCTCCCAGCATTCCACACGCGCGTCCGAAAAGTTTGTGCCGACAGTACACGATCAGTCGAGCTCTTCCAGCTACTTGGAGCCCTAATACTATACACGTTCTCGAACCGAGGCCACATTCTCCCACCTCGATCTCGAAAGGGTGCTCAGATCTCCTGCTGGACAGTGTAACGCACAAGGAGTCGGGTCTCGGCGCTGCGACGAATTTCTCCCCGCGAACGCGCCCACTGATCAGCTCGAGATCACCGCCAAACCGTCGGAATCATTGTCATGAGCTGACGATCAATACTGCTACGGATCTTCTCACTGGAGGCCAGCGATGCCTGCGCCAACGCCGCCGAAATCCGTCAAAGGCTCTTGCTCGGTCATCAACGGCGACACACTCTACGTCTTCTCGCCTGACGCCTTCCAGTCGATCCAGCTACAGGACAATTCAACATGGCAAGAGCTGGACAGCGGCGTGTCGGTGACAGGAGGAGCCTGTGTGACAGCAACGATAGACAACAGCGACAATCAAGCACTCTATGTGATTGGAGGCACTACGAATTCCTCAACTAGTGGCTATAGTGGCCTGCAGCGATTCTCCTTCGATGACAACAGCTGGGAAACAGTACAACTACCTTCAGATGTCATGCGGAACCGACTGCGGCATGGCGCAAACTTCATTCCCAGAGACAAGAAGCTCGTTGTGTATGGCGGGTCAGCAATACAAGGCTATACAGGAGCCTCTTCAGAAACTTTCACAATCGATCTCCAGCCGCCATATCCAGTCGCTGGATACTCGTCGAACAGCGCACCGCCTGCCTCGAGACCCTTCATAATGCCTTGGGGAGACGACAGTGTTGTGTATACCGGTGGAAGTAGCACGAATCGCAAAATCTATACTTTCACAGCTGGAGGAGGATGGGTTGAGTTCAAGTTGGACTTGCCTCAGCCTCTACCGGATCCATCAGTCGCTCAGGTCAGTATGTTCAATCTAGCCGCGGATGCGTTCGAAGACATGCAGGTCATACAAATGGGACAGGAGCCAATAGGTGTGACATCGTACGTTATACTGGGGCCAGGAGCACAGCCACCAGCAACAGTTGAGACCATCGGAGCAGCTACACCACCGTCGGTGTTGGCTGCGCGGCAGGAATCGCTCAGCAATTACCCAGCGTACAATGGGAGCTCTGTGCCAAGTACAACAAGGACGGACTTCTCAAGTGCGCAAGGAAACAATGGAATACTGGCTTTGGTCGGAGGCGACGACGACGGCTCAGTCACATTCTTCAGTCAGGCCGACAACACTTGGGTAGCCGCAGAGCAAGTACTGGGTGATGCGCCGCAGCAAGTCATACAGCCATCGACAACCGCGCCCTCATCGTCCAGCACAACTCCCACTGCCACACGGACAAGCTCACCAAGTGCTACATCTGCGGCGGCGAACAAGAATGATGGCAATGGGAGCCGCACATGGACGATCCTAGGTGGCGTGCTTGGTGGGCTGTGCGGACTGGTCGCCATCCTGATCATCATTCTGCTTTGCATACGGAATAAGCGCCGCGAGAAGAAGCGGGCTGAAAGCAAGCACAAGTCCTATCCTGCCGGCAAAAAGGGCAGCTCTGACTTTGATTTCGAAGACGGCATGCACCCGCTCCGCGAGAATGGACAACCAATGGCAGATCCCCTCATGCCTCACAAATAGGCCCACCCGTAATCGATACGACTCGTGGCTCGGCGGCCATCTTCTCAGCACGTCCGAATGAGAATCTCATTCGCCGAATCTCATCAGACACGCGGTCAATACCAGATACGCAGGCAGCGACGTACGGTATCTTCCGACGGGACAAGAGCCCGCTGGCGAAGTCATCGCTGGCCATCTCGAAGCCCATGAATCCTCACCTCGGAGACTACCAGGAACGTCCCAGTATCGATCTCGGCCGCGCAACTCCTGCCTCACCCACTCATCCCGTCAATGCCACTCCCTTGGTTGCCATACCCTCCCGCAACAAATCTCAGCGGAAAACCGACGAAGCGTGGGCGAAGTACTTCACGGGCGAAAAAGCAGATCCCGCCGCAGAATACAAGCAGCCATCCCCACCACCAGCACAAGTACGCCACACAAGATCACGTAGCGGCGGCAGCGGCGGTTTCTGGCCCGGCTCCGGCGCCCCCACCGGCCCAGTCGCACCCAAATTCGCCTTCCGTGACTCGGCCGGCAACACCCTCCAAACCCGCTCCGTCGGCACCTCCTCGCCGCGCTCGACCGGCCCCCAAGAACCCAGCACGCGCCACTACGCCGCCGCAGCGCCCAAAACAGGCCGCATCTCCAACGCCAACTCCCTCAGCAGCAACGGCGACAGCGAGTACGAAGACCAAGAAGTCGATCCAGCCTTCTCCTCCGGCATACCTGCCAGCGTGCAGGGCGGGCATCAACGCGACACATACTCCGGAAACTGGACCGTTACGGGTCCCAACGGGCAGCGGATCAGGTCCGAGTATAACCCACCTCCGACGGCGTTTACGACGAACTCGAGTGGAGGTAAGAGTACGAGTACGGGGAGTAGTGGGCTGGGCGCGACGATTTCGAATTTTCCGATGCCAAGTGGGCATACGACGCCGGGTGGTGGGATTGTGAGTCAGGTGCAGCATCCGGCGGCGAGCCATCAGCGGAGTACGAGCAGGCAGGGGTTGACGAGTGGGTACTTCCCTCCTGGTGCGCTGCACCAAGGTGAGCAAGAGAGGAGTGGTGTCAACACGGACGTGAGTTGGTTGAATTTGGGGCAAGGAGGGAGTGGTAATCAGAGTAGGAAGCGATAGGAAGTGGACCGGTTCTCCTTTGTCAACAGCAGCGGCAAATCAGCCAATCATCCCAACGCAGCTGAGCTGGATGCCTCAGACGACGTTGAGATGACAAACATGCGGCCCGACATGCTCTACAAGTACCTCCTGGACGAGGTCGGGCGAAAACAGCCGAAAGTGGTAATCAAGCGGAACAACAACAGTTCGGACGGCGCAGGGGCAGTTGCTTTGTTGGAAATAATGGATGGCTACGACGATGGCAGCGGTGCTGCAGTTGGCGCGACGGGAGAACTGGTCAGCAAGAACACAGGATTGCGTCTCAGCAACGCAGCTGAAGTCAGAGGAGCAATGAAGGTTTTGTTGGCGCGGGCAAGGACTGAGAAGCATGTTCATAACAAGGGACGTGGGCGGCAGACTACTAGGGCAGACATCGACCTACACAGTCCATTGCCCGTCGCGGCGGTCCATACAAGCGAAGATGGCAGTCTGCCACCAACACCGCACCTTCCAGCGTTCGCGGCAACGAAGGTTGCAAGGCATGAGCTGCTGCGAAGAACCACTGGAGCTGAGGATGAGAAGAGGTTGACGATGTGATCTGCTGCACAGACAAGTGAAGAAGGAGCAGAGAATCTGTACTCTACATCTCTGGGACAATCTAAATGGGCGGTGGTCGTAATCAGGGATGGGTGATGTGAAAATGATCTAATGTCTGTCTGTCTATCTACCAACTTGATTTTATCACAATTGCATTCTGCCGGCTCCGTGTCATCAGTTAGTACATTTGCTGTCTTCGTGAGTTGAGGTCGAGACCTGAAGTGTGACACACATGCAGCATGTCTAGCAGTTATATTGCTTGGGTTCTCGGCAGACCGGATGACCCGCACTAGCTAGCATCGAGACAGTGGATTGACCACCAAAATGTCGGTTTCCGACCTTTACTCTCTCCCGTCTTAGAATGCCTAGCCTGTGGCTCAACGAGGAATCCCGACAGTGTTCTATTGCACGGATGCTTATGCTCGGGGAGGCAGAACCGCCATGGGGAGGGCGAGTACTCGAAATCAGCTCTTGTGGACAACGAACTCGAGGTCACTCAATTTTGGGAGTGGGATCGCGGAACGGGTGTCGATGAATAGAGGCCGACGAAAAACTTGGGCTGGCTTAGGCGAGAGCATAGCAGAGGTCTGTAGCAGGAGATGAGGGGTGGAACGTCGGCTTAAGGTCTTGGCGGAGGTGTGTTTCTTGGTGTTTTGACGAAATGCCTACCTCAGGTATACAGTACTGGCGTCAATGCCGAGCCTGACTGGAGTGAATGGCACCAGTTGTCGCCGAAGCATAACGTACAGCGCATAGTGAATGCTCGTTGGACTGAGATAGTGAAGTGACTGCTTCGGTTCGCCGCGGGCTGCACGATGTCGACATGGTATAAGTAGTCGACTTGCCCACGACTCCATCTACTCTCTTGCTTCGTTACCGCATGTAACTTCGACTTCACGAGCTCACCTGCCATGCCTTGTTAGCACTTTGCTGCCTGGTGGGGCGCGCTGCTTGGTTATCCAAAGCTTCGTGTATGTTTCACTTGAGGTCGACGGTTTGGTCCTGCTGAGTGCAGCAACTGAGTCCTCATGCCGATGGCCTGCGGGTGTTTGATCGAACACTTCCGAGCATCTTGACACATGCCCAGATGTTAGAACGTTGATACTGCGGAGAGCATCCATTACTTGGAGAGCTTTCGTCGTCCCACCAGGTAGCAGTGGATGCCACCATTAGCATGACAAGTTATGCCGAACATGCATAGTTGTTGAGCTGGTCGCATTGAGATGAAGTTGAGAGCACGGCGGGTACATATAGCTTTGGGATCAACGCCAAGGTCCGGTTGAAAGCGAAACGTTCGCTTCACTTACTAAGTCAAGGGATACTCACCTTTCAGTGAATCATTCACGATGTGGCATTCACTTCGTGCGTGCTTGTTGAGTGACCGTCGCTCGGCTGACACATTGAAAGGTTCGAGTGATCTTCGAGCATCCAATATTCGTCGAGATTCTATGTGCGTGCCTCTCCGGCGGAACGAGCTTGACGCTGGCAAAAGTTCGAGCAATTTCGAGCATCCAATATTCGTCGAGCTTCTGTGTGCGTGCGCTTGATGCGAAATCTTGGTCCTCTATTGCTCAAGTAAGCTTCCCGATGTCAGGAGCAGCTATCCGCCTGTCGCAGCCGACACGCTTTGTGGGCGGAGATGCTGATTCGTGGGGACTGATAGGCACTGCAAGTCATTTTTGACCTTGTTAGGCGAAGCGATGTGGAGGTGGTGGAGGAGTCCGCCATAACGTGGGCGAGTTCGTGCGAACATGCCAATCCCACGCTGCAGGCGCAATGCAATGAGGTGAGGAGAAGAGACCTATGGCGGATGAGGAGCACGCATGCTGCCAACAATACGATGAGGTAAGTGTTGAGTCACCTGGCTTGAGGAGTCCAAGGCGAGGGAGGACGATGATGAAATGAGCTGCGACGCGTCATGGAATCCAAGTTGCTGCTGACTGACAGAAGTACCCATGTACTCCATAGTAAGAGGCTTCCCGTAATATTGGCTGAGACGACATGTCAAGGTCCTCAGCAGTGGACAAGCAGCGAATATGGGAGCTTACGATAGCCATCAACAATCAAAAATCACCACATGATAGTGATCACAGGGCGATGACCTTCTCCGTTATCGTACACAGGTAAAGCATATGCTGAATGGTGATTCCGTCTCGTCTTCGTGGTGTGCATGGGAATACTGGATCTAGGCCCACTTATTGACTTTGGTAGGGGCCGTCTTAGCCCGGAGTTCTGGGCAGCTGCAGCGGCTTGGTTCTCACCTGCAGGCATCGCACCCAGCTTGCTGCACTCATCCAATCATCCTGTCCTCGTGCGCCCCCCCTCACTATCAATCGGCTACACTACAAACTGCTTTGTTTCCTGGTTTCCGTTTCTTCGTTCCTATCTTCCCATCTTCCAAACTACAAGGGAAGATATACCTGATTGTATCAGGTCGACTGGTTCATCAAGTCGTCCTGTAAACCATACACTACACGCCTGCTCCTTTATCGCGTCGCGCTTCTGGTATCAGACCCGACCAAGCCCATCGTCTTTCAGCTCAACGTTTCACTCAGCCAACGCGATTCCATCACAGGATCACTTCCCGCGCGTGTTCAGGTACGATTTCGTGACGATCGCGACCAATATTGTCGTCGTCGCTTCACACGTCATAACTGCGCAGGCATCGGCTGACTCATATCTCAACCCACCAGATCTCAGCATCTGAACCATCAAACGATAGCCATGGCTTCCCAACACGTTTCTGCCCTCGGTATGGCCTTGAATGGCAAATCTGGATCGGTCAACGTTCCAAAGTCGCGCGATAAAGTCGCCACCCGGGACTCCTTAACTGGTGTACCCAAACGCGGTGGCGACCAGCTCCCAACGCCTCCTCACTCCCTCTCTCCTAATCTGCCTGCGAGTGGCGACTCCGATCTCGACCTGAAAGACGCTCCGGCGCTACAGAACGCGCTCAATGCCGAAGCGCTCGACAGTCTCGGTGATCTCGACAGTGCTGGTGCTATCACCCCGTCCCTGCTCGCGAAACATCATCTGCCCGAGATCTTGTTGTCTCATGGCCCACTCGCCATCAGGCACATCATGGGCTATCTGACTACGTCAGTCCCTGGCTTCTCCCGTATCACCTCCGCAAAAGCGCGTCGCTTAGTTGTCGCTGCGCTCGAAGGTCGTGGCAGCGGCGACGGAGCAGGCATCAATGGCGATGTCGTCTTCGATAAGGTCGGCTGGGGAAGATGGGATGCGCGTCTTCGCGGCCAGCCTCCTCGTGATCACGGCTCATCCATCACTCCGCCGGGCAGCCTTCCGAACTCATATTCCAAGGCCTGCAGGTTCCGCAGAAGTCTCAGCACAGCGGCTCGGACGCCTTCGGTACGAGCTTTACCGGAAATTCGGCCGTCTTCTCCCACTCCGAAGCCGAGTACGACGATCGCGATGCTCTCGAGCACGAGGCCGACAAGATGTCTCTCGACAACGCCGGGTCTGAGTACGCGTCCTCTGAGCCTGGTGAAGACATCGAGATCGATCTCGGAGAAGGCGACTCCACCGACGAGGAAGACTGGCAAGCCATTGGCGCTGAAGCACTGCGTGCGCGATCTCTCCCAAAAGGTGGTGTCCGTCGACCTTCTGGTGGCGGACGACTCTATCAACCCATCAGAACATATTCTACAGCGTCACGGTATCGAGCAAAGACTCCGGCATACCTTGCGCAGTCGGCTCCATCCCATCCGTACAACCTCGCTAATCAACTACCACTTGACGCTGGCGTCAATTCTTTCTCCGAAAAAGCAGCGATTGAGGCGCTGCTCAGCCTTGGACGATAATCACTTTTAATACTTCATATCTTTGGACGGCTACCACGACAAGGAAAATCTCGGTTCTGCCGTTCCTTGGTCCTGAACTCGCCTGGTGCTTCGGCTTCGACCACGACTTGACTCCCACATCTCACAAATCCCTTATTAATGACGACCTGGAAGCCTGCACTCTTGCGCTGTTGGCTCGGTTGGCGGACGAACGAGGCACACTTTGGACTTTCTTCAACAATCCTTCAGACTTCTACTATGTCAATGTTACCACCATTCCTTTTCGGCCGGCCTTCAACTCGGCCAGGCTCTGATACTATCACCAGACGATACGACCCCATTATACCCTCGCATGATTACGACATACAATCATGCACGACTCCTGGCAGCCCAGGACCAGCAAGCAGCGAATTTGTGCTGCTATTCTACATTCTCAACCAGCATATTTAATACTCACCAAACAGTCTTCTCCTCTCCACAACAACATTAGCGGTCGCTACCGCACAACATGCCAAACCGGTCTTCTTCATTGAACGATACTGGTATCCGATGCAGTTCATCCGTCATATTCACTTATCGCACGGACTTGGACGTCGAGAAAAGGGAAGGAGCTTTGGTGCTTTTCGAAGCAATAGGGATCACGCGGAGGAAACAAGATCCGAAAATGGAAGGAGCGCTTCTCGATGCATACGATCAACATACAACGACCGGTCGGCTTTCACTAGCTCGGCCGGCAGATGATTGCTTCTGGACGAGGCTCGTGGCTCATGGAAAGGTGCTCGAGAGAGTAGGAAGACAACCGAAAGGAGGTGGCCTGAGATGGCACCGAGGATCCTTCTATGTATTTGTCTCTTGCTGCTTGCTCGTATGGACACGACCAGGCCAACGGACGACAGGCGACGATGACTGACTGAGATGTCAGAGCCGCTTTCGCCGTCCTGTGTCTATACCTCAAGCATTCCTACCATAGCTGACAGGCTGCCACTTGAGCTAGCCGGTTTGAATCAATCAACCTCTCTCAGCCCCTGTTGCTCCGAGTTTCCTGTGAGCAAGCTTTCCTAGAATGTTGCGTTGGTAGGCCAGGCGTGTTAGCGCCTTGAGACCTCTCGCCTAGGCCTATTTGTTCAGCCTCAGCCACACTCTACAGCGCTTTCGCAATCAGTAATGTGCATTCGTCTGGCTGTGCCCGAGTAGTAGCCACATCTTGCTCAAGACAACTAAAAACCATTTCTACACTGACGGTATGGCTACCGCGGGCGCAGCGAAACGCGTCGCTCGATCGAACCAGCGCCTGTACCGTGATATGTGCAGTGTACGGTAGGTGGTAAGCGCCTCACGCGCAGCGCATGGTACTTTATTCAAGATGCTACAGTACTTCCAAAATATGGCACAAGAGACGAGCCGCAAAGGTCTTCCCTCTAAGCTTGACGTTCTTGCTGGCGCCCATGGTGCGATGTGGGCAAGTATGCTGCTGCGAGTTTTACTATTCAGATGTCATTTCGAAGGGTCGCAGCTTCGAATGGTTTTCTACACTATGCGGGCAGTTCATGAAAAAGCGGAGATCGCATTGTTGGAAAACCTGTCTCGGACAATCGTGCCAGAGCCTGGTCAGCCTCAATTAATCTCCCGCGCCACAGGGACCGGCGTCACGGTCAGCGAATTCACATACGTTTCTGTTCCGATAAAATGCCCCTCCCCAACATGATTCTCATATAGCTTTCTGTTGCCTATCGACATCTTTGCATATTGACTTTGCAAGTTCAAAAGATGTGTTGCCATCAACATCACTCATGTGTGCCCAACGAGACACGCTGGCCCGATTGTACTGGGTCATGCATGGTCCAGTGCCACGTGCAGCAGGTCTGCATACGCTGCCGTACTGCCTTTCACCCTCACAACATAGACTGGGGTACTTCGATCCCTACGAGCAGCGCACCGGCCAACTCCTCGCAACGCCCTTTTGAACTGCCGGGAAACCAGCCGATGGGCAGCCATCGATGGGCAGCCCAGATATGCCAGTGCTTCATTGGCGCTGCTCACAATCACACGGCACCAGCCCAGAATCCACCGTTGAATTTCCAGGCAAATACTCTCGCGTCGGTGCCTTTCGAAGCATTGCCGCCTGCCCATAACCACACTCCGCCAGCCCGAAACCCACCGGTCGTTTTCCAGTCAAACACTTGCGTGCCACCGCCTTTCGAAACCTTCCCATCTGCCGTCGCAGCTTCGCGTGGATGGGAGCAGTCAATTTCACATGCTGCCAGGGCACCCAGCGGGCGTCCTGGCGACACGAGAAGCCCCCCGGAGGCTGCAGCGAGTACTCAGAGTCAGCAAAGTCGACACACACCGAGCAGAACCCAGCCGTCCTATGACATCAGGCGCAATGGTCGAACAGTCAAGAGGTCCAAAGGAATCAGCTGGTGGCTTTTCACTTGAAACCCAACTCGGACATGCAAGTGCTGCAGAAGGGCGGCACGAGCAGCCTGGAATACCGGTCTCATTGCCGTCGAGAGACCTAGATTGGTATACCCAGCTGGTGCACCTCGATTGCCCTGAGCGCAACACGAGTCTCGACCGACGAAGTATGTACAGCGACACGCGCACCAGAATGGAGAACCGATGTCCTGCGGCCAGTCGACGCAAGCTGTATGGACTGTGCACGAGCTTTAACAACTCGCCAATGCTGATGTATATTATGATGAAAAAATGTTGGGGCGTCCAAAACGTATTGTTATTTACTGTGACGACCGAACTTTGAGCGCTCTCGAGCGATAAGTACAGACATATTAGGATAGTGATGACTGCAGCAGCAGGAAGGAACGCAGGGAGTCGAAGGTGCCAGGCTTGTTACCGTTACATCCCTTCATTTTGCGCGAGCGATCTGAATATACTGCGAACAATCCCTATCTGTTTCAATTAGTACAGCTGCCGCAGCCACATCAGTGCCATGTAAATTTCGATAATTGTTTCCAGTATCGCTGAGACGACGTCAAGAGACGCAATCGCACGACCACTCGCACGTCGTCGCAACATTGGAAGGAGAGAACTTGAACTCCTGGATCCAATTGACAAAGTTCTAGGCTTGGCGAAGGGCTGTCCCGTGACGAAACAAGGCAAGGCAAGCGAGGCTTGGCAACAGCTTTCTCTCTCGTCTGTGATTGTCCCATGTTATTGTACCATCTACATCGCTAGCGTTGGCCGTCAGCTAAATTACATAGGATCTGTGTCACGATAGTCTTATTTCTGATGGTACACGTCGCTCGACAGATTGCCCCCGAGATAGGCCGGACACGAGGGCAGGAAGTTCCTCTCCACGGCTACGACAGCGAATGACATAATTGCTCAGACGATGCTCTTAACTTGCTACTCGCATTTCGAACAGTGCGTGAGGCATTGTGGTGAGCTTGCGAGCAGATCGCGGCATTTCGACGTCCCCGTCGGCCGTAGCGCCGCAAGATCGATCTTGTCACCTGCGGTCATCCCTGTTCAGCCCAAATTCACAGCGACATCTCAGTCCCGCATTCCTTCGCGCGTGCCTTGTGAGACCTCAAGTAACGACATCAGGCCCGCCTGCTATCATTCTCTTAGATCAACAATTCCGCGCGTCGTGCCTCTAAGTAAGGCGTCAGGCAGGCGTTTTCCCGGGCAACCATTACGTTCTTATCCCTTGCTTCGGTGTCTGCCGGTCATGAATACTTATTAATGCTGGCGTTTGGTCATAGCGTTGCCCTCGCAGCGTGGTAGCTGGACTTGGCGCTCAAAGTCTGGACCGTTGGCATGTGCCCGACCTCATATGTATCTCGACGTACTGTTGAGGCTGTCCCAACCCTCACTCAAAGCAGCTAAGTATCAGATTGACGTGCAGCAATAACAAAAACAATAACAACAACACACGAGACTGGCAGTTCTATCCCTTCCCATTCGGTCCAGCGTAGGTATGATGGTGAAGTAGAACACAGGCTGCCGCCTAATGGATGAATAATGGTCATCGTCCTGAAGAAATTCCTTGTTCCGCTGGGTACACTGATTACTGCTCATGCTCACCAAGTACAATCTTCCACAACACTCGAACGTAAGTAGAACAAATTCATTTCCGCATCGTCGACAAGCGCACTCAACATGCCTGCCTTCGACATCGACCGTGGCTGGCAATCACATCCTTGTGGGCAAGGTACCGCGGAGGACTCAACTCCTTCTGGTCGCCCAATACTGAGCCACGGACTAGTCTCCCAAGGTTTGTCTTCCGGCGGAACTGCTCACACGGCAGCGGAGCGCCTCAAGGTCCCTTTGAGCTGTCTGCAGATCATCCAAACAGCAACTCCGGACCATCAAATCCGGAGGCCAAGTATCCTGGTACTGAGACTCTGAGCGAGCGCCAACACCGCCACTTAGACGCTACGACTCCGGGTATCCGTTGCTCAGGAACCTGCGCCTGCCAACATGCCATGTGCTGCATGTCGGTACCCGGAATGTCATCAGTGCTTGAACGTTCTCAACATCAGCCACATAATCTTGGTAGCCCGCATCAGACCAATGTCCCCGCACAGGGGCGAGTTGTTACCACTTCAAACGCTACACGTTGTCAAGGGGCTGAGGACTTGCCGAAGAAGAAGCAGACTAAGCGGAGAAGAACCACGTCGAGCGCGTCAAGGCCCTCCTACGAGGTCGTCGTCAAACGCAAACGCGACGGCCAGGAAGGCCGAAACGTCCCAAAGGCAAATTCCTGCTGCTTCATGTAGCAACAGCTTTCCCGCTAGCACGAATAGGCGCTGAGAAAGCTGCGCGAGGCACAAGACACTTTGGCTTGTCCTGCATGGTGGTGTTGTCTCCAATTGCTGCCGACACCCCCTGTAAGCCCTGGCAGGCACGCACACATGCCAAAGTCAAGCAATCAAGCCGGCAAGATCTTGCACTGCCTTCACCAGGCCTGTCACCACGAACAGAGATGTCACGTCTCCCGCCAGGACCACATCACTCTAGCCGGGTGCACAGGCCGACTGAACATACTGCTGTAATCCGTCTTCGGCACATCCGCATCAGGATCGACCTGCTCCCACTTCACTCGCCGCACCAACGTCGCCACAATCCCCAACAGCTGCGCGTACGCGAACGTCTCGCCCACACACCGATGTCGTCCGGCACCGAAGGGCAGGTATGGCGATGATGCAACCCCGCCTTCTCCGCTCGCTCCACCACTGGCAGCAGCAGCATTGATACGCTCTAGCATTGTTGGGTCATCCCACCTCCTCGGATCCCACTTCAGCGGATCAGGGAAGAACTCAGCCTGTCGACTAGGCACACCGGGCGCGGAGAGAAGGATGTGGCCTTTGGGTACTACCGTGTCGGTGCCGGGAACGGGCATGTCGCGTTTCACCTTGCGCATAATGCTGTGAATCGGACTGTGCAGACGGAGGGTCTCTTTGATGACGTTGTTGTGCAGTTTCAGGTTGGGAATGGCATCGAATGTGAGCACTCGGTCAGGGCCCAGTACGGCGGCCTGTTCAGCGTAGAGCTCTTCGATGAGCTGTGGTTGGTGCGCGAGGTGCAGCATGATCCATGTGCCTGACGCGGCGGTGTTGTGCTGGCCGCCCATGAGGAGGGCGATCATCAGGTTTGCAAGTTCTGGGTCGGACAACGGCGTTCCATCCTTGTAGGTCGCGTGGAGCAAGGCGGAGATCATGTCTGCTTTCTCTTCGTCGTGTTCTGGTTTGGTGGCATTCTCCTGCTCTGTCTCCTGCTCCCGCCGTTTACGAATGATATCCAGATAGAACTGCTGCATGGTCTTTTGCGCACGATCTCGCCTCCAGTTGATGGGTATCGGTAGTCCAGGCAGCATGAAGTTGACGGGCGCAAATCCGTCGTCGAGATGCCTGTATACGGTCGCGAAGCTTGAATCGAACAATGCGCGCACCTCCTTTCCTTGCAGACTGCCCGATGCCGCGTACAGGGAAATCTCCGAAAGCACCGACGAGATGTCGATCGCACCACCATCCGTCTTACCTCTGAACTCGGGACTAGACTCAAGAAACAGCTCCGTCTCCTTCACGAACAGAGGCACCATCTTCCGCATTCTCCCACCCGTGAAACCCTCCTTCAGAAACTTCTTCTGTTCCATAAACCGCTCATTCGGCACATCATACACCACACCCTTGCCGAACACGGGAATAGTCAACGGCCCGTACACTTCCTCCGCATTCAAATCGCGATGCTTCCCATTGAGGATAAAATTGTTGCCATCAGCGCCAAGGTAGACCGTGACTTTCATGCCAAGAAGCGTGAAGGTGAAAATGTCGCCATACTTGGCGCGGCAAGCGAAGAAAAACGCATATGGATCGGCGCCGTAGGAGACTGTACTGCCGATCAAAGGGAAGAGGGAGAAAACCGTGGGTGGTCGCGAGCGATTGGGCAGCAGGATTTGTTGGGCGGTGTGCGCGATCACGCTAATGAGGACGAGCGTGAGCAGGCCGTAGAGGATGGTGCTCAGGGCGACAGCCATCTTCGACCTCCAGGCGTTGCGAAGCAACGAGCTCAAGGAAGTTTGTCTGTCCCTTGTCACCTCAACATCGTTGCATTGAACCGTAAGAGGAGTTTGAAAATAGGAACGGGCAAGGCGTTGAGCGACTTTAGGCGTTCTGCATGCGGTTGCCTTCCGGAATGCCGTATATTCTAGCCTCTAATTCCGGACAAGTCTTAGTTCAACGAGCTGGTCAAAGCCGGGCCAATCATACGACTGGTGTGCCACGCCAACTAGCGCGACAAGGAGACCTGTGAGCATTGCCCTGGCAAACAGTGTTGATACCAGCACTTTGTATGGCCTGCGTCAAGGGAGCGTGGTCTACCTGTCGTTTCAGCGGATCCGTAAGGCCAATTTGCACTGGCCCCAACCTGAAGCCGAACGTTGAGCACCTCCCGGATGCCTAACAGTGCGTGTTCCGCTCAAGCTAAATTCCCAAACGAAAAGACGTCTGTTCTCTCGTGCCTTTGTATATCGCCATGCAGCCACACAGCAAGCAAATGCTGTATCCATATCTGTGCTCGCCAGTGTCTCAAAAACCTGTGATAAAGCCAATGAGACCGGCAGGTCGTGGCCACCACCGATTAGCCCTACACAACTGCTGCCGTTTGCATTGCAGGTAAACTTGTCGTTGGCGCATGCGTGATACACGATATGCGTGTCGTTGCTGAATACCCCTGCGCTAGTCGAAGGACTCGCTGCGGCACGATTGACCGTAATCGTAGCTGCCGTTGGTACTTTGCTATTAGTCACGGTTACAGTGACCGTCGCTGCGGCACGAACGTTCACTGTGCGCTGGACTGTTGTTGTGCTGGTCTCGGTCGTCGTACGGGCCGCAACCGTCGATGTCGCGGTGGTCCGGAACGCTGAGACTCCAGTGAGCGTGGTGTGATGATAGCATGTCACTGCTGGCGCCGGGTCATCGCCCGCCTGTGGGCCCTTCGACCCGCGGCGTAGCAAGAGCCTTCGTATGTGAACGCCATAGACTGCTAGCTGGCGTAGATGCATCTGAAGAAAGCGAGGCTGGGGCGCCGCCTTCGGCAGTTTCGAGTCCTCTGAAACCGGGGTCGTAGTTCTTGGCCTGAACGATGCTGCTGCCAGGGTTCCGGTTTCCTGGGCGGTGTCCGTTTCGGTAACGGCAGTGGGAGACTGGTTCTCCTCGGTAAAACTGACCGTTGCGGTCGGGCGCCACCACCACGCATGGAAGTCTTTCTCGATCGTGACTGTTACGTAGTCTGTCTGTACAGGGGCCGTCACTTCTGTTATGCGAGTACTGGTAATCGAATGCCGCTGATGTACTGTAAGTGTTGAGTGCACCGATGGTCGAGGACTTGTGACACGCGTGTGAGCCGGTGGTCCTGGCGTCCAGCAAACAACATCCTCATCAGTATTGATGATGGTCCCTTGCACGTTCTTCGAACCTGAAATAGCATCGACGTCATGAACCAGAGGCGCTTGCTTGTGATCGCTGCCGCTGGATGCAATAGATAAAGGCGTGCCTGCCGCAAGCAGGACAAGGCCCATGGCGAGCAGGAGTGTTTCCGGCATCATGGCGTAGCTGGCGGTCGTTGCTGTTTTCACTCATAGGCAACAAGCTTATGGGACGTGTACGAAGCCTGCAATGTGCTAGATTGATATCGTGAACAATGGCAATTGTATGTTGACACCGGTCCGCGTGGTGCGCTGGTAAGGGTTTGTTGAGTTTCTGTCAGAATGCGAGCCAGTCGAATTCCAGCCCTTGACTCCAGGCACGATTATAAGCGGCGCAATCTGCCCCTGTCCAGCGATGAGGCTCAGATCAACACGAGATGGCTAGCTAGATGTAGGCGCACAATCTGTGGAGGCTTCAGAGCCTTCCAAGTCAGAGCATTGCTGCATCTGCGGGGCCTGCGCAATCTGTGCTACACGGGCAATTGAGCACACCGCATGACTGCCACCGGCCTGGCCTTGCTCAAGAGTGGCCCACGGGTCGTGTCGCGCTGTGCCTCAAACTCCTTGATCAGGCTATGTCAGCGATGGAGGGTAGCCTAGCTTGCGAGCCGGGGTCGAAGACCGAGCACACCCCATGTTGTAAGGGAATCGCAACGTGGATGAAGATGATCATGCGCTCGCCCAACCTCACGGAGGCAGGAGGCGTTCGCGTCAGCGCGCTGGTACGAGTTGGTCATTCGCGTATCTGTCGGCAGGTGCACAAAAGGAAAGACGGTGGTGGCTGCTGCTGCTGTGATATTGACACCGGACAGGGTTCGGTGTAGAATACGAACCCGCTCGTTCCACTGATTGCCGTCTCCACCCATCGATCTTTCATCAACAACCCAACTCCGTCCTCGTGTCTAGCAGTGACCCCTGCTCGAGCCGTTTCTGAAGCCTGTCCGAGGACATTTTGCCAGCTGAACGATGAGGGCGAAGGATGAGTTCATCGCGAGATGCTTGTCAAGGCCTGTTGATGATGGCTTCCACGACCCAAAGCGACCCACTCACAGAACATGGACAACACATGGTTTCTCACGGGTTCGCAGATTTTGCATTTCGCCATGCACCTTAGCTGTTTCGAAACCAGATCAGAATGTTAGGAAGCAACGGAAAACGTGTCGCGCAGCCGACGGTTGTTCGGGTGTGCCTGCCGCGCTCGATTGAAGACGGCGTTGATAGCTCCACAACCTCACAATACTTGAGACGCAGGAGGGACACGCTATTTGTTCTAGCTGCAGACCTGGGTATAGCAGAAGAAAGAGCACATTGGCATGCAATTTTTAGGCTTGGGAGGTACATTGCTCGCCGACACCAGAGAAGTTTCGCTCCGATCGACGGCATGATACTTCTCACAATTTCACCACAACCTTCGCGCCACTAATCTTCCCACCCGCCAACTCATCCATGCCAGCCTGACAACCCTCCAAACCTTTCCCCTCGCCCACAATCTTCTTCGGCGGCAAGCACTTCAGCCTCCCATCCGCCAGCGCCGCGCCGACCCATTCCCAGACCTTCCCCACCAACTCCTTCTGCGTTTCTAGCGTATACGCGAAGTTCAACTTCACCTCCACTCCATGCTTTGCATACTTCTCCGCGTCGAAGAAGACGCCGGCGATGAACTTCCGGCACTCGAAGCCTGCTTCCTTGTGCTGATGGAGGATCTCGGAGAGCGGGACGATTGTTTCCTCCTTTGAGATACCGTCATACGCTCCTGCCACCTCCGCCTTCGTCTCCTTGAGATACTGAACGATCTGCTCCACCACATCCGCGTCGCCCTGATCAAAACAAACCGCTGCCCCAGCCTCTTTGACCATGGCATGATTCCGCTTGCTCGCCACCCCAACAACGGTATACCCTGCCTGACTCGCCAGTTGCACGCCACAACAGCCCACGCTCGAGCTCGCCGCCCACACGATCAGCGTCTTGCCCGTGCCCGGTTTCTCTGCTGATGCATCGACCTTCGGCAACCCCAGTCCCAAGAGCCCATCCACGAAGAGGCAACTCGCTGCAGTAATCAGGCCCAATGGCAAGACACACGCGTCTTCATACTCCACCCCCTCAGGGATCTTCGCTATCTGGGGAAGCTTGACCACCACGTACTCCTGAAACCCAGCTCGATGGTACACGACTCCTTCCTTACCATCGTCACGTGTATCGAGCGGCGTCGCCGCACCGACGACCCTGTCCCCAACTTCCCAACCTTTGACTCCGGCGCCAACTTCAACGATCTCTCCTGCAACATCGCAGCCAACCACAGCGGGATAGTCCTTGACGAGTATACCAAGGGACTGGATGCCGACGGCAGTTGGGTTGACGGCTGCGGCGCGGTTGCGGATCGTGATTTCGTTGGCTTGGGGGCGGTGGTAGGGGTAGGTGGTGATCTGGAAGGGGTGGGCCTTGGGTTCGGTAATGAGCGCGGCGCGGTTTTGGGGCGTGGTGGACGTCATATCTGGGGGTTTCCTGTGGACTTGTTCTTGGAGAGTGTTAGGCTGGTTTGTCGATCCAGTATTGGATATTGCGCCAATTCAATACTTGCTAGGATTGGCGATGACATGCGCTGGTCTCGCTTGCAATCACCTACCTCAACCTCCACATATGTTGGGAGGTGGCATCCTTAAATACATCACGACCTCACTGGCCCTACTTGAACACATAGAAGGCATGCCCGGAAATGAGGTCTGCTAAAGTCCATCACAATGGGCAGTGCCATTCTTGAAGATATGTGGTAGCTCTTTGATCGGTTGCGATCTGCGAAAGGGCAAGTTCAACACTTGTACCTGCATGCCAGTGCTTGTAGCCGTGCGGTGGAGTCATCTCGGTGATGCGTATCGGCAGCTCTAGTTCCAACAACGATACGACTTCGAGCTAGACCAGAGCCTGATCTGGAAGCAAGCACGGTGTAGATTGGAAGTGTGAGCCAGGAGCAATGGAGTTTAGCCAAGGATCAGCGTTTGAGGTTGCCTTATCGCCGAGCCGTGCCTCTATATCGTTGCCAGGTCTGAGCATCGTCGATCTAGCGAGACCTTCTAAGCACAGGAATGCAGAAACAGTCTGTCGACTGCTGTGCAGTTGTGTACTAACAAAACGTATGTATCGCTCCACGGCCGTATATGCAAAATGCCAGAAAAATGCTACAATGGTACCTTCCCAACTCCGGACCACCCGCCATCCCCCATCCAAGGTCCACCTATCTATGCCCGAACACATCCATAACATCCACGTCCCCATCATCATTGTCGTCGTCGTCGTCATCCTCCATAGCCTCGTCACTATCGTCATCACTCTCCTCACTGTCCTCCATCGCGCCGTCTCGTGTAACGCCCTCGTTGCTGCGCGGACTAGCCGCACCCCAGAAGTCCATCTCCTCGTCCTCATCGTCCACTCCTGGCGTGGCTCGTCCGACAGAACTGATGCGCCGTGCAAACTCGGCGCCTGCTGCGGCTGCCATGGCCGCAGCACTGCTCATGGCTGCACTGGCTGTAGTGCCCATTGTCGTCGGCGTGGAAGATCGTTGGGACTGAGTCTCGCCCGTGCCAAAGTAGCTGCTTACGACAGGCGAAGGTGAGCGAGCGGAGCGGGAGCTTGGAGAGTGCGGCATTAGCATGGGGACTGGACTTGGGGAGAGGTGGCGACTGGTGCGGTGGTCGCTGCATTGTTGATCGATGCTGTCGAGGGGCGTGCTTGCGCCGGGACTGGGCGCCGAGGTGAAAGGGTGTCTGATATAGGGTACGGCGGCTGCTGATCTAGATCAGTGACTGGCGTGTGCGTCTGACTTGCCGTCATGGAGCTTTCCGCCAGTCCTGCCTCGTTTAGGTGAGTCTGTGCCTGCTCTTGGATCTGCAACTGTACCGTCGAAGCCTCGCCGACCATCTCAAGCTGGACTGTGTTGAAGCTATCGCAGAAGATACACTTCGTTCCAAGCCAGTGATAAGTCGAAGCGCCTTTATTCAGACAGTCATTGCAGAAGACGTAAGCCTTCTTGTTGGCATACTCTGGCGGCATAGGCTGACTTTCGATATGGCGTTCCAATCGCTGGAACTGCGACGCCATATTTTCGACCGATTTCGAGCAGATCGGGCATTTGTACGTAATCGCGCACAGCTCCTTGAAGCAGCTAGTGTGAATGCTGTGTCCGCATCTCATGAAAGAGATGGGCGATGTGCTGTCGAAGAGATACTCGCCGCATATTGGACAGTCACACTTCGTGGAATGCTCAATACAGCGATGCTCATCCTGGAAACGAATGCTCATGCAGGCCGCGCAAGTCTTGCAGTGGAAGTAGTCCTTGCCGATACCTTGGCCGACCCGACACAGACCGCAGTCGTTGCAATGATAGATCGACTTCCGAGGGTCGTTGTTCCACAGCTTGCATATCGCACAGTAGTAATACGCTGCGTCCTCGCCACAAGCATTACATGTCTGAGATACGGCTTGAGGTGTCTGACACAGCATACAAAGCATGAACTTCGTGTCGCGCCGAGGCAGGACATGGTTTTCGGCTGCATCGTGGCAAAGGCGGCAGGCGTACCATTTATTGCATGTGAAGCATTGCATCTTCACATTCCTGCGATAGTGGCTGCATCCGAGAGACCGCTCAGTGATGCCAGCCTCGATTTCTTCCTCGTTAAGCGGAGCGTAGGAAGGCTGCAGATCTCGCTCGGTCAGCCTGAATGCGAACTGCTCTTGAGTAGTTGTGTTCGAAGCTTGATACTCAGTTGGTGCACGTGACCGAGCAGGTCGTTTGTCTTTCTGCATGGCCTTGTGCCTCTCGTTCATCAGGACATGGATCAGCTGGGACTTCTCCATTGGCGTGCCTGGCCCAGTCCAAATGGCATTTATGCGTTGTCTGACGGGGCCCATGCCATCGTCTTCAGGCAGCGTGTCGGACCCATCTCGTCTCCTGACATAGCCATCCTCCATATACACGTCCGATGAACCCTGGTCGGGCTGTGGTTGTGATGTTTGTGTGAAGTTTGAGACCGCCAACGGATCTGACTGCGAATGCTCTCGGCTGGGGTCTGAGAACATTCTTGAGCGGTTGACCAGCCGCCGCGCTGGGTTCAGGGACGTCTCCGAATTTGCTCTCACATCCTCTAGTCTAGCTGGCCTGGCTGGGGTAGTCTCGGTTTCTAAGGGTGGAAATTCCGTGGTGGTCGCATCTCGCGGCGTGGGCTGCGGAGAATCGAGTAAAGGTTCTAGGGGCGGCGAGAAGGGATCGCTATTGAGTTGCTGTGTCCACAGCTGTATAGTGCGTGCGAGTGCCTGTACTGTGGACTCGCTGCCTACTGCTTCTGCTGAGTCTGGTGGTGGCGAAGTGTTGTTCCAAAATCTGGCGGTCCAGGCGCTGAAGTCGGGGACTTGAGGAAATGGCGGCAGCTGGAATGGCCCAAGGGAGGGCGACGACTCGGAGAAGCGACGGGCCTGATCACGTAGTCGTGGAAAGAAATTAGGAAGGTATTCCTGGTAGTTACTCATCGAGAGGCCACCATCCCATTAAAGAGAAGGCGTATGGAAGAATGCTCAGAGCGAATGCGATGCGGTCAGATCGATCTACTGGCCAAGGTCGGAAAGTCTAAGAATGCGAATGAAAGCAGAAGTCAAGTTTGAGTGTGCAAAAGCTGGGGAAGCACGGGGAAAACGTGCATGCGACATGAGGTCTGTCTTGCGTCGAACCGGTGCCTGTGACGTGGGCGCTGACAAAAATCTGGATCATGTGAAGATTTACAAGGCTACGCGAGGCTCTGAAGATCGACAACAGACAGACTACCTACATGCTGTGCTTCCTGTTCTTGCTCCCTTCAGTGCATATATGGTCCTCGAAGTCAATGACAATAGGCAGAACCGGACGCTGACTCATGCCATGTACAGTGAACACTCCGATTCACCGAGCATATCATCTCGGCCAGCGCCGGGCCTTCGCCTTGACGAGAATGATATAAATATTCGCCTTGACTCCCACTTCTTCCTTTCACGAGACCAGCAGAAGCACCCAGAAGACTGGTTCAACTGTCATGCTATGGTAGCTTTCGCTGCTACTGTGTGGGACGAGATTGATTGATCACTTGTCATGGTCACAGGTGCTGACGAAACACCGTACTGTACATCTCCCTTGAGGAGCATGCTGTTCTATGATACTGTTTCGTTACCTAACTTGCACATGCAGTGCCACACTGTATGACATGCACCATATGATACAGATATTGCAGCCATACACATATCAGTATAGTCAACGCGGTGGCCATCGCGATGCTGACGAGTCTCACTACTTTCAGCTGGGATCCTGATCTTAACGCAGAACCCATCGCTTATCGGCTTCCTTCGCACCCTCCTCACTGCCACAGCATCCAGTGTGCCCTTGATCGAGTCTTTGCTGCAGCTCGGGAACTTCTTCTTCAGGATCTCGACTATTGCAATCTTGTTCAGATCGCTACCCTGCACCTCCAGCTTGAAGGCTGCCAGCTGGTCGTCTGGGATCATCTTGAATGCTTTGGCAGGCTTAGTGACGGCACGGGCCTTGGGCGTCGGTTGTGGTTGAGGACTTGCAGCAAGTCCTGGCTTATTTGGGTCATTCTTGGGCGTCATGAGTGTCTTGAAAGGGGTAGTCGTGTTTGTGACATCGGAGAGAGGCAGTCGAGGTGGCTGCATGGTAGAGGCGACTGTCGGTGATTCGGCTCGCTTTCTCTGCACATTGGGCGGGATGCTCCAATGTGACGTGGAATATGGATCGATAGGCAACCGCTGATCATCGTGCATGAGCTGTAGTCGATGCTCGTCCAGGTTGACTTTGCCAACCACAAGTTCTGTGTCGCCTTCCCAGCAGAGACCTGTTGAGATAGGCTCATTGTCGCCAGTGGCAATGGCTCGCTTGCCCACATCGTTCTCGTCATCCAGGAAAGCATCCATATCATCTGCATCATCATCGCCTTCGGACTCGTCGTCTGTGTCATCTAGATTCTCGTCCTCAGGCTCCGGCTCTTCCCATTCGGCCTCACTGTCATAGTCGTAGTCTACCTCCGGGAGGCCACGATACGTCGGGACGCGGGAGATCTTGCGGGCTGTTCGTGGACTGACCGGTCTCGTCCAAGTTCCCTGGTACGATGGCCTAATGTCTTCTTTGAACTCCAGCGTCTTGAATACAGCCTGCTTGATAGCCAAGGAAGCATCCGTGGTCTCTGATGTGAGGTCAATCGGAGCATCAGCAGACCCATTGGCCAGAGAGATCAGTTCTTTGATCGGTACTGGTGTGAAGGTACGCGCTTTCAGGGGCTTGAACAATGATCTAGGATCGACTGCCAGCTCAGTTTGCTGTTGAACCAGATCCAGATTTGTGCCCTCTGGACGGGGCTGACGCAGAAAGCGATTGATCGGTGCAACGGTCGAATGAGAAAAGGGCTCGAAGGGAAGAAAGTAGGCGTCCGTCTTGATCTTCATTTGAAACCCTTTGGTGTCGACCGCAGGTTTGATCATGTCGATGGAGCCGATTGAAGATCTTCGACTGCTCACACCGACTGAGCCGTCTTCTGCTGTTCTGGCTGGCGATGTGGCACGGGCAGGCATGCCGAAGAAGGCACCCAGGCGCATTTGTGACTGTTCATGTCAGTATGAGTTGTAACGGTCTTGGGTGCAGGACTCACTCGATCTTTCTTGGTCTTCTCTTCCTCCCTCTTGGCCTTCTCTGCCGCCTTTTCAGCCTCTCTCTGAGCCTTCTCAGCGTCCTTCGCGGCCTTCTCCTCTTCACGGGCCTTCTTCTTCTCTGCTTTCTCAGCTTCTTGTCTGGCCTTCTCGACCTCCTTGAGTCGCTTCGCTTCTTCTCGTTCTTCGGCCTTCTTCTTCTTTTCTTCGTCCCTCAATCGCTTCTCCTCGTCCTTCTTGGCCTTCTCATCAGCCTTGATCTTCGCTTTGTCTTCCTTAATGACACGTGCAATGGCGTCCTCGACCTGCTTCTCGGCGAAAGTCAACTGGGGCTTTTTCGCCGGCGGTTGGCTCGAGGATACGGCGGGTGTCGCAGCCATCTGGGACATGGTAGGGATCGGTTGAGGTGTTGATGCTGTGAGCTCGCTCAGGGACGAATCTGAGCCGACAGACATGGGCGATGCTGGTCGATGGTGATCAGTTGATGGAGGTCCTCGCGGACTCGACGCGGAAGTGTGGTCAACTGGTAGGCCATCGTATGTCCTCTTCACACCGGGTGAAAAGTGTGGTGCTGTCATGGCTTCCATCATGACTGCTGTATGCCCGCTGCGGCACCGCTGCTTGAGAATTCGGCTCAGCAGTCGGATCCAGCACCAGCGTCGGTATTCTTACACTGTACTCGAGAGATATACAGGGGTGCTGAGGCGAGCGATCATGTAGGTACAAAGTGGATTGAACGAATCGCGAAGAATTAAAGTCGGGGAAGGAGCGCGTCAGGACGCGTCGGGCTTGGCCTTAAATGTGGGGAAGGACAGACCCTTCTACAGCTTGCAGGTGCCTCAGGCTCACTTGCCTTCAGCATATACAATTCTTTGTTCTACTGAACGTCTATACCGTAATTTGAGCAATTCGACATGTGGCTAACAATGAGTCATCTGTCACCTGAAGCACGAAAGTATGCGTCGCAGTGCTCTGGGCCGTGGACCTGGGCCTACCTCCAACTTCGTGACGGTCTCCTTCTCTGACTTCCGCTCACCCTCACCGTCGAATGCAGTCGATGATGTTGTATCTTCACGGCCATCCTCATAGCTTAGACTATCAGCTTCTCGGTTGACGAAAGTCTCGCGTAGCCATTTCGTCAGTGCTTCCACGTCTTCCGTGCTACTCATGGCGCCGAAGCTCACTCGTATGATGCCGACAGCTCCATAGAAGCCGGGCGGTGCTCTCGAGTCGTCCGAGCACTTGATACCTCGTGCGTAGAAATCTCTCATTTGTTTTGCAGTGATATCCAGATATTTGGCAACGCCGCCTGGGTTGCACATCCCGCCTTTTCGCAGGTGGATTTTCGCATCGATCGCCGATAGCTCGACATCAGACGCACGAAAATGATGACCGGCAGCGTCCAGGACACTGAAGGCGATGACCGGTCCCTGCGATTCGGGTTCGGACGACCAATACACTCGCACGACTGGCGCGCCTGTCTTATGCCGCAGAGCCAGCATCTGCTCCCGTGCTGAGTTCGTAATACAACGCACATGACGTGTTATGTTCTGCATCGATCCATAGATGCGTGTGTGAACGTCCAAGGCGTGGCCAAGGACAAGAATGTTGTGGAATGGAATCGTGCCTTCCTCAAGTGCTTCATGGACATTCGAGTGCCGTATGTGGTAGGGGTCGGAGCCGGGAATGACAAGATCGACAGTCCCGCCAGCAAAATATCTCTTCGCCAGCAGTATATCAGCGGCGGGACCCTTCTTCACGAGTAGCGCTCCTAGGTCTGGCAATCCGAAAATCTTGTAGAAGGACAACGAGATGTAGTCATGCCTATAGCATGACTTTGCCAGATCGACAGGAGCCGTCGAAGCCAAGGCTGCGGCGTCAAGAAGTGAGTACACTGATCTGCCGCGACTCTGCTCATGCTTCACCTTTTGACAGACGGCTGTGAGGAGTGCATTATCACGCACACCGCTCAGATTCGATTGGCCAGGCAGGGCGATGAGCTTGGGCCTTTCGGGTCGTCGTCGAAGGTGGCTGAAACGTATTCTGCTCCGCAACCAGTCGTCGAATGTCTGTGTATCCTTGACGACTTGTGAGTGTTGCGCAACTTGCCTCAGTCCGACAACACTGTTGTGGCATTCTTCATGGTAGCCTAGGTCGAAGCCAGATGGCTGGTCGCGAAATGCTTCCCCAACAAGCTTGATTGCGGCGGTCGCGTTGGCCACAAATACAACGTCCCACTCGTTAGCGGACCCATTGAAAAACTGGAGCACTCTTCTCCGTATGTCTTCCACGCGACAGGAGGTGAGCTGGGACGAAGCTGCGCCAGAGTGAGGATTGCCGAAGAGGTTGGTTTTGAGGTCGCTGGAGCAGGCATCAATGAGCGACTGGGCATACAAGGTCGTGCCGGAGTGATCGAGATATGTAATACCTGGGGTTGAGGTCAGAAGTCCGCTTGTAAAATCCCGAATTGCAGTGCACTTGCCTTCAAGCTGTGGATACTCTCGCCAGCGGATGTCTGAGATATTGATGAAGTATCCGCTCACGGGATCGATCTTAACAGCTGTCGCTTCGCAATCATACTCGATCAGTGGGCTAGGTCTGTCGTTGACGTTGAACATGACTGACGTCCAGCATGTTCACCTGTGTCCCGATAACCTGGTCGAGGATGTACGTCGCTCGTCACACGTGGGAAACACAGATGCTGACGATAAGCGAGGTCAGGGAAAGTCTTGTTGTGGTATATCGGGTTGCCAATATTCGGCCCCGTCATGGCAGAGACAGTGCCACATGCGTAGCACACATCTTCTGCTGGATTGATTGGCGTCAGACCTGGCTCGCGCAGATGGCCAAATGACAGGCACTTCCGTTATTAGACGATGTGGATGCACGAACACCTACCTTGATAGGGGACAGGCATCAGTTCTGGATGCATCATGATGTCGAAGCTGTCGGTGTCAGAGGCCCAAGGCTGGCGCATATTGCATATTTCTTACACACGCGAGACCTAGCTTGGGGCCACGAACCACACATGTTGTCGATGTGATTTAAGCGAGTTTTCAGGCCCGCTTGTGTGGTCGATTTGGCCCCTGTTCGTACATGAATTGATCGTAGCCGACTCGTGTGAGGCTGAAATGCTGTGCGGCCAACACGAGCGTGAATGCAAGCTCTGTGACTTGTTTACCCATCTCGTTGGAGATGTGATGAATAGACCAAGCCACTCAAGCAATATACACTCCTCGCTGAATTGCTCAAAGGTAATTACCAGTGACAGCAAATGAGTTCTGGCAGATCTGTCGGAGGCCCAATTTCGCGTTGTCTCGTACCCACGGGCGAGCCGACAGGAACGAAAGTACACCCCCTACCCATCATGCTGCAGAACGCGGGGTCGGAGTGGGCAACTAATCAGCATCACCGATGTTACCACAGCGCAAACACGAATGCTCCTCGATAGAGCACGCCAATAGCAAGTGTGAAATGTTTGAGATAGTAGACCGGCAGCTGAAGGCTTCGAAGCCACCCACTGGTCGAAAGGGTCGACGTGAACCACCGTAGATGTTCTGCGGCGTACGCCACGGCCAATGTGCTTCAAATTTCGGAATCTGTACTTCTTTTTGGCTCTGTCGATCGAGCATACGCGCATGCAAAAGATGACCTGGTTTATTACACAGTGAAAGCTCTGCATTCGCACTCGGCGTGCTTTCGCTCTGATTGCCAACTTCATTGCCAACATGTCACCACGACTGCGGCTGCGTCCGCTCGCACGGGCCTTGGAAGCCTCGTCAACCTCTTCCAGCAGATACGTCTGCGCACGATGCAGCTACGCAACAGCCACAGCGACAGTACCAGCACCATCGCAAGATCAGCTTACGTCGGGAATGCCGCAGCTATCTCGCCATCACCCTCTTCAGCCACCCTCACACCGCGATCCGAAGTACCGGAAAGCTCAGATGCTCCGATCATACGTATCATTACTACAGACCACACCTTTGATGCTCTTCTTTCAGCACAACAATCTAAAAGCAATGGAGTGGGCATCCATCCGGAGAGAGCTCGCCCGGGCGCTAGAAGCGGCAGACAAGTCGTTGCCGGACCACGCAGATCTTGCCGACTCAATCAAGCTACAAGTCATACAGACCAAAATGTTTGAGCCGGCGTTGCGAATAACAGAACACTTCGATCCGTCAGACTCAGTACCGGAGGAGTTGAAGGCGGCCTCCTTCGCTCGACCTCGAGACGATCCAACGTTGACACATGTTCTGTCGTCTCGCGCCTACAATGCAGCCAAGGCGAGGGATGAGAGACATGAATTGGCAACACTGTTACAGGGGTCGATAGCCGTCTTGACTCTTCCGATAGTTTCGCCGCAACATCTAGCAGCTGCGATGCGGATACTCGCGCCAAACAAGCCAGCGTTTCCCGCACCAACACGCCGGTCCACTCCGTCGTACTACGAGCCGGCGGTACAGGACGGTCTGCGGAAATTGCTGTTACTTGGCGCGAGAGTGGAAGGTAAAGTGTTCGACCAGGACGGCGTGCGATGGATCGGCGGAATCGATGGCGGTCTCGAAGGCTTGCGGGCTCAGCTGGTTAGTCTGCTGCAAATGGCTGGCGTGGGCTTGACTGGTGCTCTGGAAGGACTGGGCAAAAATCTGTGGATGACCTTGGAGAGCAGGAGGCAAGACATGGAGGAGAAAGCCGGCGAGGGAGCGAAGTAAGAAGAGGCGAAGCCAGATGTATGATAAGCACGTGGCTTCTTGCCGCATCAAGCAATTTGGACGAATTCTGTGTCTACTTCACAACATACCACATTCATTGGAACCCGAATTCGTCCCTCTCATGTCGTACTGATCAAAATCTTAGCATATCTCTCTGCATGGGCGCATGGTGCGTGGGTCGTGCTTCTATGTGTGTATCTTACGCCTTCGCGTTCGCGTACCTGGCATGACCCCACGCCGTCGGTCCTGATTGGCGAGCGGGCAGAACTTGAATATACGCCTTCTCGCGTACCTGCCCTGATGTTGCCTCCTATTGCGTACGGTTTCATAGAGTATACGACGAGCGTACGCCACAGGCGACAGGCGACTACTCTGTCGCTCCATGCCAGCGAACCGTAGCGACGGTGCAGTAGGTAGCAGAGGCTGAGTCTTGTTTTCCGCCGTAGATCGCCCACAAAATTTTCTTACATTTATATTCCCACCTGTTCTGTGCAAACCACCACGCCTTCAACCTTGACGATAGCCACCATCACATACTTTCTCTATCACGGGCATTCCTGAACCACCACGAAGCAAGCTGTACACTATTCACGATGGGCGACATACCTCCACCCTCCCCCACCAGTTCAGCAACTCATCAGCAGCATGCCCACCTCAGAGCAACCCTCCCCGTCCCCAACCCAACAACATCCCATTGGCAGACCCCGGAACACCGCCTCGCCCGCCACCGCACCACGCCCAACCTTCCGACTGAAGCAGACATAGTCGTCATCGGCAGCGGAATCACCGCCGCCTTCTTCGCCCTCCACATGCTCATCGCCGACCCCTCTCCAGCGTTTAACAATATGGTCGTCCTCGAAGCACGCACCATGTGTTCTGGCGCTACAGGTCGGAACGGTGGGCATTTGGTGGTTGATGGCTCTGCGAGAAAGGAGCGGCGGGAGTGGGAGGAGAGGGTGTGGGATATGGTCGCGGAGATTGCTGTGCGGGGCGGGAGTAGGATTGAGTGTGAGTGGAGGGAGGTGAGGAACGCTACAGGATGGTGGGGCTGGGATCGGGAAGGATGGGAGGGGGTGAAGAGGCGAGTCAAGCGGGACCGGGAGGTGTATGGGGAGAATTACCGGGTGGTGGAGGATGAAGACGAGCTGAAGGGCCTGGATCTCAAAGGATCGATGGGCGCGGTGGTTAGTGGGTGGGGACGAGCGGCGACGCTGTGTCCTTATGCGCTTGTTTGTGGGATCTGGGAAGGCTTGATCACGCGTTCGATGACGGACGGCCGTCGCCGTTGAATCTACAGATGGAGACGCCTGTTGTTGGCATTGAGCGCGATGAAGCGGCTGGGGTGAATGTTGTGAAGACGAAGGATAGGGGCGAGATCCGCGCGAAGCACGTTGTAGTGGCGACGAACGGGTATGTCAGCCAACTACTCGAGCGGTTCACAGGCCTGGTGGTGCCGACGCAGGGGCAGATGACAGCGTTGAAACCGGTTGAGGAGGGAAGACTGCTCAAGCATGATTATGGGCTTGAAGGTCTAAAGGGCCAGTCAGGCCTTATCGAGGACTACGCGGTGCAGAGGCCTTGGGATAAAGTTGGACAGGGTGCGATCATGCACGGTGGCGCGAGGCAGTGGGTCAAAGGTGGTGGCGAGGGTGTATCAGATGATAGCTACAATGTTGATGAGGCGGTCGAGTGGCTGAGGGACTTGCCGCAGAGGATCGATGTGGGAACTCACGCGTCTCAGCTCGAGTTGCTGAAGGCGTGGACGGGCGTTATGGGATATTCGAGGGATGGGGCGCCCTGGGTGGGTGCGATGCCGGGCATGGAAGGGGTCTGGGTATCTGCTGGGTATACAGGTCATGGTATGACGAATGCGCCAGGATGTGGAAGGCATCTGGGCATATTGGTCTCTGCTGCCTTGAGAGGGCAGGATTGGAGGGAAGCGGAAAGAAAGTCGATTGCGGAAGGAACCATGCTGCAGGAATTCGTGCTGTCTGAGGAGAGGATAGCCAAGGCTGGGCTGCTGTAGAGGAAGGAGCAGCAATCCACAGGAGAGCCTCCTGGGCTGCAACCTATACGATTCGTATGAGTTTAGCAGAACCACATAGGAGATAGGTCGCAATGATGCCACGAGGCTACACGATAGTAGTAAAAGCTATAACATTACCGAGCACTGATCAATAATCAGTAAATCCCAACCGTGAACATCACAAACCGCGACTTCCTTTGTATATTTCCTCGATGCGCGCCTACCTTGCGTTTCTTGCTGTGCAAGTGTGCTTCACCAGTTGCCCAGGTGTGCTTGCTCGGTCTCATCCACATACTTTCGACGAAATGAGGCATCTTCCAGCGACAACAACTCCAACTCTCCACATCTAGGGCACTTGCATATCTAGTACCTTTGGGCACCGAGACTCGCCGAAAAGTCCGAACATATCGAGGTCGTCCGCCAATGAGGACAGCATGGACTCTTTGCGCACCTCGGTCGACGTCGTGAAAGCATGTAATTGATGCCCCAGACTCGACGATAACTGCTGGCCAAAATGGCGATGGAAATGAACATTCGGTGTCGCAAGATCAAATCGTGGTTGAGGACCAATGAGCACTAAGCAGACTGCTCATGCACCTCGGTCGTCCTCTTGGTGAGACAAAGATGGTGCCCCAGGTCCAGTGATGCCCTCGCTGGCCAAGGCATCGAAACGAAGCTTTGTTACTCGGTGTCGCCAGAACTCGGACGCGCCATGATTCATTTCCCCAGATCCTCGGTTCACGATCCCTCGAGCCTCAATGCATTTTTTGCGCATTGTGCATTCCCGGGGTTCGTGTTTCAATAACGAGTCTAGGAACGCCTACCTCGGCACCTCCGCGCAAATATCGATCTCGCTGGTCAGACGCAGCCATGCTAGGCAAGGGATGAGTTGTCTAACTTGAAGTAAGTTGCTGCGGCTGCATAGCCAAGATAAGTCACTGCAACGTCCCTGGACCATGGCAATGTGGCATGGCAACCAAACCAGTTCAGGCACTCTTTCTACATCGCTATGGAACTGCCGGTGGATGGCGACTACTTCCGGTGGATGGTGACTGGCTGCAGATGTGCATCAAATCGAAGATGAGGTTCTGGCCAAGTCTTCATTTGCCACTTTTCGTCCATCCGCAGCGGTCCGTTGTCTCGATCTGGATCACAATTTCACAACTGACAGGTTTCTGCAGTGCTGGTTGCGAGTCAAGTCGGCACTCCGCGCGAGCGCAGAAGCATCAACTGTGCAATTCGTTGCAGTTCACGCCTAAAGATTGGTTCCGAGCAGTACAGGCTCTGTGTAAGCTTCATTGAGGCTCAACTCCAATGTTCTTGTCCAAAGCTTGCGGACTCTTGATTCTCGACACGCAGAAGTCTTTTCAAAGAAGCTCAAGAAGCTCACGAAGCTCACGAAGCTCATACACTGCTGAGTCTTCGTGCGCCTTGAGGCGTTGCTTGAATTGTCACAACCTTTTGGTTGTGGGTGTTATGCAGAAGCCTAGATGCTTCGAAATCGGCTTGATATGGCCATCAAGCCGAGCCACCAAACCTTGGGGCGTGAGGGGCGGCAACCTTACCCCAGATCCTATCTCCTCCGCCGAATCGACGAACAAAATCTCGTCCGGGGGATTACTAGAAACCCCAAAGCAACGGTCCCGCCACGCTAAATCATTCACGCAGCTGATGCTCACCAATCGCTCCGGCCTTTCCTTTCAGCTCTTTCGGCTGCCTAGAGCGAGCCAAATCGATACGTCGAGAACTTACTTTCTGTAACCGCAACTTACAGCACGAGCCATGTGCTTGATAACACGAGCTCTGCCAGAGTTTTGTGGGATGGATCATCAGACTATCTTTCTAGCTCATACACTGCATCCCTCATAGGTCGATGACGGCGTCTGATCCCCGCTCGACAAGACTTCATCTGGGCCCGAAGTCTTGTTTCCCAGGGTTTGTCTCTGGGGTTGAATGATGACTAGCCCTGGTCACCTCGAAGCGAGACCAGACTAGAGCGCCAGACGATATTGCTATATCCTCTCTACTTCTGCCTCGGTCACTTCAAAGGCTCTGTCACTTCTTCGACATCTCTTCGCTCGAGTCGTTGTCCTTCTCCCACAGCTCTGTGACTTCGCAGACTACTGCCCATCATGTCGGACAAAGAACAGCAGTACGACACCGTCGAGCAGCTCAGCAAGTCCCCCACTTCAGACTCCGACCGCCTCAATGAAGATCGCATCAACCGCTTCAGCCCGGAGGAGCAGAAAAAGATCATTCGCCGCATTGATCGACGACTCGTCCTCACCCTGGGCTTCCTCTACTGCGTCTCGCTGATGGACCGCACCAACTTGGGTAAGCAATGCTGTGTAGTACCTCATGTTGGCACAGAACACTGACTCCCCTACAGGTATCGCCAGTGTAGCAGGAATGGGTGTCGATTTGGCCCTCATCGGCGAACGCTACAACATTATCGTCTTGCTTTTCTTTATCACCTACGTTCTCCTGCAGCCACCTGCTACGGTTGTCCTTCGCAAACTTGGTCCCCGCGCTTTCCTGCCAACCATCACTGTGCTCTGGGGCGTCACCATGATCTGCTTTGGGTTCGTCAAGGTTTGGACCGATATGATTCCGCTCAGGCTTGTGCTCGGTATCTTCGAGGCTGGTTTCTTTCCCGGATGCGCGTGAGTATCAGAACCATCCAATGTTAACGATTATTGCTGATGCTTGCTTGTACAGTTATTTGCTATCATGCTGGTATCCAAGATATGAGCTCCAGAAGCGTAACGCTGTCTTCTACCTCATCGGGTCCATGGCGTCGGCCTTCGCTGGTATCCTTGCCTACGGACTATCTCAACTCAAGAACCACGGCTCGGGCCCATCTTGGTGGGGTGGAATCTACAGCTACCCTACCGCAAAGAATCCCGATCTTCCCTTCCTGCGCCACGGAGGTATTGCTGGCTGGAGGTGGATCTTCATCTTGGAAGGTGTCCTGACCTGTGTCTTGGGCATCGGAGCCTATTTCATCATTGTCGACTTTCCGGAGAAGGCAACGGCCACCTTCGGCCTCAAGTTCCTGAATCAAGAGGAGGTCGACTTTGTCGTCGCACGGATCGAGAAAGATCGTCACGATGTCCTTCCCGAGGAGTATGCACTCAATATGCTTCTGCATCTTGCAGCCTACCGAGCCATTTGCTGACAACTCGTCCAGGTTTAAGGTGGGAAAGTACCTCAAGAACGCGCTCGATCTCAAGGTCTGGGCCTTCGCTTCACTCTTCGGCCTGACCACGACCTGCACCTACGCCATCGCCTACTTCCTGCCCATCATTCTGAACGAGGGCATGGGTTTCAATGTTGCTGCCAGCCAGTGCCTTGTCGCACCACCCTACGTCCTTGCCGCCATCGTCATGTACGCATTCGCCTACCTCGGTGACAAGTGGCACTTGCGAAGCCCGTTCATTTTGTTTAATGCATGCCTGGGCCTCCTCGGTCTCGGCCTGTTGGGCTACGTCAAGAACGTCGGCGTCCGCTACGTGAGTTCCCTTGCCCGTCTTCACCCTAAAACATCAACTCTGAATACTGACGGGCCCGTTCACAGTTCGGCGTTTTCCTTGCTACCTCTGCCTGCAACGCCAACGTCCCCTGCGTCTTGACTTGGCAAGCCAACAACATTCGCGGTCAATGGAAGCGTGCCCTCTGCTCTGCGACCCTTGTCGGCTTCGGAGGCATCGGCGGTATCATCGGCGGCACAGTCTTCCGCGCCAAGGACAAGCCACACTACGAGCCCGGTATCTGGACATGCATGATTGCTTTCTCGCTCATCATTGTCATTACGCTAGCTTTGCAATTCAAGTTCATCCGTGCGAATAAGCGCGCCGAGGCGGGTGGAAAGCCAATTGAGGGCTTGGTCGGGTTCAAGTATACATTGTGAGATGGTCACGACCGTGAGAGGACCACCAAACGTTGCCATGGGGCTATGATGACAGCCAGTGCCTGAGAAACGAGGTATGAATGCGGCCCCGTGGTGCATACTGTCATCGACAGGTCTGGCTTTACTACATGGCTATTGACCCATGTTGGAATGTCAGATTGTTGAAGTCAAGAATGAATTAAATTTGAAATGCTACCGAACACACCTTGCGATGTCAGTTCTACAGATTATGTTTGTGAATCTGCGATGTGTCGGTGATTAGTTCTGTGCTCTGACCATGTGCTGATCAGAATTTTTGCTCCTGACTCTAGAATGGCTTCGATCTTATGCAGAAGCTGAAGACTTGAAAGCTGAAAGCCGACCTCGGCGCTGACACGAGCGGCACGAGCCACCGCCGCCAGACAGCCACGTGGGCTTTTCTGCGTATGAGAAATTTCTAGCAATGCCTGCATTGAGGTAGCTGCAGCTCGTTTCAGCTGTATAAACATGAAAGTCGAGACGGACCAGCAGAACCAAGATCCAACGGTGGTCGAATCTGGATAGGTTTTCGAAGTATTGGGCATCAAGGTGCTGACACGACAACCATGATCCCGAGATGACGGACCTCTACGCCATGGTCGCCGCATATTATGCATATGTCGTGTAGAGTGCTGACATCGAGCCGCCCTATCAATGACTTTCGCCTTCATCCGGAAGGTAGCAGTCCCAACGTTTCGGACCAGTGTTTCGTATTCGTTCGGGGCGGGCCTTGGACTCCTTGGGTTCCTGGAGGCGTATCAAGGGCTCATTAATGCCAGTGTGTCTCGCCAGACTGTGGCTGTAGCTCCTCGACCAGTTCTCTCACATTTGCAGACCTACGCCGATTTCTTCTCCAGCTTCGGCGGCTTGCGCTTCGGTCGAGGCGCTGAGTCTCCTGATCCCGTCGATGTGGTTTGCTTGCTCGCCGAAGACGCCGTTGCTTTGGCATCTTTCGTTGAAGGTGCCTTGTCCTTAGCTGCGGTAGCACTGTCTTTCGCTGTGTCTTTCGCCGCTTCTCCCTCCCCTCCACCCATATACGACTGCAGGCCCTTCGCGCCTGCTTTGGCGCCATCGCCTATAGCCTCCTTGCCTGCACTAAACGTCTCAAGCTCGTCATCATCTGGCATATCCTGCTCATTGATCTGGCCAGCCATACCCTCAACAGCCTTCTTCTGGTCCTCCGTAGCATCGGGATTCCATTCCAGCATACCGTCAGTCAGCTTGCCAACCCCTGCGGCCGCAACTCCGCCCACAGAGTACGCCGGCCCCTTTAGATACCCAACACCAGCGCCGAGTCCACCAGTGATCAAGCTCGTTACGCCGCCGACGAGCGTTCCAGTCAGAGTACCAAGCCCAACTCCAGGCAGACTGCCAGCGGCGAATCCTTGCAGTGCGCCTGAGTTGAGCCATTTGGCCAGTTTTCCGAATGATTCCGACTCGACTTCTTTGTCGAGGGCCTGCTTGAGCAGTTTCTGGCGTTCTTTAGAGTCGCCGGCGCCGGCGGCTGCTTGGAGGAGCTGCTGGGCTTTCTTCTTTGCCGCTAGGGAGTCCTTGGCGGCTTTGGAGCGTTCTTGAGATTGTTCTTCTTCGCTGAATTGTGGCTCCTGTTCGTTGCCTTTTTGCTCTGAGTCGCCATTGGTTTTCTGCCGTTTCGTCTGTTGCTGTTGCTTGTTTTGGTCTGTTTTCTGCTGCTGTGCCTTTGGCTGGCCTAACTTTTTGGGAGGCATTTTGGCGAATTGTGGCAGAGACGTGGCTGAGGATGCAAGACGGGTGAGGTTATATGACCACAGCCACTTACCTCTATCCAAGTTACCAGGCCTGGATATGCCTAGACATGACGTACGTAGTTACAAGTTGAAGGGGGACGGACGTGCATGTCTGGTTGGAGATCCAGGTTTGTGGTTGAGGGCTGACATCACGCGTGCTTAGCGCGGAGTATATTCGTGAACCCTTGTTCGCGCTCTCTGTTTACGTGGACTTTTTGAAGTAAGAAAAATAGTATATGTCAGCAATACAGCATGAAATTACCCTAACCCGCCTTCGGCAGAACAACAGTCCTCATTGAGATATTGTGTAGGTATCCACCAATGCGCCAGGGCGCTCGAGGAGGGTGGTCTGTCTTGTGGGAGAGCCACTGTCGTACCATGTGCGTGGACTTGTAACAGAGTGCTTGTCGTTGGCGGAGGGAATGGCTTTGGTCACCTGCGACCAAGCCATAACGTTGGTTGGAAGTGGTACAGTGCCTGGCTTCGGGCTGGTGACGTACCAGGACTGACCACGGCCGCGCCAAAGGCCACTGCCGGACGTGGAGAGGTGGGCAAGATGCTGTGAAGACGGTCGAACGGGTCCCGTCTGCAGAGTCTTGTGCTGTCTCACGGACCTAGATGTGCGCGTTGTGAAAGTACTCGTCGCACTCGACTTCTTGATATGCAGGGAGTGCCTGGCGAAGACTTTGCCAGGTGCAAGCTTGTTGAGCAGTGGCTTCAGGCACGGTAGGCATGCACAAACAATGCCGGTAAGAACCTCGGCGATTGACCAGTCGAGCGCTGGAACGATGATCTTGGTAGCGTTGATGTTGCGGAGACGGCCGAGGGTGGTGATTCGGACGACTGACGCCACTGCGGCCACCAAGCCAAAACAGAAGAGGCACGAGACGACGACTTTCTCCTTCTTCGGAATGCCGAGCTTCCAGAAGAATGGCAGCGGTAGAAGGCACAGCACGACGTCGCTGAACACCGAGAATGCTGTGGAGAAGTAGAGGAGATCCTCGACAGGGTAGCATTTCCGATCGAGGCTGAAGTCCCATGCACCTGCCACGGGGCGACACTGAAAGATGGTGCCGAGAATGGTACTGATGGCAACTGCAATGATTACTATGGCAAGTCCGAGAAGAACCCTCCGCAATAGCGGGACAGGAAAGATCCTCCAGTAAGTGCTGATAATCGACAGCTTGACGAGAGTGAGAGCCGTCGCGTGTAGGCAGACACAGATGAAGAGTGTCTGTATGCATGTCTTCACATTCTCAACGATCTTCGTGAGCGGAATGTCCCAGATGTTTGATCCGAGTCCATAGCCAACACCATAGATCACATAGGCTGAGAGTGCAACAGCTGAAGCTCCCGCTGCTAGCATCAGGTATCTTCGACGGCGACATGGTGGACGATGAAGGCTCTGACGGCGGACCGTACAGTGATGGTGATGACGACGGTCACAATTGCTAGGGCATTGTAGATTATGGTTCTACTTTTGACGTTGGTGTGGTTGGCGGCCGGATTGTTGACGTTAAGCAAGATGTCACTGATGTTGTAGTCCTCTGTGTCCATCATGTTGGTGATGAGATCTGCCGACAGAGCGCAGAATACTGCTCATAGCACTGGCACTCTCTGCGAAGGTGAGATTTCAGACCCAAGGAGCCTTTACAGCATATCGGCATCTTCAACTGCCACCGAAAACCTGGCTTATCGGTTCGTCGGGGTTGCATACTTCCAGCATCATCGACGTCTCAGATCTTGGGGCAAGTGAAGCTCGGGCCGATAGCACGGCATGCTCGGAGAGCATTGCTGTGCTCGCGTGATGACCCAGATGTGTGGGCGAGACATGTAGGATGGTCTAGCATCTCGGGATCCCGGGACGGCTTGCCGGGCCTTCATGGCCCAAGTGGTTCACAGGTGCTGTCTGGGACGCTCGAGCATTGGCTCCTTGCAAGCCACTAGGCCACATTGTAGTTTGTAGCAGGCGTCGGAGGAGACGAGGTCTCCAAGTCGCAAGGTGAAGAACGGCTGGGTTGAGAATCAAGTATACGGCTCTGTGATTGGTTGAGGCGGACCCGCCAGACTGTTCAAGGACTAAGGGCCTAAGTTGTGACACTCTTCCTTCCCTACTCATCATCATCAAGCACCATAGCCGTTTCAAATTGCTAACGAACGACCCACGTGTTCCAAGTGGCCTTTCTGGAGTAGCGGAGTGGGTTAGACAGCCAAGGCTCACGCCCAAAGCTCACCGGCACTCACACCAGCCCTCCCATCGATAAACATTGAAGGATGGCCGGAGGCTCTTAGCTACTCCCTGTGAGCATCGGACGCTGAGCATTCCGAGAACATCGTCGCAATGCAGCAGCGACCGACGCTTGTACGGCGAGCACCGGATACTTACCGCCGATGCTATGAGCATGGTAAAGGGGATTACCATCGAAACATATTCGAGCGCCAGATGCCTCCTGCCAACCATGGTCAAGTGATGGCTCCCTTCACTCATCACTCATAAACCGAACTGCTCCTTATTGACAAAGTATTGACCTTTTCGCGGTGACAGCTCCTCGAAAAGCCAGGAGCGTGCCAAAAGTCTTTCCTCGGTATCAAGGGTTGTCGCGCAAAGAAACATCAGTAGAGCTTGACCGGCGTGTTTGCCGATACTGACGACTCTAGTGCTTGATCTATCGGTTTCTTGCGATGAGCTAGCGCATGAAGTGCCGTACTTGTAAGGCTAGGCGATCCAGTGCGGAAAAGGAAGTCCTCCCAGAAATATCCCACCACAGTTTACAAGTAGATGCTGAAGATCACGCAAGGCTTGGCAATATCACAACATCGTCCATGCCAAGCCCCTCCGATCATCACTCCTCTTAGCGAGCTCCTTCTTCCTGTGGACTGACGACGTTATCGTCAAAGACAGTGGCGCATGAGATTGGCTGGTTGATGTTGGCTTCCACATCGGCGGAGTCTTGGCCATCGAAACAGCGTTCGACTCGCCAAAGATATCGATCGTGGTTCCCTCGTGGACGAATGATGCTTGATCTGCTTGCATGAGTAGTCTTGATACTGACGCTGTCATTGGCCGGGACCCTCTTGTATTGCAAGGTGTCGTGGTAGCGAGAATGATGTGATTATTGGCAACGAAATTCCAAACTATGGGACCGGCTGTTATGCGAATACATATTTGTCTGATCTGTCGCAGCTTGAGCACATATGCAGTACATTTACAAGCAGGGCACTCCTCACAGTAGCCAACCGCTGTACTCTATTCAAGATGTCGCAGCAGACCGCCGGAGTGCAACCTGCTACCATCCCTGAGCAAAATGGCCTTCACGACAAGGAGACAGCAAAGGTGAATGGACATAGCTCCGGCAGCGACCTAGCATCCGATGAGCGAAGTGACGTGGAACCAGACATTGAAGGCGACTACGGTTCTGGACGTGATCATGTGTTTGCCAATCCCAAAGTCGCTGATTACTGGCGCAATGTCTACGAGCAAGCCACCTATGAGGGACGACATCGCTTCGATCCAGATTTCACGTGGTCCGCCAAGGAAGAGAAGGCTGTCAAGCGCAAGGTAAGTCTTCTGGACACTATGTATCACAGTGCTGATGGCGCAGATCGACTTTCGCATCATGTCTTGGTGCTGGCTTATGTTTCTTGCCCTTGACCTGAATCGTAGAAACATCAACAGAGGTGGGCGAATAGCATTGAGGCCGAGGGTCATGACTGACACGTCTCAGCTATCACGGACAACATGCTACCTGAGCTTGGCATGAACACCAACGACTTCAATTACGGCCAGACCATCTTTCTGACAACGTTTCTGGCTGCTGAGCTCCCCTCCGGACTCATATCCAAGAAGCTCGGCCCCGACATCTGGATTCCCTTCATCATAACAGCATGGAGTCTGATCTCGGCGTCTCAAGCTGGGCTGAAGAATCGCTCTGGCTACTTTGCGGTTCGTGCCTTACTAGGCCTCTTGATGGGAGGGTTCATCCCGGATACTGTGCTCTATATCACCTATCGGTATAAATCTAAGGAGTTGCCGATCCGCCTTTCATGGTTCTGGACCGTTCTGAGTGTATGCCAGGTTGTTGGCTCGCTCGTTGCCGCAGGTGTGTTACAGATGAGGGGCGTTGCTGGCTGGTATGTTATTTTCTTTTAGCGAGCCTGAAGCGTTGTCTGGCCTGGACATAGTCTCGGACGTTAAAGATAGCTGTCTTAGATGGTCCCTAGACTGCCTGCTTGTCCAGGCTTTGGCCTCTCGCAATGTCTCAAGCTTCTGGCTCAGGCTGACCAATACTGGCGAAACAGGTCTGGCTGGCAGTGGTTGTTCCTGATTGAGGGCACCTTTACGTTTCTCGTCGGCATAGCAAGTTGGGTTTTGATGCCAACCTCGATCACGCAGACTGCCGGACGTGGACGAGGCAAGGGCTGGTTCTCAGAGCGCGAGGAGAAGATCCTTGTCAATCGTCTCCTCAGAGATGACCCTTCGAAAGGTGATATGCACAATCGTCAGGCTGTCGGGCCAATTCGTCTCTGGAAGAGTCTGAAAGACTACGATCTTTGGCCTGTCTACCTTCTCGGACTGACTACATATATCCCTGCAAATCCTCCTCAGGTAAGCGGCTTCTGTACATCCGCACGGTGTACTCTACTGACACTCCCAGAACTACCTCGCTCTGATCCTCCGAACCATGGGCTGGAGCACGCTGAATGCCAATCTCCTCACGATCCCGTCGCAATTCATCTACGGTGTCAATCTGCTCATCATTTCGTGGATCTCTGAAAAAGTCAATGAGCGATCCATTGTCTCCAGCATGAGCAACATCTGGATCTTCCCTTTCCTCGTGGCTCTTGTCGGCCTCGGCGAGAACGCAAGCGGGTGGGTGCGATATGGCCTTCTCTCCGGCTTGTTGTCATACCCCTACTGCCATGCTATCCTCGTTGCATGGAATAGCCGAAACTCGAACTCGGTACGCACCAGAGCAGTATCGGCGGCGTTGTACAATATGTTTGTACAGGCTGGCAACATTGTTGCGTCCAACATCTACCGGGAGGAAGACCGACCATACTATATTCGTGGGAACAAGATCTTGCTGGGCATCTGCTGTTATAACATTGCGCTGTTCTTCTTCGTCAAGTTTTACTATATTGGGAGGAACAAAAGGAGGGAGGCAGCATGGGCGAAGCTGACTGGCGAGGAACAGGTGGATTATATCCAGAACACGACCGACGAAGGAGCGAAGCGCTTGGACTTCCGCTTCATGCATTGAAGGTCACTGAACCAATGCCAAATGCATACCTTCAAGTAGAACGCTGCGCCTACTCCAGGTCAGCAATTGCATGAAGGAAGGAGCGACCTATAGCGGAAGCACCGAGTAGGAATCTGCGCCTGCCTTGCAGCTAAGCAATTGTAGGATGGAAAGAGCGACCCAACATGCCCCAGTTCTCGAGGCGCTCATCAGCATAAGCGGCCGAGACGTTCCTCTTGTAGATCACCATCAATCTTGTCCCAGCCCTCTTTGGTTGAATCCACAAGTCTCAAAAGTAACACCATAGCGCATGCGAGTAGCGGTTTGAGAGAAAAAGAGGCGGAGTACACCACGACACCACAACCCTCCCTGCCAGACGCTTGACAAGCCATCGCTACCAAACCCTCGCGAACCTACCTGACCCGACAGAAGCCTCTGCTCCCAGTACGAGTTGTCCGTTGCACGCACCCGATGATGGTCTCTTTGTCCCTGACATTTTGACTGAGGGGAGGCCGCGATATAATGTCCGAACAAGTCTACTCCTCTCGTGGTCATAAGTCGTCTGTTGATGCAGCCTGTATGAGTGTCTAGTCGAAACATGGATCTGCATAAAGCCGCTGTGTGGGCCGAGTAGAGGTCGAAAAGAGCATGCTGAGAGTCGCCAGTTGTACGGTCTCGGGTAGTAGGTTTGGTGCTGAAGTCTTCGCTGTTGGTGAATCAATCCCCGACATTTACGCATCTTCTTTCCATCCGTTGTGGTTTCTGCATTCAATCATATCCATCGGTCGACAGAGCAACAATGTCCAACCGTGCGACGGTAACGCACAATCCGGTATCGATCGCGTTCGTACGACCAAGACATCAGCAACAGCATGGGCGGGACGCACCGCTGCTCGAGTGCAGCAGTAGCTGTGCATTCTACAGCTGGTCTGCTACACACCATTAACGAGGCGGCTCATTTCTAACAAAGAGCCCATGCGTGCACTGCCACAATGTTTGACTTAGAGCAACAGATGAACAGTACGTCATGTCGCTGAGTCGCGATGCTCGTGCTAATGTACACAGTAATGCTCTTCCTCCGTGAGATGAGGCATGAAGCTTCACATCAACAGTACTTTGCTGCGCCTCAAGAGCCCTGCCCACGGGCCATGTGTGAAAGTATCAAGTCACTAAATCGTGGTACTTTCTGGACACGGGACGTGTGAGGGTGCCCCCATCCGATAGGCGGGACAGAGGCGACCAGCACGCCAAAAACAGCTCAGCCTCCACGCCCTGTTGGCTAAACCCGAAGCGAGAGCTCGACCCCTGCACCTGCACCCCTCGGGAACAGGCAGGTTCGCACTGTCCACCTGTCACGAAGCTCCAACCATGGTTCAAGGCAGCAAAGGCCCGTTCCACAATTATCTTCCCCGTGGTCGGGTCTTTGAGGTACGGTCACGCTGCCTACAGATACGGAGTTTTGGCTTTTGACAGAACGTTGCCTTATAACATGGCCACCGGACCCCACGACGCTTCCGCGACTTCGTGACTTGCTAAGCTTGCCGTTCCGAGCACATAATGTATCTACGGTCACTCGATCCCCCTTGAAATACTTCGTAAACTCATGCGACAATGGATCCGCTCTCGATCATAGCTGGAGCTGGTCAGATTGTCGGATTCTGCTTCACGACAACCCAAGCTATTGCGCGCTGGTCAATCGACGTCCGCACAGCAGACGAACGCATACGCGGATTCTACGAGGAGATCAAAACACTTGAAAGGACCTATGCTGAAGTCAAGACATGTTTGGACGATCCTATGCTCAGAGATGCGGCCGGCAAGTCGTATCAGACAGCCGACGGAAAGCGACTCTGGAATGCAGTCCGTGATGCTGCGGATGATTCGCTAATGACTATGACGAAGATTACGGAGGTGCTCGACAAAATCAACAGATCATCTGGGATTGTGAGACGGCCTAGGATGCAATTCGAGGAAAGCGTGCGTAAAGGCGAACTCGGTACACTGCGCGACAGATTGAAGTACTTCAACTCCAACATCTCCTTATCCATTCAGCTGGTCACATGTATGACACAGCAAGAACACCGTAACATGACTCAAACGATGCAACGGGACCTTGACATCAAGTTTCACAGACTAGAAGCAATGGTTTCCGACGTCAGGTGTCGACTCGATCGTCCGACCGCCGAGGATTTGAGAGGATCAACAATTGTCGTTGGCTCCGTCGATGGCTCGAGAGCTCGAGGAAAGGACAACTACTTCGACTTTGCAAGACGTTTTGTCACTGACGCGTCTGCTCGCGCTACCGAGCGTTCCAACTTAAGCACAATATCGCCCGCAATCGAGCCCACACCCAAATTCCATGGTGGCGTGGTCGGCAACTCACCACTCGAGAAGCGGCACACAATCGCAATGTGGGCGTCGGATGTCAACATTTCGGGCGGGGGCCAGCCCGAGAACGCCATGGCTCTCGAGCAGCTCCAAGCGAAGCGGCGAACCGAAGAGAGGAATTTTAAACTGGCAGAGGCATTCCTGAAGAACGGCCCCGAGCAAGTCAAAGCTGGCAAGCACGAGAGTGCCGAGAAGAACTTCCGAAAGGCGTTAGCAATTCTGGCAAAACACGACTTCAGTGGCCGGATCTCATATCACCCTGCGGAGATAGTGCTCATGCTGGCACAATCCTGCCTGAAGCAGCAGAAATACGATGATTGCATCGACATGCTGAAGCGGGTGTCAGACTTGGACGAGAATATCTTCCCATCTGACTGTCCCGCTGAAGAGAGCGTCTTCCCAGCATATCAGGCAGATCAACTGCAGTCACTGGCTGCATGCCACCTTCTTGGAGAAGTGTACCGAGAGATGGGCAACTACGAAGAGGCGAAAGACTACGCCATGAAGCGTATGACGCCCGCACAGATACTCTTGGCGAGTCCGACAGCAAGACGATCGAGTCTTTGGAGCTGTTGATACAGATATACCGTCTACTGAAAGACGAAGAGACTGCAGATGCGTTCATGTCATTCCTAGACGTCCAACCCAGCAATACCTCAATACTGTCTGCGCACGAAGAGGTCTTTAGCGAGGCGGCAACAGCCATCACTGTTCCAACGGTCTCTCCACCGCCGTCGGAGGCAGCGGCACCAGTCACCCAAGAACCTTGGACGAACTCGCAACCCAAGACTGGTCGCTTTAAGTCAATGTTCGGTGGTCGTCCTTCTATCTCCAACCTCCACGAAACAAAGCCATACACTGACCCCATGATTCAGCCTGTCCGCCGGCACCCAACAGAAGTCAGCGGCACTGGACTACCCGAACCAACAAGCCCTCGCCAAATGACCCGGATCCCAACCCGCGAAACCAAAGACACACACAGATACTCATCTTCCGAACTGGCACCCGTTCGCACCAGCTCAATCGACGTGTCCACAAGTAGCTTCAAGGACATTGTCGAAGAAGTCCGCCGGCTCTCCGTGTCAGGCAAGACCAGTAAAGCCGCTAAGATTGGCCTTGAGCGCCTCGAGAAGTACGGCTTGAACGCTTGGCCTACTCGCGAGGCTTCCCTGCGGAAGAACATCGAAAATGGCAAGAGCTCTGCACGGGGGCTGGCTGCGACCGGCAAAGGATACGCCGCTATACACCTGCTCTGCGAGGTCCCTGGAGATCACCATCAAGACGTAGCCGTCCTAGTGAAGGATGGCGCAGACATCAACTCTGGTGTCTACCAGGCAGGCTTCACATCCGGCGAGGTCTTCACGCCAATACTACTCGCAATCAGTAAAGGCAACGTGAAATGCGCGAGGATCCTGGTCGAGCAACTGAACATCAAGTTAGATTGCAGAGATCGGTCAGACCACACTCCACTCCTCGCGGCATGTCGCCTGGCTATATCGACGTAGTGACCGCCATCCTGGACAAGCCAACTTCCCAGCTACCGAAAACGTACCCTGAGAATTGGTATGGCAACCTTCTCACAGACGCAGCACGGCACTGCGAGCTACCACTTGTCGAACTGCTTCTCAGCAGAAATCTGTTCGACGTGAATAAAGCAGACAGCTGGGGCAAGACCGCCCTTATGTACGCCATCATCAAGACGGACGTCCCTACGTCGGGTACGGACAAGCAGCTAGCGACACGGGCGAAGATGCTAGGCTGGAGACTGGAGGTAGTGAAGCGGTTGTTAGAAGCCGGCGCGGATGCAAGTCTTGTTGATGGGAAGGGCAACACAGCGGCACGGTACGCACAACTGGAAGGGGATGCAGAGCTGTTGGCCGTGGTAAAGGGCGTGACGAGGTTCGAGCTGGCGGAGACGGTGCCTAGGCATGCTGGTGTGGCGGAGATTGGTTCATGATTGGTATGTGGATGCGTTCGACAGGGCCTGGTCTGTTGACGGAACCATTACCAGAGTCTGCATGAATGAGATACGAGATTCCCAGGACAGCATAATTTTCTTAAGCAGCATGCTCACTCCGATTAGAGATCCACAATGACGAGACTCCTGAGGCCCAGTGACCATATACACCTGGAGGGCTTCTCATTACCACGTAGAGAGCTTCTCAATCAAGACGAAAAGTGAAGATTTCCCTCCAGCTCAGTGCAGTGATCGTTTCGCTTTGCGTCGGGTTCTCACTTGGTCGAACAGGTATAAGTAGGGCCAAGCATACGTCCTCCCTCCTGTCTTTCTTCCATTCCGGAAGAAATTCTTCAAGGCTGTCTTATTACCATGCCTCGGTAGCAGTTGCAGCTAACGGGCGGGGTGAGCTAGTTCCGATGCTCCTGGGAGCTCGTGGTGTAGCCTGCGCTACTAGAGCATTGTGATGGGTGCAGTGTTAGAGAGGGTGAGCAGAGGCACTTCCAGAATGAGATGAGAGACGTGCGATACAAGTCCGTGGCGCCTTGTATTATTCTATAGCTTGGGGTCATGTACCCTTGCTCGAAAGGCACTCAACGCGAGAGACAAGAACTCTCCTCGTGTACACGTCTTCCCGTGTCAATGCGCGAAGATATGCCATGAGTCCACCATGAAAGAGAAGGGGTTCGGGATGGCTCGGAACTTTGGTATCAAGGGGTTCGGTCGACCTGCCTTTCCAGGACAACCTCGGCAAACATCGCTCCTTTCCGTGTTCGTGCCGTCACTGCTTCACATGCACTTCCAAGATCGCTCTGCACCTCAACAGTCATGGCATAGGCATTCCAGTTCATACATTGTCCATTTCCCTTCTTCTCAAACTTTCGGACTACAGCTCCCAGATCAATTATACGACATAGCTATGAATACACCAAAGAACTTGCCAGAGGCGCCGGCGCCGACGGAAGGAGACCTGTCCTCCTCCTCTTCCACCAGCTCCCCCTCCGCACCAGCAGCCACCAGCGCAGCACAACAATCCGACAACATCGCTCATGCCCTCGCCGGCGCTGGCGGCGGACTCATCGCCACTGCGCTCACATACCCAGTACGCCTACCCATCCCCCTTCCATGCCTATCCAACTGACTGATCTGTAGCTCATCACCCTCTCAACCCGCGCCCAAGTCGAGTCCGCCCGCGCCAACGAATCCTCCCTCGCCTCCGCCCGCCACATCATTAACCGCGAGGGCATCACAGGCCTGTACTCCGGCATCGACTCCGCCGTCGTAGGCATCAGCGTCACCAACTTTGTCTACTACTACTGGTACGAGTGGACCCGAGCGGGCTTCGAAAAGGCCAAAGCCGCGCGAGGAGAGTCGAAGCGATTGGGGACCATCGAGAGCATGATTGCCGGCGCGGTGGCGGGGAGCGCGACGGTGTTGATCACGAACCCAATTTGGGTTGTGAATACGCGGATGACTGCGAAGGCGAATAATGGTGAGGAGAAGGATGTGGAGGCGCAGGGCTTCAAGAAGAGCAAGAAGCCGAGCACGATCGGCACATTGCTTACACTTCTGAAGGAGGAGGGGCCAAGTGCGCTGTTCGCGGGTGTGTTGCCTGCGTTGGTGTTGGTTATCAACCCGATTCTGCAGTATACCATCTACGAGCAATTGAAGAACTTCCTTGAGAAGAGGCGCAAGGTTGGGCCGAGGGATTCTTTCCTGTTGGGTGCGTTGGGGAAGTTGTTGGCTACGAGTATCACGTATCCGTACATCACGGTCAAGAGTCGGGCGCATGTGGCGAAGAAGGTCCAGGGGCAGAAGGCAGTGGGAATGGCGGAGAGTCTGAACAAGATTGTGACGGAGGAGGGGTATGCTGGGTTATACAAGGGTAAGTTGGCGCCGAGATGATCATCTTTTCAGTACTGACACGAGTCTCTGCAGGTATCGTCCCCAAAGTCTCTCAATCAGTCCTCACAGCGGCATTCCTCTTCGCCTTCAAGGACGTCTTGTACGACGCCATGGTCAAAGCCCGTCAAAAGGTCGCCACGAAGAACGCGGTTCGGATCTAGGAGTACGGCCAGCAACCCTCGTTGAAAACAGTTTGCTGGAGCTTAGAAGCACTGCTTGCGAGCTACGTCATGTACTCTACGGCTTGTTGGCGTGGCCCTCTGTGAGAAAATGCTGAGATCTACAGCTGCTGTTGTCATGGGAGGCTGTGGACGAACTGAAGATGAACTGCACGCTTTTCGAATAGGTGTAGTGTGCCAAGAGGCCTTGAGTGACAGACGACCACTTTTACACAGGATAAAATCGCTCGTTGCAGCTACGATTGCGGCTCAGGAGTGCGGTGACGGCGTTCGCACGGAGGCCTGGGTGTACGGCTTGGAATGCTTGCTATGAAAACTACATGCTATGGGAAAGGGGGTATCTGCGATAGAGGTACAGGAAATTCCCCTGCCTCAAATGAAAGACCAATCCAACGATTCGCTCCCCCACTTCGATTTTGTCTTCTCCACTGTACGCATCGTCCGCTGCGCGATCCTTGTTGGTCAGCCTGACACGACTGAGTGCTCCTTCCCGCGCCATTCTGCGCTGTACAGACCGGGTCCAACGGGTCCCTCGTGCTGTAGTATCCCAACTTTCACAACACGACTACTACTTGCGCTCTTCTCCAATGGCAATCTCGACGCCATTGCTCGTCCTCATGTTCAGGCCGCCTTCAGCGTCGAGAAACGTGTCGATTGAACTCTGACGCGGCAGATCCGCCTAGGATTGCTTCTTCGCCGCAGCATTGATCTTGCCGGACAACTCCTTGATTGGCTGGGGGTTACTATTGCCCTGGCGCTGCTGGTAGATGACATAGCCCCAGTAGAGGAGAAAGAGACCTAGGAGGAGTCCTAGATTTCCTATTTGGTATTGTTAGCCACCTTTTTGCCGGTGCGACGATCCACTGGAATGGCAAGTAGAGTACGTACCAACAATCAACTTAAGAATGTCCTCAGAGATGTTGAAGACGCCCTTGATCAGGCTGACCACAAAGTTGACGGCGGCTTCGAAGGTGCCCAGGACGGTGTTCACGATGGTCGCGATCGTGCCGTAGATGATGTTGAAGACGCCCTGGACGAGGTCGGTGAGGCCTTTAACGATTGAAGACATGTTTGCGGTGCTTGTGGTGGAGAAGGTCTGTGTAAAATGTGGTTTGAATGATAGCTGAGCGTATGTGGTGTTTCGTACGAACTTGTGGAGGTGGCTGTGAAGAGAGGAAAGTTTCAGAGGCTCACACGCGAGTTATATCGTCACGAACGCGGTAAACGGAAACGCGAAGATCAGCAGAACGTCATAAGTGAGATTGGAAGGAACTTGAACTGAAGAAGGAAGCCTCAAGGCAGTTTGTTTTCCTTTGTTGCCATGGGCAGTCGTTGCCCTATGGATTCGCAAACGACGTCCGTGCCACATTTCAGTGACGTAGCCAAAACCGGTTTGTGGCGCATTACCGAGTCCCGTGACCTGACGTTTGCCTTTCAAGTTTGGATCACGAGACTGAGGCTCGTCATCGTCAACTTCTCGGAAATCATCTTGTCATCGTTCATGCCAATCCCAAAGGCGCTCGTACTTGCAATGCCCAATAGAATGAGTTGGAGGATATGTGGGTGTGTCGCGACTTCAATTTTGGCTTTGGCGGGGTGTGGGCTAGGCACCACGTTGCGCTAGCAGAAAACCGCCGGTGCCTTGCATCGAAGGTGGGCCAGAAAGGATTTAGGATCCGGCGACCTGCCAATGCTGACGAGACACTGACACGCTGTACAAACGATAACGCTTTGTTCACCAGTGTTCCCCTGAGTCCTCCCAATTTGTTCTCTCTTCGATCTTGCACTTTCTCATTCGCGGTCTTCGCGGACCATATTCGATCGCACATCACCCGACATGGCCGAGCCAATCCCCGCGTTTTATAGGATTTTCTTCCCCACGATAGATCCAATAGTCGCCTCAACCGGCGTCATCGGCAATCTCTTCCTGCCAGGCGACATTGTGAAGAGCTACAATCCTCGTGCCATCCTTCCACCCGCCCTCGAAACCGAAGTTCTTCTCCAGAGTTCCGCCGGATTTCTAGCTGGTACCATGGTTCTTCAGATCTTCCTCTTACGTATGCGACCGCATGATGTCGGCGTCTGGAAGGCGCTGCAAGCGAGTATCGCAGTGGTGGATGCGGCGATCTTGGGAAGTGTGTTTCGGGCGTTGGATAAGCAGGACAGGTTGGCGTTAAAGGACTGGAGGGCTTTGGACTGGATCAATGTGGGCGTGACGGGCACGGTGTTGGCGATCAGGTTGGCATTCTGTTTGGGTGTTGGTCTTGGTGGGAGCAAGGGCAACGGGAAGGGAAAGAAGAGCTGACGAGGAAAACCGTGACCCATTGATTTGCCAGGATTCCAACTCCATGACCACAGAGTGGTTGATGGGCTGTTCGTGTGACTCGACTCTTGTCTGAGAGCACGAGGGAGACGGACGCCCAGATTTAGTCTGTTACAGACTGCAACTGGTGTAGATCTTGAGAAAGACTGGACGAGACAGACAGACATGGAGCGTACGAGGACGACTGTCTCCTCGTGAGCATCACAGCCTTGAATATACATGCTCCTAAGTGAAGTGATGCAGTACACTGTCGCAAATCTATGCGCCCGGGCTTGGGTTTAGGAGCGTATTTCCGGATGAATGGACTTCACATTTACTCCTGGAACGCGACTCATCGCTGTGGCATGACAAAGACTTTTTCGAATGCAGACTAGTCGATGCAGTCACGCCGGTGGCAAGTGCGAGACCGGCTGACAAGCTCACAGCCTTGCCATATATACGAGGCTGACATATTGAAATGAAAACGTTGGTCAATGCAAAGTCTGCTCTTAGGTCTCCCGTCCGAGTGACCCCATCTCTTGCCATCGACAGTCACGTTGGCTCAATGATCATCCACGATGGACTTCTCTTCCATCCGGCCCTTTCAACACGTCGCTCTGCGTCTCCCTAACGACCAGACACGTATCGAAAGACTCACTCCGAACTCGTAGGTGTTTGCTTTCCTTCTCGTCCCTATCACAGGCTCGAAACAACAGACATCAGCCACCAGCATTGAAAAGCTGTAGCTGACTCTGTTTCTCTTGTCCTGGTCTGCTCAGACTCATCAATCTAGGCAAATATGGCTCTTTCCACACCAACCACTTGTTCGGCCGCCCATACCACTTGACTTTCGAAATCTTGGACCGCGCAGATGCCTGTGATGACAGAGAATTGCGGATCGTGCCTGCCGCAGAGCTCCACGCCGCGACTCTTCTGGAGGAAGCAGAGACGGAGAGTGGCGCCGCAACACCAAGTAATGAGGTCGATGAATATGGCCTGATGACCGGCGACAAGTCCAATGTCAACATCACAGATGACCCAACGAACCAGCGCCTTACCATGGCCGAGATTGAAGAGCTGAAGCAGGACGAGACAGGGCGGACCAAAGATCTAATTGCCAAGATCATGCAGTCGCACACGGCGCTCGACCAGAAGACTGCGTTTTCGTTGGCTAAGTACACGTTGAGGAAGCATCGGAAGTACATGAAGCGTTTTACTGTACTGCCGCTTGATGTGGCGACTTTGACGGACTTCCTTATGGTCGAGAAGGACTTTTCGAAGGTGATGGAACTCCGGAACGAAAGCTTGGGGCTGATCGGGTGTTGGGCCAACATTCATGCCAGTGGCGATTCTCATCTGCCTAATCTGTCAAATACCGGGTCTCGCTACCTCGTCGTCGACGACACAGGTGGCCTTCTGGTTGCAGCTATGGCAGAGCGAATGGGCATCTTACACCAAGCCAACCCTTCTTCAGACCCGGAGCCTGCCTCAGATGACGAAGGTCCAGCACAAGCCGCTGAATCAGCACCTCAACCCACAAAACCCCGCCGCCCACAGATTCCCATACAATCCTCCGCCACGACCAACACCCTGACCGTAATCCACTCGAACCAACAACCCAACCTCTCCCTCCTGCGCTACTTCAACTTCGACATCCACAACCCGACCCCCACCCACCCCCTCCATACCCATCTCAAGACCCTCTCCTGGCTACAACTCCTCGACCCGAACTCCGACTCTGCCTACCAAGAACCGCCAATCCTCCCACCGCCCGAGATCTCCAAGCTAAAAAGCAACCGAAGAAGCAACTACTTCCGCAAACGTCGACGGTGGGAACGGATCAAGGCTATCGTGGACGAGGCGAGGGACGGCGGGTACGATGCGCTCGTAGTGGCGAGCTACACGAGCCCGGTGAGTATACTAAAGCACCTGGTGCCGCTGCTAGCTGGTGGCGCGCAGGTAGTGGTGTACTCACCCAACGTTGAACCCTTGTTGGAGCTGACGGATCTGTACTCGACTGCGAGGAGGACCGCGTACCTGCAATGGTTGCAGCAACAGGAGGAGCAACAACAGCAGAGAGAGGCGATCATCGACGAGCATGCGCAAAATGGTCATCGCCAAGACCTTACAGAAACGCCAGTCAAAGCAGAACCTGCGGTCAAAGCAGAACCCCCCTCCTCACCATCCTCGCCTCCCTCAGAAACCCCATCCCAAAACGCCAATCGCACCATGTCGCTAGATCCGCCTTCACATCCACAAGCACCACCGATCCCACCAAACCCATCAGAAGAAAACCCCGACTTCCCGCTCAATCCAACCCTCCTCCTTCCGCCAATGCTACAAACCAGCCGCGTCCGTACCTGGCAGGTGCTTCCAGGGCGCACACATCCCCAAATGACCTCTAAAGGTGGCGCCGAGGGGTATGTCTGGAGTTCGACGAGGGTGCTGCCATTGACGGGACGGGTTACTGCGCGGGGGAAGGCGCGAAGGAATGCTGGGAAGGGCTCGTGATCTGAGTCATAAGGTAGCGGGAACAGTCTTGGACGGTCACATGGATGGCGCGGAAATGCATGGGGCGAGTTCGGCCGGGGCTTGAGCTGGCTCTGGAGTATTTGCTAGAGTGGGCGATGGGAGGTAGTAGTGCATACACATCACGCAGAGCCGACTCACAGTAATCCTGTCCCTGCTTCTGATGCAATCACAGCCCCTGATGAGACCGCAGTAATCATAATTTCCCATCGCAAAAAAGCAAAAGAAGAAACGGATAGCAGCACCCAGAATCGAACTAGGATCTTCTCTTCACAAGGGACTTACGCCCTCTTGTATGATGTGCTCGCCGTTGCACCATGCTGCTGAAAGATAGGATGGTCTCGACTGCCGTCTGATTCGTACGCAAATTTTGGCCGCCACAGACATATATATATATATATATATCGACACAAAAGTCCGTGCACAGCTGACTTCACTGCACCTTATGGGTTGAGTGAACAAGCTAGCTTGAATCACCGAGAACAGAACCATGAGGAAGCAAGGGCTGCAAAGAGTCCTCCAGATGGGGGCATTGTGGTCTAGCAGAGCAGAGCAGAGCAGAGCAGAGCAGAGCAGGACAAATCAGAAAGCGACATTCGCTGCGCTTGGGCCATATGAAGTGATTCATGCATCTACGTTATGCCGTGCTGATCGAAGCTTCGGAAGGTAAGGTTTATCAAACACGATCAGGACGAATGCTGCCAATGTACACGCTGCGCTGTATCGTTGGTTTGCCGTCATCATGGCAGCTGTGCTGCTTTGCCTTGTTCATACCTGCTGGTGGCATTGCGGACGAGCGCAGGAGCTGCGGCGTGGCATTTACCATCAGCAACACATGACTTGTGGCAACTCCCCCTTGAGCGTCCGCATCGCGAACCTCGTTTCGGTGCTCTTGATCTTCGAGCCCACTGTCCAGCAAGCAATGCCATTCACAAACTCTTCCCCATAAACTTCCTCTTCCCAAAACTCAGCCACCACTTACTCGGCCCAGCACTGCCACCCTCATACAAACGCGCGTGTAACCGCATAGCCAACTCCTGCCGTACCTGACTCAGGTAACTCCTCAAGACTTCCGCTTCTTGTCTGTCTTTGGGACCTTCGAAAGCTTGGTTGAGTGGGAAGTTGGGGTCTGAGGGGATTGCGAAATGGTCGAGTGCGCCTACACGGAAAAGATATCAGCTGCGGGGTCTGTCGGGGTTGAAATGTAGTCGAGAAGGGCGAGTGCAACGTTTGCAGGACCCAGCTCGCTGCGCTCGCCCTTCCTGCCGATGGATTGCTGCCATGTGCCACCGCTTCGCTGGTCCCATGGCTTATGCTCACTCACCATTAATCAGCGCCTTCTCCGCCGCCCTCGCGTCCATCCCAGGTTTCACCTTCCCCAGGCACTCACTCACAAACAGGATCCCATAGATCAGTAACCGATCGGCGGGACCCTTGATCTCGAAGTTTCGGAAGAAGGTGTTGGCGCGGAATAAGGACAGGACTTCGTCGAGGATATCGTATGACTCGCTGTCCGGATCGACATCAAGCGCGTTGGTGGACGGTGGGAGTTGAGGAAGGGCGTAGGCTGGGCCGCGGGTTTTGGTGCGGAGTGGGAGGAGGGGTGTGTTGCCTGTGAGCGTGGGCTGTTAGTGTGTGATCGATAGAGAGCTGTGCGGTCCGCTGCGCTGCTGGCGCTGCCGTTTCTCCCAACTTCTCGCAGTGTCGCTCCTGGAGGATCTGTTCCAATCGCAAAGGTGTTGCTTGCTCTCATGCTCTTGATTCTCGCGCGCTGCGCAAGGCTCGGGTTGAGGCCCCCAGTCTCTCGCCCATCAGTGTAGCCGCTGCATCGTACTCTGAGACCCTCGCTGCGCTCAGTCTGCCATGCCTCGTCCGCGCCGACTCACGTCCTCCCACCCACCATGCATGCATCAATCTCACTACCCCACAGCTACCCGTCCTCTGCCTCACCACCAGTCCCATCCACTCACTTTTGCATCACGCCCGCTTCGCTCATGTACGTACCTATAAGTTGGTGTCCCTGATCATTCAGAAAGATTGAATGGTATGCCTAACATCACCACAAGTTCATGTCAGTCTTGATTGAGTCTTCTTCCTCGTTCATAAGATGGATCCGGTTGATGGGATGCAACCCCCGAAAACGACGTAGTGCAAGGTGTGGCGCGGACATGTTCGGACGATGTGAAGGAAGACGTACCGGCATCGTGCCTGGACCGTTGTCTGTGGCCGTAATCGGGGGCCTGCAGCCGTCGGCGGGGTGTGGATCGGTGGTGAGGACGGTACGTGCGCTCACTCGCTTGATCTCCGGACGGAGTGTTTTCTCGGGGTCGGAGTCGGTGGGCTGCAGGCTATTGTATAGAAGTGCGATCGAAGTGCAGCGGTTGTAATGCAGAAGGACTGCTCAGAATGTAAGAATGTCCAGTCGCAGTTGCTTCAATGACAGATGCCTTGGCGGTGATGCGGCTCCGCGGGTAGTTGCTACGGTGCAGTGGGGTGGAATAGGCGGAAAGTGCGAGGGCTTATTGTACGCCGGATGACAAGATTTGTAGTCGCCACAAACTTGAACGAGGGAACCGCACGTGCAGAAGACTCGGCCTGGAATTAATCGGTGATTGAAATGGTAGACGACATCGATGTTTATGAATAGTGCCTGAACATTCGTGCTCTACACATTCTACCTCCCAAAACCACACCGCGGTTGAGCATCAGTCAATAATGATCTCATTCTCTCCTGCCCTACTCCCCATCTCCCGCTGCGAAATGTCCGCATCCGGGGTCTCAGGAATCTCCGACGACGAGTCCGAAATCTCTTGGTTGACGCTCCTTGCTTGCTGATCTACTCCATGCTCGAGCGCATCCAGATCTACTCCCTCGGCAGGAGATTCTGCCCATGCTGGCAAGTCGTCATCGTTTCTGTCGTCAACGTCTCCCTCCTTCGTAGCACCGTCCGCAGACCGCATCATATGCATACCATTCTGCAGATTCTGAGTTGTGACGCTGTCGGCGGGGCTGGCTCGAGCATGCGCAGGCGATGGCTGTGGAGATTCAGGCTGCGCGGCATTACTGCCCTCGTGAGGTGCGGCAGGAGTCGACAGTCTTGGTCGCTTCCCACCTCGTACAGGCCGGACTGGCTCAGGTTCGGCATCACTGTCGTCCTCAATAACGTGAAACTCAGTCTTCTTGAGCTCCTTGCGCTGTGCTGTAGCCTCACGTGAAGACGTAACTGTGCGTTGAGGTGAGAGCTTGCGTGGCGGAGGGTGACTAGTGGAGAAGGAGTTCGAGATGCTGTGCTCAGGCGCCTTTGTCTTCACTCTCTTGAACTTTCTGGGTGGGGATGGCAGGCGGTCGAAGCCAGGCGCCGGCCGCTCTGATTCTTGATCTGCGACTGAACGCTCATGAGTAAGATGCGGCAGATCAGACTTCAGCTCCGGAATGTCCTGGACAGACTCGTGAGGCGACGACTGCCCGTCATCCCCCTCCTTGTCGGTGACAGCAGTCCCAAAATTTCGCAGAGCCTTGGACGAATCTTTCATGTCGACCATCACACTACCCAGACCTGGTATCGTCCACTGGCTCTCCTCGTTTTCCTGTGCGCGATGAAGTTCCATGATGAGACTTCTCATTCGGTACCGCAAATCACTGCCGTCGGGCTTGTCTGGCCAGCCAACCTCGGCTTTGCGTTGCAGTATATCCTCCACAAACTGGTATGGATTCTTGATGAACTGCTCCAGGTACATACAGACATAGAGTCCGCAGTCGCTGAAGTTGCTTTGCAGCGGTATCATCTTGGCTGTCATGGCTTTCAATTCGTCAATGTCTATCTCCTTGCCGTTGTCTTCGCCCAATGCCACAATGTAGTCTTTGATCAGCCTACAGGTTGCAGTCCGACCAAGACCGAGGGAGTCGAGTGTAATGATGACGGGCTTTTTGGTGTCGTATTTCTTGAGAGGTGCCGCCTTCTTCTTCTTCCGGCCTTTTGATTTTCTTGCAGGGCTTGAGGCTATTGTGAGCTCTTCGAACGATTCCTGTGTCTCTCTCGTTGCTTTGGTGGTATCCGAGGGGTCTTCAATATCGTCAGGGTTCTGTACTTCTTGTACCTGATCGTTCTCGTCCTCCTCAGCCACTTCCTCTGGAGGTCGATTGTAGGATGACAGGTTGCAGATAATAATGGCGTACCAATGCAGGTTCTCGTTGACTGGTATGACGACAAAGTCCCGGCTGAACAGATTTACAGTCTTGGTCCATTTCTTCACGGCATCGAAGTTGATCCCTTTGCCTTTGGTACCTTTGGTCAAGTTCTCATAGAAGTACGTGTTGAAGAAATGTAGCTTGGTCGAATATCGCGAGTTACTTACCTCAGTCTGGTATTGTAGGTACCGCAGGAAGAAATTGATCAGAGTATCGTTGAGGAACTCGTCGTCATCGAATCGCTTGAGCGAGCCGAAATCGACCTCGACCTGTTTCTTTGCCTCGGGAGGATAGATGAGCGCCTTCTTCCATGGCGCTCCCAAACCAACCGTTTCCGAGAATTTGATGACCGGTCTTGGGGGTGTTGCTTCCCTTTCCTGTGCGCGCCGCGTTGCGCGGGCCCGCTGCGGACGGCCATTTATGATTTGTGTAAGCTCGTTAAGCTCTTCTGACGGCGCAGACGACAGCTGCTGGTCGTGCTCAGTGGAGGTTCTCGTTCGCCGGGTCGAGATTTGTGGCGCATTGCTCGTGCCTGAGCGCTCACTGCCTGATATCACTGTCGTTGGCTTCCTGGGAGGGTCGAGCATGTCGCGTGTTCGCTTGAGATCCGCCGGCTGGCGTCCCTTCTTCTCTCTGATCACAGCTGCCGATGCCAGTCCCGGTCCGCGCGTGAATTCGTCGTCGCTATCAGACGTTGCTGACGGCTTTCTTCGTCGCTTCTCCTTGATCTCACCTGACGGCGCAGCCATTCTACTGCCGGTGGACTCGTCGTAGCTACCGGACACCGCTGTTGGTCCCTGTCTCCGAAAGACTTTTTCCAGCCATGTGCTTTCCCTTGTATGGACATTCAACGACGCATCTATGCCTTGTAGTGCCTTAACGAAGTCAACGACAGCTTTCTCGCTCTTCATCTCGAATATGATCTGAAAATACGTGCCGGCTTGAGTCCCACGAAACTTCAGCAGCACAATTGGCGCAGGATCTGCGCTGTAAATGATGTTGATAATGCTGGCGATTCTCCAGGGGCCTTTCACAGGAGCCAAGGTGCCTTGTTCAGCGTCCCAACTGAGTTCCGGGTCGGTGATGTTGATCCAACATTTCTCGTCATTCTTGTCGACGACAAAATCATAGAAATCGGGCTTGGGTTGTAGACCATTAGCTGCGAGTCGCACCAGGTTAAAGATTTCAAGCCCGGTGGGTGGAGGTGTAGGTCGTTTTGGCTCCCGTTGCAGGCTGCCTCTCTTGGGATCACCCATTATGAAATCCATAAGGCGCTTCCCGCCCTTAGCCTCTCTCTCTTGTCGAGCAACGCTGATTTTCGGACTGGTCAAAGCTGCCGCCTTCCCCGAAGTAACTGTATTCGGCTCTTCAAAGTCCTCTTGCAGCGCGTCAGGACTCTCAGCTGGTGCGAAGAGGTGCTTCGAATCCGAGAGGTGTGTCGGCGTGGTTTTGGACGTGCCGGCACCATTCGTATCTATCATCTGAACACTGCGAGTCGGCGAGACCGTGGAGATTCGATCGGCTCTGCGCTGCGCAGCGGCCTGTTTCGTGAAATCGGAGCCACTCTCGCCATCACTTCCGCTCTCAATTGTCTCTGGATTGCTGCGGTCATTTGCACCGTTGGTCGAAGTTGCCGCCATGTAGTAGGGCGAGACAATGGCGTCGCTGGCGGAAGACTGAGTCCGCCGCTTTGACTGATGCGATGACCCCGCATGTGTTTGTGCAGTGTCCCTCGGTCGTGATCCATTCACTACTGGCGACCCATGCGCGCTGGTAGGGCGACGAGCGATCGGATTGTTAAGGTTCCTGACGGCAGACCTCAGTTGGCTTGTGCTGCTGCTTTCAGGTATGGATGTTACCGACGGGGACTTTCTATGGTTCTGACTCGAGGTTGTCGTACTGCCGTTGGTACCAGTGTGGTCGAGCTTCTGCTTTTTGTTCGGAGGCTCGGACCCTACTGGATATCTGCGCACGTTGCGGCTTATGAACTGAGATCTCGACTGGGTTGGACCACCACTGCTTTGATTCAGTGTGTTGTGTGGCTGGAAGCCTCCTGGTATACCCTTCTTGCCGCTTGTGAACTACCGTTGGCCGTCAGTATTGTGGGATACTTCCTTGTTCTAGATTGCAAGTACCTGCTGATTCTTCGCCATGGGATCGGCGACGATCAATGCATCCGGATCCGGTGTGCTGCTGAATTTCAGTATGATGCTCTTTATTGTTGCACTTGTGCCTTACTATCGTTCTGGAGGTAACAGACGCTGCTCGTGCTGCCGCTGTTGCGCACGAGTGTTGCTCCTAACAAGAGGGTTCGTTGCGCGTGGTGAGGACGATCGCGAGCCTCGAAGTGTGATCGCCCTGTCAACGTCGTCGCTGAAAGAGTCCGATATCTCCACGGGTAAGCGAGGCTTCCGTTGCTGTGGGAGCGCATAAAGCGCAGCATTTGCGCCTACTTCATGGACATGTTTGCTCGGTATTTGTTTCTTGTCCAGCGGATTCTTAGGCGGCGGCACGAAGAATGGTGAGTCGCTCATGAGGGATCGACGGCGACTCTGTCTCTTTGAATTGGAAGGATAGGAACGTTCATGTTCAGTAACGGAACAATATGCCGCAACACGTTTGCGTTTGTGGTTGTTGGGCGGTCGTTGTGGTAGAGGTGGGGGATCAATGCGCGCCTCGAGTTCAGGTGAGAACCGATCGTGGCTGCCATGTGAGTCGTGGAAGAGGTCACTGATGGAAGTTACGATGCCTTGAGCAAAGGACTTTAACATCTGCCGTCGTCTCTTCTTTTTCTCATCCTTGGTAAGCGCGAAAACAGAGCAATTACTATCGAGGACATTACTCTAGATTGTTGACTTTGGCGCGATCTGGAGGTGTGACGTGCGGAGAAGGTTCGTGCATTCATTGTCGCTTAGTCCACCAATAAATACTACAATATCGAGGACACATAACAAGGACGCGAAGTATCAGAAGCACACGCAGGGCATAAAGCACAGATTGGCGGACAAGTCAGATGAGGTCGGCCATAAGCCAAACGTAGTGATTGACGGGTATTCGTCCTCGTCTCTTGAAACTACCTATCCAGTGATAGAGTACACTAATATAACATGCCGGACATGAGACGTCGCCAGTACTATGGCGCTACAGTGGCCTTGCCCTTGCCACGATCCAAATCGTCGTTCAAGGTGGTCCGCCTTCTCAAGGCTTCAGGGCGATCCTGACCAGGAGCACCACTAGTCTTTTGCTGGCGAGCCTCATCGAGGGCTGAGCGTTGTGCGATGGAGTCATCGTGGCTCTTCCAGATGATGTTCGTGTCCGGTGGGAAGGCGAGGATGCGTTTGATCGTCTCTCTGCAGAAAGGTCAGTCATATACGCAAACGGAGAGCTGGTTTGCTTACCTGATCTTGATGTTGCGTCCTCCGTCGATCTTTGTCCAGACGCTCAACACATCCTCACCAGACCGAACGCTCAACACCGCACCGCACACCTCGTCACCGGCTTCGAGGAACTGATCGCCGATGATGGCGAGCAGCAGGTCCTCCCAGTACCTGTCCGCGACGCCCTTCTTAAGGCGGACAATCCACTTCCCGCCTCTCTTATTGGCTTCGTCCTCCCACACAGGCCGAATGCCGTCCTTGAAAATGTGGTAATCTGAAACGGTCGGGAGAGCTGACGGGTGCTTGAGGTGAGAGTAGATGGCCCAGAATGCCTCGACCGTAGAGATAGTGGCGATCTTGGTCGTCGACTTTTCGTAGTCGGAGTACTTGTTCGCTGGAGGGCGGTAGTACAGGTTCCAACTGTTGCGCAGAGGATGATCAGTTGCTGATGTGTCTACAGGGGCCTTCGTCTCTGGCTTTCCCACAGCTGATTCCGGCTCCTTCTCCTTCTTGTCTTTTGTAGAAAAGTCAAATGCTGTTCCTGCGCCTGGAGTTTTGGGCGTCTTTGCTGAACCAAAAGAAGCAAAAGCACCGCCGGCTCCCAAATCAAAGGCCGAAGAAGCGCCCGCTGCCGGAGACTTGATCGCAGCCGGTGTTATGGCGCTGAAGGGATCTCGCTTGGAATGTGATGATGTATCGCCAGCTCGTTTGAATGATCGCGGGGAGTCAACTTTATTGCCGTCCTTACTGTCAGAGTCCTTCACGGATAGTGACAGCTTTGCGGCACTATTCTCATTAGCAGGACGCATTTGGACACCAGAGTCGAGCTGATCTTACTTGTTAGATCGTCGAGTCCAGAGGTTGGCATTCTCCATGAGCGGTGAGTTGAGGTGTTGGCGGAAGGGATATCAAGCGAGTGACAGGAGGAGCAGACGCCCGCTATGCTTCATGCAATGCGATCGGTGCTTCGAACGAATGTGCGGATGCGAGCTAGAGGCGACGAACGGGTGCGCTCTGTGTATGCGGTCGAAGTGATAGGTGGTCACGAGCGGGATCGATCAGGGAGGACGTCGTTATGGCTTGCTTTTCATTAATGCGGGCGTAGTTTGGTTTTCGTATAGAGATGTCAGGTGGTTAGTTGGTGCTTTGGTGTCGCTGGCTGGTGATTATCGTGTGGTGAATGCTGTATTTGGGTGTTTTAATATTCAGGAACAAGAATGGTGATCGAAAATGAAGAACTGCGCTGGGCTGGGACCACTGCAGGGTGCTTTCCCCACACTCTCCCACCGAATTGGGAGAAGTCCAAGAACACCAAAAAGAAAAGTCGAGGAGCCTCAATTCTCGTCTCCTCTTCTCTTCTACTATTACAAGACCACCAATCCTAATCATCATCAGCTGTTATCTCGCTCTATCTCCATGAGGCTGGCGATTGCGATGTGTCGGTCGAGAGTATATCACTATCCGCATCTAAAACCATCATTGCGAGGGCCTCCGTGGCTTCCCATGATGTCTTGATGACCTGATTGACGGAACATCTATCTTACCAATATGCCGCTCTCTGCACCAAGGGAGCCTTCGGGTGTCCGTCCAGTAGTCTGGCGTCTTCGACCACCTCTGACATTCTTCTGGCGACGTGGAAGAGAACGAGGGTGGTACTGTGATGACGAGGCATGAAGACAGCACAATGCAGTTTTCACCAGACGTCCGAGAAAGTCGAGTCACTCTCATTGTGCGTGCTCATCTCATCCGTAATCAAGTTCACGTCGCTACAAGATTGATACAATTTTCTCTGGTAATCTGATTCGCAACCGCCTCTTTTATGAGCTGCTGGTAGCGTATGTGGAGCAGGCATTATCTGATTTGCGATCCTTCGTTTTCGAGTTCGCCATGACATCGATGATTGTCCTTACTGACACGCGTTGCAGCCACTACACAGCATCGATGCTTGCTCTCGAGGTGAGCTGCTCGTTTTGGTTGCCCAGTCTCGAGATCTGCAAAAAGGCATCAACCCCGTACCCTTCCAGACTGTGCAGTTCCAGTCCACCGGCCCAGTACTCGGCATAGACCTTACTCATGGGCAAACCCATCCCTAGTTTCATGTTCGGTGGTCTTGATGCTAGTGCTCCCAGAGACGAATCTCTCTTCTTGCCGCCTAATGCTGGCGTCACTTCGTTGACAGTGGCGGCCAGCTCTGGCACCTGTCCAAAGTTCTCGAGCCGTCTGGAACTTCTAGGTCCCTTAGTGAATGAATAGAGGTAAGGGAGCAAGTCTCGTGACACGCCGCCACCACGGTCGGAAATGCGAATCACGACATGTTGCGGTGCCTCGCAGATCAGGACTTCGATTGGTTCCGGCTTTGATGTACTGCCGACGTTGGTCTCCATCACAGCCTGGATGGAATTGCGTAGGAGCTCGCTGATGATGTACTCCAGGTGGCTCAGAACGTACGGGAAGGTGGCATTGGTATGTCCTAGGATTTTGATATCGGGCACCTGTCCTCCGCCGGCTTCTGGCGATCGGCATATGTCCTGCGCGATCTTTCCGCACCGCTCGATTACCTCTTTTGCGTTACATCTCAACAGCACTTCGCCAACGAAGTCATTTTCGGAGCTCGGGCGTGGCACATGCCAAGGTGAATTGAAGGTCTCCGTTAGGGCAAGATGTTGCTCTGCGATGACTCGTCTCGAAATGCGAGCTCGGAGCATGGCTTGCACGAAGGCGTCCATAACGTCGTGCGGCACCAAATCGTGGCATTGTAGGACACCCATCACCAGATTTGGGATGACGGCCAGGTGCTCTCTCAGGCTCTCACTGATGACCTTGCAGAATTGGTCGTTGTCTTCTGGTGATCGGATGGGTGGGACACGGCGGTAGGTCTCGAACGATTTGTAGTAGAGCTCGTAGACTAGCGACAAGTGTGGGTTCATAAGGACAACGTAGGGTAGGCGCTGCATCTCCCGCAGTCGGTGGGCCAGGCGGGTTGGTAGTTCGTTGCGCACATAGTTGGCAGAGCTCAGCAGTCGTGATTCAGTAAGTGTTCGACCGAAGAAGAAGAGCTGTCGTAGACTGATGGGCCGTATTGGCTGCGTCACCCAGCTGTGTTCGTCGTCAGTCATCCCTCGCTCATTGTGACTGCGGGGTTCTCGTACTCATCCAAAGCTGCGGCTGGTCTCCATGGTGGCGGCGACGTAGATGCCGACGATGTCCATCTCGACAGTCCTGGCTGCCAGGATCTCTGTACACGTCCTAGCAGAGATGGCCGTCTAACACATCGCGCCTGTAGCATCTCATGGCATAGCTGCGCTGGTCGCAGGCTATCGATTTCTGTTCGCGTGCCTTTCAAATGACATTGTCGCTGCGCGCATGGGAAGTCGAGCTACTACAGGCTACTGCATGACAGACTGATGACTTCCGATGTAGCGAGGTGTATAGTCGAGGTAAAGAGGGTTCAAGAGGTGTGGGTGAGTGAAGAGGCAGATGCACTGCAGATCATTGTGACTGTGAGGTGCGGATGCGCGCAGTCGTCATTGGCGACTCCGAACTTGCCTCCGATACGAACGACGTGCTGAATGACTTCCAAGTCACTTGTTCCTGCGTTTGATTGTCCCAAACAAGAGCACAAGCTTTAGTCAACGGCAGCTGTGTCCTATGCAAACACTGTCGCCCTCATAAGCAATCCTTAGGCAGCCCTCGCCACTGCCCATAGACTTTGGCTTCGTCAGCGGGCCCCGCGTTCCAGTTGCGCTTTCTCGACACCGCGACTGCCACTACAATTGTTACCGATTGGAATCCCACGCACGCTTCGGGAAGGCAGAAGAATCTGTATCTTTCGGGTAGCCTCTGGCTGTGGCCAGCATGGACAACGTGAGTCCAATATAATCAATCCCGATGAATCTGTCTTTCCGCCCAAGAAAATCGACTGACCAAATGCGGCCGCTCGAGGTCGAGCAGTTGGCCGGTCCTGACATGATGATTGATGGCTATGAACAATTCAATCAACAAGAGAACGATGTTGTTAACATATCCGCCGACGAGCATTCCGAGGATGCCGCCGCTGAGAATATCCTGCGAGCTGACGATTGTATGTTGCCTATGCTGCGGCGTCGAGATGCCATTGCTGATTACTTGACCAGATGAGACCATGAAAGATCACGTCCTGACAGACAAAGAAGGTCTCGAGACCCTCGATGAAACACACAGCACATGGCACATCCAGGGCTGGCGGCAGATGCAGCGCAAAGAGCATGGACCGGTTTTCCAGTGTGGTGGCTCACCATGGCGGATTCTCTTCTTCCCACTCGGCAATCAGGTCGACTGCGCTTCCTTCTACCTCGAACATGGCTACGATGGTGAGCCGCCCGAAGATTGGTATGCCTGCGTTCAATTCGGCCTCGTTTTGTGGAACCCAAAAGACCCGAGTCTGTATCGAGTTCAAAATGCCAACCACCGCTTCAATGCAAAGGAGGGCGACTGGGGATTCACGCGGTTTGTGGAGTTACGCAAAGCATTTCACCAGAAGTGGGAAGAGAGTGACAGGACCCTGGTCGAGAACGACGAAGCCATGGTCACCGCCTACGTCCGCGTCCTCAAAGATCCCACTGGCGTCCTGTGGCACAATTTTGAAGGCTACGATTCCAAGAAGACCACCGGCATGGTAGGCATGAAGAATCAAGGTGCCACGTGTTACCTCAACTCTCTCATACAGTCCTTGTACTTCACAAACGCCTTCCGCAAAGCAGTCTACCAAATACCCACAGAGTCAGAGTCGACAAGGAGCAACAGCGCCTGGACGCTACAAAGGCTGTTCTACCGACTTCAAAAGGACAAGCTTGCAGTCGCCACCACTGAGCTGACCGCATCGTTTGGCTGGGACAGAGGGCAGATCTTCGAGCAACAAGATGTCCAAGAGCTATCACGAATCTTGATGGATGTCCTAGAAAAGAAGATGCAAGGCACGCCAGCCGAGAGGACACTGCCGGACCTGTTCGTTGGGAAGATGAAGACATACATATCGTGCATCAACGTCAACTACGAATCTTCACGGATTGAAGAATTCTGGGACCTCCAGCTGAATGTTCGGGGCAACAAGAATCTCGACGAAAGCTTCCGAGATTATATCCAGGTTGAAACATTAGAAGGCGAGAACAAATACGATGCTGGCGAGCCCCACAAGCTCCAAGACGCTCGGAAAGGCGTCATTTTCGAGAGTTTCCCTCCTGTTCTTCACCTACAACTCAAACGCTTCGAGTACGACATCCAACGAGACGCCATGATGAAAGTCAACGATCGACACGAGTTCCCCGACGAGTTCGATGCGAGCCCGTATTTGTCTGAGGAAGCCAGAGCTAGCACTGATGAGCCTTGGGTATACCAGCTTCACAGTGTCCTGGTCCACAGTGGTGACTTCAACGCGGGTCATTACTACGCTTACCTGAAACCGAGCAAAAGCGGCGACTTCTACAAATTCGATGATGACCGAGTCACAAAGGCTACGTTAAGAGACGTGCTCGAGGAAAACTATGGCGGCGAGTATGCCAATGTGGCCAACGGCGGCATCGGCCAAAGACAACCATATATGCGTGGTTACTCGACTAAGCGCTCGATGAATGCCTACATGTTGGTCTATATCCGAAGAAGTCGACTCGATCAGGTCTTCATTAATGTAGAAGAGAACGACATTCCGTCTCACATCGAGCAGCGGATAACAGAAGAGCAGGCTGAGCTGGCGCGAAAGAAGAAGGAGCGTGAAGAGCAGCACCTTTACCTTCATGTCGGCTTGATTACCGAGAAGTCGTTCAAGACCCATACTGGTTTCGACTTGACGAATTACGAAACCGATGCTGGTGAGAGCTACGCTCCGACCGTGCATCGGTTACTCAAGACTTCAAAGGTCAGCGACTTCGCGGCCAGTGTAGCAGAAGATCTGGGTGTGGATGCTGATCAAGTCCGATTCTGGTCGATGGTAGGACGACAAAATAAGACCAATCGACCCGATCAGCCCATTCGAGAAAACGACATCACCATGCAAGAAGCCACAGACAAGTACGGATCAAGGGGAAAGCCTTTCTATGTATGGGCCGAGAGCTATCCACGATCAGAAGATGGTCAAGTTCACTTCCCAGATCCCAACCCTACCAGCCCGAACTGTCAGATATTGGTTTTCCTGAAGTACTTCGACGTCCGGAATCAGACTCTCGCCGGTGTCGGCCATGTCTATGTCCGTAAGAACGACAAGGTGGCCGATATTGCACCTCAAATCAACGCTCTGATGCAATGGGACTCGAGTACGCCGTTACTGCTCTTCGAAGAGATCAAAGCCGCGATGATTGAAGCAATGAAACCTAAGCAGACATTCCATCAATCGGAAATTCAGGACGGCGATATCATTTGCTTCCAGCAGAATTTCTCGGAGTCAGATCAACCTGCTGTTGCATACACAGACGCCCGGCAGTACTACGACTTTCTCCTCAATAGAACGAGCATTGCATTCCATCCACGGCCCGGCCTCGATGGCGACGTCTTTACCTTGACTTTGAGCAAGAAGATGACCTACGATCAAATGTCGGCCAAGGTCGCGGAACATCTGCGGATAGATCCTACACATCTGCGCTTTGCGACAGTCAACACATCGACGAATAAGCCCAAGGCATGGGTCAAGCGGAATCTCAACCAAACGCTCAACCAAATATTCCACGCGCAATACTCGACTTACGGCGGCTACTCAACACATCGATCCGACGTATTATACTACGAAGTCCTCGAAACAAGTCTTGCCGATTTCGAAACCAAGAAAACCATGAAGGTCTCATGGCTTAGCGAAGGCATCAACAAAGAGGTATGTGCATTCACCAAACTCTGCTTCCCTGACTGACAACACCAGGAACTCTTCGAAGTGCTCGTCCCGAAGAACGGCACTATTGGTGACCTGATCACCGGACTAGCCCGAAAACTCAATCTCGACGACGCTAATGCCCGGTACATCCGTGTTTTCGAAGTACACAGCGCCCGAATACACAAAGAACTCGCCGAAGACTTCAACGTGGTTGGCATCAACGAATTCACCACTCTCTACGCCGAACGAATACCCGACGACGAACTCAATGCCACCGAGAACGATCGAATGATCTACTGCTACCACTTCGATAAAGAGTCCAACAAGCCTCACGGCGTGCCCTTCAAGTTCTTCCTGAAACCTGGCGAGAAGACCTCTGAGATGAGGGAACGAATCAGTAAGAGGACGGGGATCAAAGGGAAGTTGTTGGCAAATATCAAGTTCGCGATCGTGCCAAGAGGGGCGTATGCCAAGCCGAAGTACCTTGAGGAGGAAGATGTGCCATTGGACGTGGTTGGGGAGGGAAGCGTGGGCGAGGAGTTGCTTGGACTGGACCACGTGTCGAAAGCGCCGAAGAGTCTGTGGTCGAGAGCTGAAGGCATGTTCATCCGGTAGACACGGTGCTGCAGCTTCGAGGTACCTGAGACAGGTGGACGGCAAGTGCGTCCGAGAAAGAGGCAGGTCCGAGCGGGCAAGAAGCCAGCATCTGTAAGCTAGCATAGGCACATTGGGCAGGCAAAAGAGCACTGACTGCCGCAGGCCGCTTGGAGTGAGATTTCCTCGACAGGCAAGCAGGATGGTAAGCTCATGCATCAATAGGGCATATACACAGATAAGACGCAGCGATTCAATGGACAAAAAGCTCTAGATGGATCACCACCAGTACCGACTTCAATTAGCACCGCATGCCACATTTTCATGATCGGATTGCCTCTTCGGAACATGCTTCAGGCAAACCTAATCTCGACCCAATTGACTCGTCCCATTAGGAGCTCTTCTTTGGCAATGGGAATTGCATGGTCTCGGGCGCTTGGGCGGTATTCGAATAAGTTGGCTTCTGCCTTCGGGAATGGTAATTGCTTCGGGACGTTTTCTTTGTTTGATTTTGCAGCTGTAGAAGGACGCAGTATGGGTGAGTACTGACCCGCGGCTCCTCGTCCTCAGCAGATGGCTTCGCCCCATGCGCTTAAAAGCGCGAACGTGCCCCTTGAGAGAAATCTCCTCTCTCTCCCTCCTCACCGAGTAGCCACACTCTCTGGCGGCTTCATCACACCGCAACATGTCAGCGAGGTCCAGTGCAATGGCTTCTCGGAACACTTTGGCTAACATCGTCTCAGATATCGATACCAGCACTCGGTTCATCAACAGCAACGCCAAGCATGTCTCTCGAACCCTGGGAGCGTCCCTTTCCGGGTCTGGTGCGAGCCGGAAGAGATAGCGACGGCATTCCCACTCGACGACGCACCACACACGAGATTGTCATTCACGACGCGTTGGTCCGTTCGAGACGCAAGAACGTGGATCTCGAAGCTACTGTTGCAGACTTGAGGAAGACGATCGACGAGTTGACGAGGACGAATGACGAGTTGAAGAAGGAGAAAGCCGAGCTGAAGACGATGAACGAGGGCTTGCGGGCAACGAACAACTGCTTGAAGGAGGTCGGTCAAAGCTTCGAGAGGATTTATGTCGATGCTGAAGAGGAGATGCAGGGTTTGCGGACGGAGCTTGATAGTCTGCGTGAGGGTTGGAACGCCGTGAAGAGGGCGGTGCAAATGCACGAGTAATGGTCGGAAACGTCGAGAAGGCGGGTATGGTCATTCGAGGATGCCGAGGACCAAGTGGTGGTTTTGCGGAAGGAGCTGGATAGGTTGCGTGCTGGGTATAACGTAATAGCTGGGGTGGTGCAGAGATGTGGGTGGGATTTGGCAAGGCTGTGCAGGTGTTGATTCATTTCTGAAGGTCTCGGATGCATGGTCGACATTGAGATAACGTGTGTAGTATAGGTGTGATGGGTCTCGGAAGCTCTGATATGTATTGGTGTCTTCGTTTCCCAGTTCGGTACACGGTGATTGTTCCAGACCACTTCGTTCGTGTCCAGCGGGGAATTTGATTGTATATATACACACCTGCAGCGCTCTCCTCCTGTTCCTTTCTTGTCACTATTTACTTGCCCACCAGAAAGCCGACCTGCCATTCAGTTCAGCATTATCCGGCTCGCCAACGTACAGACATTGATTCTGTCTTAGGAAGTCACTGAGTCTAGCTTGTACCGACCCGTGCCAAGCAGGTGAGAGAATTGCACTCCCTTAGTCGACCTTCTGTGAGCATCTGACTAACAAGCCTGCAGAATCCAACAGCTTCCGTCCTCCATCCCCCAGCAACCCCGACCATGTCCCAGTTCTCAATCCCGCGGGCCCACGCCGGCGCTCACCGCGCCAGAAGATCCCCTGAAACCCCAGCAGCTCCACGACACGCACATGCACACCGCAACACAACACCGCTGACCGAATTGAACAACCTGCGGAACAAGGTGAAGGATCTGGAGGCCAAAAACAAGACGTTGGCGGCCCGGGTCGAGGAGATGACCAAGCGATACAGAGAGCTGTGGGGGAAGTATGAGGACAAGAAGGGGCTTCTGACTGCCGCGCAGAAGAAATTGGGTGGGGTGGAGGAGGAGCTGAGGAGGTTGAGGGAGAGGTGGAGTGCGGTGAAGAAGTTGATGTAGGGTGGGGGGGTGGTGTTGGGGTGTTTGAGGGTGTGATGATCCAGCTTTGGGGCCTTGAACGTAGAGATGATTTGAGAGAGGGTGCAATGATGCCGTGATGGGCTCAGAAGAGTGTGCTGTGTATTGGTGCATCACTTTGCTAGCTGGTACGCTCCGCTGCTCCGTGCCAATTTCCTTGCTTCGCTTTCTGGTAGGCGATGTGTCCTAGAAGACTTTGATAGATTTTCATCCCAGTCCTTGCTGATCTAGTGCACAGTGAGCGATTCCGGGACTTTCTCGGCCTCGTCCTGCACCAAGGAAGTGGACATGATCGGTCTCGGGAGGCTTCGATATCTTAAGATCGACCCTTCCCAATGTGGCCACACTGTGACCGCTCTGGGCAACTTTCTTTGTCTCGGCCTGTGGGGAACGATGCGTCTCGGGACACTTCGATAGATCTTGATCTCAACCACTTCTGATCAAGTATACAGTGAATGTTCCTGGGTCGCTCTCTCGGTCTCGTCCTGTGGGAAATGATAGGTCTCGGAACGCTTCAATGTATTTCGAGATAAACCTTTCCCAATCTGGTACGCTGTAATTGCCCTGGGCCAGGTTCTTCATCTTCCGGATGAAGCGATGGGGTCAAAACTCACTTGCGACCCTGGATCTCTTCCCACTCCTCGCTCATTCTTTTTCATTCCTTCCGAAGCCGCCAGTCACACGGATCTGCCTGCGAGCCCCCAACCCGCCGGTATTGAGTGTGTATTCGACGAAGTGCTCTGACCATCATTACCAACCCCTAGTCAGTAAAAAAGAGAGTGTTAGTGTGGCCCCAAGCACTTATCATTCCCGACTAAGACACTGTCAGACACAAGATAGCTGTCGACTTCGCCAGTGTATCGACAGCTGCTATGCATCCTGACTTCACTCGCAGGCAACGGCGCGACGGTCAGCCTTTCCGGCAGTTGTCAGGCGGGCGGTTGTTCGGTGCTACTCCCCTACGATGGAGCGACGCAGAGTATGATGCCGTTAGGGAAGGATTGATGGCCGCGAACAGGGTGACCCAGAACCGTGACGACACAATCAGACGCGGGGAGGCTACCAACGAAGACCTGCGTCGCCAGAATGGCGAATTGGACGCCAAGTGCAGGGAGTTGACCAAGCAATGCACCGACCTTCGTGAAGAGTGTGACGCCAAGGCCAAGGAATTTTCAGAGCTTCGCAATACACATGAATCAAAGACCCAGGAGTTGGCCCAGCTCCTTCGGCAGTACGAACACAAGAACGAGCTTCTGGCTGCTAGTGAGCGGAGAGTGCAGGCGATGCAGGAAGTGTGGAATGCAGCGGATAGGTCGATGCGGGCATTTGAGTGAGCCTTGTGGGAGTAGGAAAATGGATGATGGACGGATGGGCCTAAGCTTGTTGGTGGAATCGTGGGGCTTGCTGGAGTGCCATTAATGATTGTTCAGGACTTGTTGACTATGGATTCGACGGCTGGAGATGGCTTTGCTCCTTGTCACATGGCAGTGCTATCAGATAGCTTGGGTGCCAGCCTAGTGGTGACTGCGCGCAGCACCAGAATGCCGGCACGGTGTTATGCCCGGCATTTTGTAGCGGGACACAGTCAGAGAAGTGCCTATCGGAATTCTTCGCGTATTTTCTGGCGATCGCGTCTGCTGCAGATACAAGGAGCGTGCTCCTTCGGGACAGAAGCATGAGGCAGTGAGGTGCAGAACAAGGCAGACCGCCTGCAGTGGTGCTCGAGCACCCCAGCCAATCAATGCCCATACACGCAATCCTTGGCGAGGCATTCACTCCACTCAAGCACAACACGTCAACGTCTGGCGTTGCTGGTGCTCTCGTCCCATTGACTTTGGTCATCGTTGGAATTGTTGACCTCGCGCTGTACGCATCGCAGTGTAGGACGCGGCACGTAGCTGGGCGCTTTTCGTGCGGCGCCATGGCTTCTGTGCAGTATCGATCCTGCAGTACGCCTTTGCCACCCTCTCAAAGCCTGTTCAACGGACGTGATGAGCCTAGGAAACGCGTCGGGGCACCGTGGTGATACCTCTGTTAGATGGGTGCAGGTCGGTGAGGGCGTCGCCAAGATGAACTATGGTCAACAATAGATCTGCCACTTGACGAAGATGGGCTGCCATCGTACTGACGAATCAAACATTGTCGCCCAAGTCGATTTTTGAGGAAGCTGAACGCTCTACTGAATTACTGGAGGCGACTAAGGACGATAAGCACGCGTAAGTAAGTTTGAAGCAGTCGATTTGTCCCATCCCTGACTTTGAAACGACTTTGGCTGCTGTTGTCAAGATTCCGAAGCGTTGCGTGAGTTGTGGGCATCGTCAGGCTGTGGGAGAACTGAATAGTTGGACGACGCCTAGAGTCCGGCGCCATGAGCGCCGTGTCAACTTGCGATGCCCTTCCGACTGGTGACTTGCACCCTATCCGAGGTTCGTCCCCGTCCTGGTAGCATTTCAACCGGATTTGGCGCAGATGCCACAGGAGCTGAAGTCTCCGTCCATGCCCGGCACTAGAATAACGTATACTGGTCACTTGTCACTTGCCGTGGCTACTCACAGATTAACACTTGCTTCCATGGCCAACGGCAGCTATGCCTTCTCTGGTCGCGCCAAGAGCTTCAGAGTCGCGACTGCAGGCATCCACGTCGACCTCGTCTCGCTCTTTCTTCGATTTACAACATTCTTCAAAGCTTTCTTGCGATAGAAAACGCTGTCTTTTCGCCAACGTTGATTGAGACGACACCTCGGTTTTTACCGTGACTTGGATGGTAATTGACTTTCTCTTCGCTACTGACTGCTTTACTGATTGTATTATTAGCTGGGCGCCCCAGTCAGCAGACGCAATGGTTATGATGGATCGCCTCGGGAAGTCGAAGTTGGTAAAGCCAGCGAGACGGCAAAATTCAACAAACGACACGTTCAATTTCGGTATGCTGCTATCATTACATGTTGTCGATGTACATGGCGTTCCTATCTGCCTGCCCTCGAACCCATCCCGCTGTCAATGTCCCGAATGTCCATCGTAGTCCGCACCCGTGCGACAGTCTGACTGACCCTCATTGCTTAGCTGCACCTCCTACACCTCCAATGGCCTCCTTTCAGACCACCGGCATCGCTGCTCAGACATGCGATACAAACAACCAAGATCATAAAGCTTCTCAGCCGAGCACAGGGTCTGCGTCAGCCAGCAAAGGTAGCCCCCAAGTAGCCCAGCAGCTAGACTCGCTTGCTGATACGTTCCAAGGAGCCTACAGCACCAATACGAATGCGCCCTCTCCAAGCTCAAGCACTTCCAACACACCACTCGGCATGACACGAACCATGCTCAGATTCCGCAAGCACAAGCAACCGTCTGCTGGCACCTCTATTCCACAGCTACCTCTACCTTCTATGAGCACCAGCGAATCGAGTGGTCAATTCACCAATGATTCGACACAGACTATGCAGGCGCAAGGCGACGCGATGGACATCAACGTGTCAGGACCGACAATTGTCTCACAGCAGCCGATTGCATTCGGTCTGACATCGTTGGCCCCAAAAGTCCCAACCTCCAACGACACTCTTCCGTCATCTGCTCCGGTGGCTACCAATAATTCTGCCCCTTCCACTGCTGCTGGCGGTCCTTTCCTGCCGAACAATGTCGCCGTCGGCTCTCACCTACCTGGCTTGGCACATCCGAAGCAACTCAAAGCTACAACATGTCACACCCAACACCACGAGGACCTGGCGTCATGTTCCCGTCAGCAGAGATTCCACAGTCGATCGAAACGCACATGAGTGAAGCTCAGCCATTCCTGGACGACACTTCGACTAAGCCCGCCTTCTCCTTCACCTTGAACCAGAACAGCTCGACTCCTGCGACCAGTCAACACTTCCCTGACATTCACCCTGTTCCGACCGGTAGCTTCGAGGGCACTGATAACAATATACGACCTGCGGGCAATCGCGCTGTCAACTGGTCCATTCCTCCATACAGTAGCTTTGGCGTGCCTCACGCCGAGGCCGGCTCTCAGCCTGGTGCCGACGTTGACATGGAGGAGCTGACCCGACAGCATGTCAAGAATACTTTTGATGTAATCGAGCAAGAGCTTTCGTCTGTTCTGAAAACCGTCAACGCTCACGGCCAGGCCATAAACGAGAACCATAACCAGATCGAGCTTCAGGGTCGTGAACTCACGAAGCAGGAGTCTGCAAGAGTGATCATGAACGCGAGCATCAACGCTGTGAGGTTTGACCTCGACGATCTGAAGGTCGAGCTGGCGACCAAAGACAAGCAGCGAGCAGCCAGAGAAAAGCAGCAAGCGTTACAAAACGAAGAACAGCTATCAGAAGCTGCAGCTCTGAAGTCCAGAATCGACAACTTGGGAGTGGCGGCTTCAGTCTTCCAGTTCAATCACGAGGTTCACCACGGCTTTCGCGTCCAGCAAGAAGCATTCAACAGCGCCCAGAACTCACGTCTGACTACTCTCGAATCATCAAAGACTTCCGCGTCTATAGCTATCAACAAGCTCGAGCGCGACTCGGCTATGCAAGAGCAAGCGAGAGTCGCACGCGAGAGAAAAGATCGTACCCTTCATCTCCGAGTTCTTGAACTGGAAACCAAGCTAGCGTCCGAGACGAATGCTCGAATTGCACTTGAGGGCAAGGTGGCCTCTGTGGAGAATGCAATCAAAATCGAGGAGGCTGCGAGACTCGCGCTCGAGGCCGACTTCGCACTCCACAAGAGATCGAGCATCAATGATCGGCGACAGTTCGAGCATGACTTGGCTGCCGAGAAGGATGGGCGGCTCGAGCTGGAGGATGCGAGATCCGATCTGGAGGCTGATATTGCTGTGCTGAAGGATGCCCAGATTTCGAATGAGAGATCGATCACCAAGGTCGTCCGACAGGTTGCGACTGCCAACGATGGCACGAGTGACGTCCATCAAGAGCTGGCGACCCTCAAGAGCGATGTTGCGGTCATGACTCGCGAGCAAAATGAACTCAAACAACTTCGGGCCTCGTTCATCAACGCCAGACTCGCTCAAGCAACCATCATCGGCAATCTTAACATCGTCATGCGCAAAGGAGACGCCATCGAGAACAGAAGTCCAGATCTAAGTTGCCAGATCGAAGCGAAGCTCTCCAACTGCAAAAGCTTGTCACGTCTGGACGAATTACTCGGTGTCAAGTCGGCCTCGCACTTCCGGCAAATCTTCCAATTTCCACAGGCGGTGCTGGCAAAGGTGTACCGCTTTACGCGAGCTCATTTGCAACGTTCAAGCGGCGAAAAAATCGTCATGGAAGGCGCTGATCCAGCACAGTTCCAGGAGTGGGTCGAGAGTGAGGCCATTGCTGAGTCTGTGCTGTTGCGCGCTGCGATCGATATTGTGGTCACCACGGACGCTGCAGTCGCTGATCGCTGGCGTAAGGAGGGCAAGAGTGTTGCAAAGGGCTTGGACAACGCTTCAATTGCGACGTCCGGTGTCCTCAGCTTCATCTAAGGCCACAGGTGAGTGAGTGTGATGAGCGAGCCGCTGTTGCTACGCTGATGCGCGAGGGCGCATGGTCCATAAGTATTTGTCACTCTCGTACCGAGTCTCGAGGCTGGACTTGCGAGCGAGGTCTCACTATAGTACCGAGGCTCGAGGCCGCATGCTCTTCGAATAATCTCGAATCTTAAGGACATGAAGGACGACGAAGCGCTTTAGAGGGGCGCTGACATACACGAGCTTACGCGCAGTCTTTCACAGATGTAATGAATGAATGAATTTGCAGCCGTGAGACCGTGCAGCATTATCATGCCTGTATTAGATAATCCGAGTTCGATAACCTTTAAATTGCTGCTCGCGCGTCGTCTTTTGTTCATTATAATATACTGTCGCGTGTATTCTCCTTCATCCGCAACCTCTCCTTCATCCGCAACCTTTGCTTCATCCGCAACAAAATAAAAAAGATGATGCGGTAGCAACGTCCTTCCACCGACGCCTTTAGCCGGCAAGGAAGAGATAAAACCACCTAGAGGTGAGGCTGAAGATGCCACAAGCGCGAAGAGATCCCAAAGATAGCCAGCAACTCGTAACCACCTCCCACTTGATGTGATAATCGTAGAACATTGACTTACGCCATTCCACCAGACCCTTGTTCTTAGTGGCGGCCGCAGGTGCAAGGGAACATCACTGCCCTCTTTCAGATGAAGGACGGAGCCTCCACCAGGAACCGAGCGCTCGCGCAAGGACGAATACCCTTCAAACTCCCTCGCTTGACAACTGCTACCATTGTCAAGTGAAGAACTTGAAACGGGAAGACACTCACAACTCCAATCTTGCAACTCTCGAACGGTGCCAAGATCGCCCTACTTCACCTGAACGCTTCCACATACATCCACAACGAGAAGAGAGCCCTGTTACCAGGCACTCCGCAGAGCAGGCGTCAATGCCCACTTGCCTGCGGTTAAGTCTCGCTGTGTATGTACGTGTTGGTGTTAGGTGAGGTAGGGATGGATCCTAGCGGTGTTGACGAGGGTTGCGGTCATGGAGGGACGGTGTATTCGTTCGACAAGCATGAGACAACTCGGCACCTTTTTGGATTTTCCTTATCACGGGAATTTTGGTGTGTGTTTTGATTCAAGTTTTTGGCGTTTGATTGATAAAGCTTCGAAGGCTGGAGGTCCTTCAGGTGAAGTTCGAAGTGAGTAGTCGCAGAGTGAGGCGTCGGTGTTGAACTTGGGAAATATGTGCCGTCATGTTCGTCACTTGGGGAAACGAGAATCGGTTTCGCGAGGCTTTGCCCAGCCCAGGCTGAGCAATGCGCGGACGCATTGAGTGTACCCTCAAGCACAACAGCATCGCTCCGCGAATATCCCCCAGCCCAGAACTCGTTGCATACGGCCCGCATCACCATCCGTTCCAGCTTCGTCCAAGCACTCTGTCTCTGCCGTTGTGGCTCATGACGGAGAGTCCATTACCCTCTGCTTGCGCCACCAGCCCGGGCGGTCGTCCTCGCTGTCCGATGCATATGTGACTGCGCTAGACTCGGCGTCGTCTGTCACATCAGACAGTGCTGAGTCCTTGACCGGGCCCCTATGCTGTCCATATCCGCAATGCTTGGCACGCGGGTTCGTCTTGAGTGGCTTCAAACCGCCTCGAACCAGCTTAACTTGCCTACTCAGAACGCCGATCGAATGGCGGACGGCTTTAGTGCAGCCTTTGTATTCGCCAGACATGTAACAACACGACCAGTCGAAGTGCTCTGGACCGCTCCTCATCATTTCAAATATTTTCGCAGCGTCGATACGTAGATCGCGAACCAATTCATCTTCGAAGTAGAGATCACCCGGATGATATTCGCAGCCGGCAGCCTTTTGGTCATTAATATTGAAGACGGCACCGCAACAGCTGCAATTCTCCAAATGGATGGTAGCATCAACTTCAACGACGGGAGCCTCGTGGTCAGCTTCGTAGGCAGCCATTTTGACACGGTATTCCGCCAACCTCTTCTGATATTGCCCTTCCCAGACCTGTGGACGATTACTTGAGGCCGTAATAAAGGAAGAGGAAGATGGACTCACAACCTTCTCAGCCTGTGGCATTGTTTGCCATATGCGGGTGCCCTCAGCGGCGACCTCCGGAGACGTGGCCGCGACACCGAGGGATCTGGCAATATGACAACGAGCACTTTGCATGTAGAGGGCGTAAGGCGCTTTTGGGCGCCGAGGGACTTGTCCTTTGAAGCGCTTGGATGTTACTGGAGCTGGGGTTGCATCGTAGTCTGACTTGCGCTTCTTCGGGTCCGTCTTCAGATTGGCGGTTGACGTGCTCGGTGGCTTGAGCGTCACAGACAATATGTTCCCAGCGTAGACGGACGTGTGCAAGTTGTGGTACAAGTCATAGTCCGCCGAGCACATCAGATTAATCGCTTGGATCAGTGTGCCCTGCTCTACACATTCAAGGTGTTGCCGTAATTCGTCGACGGACATGATGGTTAGCTGCAACTGTAAGTGTATCATTCACGTCAATAGCCAGCGTATGTGAACTTGAAGTGACCGAGACTCTTGTTGTCTATGTAGCTGGACATGGACGGATGGACACCCTGAATCGGTCTGAAACCGAACGTGTAAACAGCCCTGGAGTGAATGAACGCATTGTCCTCGGGTCCCGTACAACTGACACTTGCGCTAATGGCCGGACAGGATGACCCTTTTGTGCTAGGCAATCGGCTTAAGAACTTCATCTCGAACCCTCGTCCTCTCGTGCTTTTTGACGAAGTGTGCCGGGACTCATGGACACAACTGCCTTGCGAACAAACTGAACAGATGCTTTGGCTTATTGCAAGGTTTACGAATGAATGCAATCATGCTGTAGTCTTCGGACTGAGAGGTCGTCACCATCGAGTGCCAGGCTATGAACTCGTTCTGGTCCTCTATTTCCAGTGCCATCTGGGATATCGCATTGTCCTTCTCATACCTCCCAGGGCCGAGCGCCACGATCTTCGACTTCCAAGTTCGCGTTCGAGAGTTTAAGACCCATTCGTTGCAGACGGGCTTGCTCAATCGGTCGACCCGTTGAATGACCGCTTCGTCTCAGGCAACCCTCAGTTCTACCGTTCTTGTCACAGCAATCCCAATTGTAGCCCTCTGTAAGATCGGCCTTGAGATCATCGCTGTCGATTTCGCCAAAGTGGTCCTCTTCATGGTCCGCCCAGAAGTCCTCCTCGTCGTCGTCGCGCGCTTCAAGATGACCTGGATGGTACTGGCAGGGTGCGTCTTGGTCGTCGCCGGCCACGAAGGGTACACCGCAATTGCTGCAATTGGCGGCCACAGGCTTCACCCGTTTGGTCGTGTTCGATGGTCCAGCAGCAGTGTCATCTGATTTGCGTTTCTTGGAGGACTCTAGCTGATCTGTCGACGGCATATCCGGTCGAGCATCAAAGGAATTCTGCTCTTCCATTGGATAAATTGCCTTGTGCAGCTTTCGGTGAAATAGAGGATTCCACTCGCAATGGTACCTGAGCGCTTCGACCAAAAGATCCTGGTCTTGACGCTCAAGGTCTCGAATCACCTCTGACAGAAACATGCCGCTTAGTTGTGATAAAGCGCTTTCAATGCACGACGGTGGAGATCCTATCAGCTGGCACAGCCGACTGCTGTATGATCTGCGCAGTAGGCAAGCCTGAGAGGGTTTCCAGTGAGTTTCCTCCCCCAGAGGCGCGTAGGATCATGGAAGAAACGCGTCAATGTTGCACGCCGTAATGTTCGTGCGTGCACTAGTGGTCCAAGACCCAGACCGTACGCCTCGACGATTATTGACGTGCTGTGGTTTGCGACCAGTCTCGACACATCATCGCGCTTGCCTTCACCATGTTGCCGCAAGTCATACCATGGTTCGCCCGAGCAGACTCAATCGCTGCTGCCATCGCGCGGCTTGTTGTTTCATTGGTCTGTTCCAACGGACACTTACCAACATTATAGCCCCTTGCCGAATCGCTCAAGAGTTGCGATGGACGTGCGACTTCCCGCAGTCGAAGCTAGTATGCAAATGTCTTCCTGCTCAAGAGAATTGGCAATCGTTCACTGCACATACGCGATGAATATGCCAGGGCAACACTTCTCGCCCTTGAAGCTCTTGCGTGGGACCCGACAGACGCCCTGTTTTTGAGAACCTTCACGGCGCAGCTCCCCAGCACGAGTGACTGAAGCGCCGTACACAGCTTACTCGATTGCTGAGTCTCGCGACTCGACTTCAGGTACCTAGACTCAAACATTCAAAAAACAGTATACCTACCTAAGTCCGTCCTGGGAAGTAAGCCGGTGGTCAAGATTTGCTTCGACACTTGGAGATGTCACATTCTGTACCCAGGTAAGGTTTTGCCCACGATCAAGTGGCTTAAAGGCGATGCAACGCCCAGAAAAGTCTGTCGGATCAGCACACCACGGTGCCCTAAGATCGTCGGCTGTTGAGCCATGCATTCGCTAAACATTGTTCCGAAGTGCTACTGGCGCAGACAAGCATTAAAATTGATGCTTAGCCTAGCTGCTTATTTCATCAGGAACGATTCAATGTAGCATGCTGACCGTTGAATCTTTGAATAGCAGCGCCGTGTCCCTGCTCTGGCCCGCGGAGGCGGCTGAGCGGGACGCACGTACAGCTATGATCAGGGTGGCGTCGAAGCCACTATCGACTCGTCTCGACGGAGGACAACGTGTTGTCCATCCCTCCCATATACTTGCCACGTGAAGTGCTAGATATTGCGGCTCTAGACAACAGATCTGCAGTCGATGCAACGTTTTCCACCGGGATGCTACTCGTCAGACGGAAATGCGGCTCTCGGGGGCCTGGGGTACGGGGAGAACGCGTCATTGCCCCACGGCTACACCCACTCCTCCGCATCTGAATGCTAAATTGATTGTGTATAAAGTCTGAAGGGACGGGCAAAGCGGGCGAACAATCAGCTTCTCAACTCGACTCCCACCGCCCTTCCAGCAATATGGCTTCATCCGAGATCAAGCACGGTCAAGAACCGGAACTTCACCACTCGTACGTTCACGATGAGAAGACATTCGGTCGAAATGACCCGGAAGTCGATCAATCAGCTGTGTATGCTGAGAAGGCGGGTGTCGTCGACTACAAGGCCGACGCGATCGAAGCCGAGAATGCTGAACATCGCATGACGGTGTTGCAAGCAGTCAAGGCATACCCTATGGCGTCGTTCTGGGCGTTCGTTATGTCATGTACGATTGTATGGCGAACCACTCTTTCTTGAATGGTAGCATGCTAACCATTCCAGATCATGGAATCGTACGATGTCTTCTTGATTGGCAACTTCGTTGCCCTACCTGCCTTCGAGCAGAAGTATGGAGTCCACGACCTCGCAAAGGACGAATATGTTATTGTAACGAAGTGGCAATCAGCACTCCAGATTTCTGGCCAACTCGGTGCTCTCATCGGAGTCTTCCTGGCCGGACCGTTGACAAGTCGTATCGGCTACCGCTGGGCAACAATCACCGGACTGATGTTCCTCAATGCGTTCATCTTGTGAGTCCTTTCCAACGTTATGAAAGCCCGTCCAGTGCTTCTTGAGATGTCGTTGGTAGATGGTCTGCGTGGGAACATGCTAACAATTGCCTAGCATCTTCTTCTTTGCTAACTCAATGCCTGTCATCTTTGCGGCTCAAATTCTCGAAGGATTGCCGTGGGGCATCTTCATCGCCAATGCACCGGCGTACTGTAGTGAGATCGTCCCAATCAAGCTCCGAGCTCCAGCAACTCAGATGCTGCAAATGTTCTGGGCTATAGGATCCATCATCGTTGGTGGTGTTACGTACCGCTACAACACTGTCGATGGCCCGAGTGCCTACAAAGTTCCGATCGCCTTGCAATGGATTTTCCCAACGCCCTTGGCTATTCTCATCTTCCTCGCCCCAGAGTCACCCTGGTGGTTAGTCCGCAAGGGCAGAATGGAAGAAGCCGCAAAATCTGTTGCTCGCCTTGGTCGTAAGACCGCACTGAACACAACGGAGACAGTGGCCATGATGCGTCGTGTTATTGCCATGGAGACAACCGAAGAGCAGCCAAGTTACGTGGAATTGTTCAAGGGCACCGACCTCCGACGCACGCTCATTGTTTGTGGTGTTTACGCTGCGCAGAACCTTACGGGCAATTTGATCGCCAACCAGGCAGTGTACTTCTTCAGACAGGCCGGTGTTGCGACCAATACCGCATTCGCTCTCGGACTCATCACATCCGCGCTTCAATGGATTTTCGTCATGCTCTCCTGGATTCTCACATCGTACTTCGGACGCCGCTCGATCTACCTGTGGGGCTCTGCCGCCAACACAATCTTGCTGGTCGCACTTGGGGTAGCAGCTTCTGTGGGTGGAGGGGCTTCAGCATCGCTTGCGCAAGCTGCCCTTGGACTGATTGTCTCGGTGCTGTTCACGCTGGGCCCGGCGCCAGCATCCTGGGTCATCATTGGCGAGACATCCGCTATTCGACTTCGACCACTCACTACTGGTATTGGGCGTGCTACCTACTATATCGTCGAGATTCCGTGTATTTTCCTTGCATCGTGGATGCTCAACCCAACTGGCGGAGATCGTGAGTCCATCTGCTTCTACATGTCATCGTTCACCTTACTTACAGCATACAGTCGGCGGCAAATGCGGCTACGTGTGGGCTGGTACAGGCCTATTTTGTCTCATCGTCGCGTACTTTGAGCTTCCCGAGATGAGAGGACGGTCTTACCGAGAAATCGACATCTTGTTCCGACGCAAGGTCCCTGCTCGGAAGTGGAAGAAGTCGGACATCGATGTCAATGATGATGAGTAGTGGCAGAGGCCCTCGGTATGCACCTTCCATCAAATTTGGACGCAAGCATAGTTTGAAAGCTGCTTGTCCCTATATTTAGTCAAAAGACAGGCGTCGAGTCAGTCAAGACACGTGATCCAGCCGTAAATAAATATATGCCCCTGCATAAGGCTGTCGCGACCTTCCCCTCACTTCCACCTTGGCCTCACTCCTGCTCCACGTCATGATCCGGGGTACGCTGTATGATGCTGATAACGAGGCATGCACAAATCAAGCCGCGGAGTTCTGCGTGAAAGCATGACCGCGCGAGCCTGTGATCGTTTGAGGCACAATGATGCAGAGGCCCAGCTTGAGAGCTTAGCATCTGACGTCGATCCTCCTGTTTCCCTATAACACTGCATGGCTTCGTGCTAAGAGCATTCAAAGATTACTGATTACGGCAGACACGTCCTCGACGAGTGCAAGTCCCTCGCGACATAGCAAATTCGCAGCTGCCACATTATAGTCATGGGCAAGAAGCGCGTCCTCGTCTCCTATGGCGTCGACATTGATGCCGTTGCCGGCTGGCTAGGCAGCGTATGCCTCCACACCTCCTCCCAGACCCCTACCTCATGCCATGTTCCCTCTAACCATTGCTCAAACTTCTAGTACGGCGGCGAGGACTCCACAAACGACATCGCCCGCGGCATGTTCGCCGGCACCCTAGGTGTCCGCCGCCTCCTCAAACTCTTCACAAAGTACAACATTCGCAGCACGTGGTTCATCCCCGGGCACTCCCTCGAGACCTTTCCCGAAGAGTGTGCGATGATCCGCGACGACCCGCTGGGCCACGAGATCGGCCTGCACGGCTACTCGCACGAGAACCCCGTCGACATGTCTCTCGAACAGCAAAGCGATGTGTTGGCCAAGACTTACTCCATGCTAAGTGAGTTTTGTGGCAAGCCGCCGAGGGGCAGCGTAGCTCCCTGGTGGGAGGTAAGTCGGGAGGCGACGGACTTGTTGCTATCGTATGGGATCGAGTACGACCACAGCATGAGCCATCACGACTGTCAAGCCTACTACTTACGGACGGGTGACGAGTGGACGAAGATCGACTACAAGAAGAAGGCAGAGGAGTGGATGAAACCCTTGGTGAGTGGTACTTGCTATGTAGCGCGCCAACGGACCGCTATGCTAACAGACATGGTCAGATCAAAGGCCGCCCAACGGGATTAGTTGAAATCCCCGCAAGCTGGTATATCGACGACCTGCCACCCATGATGTTCATCAAGAAAGCACCCAACTCACACGGGTGGGTGAATCCGCGTGATGTCGAGCAGCTATGGATGGATCACTTCGACTACTTCTACCGCGAATACGACGAATTCATCTTTCCGATGACTATTCACCCGGATGTTAGCGGCCGGCCGCATGTGCTGCTCATGCATGAGAGGATTATTGAGCATATCAACAAGCATGAGGGCGTGGAGTGGGTCACCATGGCTGAGATGTGCGACGACTTCAAGTCGAAGACGAAGCCGGAGGAGGGCGCGCTGATGCCGAAGGCTAGGGAAGACGCAGCGAAGTCCTAGAGGCTTGCTTGCCAGGAGCGAGGCGTCATTGCAATACCGATGACTGCATGCGTGGATAGCTCTGCTTCGAGACACGGTTAATTGCGAAGAATGCGCTGTGCTGTCGGTCCGAACGGACTTGTATTCCATGATGATTATGACTATGTCGACCGCAAAGGCTCTCCGGACCACAATCTTGTGGTTTTGAGATCACTCGCCATCGAGACGGGAGCCTTGTAGAGACAGCCTCGTGCTCAAATGTCCTCCGTCTATATCGGCAGTCTTTCAGTACACGCCAGAATGTATGCGATTTGTGGCGAAGACATAGACGAGTACTCGTCTAATCACTGTACACAGCAAACTCCCATGACAAACCATTGGCCCCTATTTCGCAGCAACTGCTCTCGGGGGAGCACCCCAGACGGAGAGCAAGATCTGATCCCACGCACGGTGCAACAGTGGCGAGCATTCCGACTCAGTCCCGCAACGTCAAGAACGTGAGCACCGCCGCCACCATCGCATCGCCACCCGTTCGCAAACTGACCGACATGTCCGGAGCAAACTGCGCACTGTGATTTATCGGCAGCTTGCTCAACTCTCCACTGACGGCCATCGAGTCGTACAAACTAGCCTCCGTCCCACCGAAAAGCCAGAAAACATACGGCTTCCCGACTGCGTCGGCAAGTATGCTGAAGTCTTCACTTGCCAGAGCGCTTTGAGGCGCCGTCACGAACGCTCGACCAAACACATCCGCCATGGTTTGACGCATCTTGGCTTCAACTTCCACCGCGTTCACTGTCGCCGGGATGCTCATATGGTGCTCAATGAGTGGGGGCTTCTCGCAGAATCCTGCATCGCACTCCGCCTGAATGACGCGGTTGACGTGCTCCAGAACTGTCTTTCGGACGGGTTTGCTCAATGTGCGGATGTTCAGTAAGAATGTCGCACGGTCGCAAATGACATTCTCGGCTTCACCGGCGTGTATGCTTCCCACAGTGATAACGGCTACGTCATCCGGGGCAACGACGCGACTGACGATAGTCTGTAGACGTACAATGATATGACTGGCGATGACTATCGGGTCGACACAGTGATGCGGCATGCTTCCGTGGCCGCCGCGACCGAACACCGTGACCTTCAGACTGTCCGAGGAGCTCATGATGGCACCAGATTTCGAGGCGACGACGCCGGCACGGATGGGGGCAACGTGCTGTCCAAGAACAATATCCGGAACAGGACATCCATGGCGCGTATAGAGGCCGTCGTCGACCATCCCGCGTGCGCCGTCACCTGTCTCTTCTGCTGGCTGGAAGAGGAACACAACGGTGCCAGTCCACTGGCCCATGGCGCTGATGAGCGACTCTGCAGCTATGAGCAGACACACAGTGTGGACATCGTGGCCGCAGGCTATCTCATGTCAGTCTGCCAGCAACGACACAACGGAGTTGGCGTACCGTGCATGACAGGTGTCTCCTTCTCTCCCCTAGTAGCATACTTGGTGCTAGCATAGTCGAGTCCAGTCTGCTCGGCCACAGGCAGTGCGTCCATGTCGGCGCGGGCCAATACAACTGGACCTTCGCCGTTGCGTAGCACGGCGATCAGCCCGAAGCCGCCAATGCCAGTCCTGATATCGAGCTCATCGCTCAGTCCTCGCAGGTGTTTTACCATCAATGCTGATGTCTCGCGCTCCTGATGCGACAGTTCTGGGTTAGCATGAAGCTTTTTGTACAACGCCTCATACTGCTGTAGTCCTGGACGGTTCGCTTCGACAAGATGTTGAATACTCGACATGCTTGAAGGTCGCAGTGATGTTGCGCACGACGACTTGCACAAGGACGGAGCCTCGTGCACTAGTTGCGCAACAATAGGCCATGGCACCTTCCGTGGTCCATAGCAGCTCAAACACGAGCTGAAGCATGGCACGCTCCGATAGTTTCAGGTAGGCATAGGTCCACTCCGGTCACGCCTCTACCACTGATGATCCTTCGCGTGCTGACCTCGTCGTAGGTAGCTGCGGAATTGACAGCCTCAGCTGAAATTGCTTGGCATCTGTCTTTTCCGTCCGCATTTCTGATGACGGTTTTACACTCTCGCTTGTACGCAGAGCGCACAATCTTGTCCGTTCCCGCTCGTAATGAGGGCCTTGATAGACTCGCACGAGTATCCCGCAGGCGTCTCGGTGTGAGCAGTGTGGATTCTCCAGCTACTTTACGCCGAGCCGTTTGACGCGGTGCATTGACCTCGAGCTAATTAAGGAACTCGGCCTTAGCTCCGGCCGAACCTCTTCATGACTGGCTGTGGATCTGTCGGTAGCGACGAGATATGTCTTATGTTCACGCAACAACGGCGTACGTTGACAGGCACTCATCCGAGTTCACGTCCAGCTGGAAATATTTTCCGTACGTGTCTACAAAAAAGGCGGGAATCTGATCACTGTCATGTGATGGATATAACCCACTACAGCGCGGTGCTGAACGCGTCAACCCAAAGAACAAGAAGAGTCAAGAGTTGGGCATACCTTCATGGCAAAGAGTTACCTAGGTAGTATGCACCGACAACTTTGAAGAGAATAAAACCAAAAACATATATAGTGACTACTGTAGCTCACCTCCTACACTCTAACACTAAACATTCTGGTACTCACGTCCCACCTCCCGCATTCCAGTACTCGCTTCACTTCTCTGCGGGGAGCGCCTGCGGCGCGACCAGGAAATCGCTCGTTCCGCTCGCCTTAGGCGGTGGGACCGGGGTGGCTCGCACGCAAGCCCACCCCCCCCACCCACCGTCCCCGATATTTCAAAGCTTTTCCACAGGTTGCTCCAGCCCAAACCGGACGACCTCACCAAAATCGTGCTCGTTCCAAAGCACAATGGGTCTCCAGCCCGCAAGTCTCCATGCCCCATCAATCTTGATATAATTCTGACGCATGAGTCCGTGCCCATGGCCCTTTGGCCCCTCGACCGTCCTCGCATCATCCATCCAGCGCACATGGGCAGCACGAATCTGATAGTCCGCCTGGATCTCGTTCGGCGTCAGTTGGACGTATTTGGCAGCACCGATGAAGTGCTGCGTCGACATGCGGTTGCCACCTAGGAAACGTGGATTTGAGCAATGCTCAATCCATTTTTCAGGTGGGATATTGTCAAAGGTTGTCCCGTCAACGTCGGTGTAATCGATCTGTTGATTCCATCAAGTTTGTGTCTAGCCTTCACGGTACGGGTACATCTCACATTCAATTTGGGAGCTAGTATAGCTTTCAGACGGTTCCAGTCCTGGCTTGCTTCAGCATTGCACTTTCATGACTGCAATAGCTGTATACCTTTGTGTCATAACTCATAGCCCACTCAAAGGTAAGCGCTTGCACTTCGAATGCATCTACGACGAAATTCTCGTTCAGCTCGCTTAGTATGTAGACGGGTAGACTCACCCGCAGGATCCACGCGACCGGAAGGACGGAGTGCCATGTTCTTAGACCCAAGCAACGAGATTTGAGTGTGCTAAGGGCAAAGTCACGAGTCGTGTGATCTCAGATGGACTGCACGAGGAAGCAGGCTGGAATCGTATGTCAGGATCCCACCGACAGGATATACCGTAGAATACCGGAAGGACATCATGCCATTCTTGAAGGCCAGGGCAATGAGATTCGAGTGTGCAAACAGGTTGGTCTGTTGTTCGAATCGGCATTCGGCGCTGGATTCGAGCGAGCGAGCGAGCAGGACCTACCTATTAGCGGACTACCAACTTCCGGACATTGAGCTGCGTCAGCTGCTCTCACGTGGCCAGCATACTGTTGGCTTTGCCATGACTCGTACCGATGATTTAGCAGGTGCAACGCCAGTATCAACGCGGTCAATGTGGACCCCAGCGGTCTTGTACTCTGAAGGTCACTTACCTACGACGCAGTATTCAGCATCATACCAAAAGCGCTGCCTCGGACATGACGTGCAGCTTGGGGGGCAAGGGCGTGATGGAAAGGTGGAAATGAGGGGAAGTTCGATGTACGACAAGCGCGTATCATCTCAAGGCGGTTGATGACAGAGTCTAGCCGAGACCGGATGACATGGAAGCACAGGAGACCGGTTGACTAGCTGCCCTCGTCCGCCCATCTTTTACTGGCGGCACATGGTGAACAGTGCACCTTACGACAGCATACACTTTGGAGACCTCCAACGGCGTATTGCAGGCAGCAGCAACAACGTGCTGCTGCCGCGTGGTCCCATGTAGTGAGAGGTCCAAGAATGGCGTACCGACATAAATATACTTGCTTACGACTTCTGTGTCGACGACTGGACTGATGACTTCCCTTGGACAACATGGTTCAATCTACCATTTCAACTATGGTCATCATTATCATTATGCTTATGTTCCTGTTTGGCATTCCAGGCCACCACAGTTTCCAGGCAATCGAGAGCACACCGCGTCAATATGAGCGATCTTCTCAACAGCTCTGCGTCTGTTCATTGGGATTAAATCTCGTGCGTGGCCCCTTTCCCAGATATATGCCACAGCTACCAGTGAACGCTCGATCCACCGAGGCTACACTGGCTCGTCTTTCGCGTCACCCTCAACTCGATCTTCTCTTCTCCCTTCGATCACGGTAAGCCTGCCACTTCCTCCTAATCCAACTCGGGCGTTTCTTGGCCTGCGTGAGCGAGGGCCGGTTCTGATCACCTGCTGCCTCCTCCTCCTCAGACGACGCGAACACTGACACAGCGTCGACTTCGCCCACGTTCACCCACGTGCCCTCGTTTCCGGATCCTCCGCTCCCGCCCTCTGCGAGACCATGCGCACCAATGCGAGGACGGCAATGCGGTGTAGCTGAGGTAGGTACAGCGCTGCCATCGCTGAAGACGGTGTGTTCGGCATCCGAGGTTGGCTGGAGGTTTTGGCACCCAGTAAAAATATGTCCAGAATTCCGAATTGCCAACTCAGCAGGAGCAGATACTTCCCTCCTCGCCGCGGCTGATGAGTGTCGCTCGTCAACATCGCTTGCAATATCAAATGTCGCTGATGAAGACCTGTGCCCCTTCACCACCACAAGGTCCGGGCAAGCGGTATTCACCATTGCCAGTCGCAAGACTTCATCTGGTATGATCGCGCTTTTACTCTCTTCTAGCGTCGCCGTCTCGTTCTCGTCTGGCTTTGTGGGGACATTCTCTCCTGGTGTTGCGGCGTTGTTGTCTTCCGGCGTCGCAGTGCTGTCCGTGATGGGCGCCTCAGATATTGAGTCGTCCACTGGTGGTTCCAGAGTCGACGGAGGAGACGAATCGCGCACAGGCGCCTTGCCCTTATAGTCTCTCGGCTTGAGACCTATCCATTTACGACATCGATTCAGCGCAATGGTGTTGTTGGTCCGAGTCTCAGCTTTCTTGGCCTCCTTTTCCCCTTTCTGGATGAGCTCTCGCTCCCGCTCACTCCCGTACCGCTCCAGGTCCAAGGCCTGCCGATCCGCCAAGATCTGTTTCTGTCGCTTCCACTCCTGCCACCCAGCTTGGAAGCGGACGCGGTCTGTATCCGAATAGCGATCGAGTCTACTCCGCTCTTCTGGACTTGTTGTCTGTGCCGCAAACCCGCCATCGGTTTTCGGAATGTCCTTATATATAAGAGCATCAACTTCTTCCTCAAAGACGTCATACTCGATCCGGCCGTCAAGTGCGATGTTGATCAGGGCTTTGTATCTCTCCGTGTGCTCTAGCTTATCGATACCGTAGATCATGCTAGGGCCGGGGTCGCGACGCAGGAACTCGATTGTAGACTGGCGCTCCAGAGAATGCCGTGGGCTCGTCCTGATATTTGGGATAAGCAGCTTCGGGCTCGAATTCAGGGACAGCCGCTGCCTTGCAAATGATGGCTTTGTTGGTGATGGCGGCGGCGATGGAGGCCCGATACTTATACTGGGGACGAACGAGAAAGGCCGCCGCGGTGCCAGGACAGGCGTTTCAGGAGGCGTCTCTGGATCAGGATTCGCGATCCTTAATTGAGGCGAAGGCTTGCGAAACCCATTGCTACGCTTCAGCTGAGACCCTGCGATGGGCTGTGTTACAGGAACGGGTTCAGTCCTCTTCCGACGCTCTTCTGCATGTGAATCGCTTGGTTGACTATCTGAGACGATTCCAGCCGCTGATGGCCGTGCCGGCGAACGCGGATCGGTAAATTGAAGTACTGGTGTAGATTGGTCTATGCCGGTTCGCAAACGCTTATGAGGGTGAGCCATCTCCTCGACAGATCTCAACGGGCGAAGACTACCAAGGTGGCTGGTGTCGGTAGGATTCAATTTCGAAAGGTGTGTGCACATGTGCGTGTTGGCGGTGCGCGAACATATTGATCCTTGGAGGTGCAAGTTTGGTGATGAGAAAGAAAGCTCGGCGGGCGGTAGTGGTGATACGGTCGGAGAGTACCTTGATGACAGTGGCGCGCATGACTGTTCCGCGGCATTTGTGGACATCGTCGGTCTTGACATGTTGCCGATGCTGATTTTTGGGTCGCGACAGTCGTTGTTGAGGGAATGATGGTGATCAATGGCTCGTCAAAGGCGACGTCGAGCCGAACACGGGACAGATGCATGCAGGAACATGAGCACCGCACCATCGCATGAATGCGAAATGAAATTGACACGCTGGCCGGATGTCTGATTGTGTGTGGCTTATCGCATCCAAGCCTTGGTCCTTTCGAAAGTCAACCCACTCTGTCGGTGTCGGATGTGCTTGGTAGCACGTATCAGGATCGTGAGTGTCCAAATAAACATCCTTCCTTGTATGTCATGTAAACACAGCCGCAGCTGAGTTGGACGTGACAACTGCGATTGTCCCAACAACTCAGAGCGACTCGATGATTGTAGTGGTGCGATGGGCAGAATCTTCAGATGATTGTATCGGAACTGTGTGTGGGGATTCGATGAACTTGCGAAATGAGGCCGTCTGACTTTCCAGTCTCATTGGCATCGGTGTGCTGCTCCTGAAGTGGGACAGCGGCCGTGCAAGTCTTCCTGATCCTAGTCACAGGGATGCTCGTTCCAGACTTGTGTGCCTCGTTCGAGACAGCGGCTCAGCGTCTAGCAAGGCTCAACCGAAGTGGATGACAGCTCTTTGAACGCGAAATAGCTGATGATCTGGTAAGGTGCTTATCGCGGTTGTGGTCTCATGGTGTCGAAGAGCTCTCCATTCAAGCAGCAGTCTCCCGCTACGTGGCGAGTTCCTTTGGGCGCAGCCTTACCGCAATTGTAGCAGAAGACCTGACCGCAAGCACAAGTCATGCTCTTGCAACCGGCCGATCGTTCCACCCATTGCTTGCAGCCAGGGCAGGCCTTCCACCCTTGACGCTTCGCCATGTTCAACAATCTCTTCATATCTTGAACACATACTCCCTCATGCATCGTCTTTCTGCATGAAGGGCAGGTGAGGAGGCCACATGTTGGGCACAATGCTCCCTTGTCGGTGATGCATGTGCTGGGTATGTAGGTGGAGCAGTATCGGTCATGACAGAAAACGGGGTTCTTGCCGGACTTTTCGTTTATCAGATCGATGTAGTATGTCATCAGAGGAGGGTCGAGGTTTCCAAACCGTTCAACGATCTTTGCGGGAACGACCTTGCCGCAACAGTTGTACATCGATCGTGTTTCTAGCATTGTTTTGATCCCGGTCTGCAGGCACGCCGAGCAGAAAGCGTGCGAGCAGTGTGGTAGAACCGCTGCGAAGCGTGTGAAGAGAGGCTCGAGGCAGACAGAGCACTCGCTGATCTGTAGGGTCTGCCCGATGAGTGTGTTCTTGTTCTCGGGCATCGCGGTCTGAACGGCATCCGCTAGTGCAGAGAGCTGCTCTTGCAGTGACTGGACCAGAGGATCTTCTCTTTGGCACAATGTGCTAGCTTGGTCGCCGCTCAACTGCCGGTAGAGCTGTCGAATCGAGTCGAATGCTGCAATCGTTTCGTAGAAGTTGCCTTCGTCTGGAGAATGGTGTACGATCAGGCAAGCACGGAAATAGCAGAGCTCGCTGGCGACATCGTCTCTGGTACTGAGATGCAAAGGGTCGACTCCAGTGATGATGGGGCATTCTGACGGGTACGCGGATGCGAAGCGGACGTGATAAGTATGGTCGTCTTGCGGGAGGCGCACTTCAACAGTTGTGTGATCATCGTCCGAATATGTCGGAATTGCGATATTACCATGCACAGAGTTGATGACGATCAACTCGTCCGCCAGCGTAGGATTGAAGACTTTCTGTTGGCTTGCCATGGTGCCTGCCGCAACGAATTCGGAAGAAAGCAAAATATGTCGCGCAAGAGCGACCTAGCTAAGGTGTCGAGTGTCGAGTTCTTGACGTGGCAGCCTCGTTGATATAGGCTTGGCTTGGTTCTTCCATCAGTCCTGAGTTGTATCTGGCGGTGACTTCAGGTCTGACGCAAGTTACTCGCATGAGGAGACTTAGCGTGACTCTGGAGCTCAGCTCGGATATGGGGCAGGATAGAGCAATATAGGTACCTGATTTCTGTTTGGCGCTTCGATGAGTCAGAGGCGAGCTTGCCTTCCTTTGTGACTACCTCAATGAAACGAGCGGGCAGAGGCGCACGCTTGAGTCAACCTGACCAGTCACGACATTCGTTTGTAGCAGTAAATACAGTACTCTGAGGGGAAAATTCGTTGCGAATTTGAGAAGCGGCGTTCGTCCCAGATTACCTACCTACCTGGTATACTGTACCCGCCCCTGCAGACGACTATGCACATTCGATCATTCACTCCGGCCACTCAACTCCCTACAACGATAGAAAGATGCACCCCGTTCGCTGTCCTGTTCTGTTATATCCTGGTCCGTTCTGAGTTGTCGTAAAAATCTAGTCCTCCACGGAGAAGGCACTGTCGCCGTGGCCGCTGTAGTGGCACTCAAAGCCCCATCCTCCAACACCACTCGCAAAGATCGATGATAACGTGAACGCTCACATGCTTTGGCACGAAGAAAGTAAGATCCGAAGGACAACACATGCCTTAGAACACGCCCACAACGAGAACCTGGAGAACTTGCCCCTCCTTCCATCCTTGGTCCTGGAGGGTCTTTTTCTCGTCGAGCATGCGGCCGAGGTATGCGATGCGCAGGCGTGCTTCTGATGGTATCTGTACAGGCTTGTTAGTACAGTCCTAGCAGTCAGAACCAAGTTTGCTCACCTCCGCTTCGTCCTGAATCAGTCGCACTAGCACACCGACATTCTGGCTCTTGCCCAACGCAACGACCACATCAGGCCCGCCACGATCAGACAGGCGACATTTGATCTTGATGGCGTCCTTCTCAACGGGTGCTTTGCCCTTCTCAACCCTTGTCGGAGTCGCAGATATGACATCGTCGTCGACGTCGCTATCGTGGCCATCTTTGCCCTCGGCCAATGTGGCTTCTTTCATGTCGGCAGTCGCGGCTCCGATCATGGTTTCTGTTTCGGCTCCGTCGCCTTCGCCCTCCTCGTCGTCCGGCTGAATGTTAGTCGGGTCCGAGAGCACAGCCGCTGGAATACGGTAGAGGTTGCCATTTTCATCGTAACCGCCTTCTTCGAGGCGTCCGGTGGGGAGTGTAATGCCTACGGCATCAAGGATCCCTTGCGCTGTGACTAGATCATTCTCTCGAATGCATTCAGCCACTTGCCGTAGAGCATCCCAGATCTCGCGGCGGCCGGTGACGCGCGTCTCGAAGTACTCGTATCGTTCCCTCCGTAAGGAGCTTGGGCTCCATTTGCGTGACTTGCTTGCCCACGCTTTAGGAGTCTGCAGTGGTAGGTTGTAATGCTCGGCCAGCGACACTTGGCGAGAGGTCGTGTTCTGTGAGTCGTTATCTAGTGACCGTCGTATCGATGCTGGTGGATCCAGTGTGCTCTGTCTGCGGCGTTGTGCCGAAGTGCGCGAAGCAGTCGGGTTTATCGCTGTTTCCGAGGGTGATGGATGTTGTTGTGTGGTCGAACGTGTGGTGGATCGGCGAGGTGAGGGTTGGGCGACATTTGGAGGGACATTATCGCCCGCCGGGCGGGAGCTGCAGCAACCCTGAAGACAGTGGTCAGTACTACCGAAGGCATTATGATATAGGAGTGGAATGCACGGACCATGGTGCACTCAAGGCATTGTCCTCAGCACTGACGCCTCTTCGAATATGCGGGAACTGGTCGGTGGGAGGCGTTCCAAGCGAATGATGCAATGCTTCCAGATTGCGATCTCGCGATTCGGAGCACTGTCCAGAATGCTCTGGTGTAGGAGAGCCCAATGTTATTACTAGTTGGGACTGATTGATGTCTCAATGTGCTCGCCGGCGACAGATAGTGCGTATGTTAGGCTTGCGCAACGAGTGAGGGGGAGGCGCAGACGTGCACTTCCTCGTAGTTTGATATGCAAGCGAGGGAATCGATGAGAGTATTTTCTGAGGTGGTGGAGCAGCGCAACTCAAGCAGGGATGTCACGGGCCACGTCCAACGATTGAGAGGTCCAGATCCTGGGCCTGGGAGGAGTGATAATGTAAGCGTGATGTCGGAACCTCGGAGTAGAGATGGTGATGTTAAGACATGCATACAGTAGCACGTGCTGTCGATCTGTTGTCGCCACACTTGTAATGAAGGTATGTCCACGAGTCAGGGCACTGGGGATGTACGTGAACGATATGAAGATGTGAAGTGGTTGTTCTCTAGATTGTCAGAGCCTCAAAGACAATTAAAAAACTGCCGCTCAATGCGAACGAAGGAACGACCAAGTCCATATGTAGCTACCTCACTTTGTAGTGTGTGCCGTCAAGCGCTTCCATATACACATTCGTTCCTGCCAAATCGGCAACGCCACGCCTATACCATTGGACCCGTGGCATACCAGTATCAAAGAGCATCGCCCCTCAGATACAGAAAGGCCCTTGCTCCTACTCCTGGGCTGTTCGAGGACCTGGAATTCAAGACCACCAGCCTGCGATCGGATCACGTCACCTGAAGTCCATAGCTGGGCGAACGCCTCTGCCCCAAGCTGGAAAGCCACCCTCGTGCTTGAGGAACAGTTGCTGATACCTGCCACAGCGAGTTAGTCAGCTTGGATGATACGTCTCGCGGCAGGCTCAACTCACTTTTCGCTCTTAGAGTGGAAGTAGACACCACTAATTTCTCCCTTGATCTGGTTCATGCAGATGTAGTAGAATCCCTCGAAGCTAGCGCCTTGGATGCTCTTAAGTTTATGGTCGGGCACAAGGAAATGCTCCTTCCAGCGCATGTATATGTGCTCTTCCTGCCACCAGTCGCCTCCGCTCATAGGGTGGACGAACTCGATGTCGTTCTTTGCGTGGCCGGACAGTGGTCGCCATGATGGAAAACGCGCCCAGTGCGTCAAGTCAGTCTTATTGCTGGCGCCCCATGCTGGGTTCTTGGTCCGGAATGAGTACTTCTGGTTTGGTCCACCGATGATTTCTCCAGTAAAGAACGTGGTCAGTTCCGGGTGGTCAGGCGTCAGTCCGCAGATCTCGAGATAGCCCGACAGGGTACATTGGTCCATGTCGACAGATAAAATCGTTACGGCGACCTTGTAGATCTGCCGGTCTGATTGCTGGGTGCCAGTATACTTGGAGTATGGTTGGAAGAGGGACGAAGGCACGGCAGACGAGGGTAATTTCCTGCTGAAGGTCCATGGCTTGGTCTTGCTGGTCCAGTCGATGGTATGGTCGGTGGATTGGAATCGTGTTCGCTGCTGAAGTGGAGGACTACTCGCTTCTTCGGTAAGTTGCGGTGAAGGCAGTTGTGTAGCTTCTGGCGATGGCGCCCGAGGCGGCTCATTGTTGGATGTGGTCTGAGCGGCTTCAGTGCTTGGGATCTGCACCTGAGCTTCGAATCGCTCTTCGACGTCTTTCTTGTCAACAGCCATCTCAGAGTCCTCCGGCTCTGGGCCTGGGCTCGGCGGACCCTCGACTTTGTCCTTGTGCGACTCTCCGTCCCCACCGGTGGTATACATGCTATCTTCCTGCGCACTAGACATACCACCAGCCGTGTTGTCACTAGCGGGAGGCATGGCTCCGATGCTCCTCTCGCAGTCTACCGTCGTCGATACATACTCGTCGGTGAGCGCTGTGTTGAGGTTGGGGCACGCGATCGTGGGTGAGATTATTTCATTGGCACTGACGTCGGGTGAGCGGTCGCTTTCATGCGTGGGCATCGAACTGCGCAACCATCGGCACAAGCGATGAAGTAGTCAGATCAGAGTGAAGTATTAGTACGATTGAAGAGAAGTGAATGGCGACAGTCAAATCGATGCGATTGTCTATCAATATAATGCGCAAACGATGTGGATGATGGTGAGGACTCGAACGGAAGATCGAAGGTGGAGTGATTCAGTCACGCCGGTCGACTTCCCAATGGCCATTCTAGTCCGGGCTGAGAACGACCTATGAATGCCCGTTATCCACCACTAGACCACCCCTAAGCCCGACGCCCGGCTGCTTGGGCTGTATCCCCACGACCACCCCCAAATCCAAAATGCGGGGTAGACTTGCCCTCACGATAGTAGAATGATTTCCAGATCCTGCATGAGGTCTGAAAGTCAGTGACTCCTCTAGACATGCTCAGATTTCACGGTGGAGGGTCCGTGAAAGCGTCTTGTGAGCCTGCATGAAATCCCTTGCGTACAGCGTCTCGGGGTGCATCTTCCTTTGACGTGGAGACCCCGAGCGCATCGGTGCTCAATGACGTGCCTTTCGGCGACGTTTGATGGAGATGAATCTGAACGTGAGTCGAACGACATTGACGCTCAGATTGGTTTGATCTATACGTTGTATCAGTATGGTCGAAGCTGCTCTGCTGCTTCGCGAGCCTACCTTGAAGTGGAGCGAGATCAGTGAGAAGACAAGTGCCTTTAGGTCTTGGACCAGATAGTAAAAGACTCGCAGTCCTTCAGGATCTGCTGAGTCCGTAACGTCGACAAGTGACCCAATCTTGGCCGTCTGCCGTCTGTCAGTATTCCGGCCGTCCTAGTCGACGAGCATGAAGTACGGACCTCGAATTGAATATGTTCACTGCCCATCCGGATCTCTAGCTCTTGCCGCCCATCCTTGTTCTTCTGTGGCCACTTCGAGTCGTCTTCTTTCGTGATCTCGCTGTCTTTGATTATGCGCTTGATCTCTTGTATCATGAGCGCAGAGACCGACATCTCTTTCCGGATGAGCGAGTCATTTCTGTAGTTGGAATTGTTCGCATAGCGCGCAGTCGCACTCCGGCCGTCGCCAATTACTCGGAAGTCGAATTCTATCCACATCAGTCCCGATTCACGCCCTTGATGTTGCGTTGCATACCCAGAAATTCGTGCCCAAACCGTCCCGAATGTCCTGAACTGCGATAGCCATTAGCGCTGATGATCGAACCTAAGGCACTCGGACTGACTAGTAGCGGACGTAGAACGGCTCGTGGCTACCTTCCATGGCCATCCTGAAAGCCGCGTGCGGTACAAAGTATCAGACTTGGGGCAATCGCAGACGTTCAAAAGATTCCGCCGCTTTTTGGCGGGCAGCGGAGAGGGATTTGCCAAGCCCTGTTCCACAAGTGCGCGTCGCAACTAATAGCGACTGCTCAGCTTGTCAACAACCAGCAATCTTTACCTTCGATCACACGAGAGTCGTTGAGTGAGAGGGCAGGAGCGCCCATATGCACGCTGTCCTGCATCAAAGCCTATGATTCTGCGAACCGCAATGTTTGTAGCCTGAGGCCACGTAGCAGCTGATCTGGACTGCCCGCCCTCCTTGATCCGGCCCTTCTCAACGACCTATTCTCTGACCTTCCCGAGTTCACCACAAAGCCGCCATCATGACGGCGTTTCTCGATAATGCCTACAGTCTGGTCCAGATGGACAACGCTGCCGACACACCGTCGCAGCAGGACCTCAAGACCCAACTCGAAAAGGGTACCGATGAGACCAAGGTCGAGACGATGAAGAAGATCCTCATAATCATGCTCAACGGCGACCCTATGCCAAACTTGTTGATGCACATCATTCGATTTGTCATGCCGTCCAAGAGCAAGCCTTTAAAGAAACTATTGTACTTCTACTATGAGATATGCCCCAAATTGGACGCCAACGGAAAGTTGAAGCAGGAGATGATCTTGGTCTGCAACGGCATCCGAAACGACCTTCAGCATCCCAACGAGTTCGTCCGAGGAAACACTCTGCGGTTCCTCGCCAAATTGCGAGAGCCTGAACTCATTGAGCCCCTCCTCTCCGCAGCGCAGACCTGCCTCGACCACAGACACGCCTACGTCCGGAAGAATGCCGTATGGGCACTTGCCGCTGTCTATCAGCATGCTCAGAACCTCATACCCGACGCTCCTGATATGTTGCAGACCTTCCTGGCCGCCGAGTCCGACACCACCTGTAAACGCAATGCCTTCGCTGCGCTTATGACCATCAGCCACGACAAGGCTCTGGAATATCTGACTGGGGTACTTGATGGTGTGCCAAACGCGGAAGAGCTGTTACAATTGGCTGAGCTAGAGTTCATTCGCAAGGATGCCGTTCAGAACCAGGCAAACAAAGCGAGGTATCTACGGCTGATCTTCGACCTGCTCGAGGCCAACACAAGCACCGTTACATACGAGGCCGCCACTTCGCTCACATCTCTTACGAGCAATCCGGTCGCGGTCAAGGCTGCAGCCGGCAAGCTGATCGAGCTGAGCATCAAGGAAGCTGACAATAATGTCAAGCTAATTGTGCTTGAACGGGTCGACCAGCTTCGCCGGAGAAACGAAGGCGTCCTAGATGACCTGATGATGGAAGTGCTAAGAGTCTTGTCTAGCCCAGATCTTGATGTCCGGAAGAAGGCACTTGGCATAGCACTGGAAATGGTATCAAGCAAAAACGTCGAGGAGATCGTCATGCTGCTCAAGAAGGAATTGAGCAAGACTGTCAACGAACAATACGAGAAGAACAGCGAATATCGACAATTGTTGATTCAGTCGATTCACCACTGTGCCATCAAATTCTCAGAAGTTGCGGCAAGCGTGGTCGATGTGCTGATGGACTTCATCGTCGACTTCAACAACAGTGCAGCCATCGATGTCATCTCTTTTGTCAAGGAGGTGGTCGAGAAGTTTCCCAAACTGCGATCGTCGATAGTCGAGCGACTGGTGTCTACTCTTGGCGAGGTCCGGGCAGGTAAAGTCTACCGCGGATCTCTGTGGGTAGTTGGCGAGTACTCTTTCACCGAAGAAGATATCAGGGAAGCATGGAAACGAATCCGCTCCAGCATTGGCGAGATTCCCATTCTGGCAAGCGAACAAAGACTGCTCGAGGAGCATGCTACGGATGGCGACGCCGCGCCTGAACAAGCCAATGGCACCAAACACACATCTTCCAATAGCAGAAAAGTGCTAGCAGATGGCACATACGCTACCGAAAGCGCCCTCACAACCGACTCGGCCGCCAATGCAAGGTTAGAGGCTGTCAAGGCCGCATCGAAACCGCCGCTTCGGCAGCTGATCCTGGACGGCGACTACTACCTGGCTGCAGTGCTTTCTTCTACACTCACCAAGCTTGTTATGAGGCATTCTGAGATCTCTTCGTCGCAAGAGCGTACGAATGCCCTGCGAGCAGAAGCCATGTTGATCATGATCTCGATCGTTCGAGTGGGTCAGTCACAATTCGTTAAGGCTCCGATCGACGAAGACTCGGTTGACAGGATTATGTCCTGCATACGATCACTAGCTGAGTTCTCAGAGCGTAAAGAGCTCGAAACGTCGTTCCTAGACGACACACGGAAAGCCTTCCGAGCTATGGTAGAGGTTGAGGAGAAGAAGCGGGCAGAAAAGGCAGCAGTAGAGAAGTCGAGGACTGCTGTGCAGGTCGATGACGTCTTCTCGATACGACAGCTGACCAAGAAGGGCGCTGGCGACGGCATGGACGAGGTCGAAATTGATCTTGAGAAGGCCACTGGTGGCGATGCTGCATACGAAGACTTGTCCTCGAAGCTGAACAGGGTCGTGCAGCTTACTGGCTTCTCGGATCCGGTCTATGCTGAGGCATACGTCAAAGTGCATCAATTCGATATTATTCTCGATGTGTTGCTTGTCAACCAGACAACAGAGACGCTGCAGAATCTGTCTGTCGAATTCGCTACTCTGGGCGACCTAAAGGTCGTCGAGCGCCCGACGACCCACAATCTAGGACCACAAGACTTCCTGAATGTTCAATCCACGATCAAGGTATCCAGTACCGACACCGGCGTGATATTTGGTAATGTCATATACGATTCGCCAGCCGGTAACGACACCAAAGTGGTCATTCTCAACGACGTCCACGCCGACATTATGGACTACATCCAACCAGCTACGTGCACTGAATCTGCTTTCCGGACAATGTGGACCGAGTTCGAGTGGGAGAACAAGGTGAATATCAGCAGTAAGGCGACGAAGAAGACACTGCGGGAGTTTCTGGATCATCTGATGAAGAGCACGAATATGACTTGCCTGACTCCGGATGCGGGACTGAAGGGCGATTGCCAGTTCTTGAGCGCGAATTTGTATGCGCGGAGTGTGTTTGGTAAGTCTCACTCGTATATCTCCCACCGACCCTGCTAACAATTGCACAGGTGAGGATGCTTTGGCCAACCTGAGCATCGAGAAGACGGCAGACGGCACCATCGTCGGCTTCGTGAGGATACGTTCTAGGTCACAGGGCTTGGCGTTGAGTCTGGGCTCGCTGAAGGGCTTGAAGGCCGGCACGTATTAGAAGCACTTCTCGGCCAAAAAGTAGAGGTAGGTAGACAGAGTCGTCTAACCCAGTTGCGTGCTAAAGAGCCAGTATTGTCAACGGTTCCTGCAATTACCTCTTGCGTTTGTTCCGTTCTCGAATGCGCCTTCTTGGAGCATTAGGGGAGGTTCTTGCATGAACGAGGGCCACCACGGCAAGAGCGAAGACTTCTTCCACCCACAGACTTCGTCTACTTACCTGACGCAGTTGCACCATGTTCTACCATCAACCCGGAACGCGTTCGATTTCCATGCCACTCTATTGTGAAGCATACCATCTGCCTAATGCTAATACCAACGGCTTGGTGATGTCGTCGTTAGCGAAAGACGTCCAGCCCCAGCTTGAACATCAAATGGGCCTTCGCCATTGCTAACCTACAAGCTTCGCCAATAGCCGCCGCCAGCGTTCCACGGGAAGAGACCTCTGAGGTCACAAACGCCATCAGCACAGTTCAGGGGCAAGGCCTGGTAGCCAAATATGTCGGAACAGACCATATAAAATGGCCTGCAACGCAACGAATGCTAGTACCGCAGACCAAGTCCCTAAGCACGCGGAAAATGATCCAGAGACAAGGCTCGCTGATCGGCCGATCGCCGACAATCAAGAATGGCCCGAAGAGGAGCAAAAGCCAGGCTGGGCTCGGCTTCCATCTTCACATCCAACACATCCGCGTACCCAGGCGAGTAAGAGTCACTTACGCGGCAACGTGGCAGCAGTCGTCCCATCTGGCATGTCTTTCCATCGGCGAGGACGGCATCAAACGACGACTAGTGCTATGTCTTAGCGCACATCGTCAGTCTATGCGACGACTTTACCAAGTTTTCTACATGTGGACGCCTGCCAAGACTCACGCGAGAGCCTCAAGAGACTCTTATAGGCTTGTGCCTGATAGCCTCACTCCACGCATGTGAGTGACGCCCCTGAAGGCCTAAATGTTTGCCCTGCAGATTCCGCGGCCCGCCGATGCGCTTCAGGGTATACATATGCTCTTGCCTGCACCTTCCCACAACGATAGGGCGGGCTTCGTGGGTCAGCATCGCTCAAGCCAGCTATGATGATGTGCCCATCTATGCCACGGTCGGTCGCCGTCCTGAGCATCATCCTGGCCTTCACCAGCCTCAGCTTTTTCACATCAGCCCAATCCCTCCCAACGGAACCTCAAAACGATACCTGGAATTCCTCCTACCACCTGACTACTCAACAGATCACCTCTGCCAATCTCTCCGCCCACCTCGCCGATGCAGTTGCCCTGGCCCTCAACTTCGAGCGAACGAACCGCGCCGGCGGCCCCGTCTCCTCTGACCCCTTCTACACCTCCCTCCCAGCACCCAATTCTTCCAACAGCGCTCCTGGATCACTGCTGCGAGTTGAGCCCTACACCAACACCAGCCTCTACACCCTCCCTCCAGGCGTCGCGCTTTCCCGCTTCATCTACATGACGCGCACCTCCAATGACACCATTGTCCCAGCCTCCGCCTACATTCTCTGGCCATTCACGCCGCGCACCTTTCCCTACTCATCCAACTCCAGCACCAGCAAACCGGAATCCTTGCCCATTGTTGTCTGGGCCCACGGCTACTCCGGCGAATCTGCCTCTTGCGCTCCTTCTTCCTCCCGCGTACTGCACCAAGACTTCCAGGCGCCCTTCACACTCGCCCTACAGGGGTACGTCGTCGTGGCGCCCGATTTCTCCGGCCTTGGCGTCAGCATACATACTCAGGCCAAGAGATCCTCCAACAGGGTCTAACCGCCGGCGCAGGACACGGCGACGATCTGCTATTTGCGGTCCCAGCAGCGAGGGCAGCCTTCCCCGGTGAGCTACGCAACAGCTCCTTCGTCTTGATGGGCCACAGCACAGGTTCGAAGGCGTCATGGGGCGCCGCGAGTAATCTTGCTTTGCTCTCAGCGCAATCGCAGAACGACTCTCAGTCGGCTCAAGAGTTGCAAATGGTATCCAAGGGCTATCTAGGTACGATCGCTGTCTCACCCTGGCAGCCACCGTATCTACAATTGCCGCTGAGCGAAGAAGCCAAAATACCCAATGCGCTGTCCATCTACACCTCGGTGAACATAGCGGGTGATTTGAGAGCCGCCAACGGGGATAACTTCAACATCAGCACCTTCCTCAACGACCAAGCCCTAGCCTATTACAATCTCATATACGAGCTAGGTGGCTGCATTGCCACGCATCAGACACTACTCTTCCTCGGAGAGCCGATACAGGATGTCTTTCAAGATGGCTGGTATGCTGTGCCAGAGTACCTACGGTACGCGGCATCGATCAAGAATGCGGGATTGCCGGTCATGGGGCCACTGTTGGTGTTGCAGGCTACGGGGGATCCCTTATCTAACGCGACGATCGCGCAACAGCAGGTCAACGAGACGTGCGGTGCATTTCTAGACGTAGACATCGAGTATGTCGAGTACAATATCACTGGCCACTCGGACGTGCTGTTCGCGGCGCAAACTAGGTGGTTGAAATGGATCGAGGATAGATTCGCAGGGGCGGCAGCGGACACAGCTGGTAGTGCCAGTGGCGTTGTGAAGGGACCTGGCCAAGGAACAGGCAATGGCGGAAGTGCTGGCGTCGGTGGCTGCTCTTGGGAATGGGTGCAGCCGGGCACGTCTCGTCCCGTGGAGGCTTACGTGCAAGGTGGTCCAAGATTTATTCTCGAGTATGCACAGGAGGGTTACCAGCTGGCTTGAGAGTTGTAGAACAGCATACTTCCAGTCTCACTTCATAGGTATCATTTCAAACTTAGTCAGGTAAATATCGAGCATATCACAAAGCCACTCATCCCATCAGGCAGCATTAGGTACTACCAAGGCATGACACTGATGAAGAGTCTACCATCGGGTTGGATGCAATAATAGCAAAGGATGAAGTTAAGGGCAGACCAATCATTTATATCACTTCGACGAGTCGAAGACCCGGCGCAAACCGAAACGATCACTTCACTGGCTCGTGTCAGAGGCATTCACTGTTGTTGTGCGGATCTGGAGACAGACTCTTGTCATCGCCACTGCTACCACAGCATTGTCAGCCTCTCACTGAACAGGCAGATACCACGGCAGTCATCCGGTCTCGACTAGCACTCTGTGCCATCCGGCGATAGATAAGTCCTGCCACCGAAATCTAGTCATCCGGTTTCTGAAACAAGCAGTCTACCTTCCTTTTTGAGACTTCTATCCGTCGCGAGAGGGAGTCGCGAGGCGTCATCCGGCGTCATACAAGGCGGGCATTCACAAATGTCAACTACTGTAAGACGCTATTCCACACGGCAAACAATGTCGCGCAGCTCGAAGAGCTATACCAGCCGAGCTCGGCGACAATGCTGCAGCGGCGCGCACGTTCTGCTGTACCGCAGAAAGGTCTTGTGAGTCAGGTGCGATTGTCGTCAATCGATCGCTCCTGCAGTACTGGAGAGGTGTCTAGCGAGGAAAGTGCGAGTGCAGTCAGCTGGTCGCTCCTGCGGCGCAGGATGTCCAGTGAGGCAGTCGCAAGAGGCTGTCATCCGGTCTGCGAACATCCCTGTCGACCGGTCTGAATTGAGTCCGTCGTTCGTGCGGCGTGTGGATCGAGAGCTTCGGAGCTTCCTGCTACTGGTTTACGAAGTGACAGACGCCGTATAGAGGAATGGATTGAATGCCGTAGACTTAGCGAGGCAGTAATACATTGCTATATCCGCTATGTATGTATGAGCCTCGGAGGACTACATACGCTCAACGAGGTCGATGTGATGGGTGGGCACTTAGCGAACGGCAGCACAGGCTGCTCTCGCTCCATACTTGCCACTCGTAAGTCGCTTCCGAGCCACAACCCCAGCCCATCAACGACCTACACCGTCCTGGTAGCAGTCGTGGTCGGTGTCGCCGGCGACCCCACCTCCACTTCCTGAACAACCGACTCTCCCTGACCTGCCTTCCCCTCCTCCGCCAACTCCTTCTCATGCTGCGCGTTCGTCATCGCAGCGATCTCATGCACGCCGCCGGCCTCGCCGTCGAAATACTTGGCAATTTCCTCCATTGGGGTGTAGCGGGTCTCGATGAAGTACAGGTAGATGACGACGACCTCGACGACGAGGAAGACGCAGTAGAAAATGTAATACTTCCATGCCAATGCTTCGAGGGCTGGGGCGTTGGCGTACTGGTTGAAGAAGAGAGCCAGGGTGACGGTAAAGTTGAGCCAGACGTAGCCCTTTGCGCGGAGGCCGTAGGGCATTATTTCGGTGGTGTAGGTGCTCATTAGACCGGACTAGAAAACAAAGCGTTAGCTTGAGGACGAGGTATCAGGGATGGGAAACAAACCTTGAAGTTGTAGAAGAAGTCGTAGAGAAGATCATTGTGATCAAGCCGTTGCCTAGGTTGTTGTTCTCCGAAATGGCGAAGCGGGCGGAGATGATCGTAATGATGGTGAAGGCAAAGAGCATGCCGACGGTTGAGATCATATAAATCGGCCGCCGACCGAACCGGTCAACAAAGAGCGCGAAGAAGAAGTTGACGAACAGCGCCGCGGCCTTCATGCCACCGTTCAGACCGAGTTGTTCTTGAGGTGAAGTGATGCCCACGCCCTTGAGCACGAAGGTGAGGTAGTACGACATGATTCCGTTTCCAGACCACTGGGAGAACAAGCCGATGGCGGAGACAAGACCGATACGCTTGCGGTTGCCAGGTGTCTTGAGGAAGTCAACCCATTTAGAGGAGCGGTTGTTCTGCTTGTCGATTGCCAGAGCAGTGCGGATCTCGGTGTACTCAAGAAGGACGAACTCGTCTTCCTTATTCCCGTCCGCGTGGTAGTATGCAAGAATCTCGAGTGCTTCCTCGTTGCGGTCCTTGTCGACGAGCCAACGTGGAGACTCAGGGATCCAGTAAAGGAAGGCGAGAATGATGAGTGTGCAGATGCATTGGAGGCTGAGGGGAGGCGCCAGGCTAGGTTGGAGGGGATCTGGAGGGTGCCATAAGTAGTCCATGCGGCGATGAAAGCTCCCGAATGATACGTGCAGCCCATGTAGGTGGACAAGATAGCACGATCCTGCGGGTGGGAGATCTCGGCGATAAGGAGCGGTGCAGATGAGAGGGTGATGCACATGCCGAAGCCAAGCAGGAAACGACCGCCGACGAACATGCCGAAGCCGTTGGCACCGGCTTGAAGACCTACGCCGAGGAGGAGGAAGAGACTGCCGACAAGAATACCGACCTTGCGGCCGAATCGATCCACAAGAGGTGGGCAGAACGGAAGACCAATCAGAGAACCGAGTGACATGGAGCGTTATAAAAGCCGAGCATGCTGCCGCGAGGAGAGTCGAAGAAGTCCTGCCAGTAGGGGAGCGCCTGCAGCCCATTCATCATGGATCCTAGTAATCTTTTTTAGAATCGAACTAAAACGAAATACCCATTAAAGATGCGTACCGTCGAAGCCATTGGCAGTGTTGGTCAAGACCAGGATGACGACCCAGAAGTAAAGCCTCCTCATCCTAGCGTTCTTCCACCATTGGACACGCTTGTATGTGCGACCGGCGAAGAAGAAATGGCCTCGTGGCGGGACCACGGGCTTGATTTGCTCGACAGGTCTGAAGCGAACCATGGCTGCGGTTGCTGAGTGTCAATGTGAGGGGAACGCTGAAGTGCCAACAGCGATGAGAGAGTATGAGGGGAGGACTGATCAAACACGGAGTCGAGGTAATGATATAGAGTCTCTCCTCTGTCGCGTGCTTGCCATGCTGTGTGGTGCAAGGTTTCTGATATCAGCCGGAAAGGCGTGAAGCCCAGCAATGGTAGCGAATCCATCGCATACTTCGACACAGCCTCCCATTGGCAGCGGTGATCTTAGCTCGTTCTGAGAACGCCGGCGGCAACCACGTTCGAGACCTTTTGAGTAAAAAAGGCAGGGTCCCCGCTGCGGGTTTGCAGAGAGGTCGGGTGGGTCTACGAAGTCTTGAAGGACTTCGGTTGCATGTGACCGTGCCTCGGCGTGCATGGACATTATCTGAAGCTTGGGGCCCAGTGAAAGGCATTTTCCCGCATTTGGGAAGATGTCGGGGGTGGCGACTGGTCTCCGTCGAATCGTATGTCGATCTCGAATTCGGGAGAGGTCTTGGCACCAAGGTAATCTTATCCGGATTGAAGCTCGACTTTCTGAACGTCCGTCTCGGCAACGACCCGGCAGATGTATGAATCGCCTTGGTATTGAGAATTTAGCCGGAAATCGAATATGCCCAATTGACAACGACGTCGAGATAGGGAAGTCAGTATCAAGACTGCAATGTGAGATTCTGTAGCTCAATTCAGCCGACTGTTTGAGTCGGGTGTCGTGGTCAGCAGTCCGGATGTCGACGTACCTTGTAGGGTGGCTGGGCCATCAGGTGCCTAGGCGAATTGGATGCGAAAGACTCAGGCGGGAACTGTAAGCACCAGGCGAGATGGTGCTTAACACTCGATTGCAGAGTGTAGGAAACTTGGAGAGGCAGAGCTCGACGTCAAGACGGTGATGATGGCAGGCGAGGAAGTCTATCAGGAGCAAGAGTCTCATAGCGAGAGTCCGCTCGAGAGGACAGTGCTCTCGACCATGCATCTCGGCAATCTCACTCTATAGATCCACGGTGCTTCCGTTGGGCAATGAGTACCTACCAGCAAGGTAGAGCTTGCGAGTTTGCGCCAGAACCCATGATCTTATCATTCCAGGTGTCGTATCCTGCGCGGAGAGCAGATGCGTGGCTTTGACCTTCGTTTCGCTCCGTAGTGTCATGCATGAGGGTCGTCGAGGACAGTCCACATGCCCATCGGGTGACTGCAAGAGTCCTCTCGTCATGCGTCCGACGCAGGTCGCGAAGAGTGAGATCGACGGCGTGTGTGTACACGATGGTCGGCAGAAAGTGGTGAGGCCACATGGAGGCGCTTACTTGTGTCCAGACCGTTCGCCTAGCTGGCAAGGGAGAACGTGGGAAGATCCCCGATGATCACAACATCCCTCGTACCTCCACCTCATAGATCACCTGCTGCCAGACACTACTGCCAAGGTGCCGGAGGACCCGAATGCCAAAAGTCTTATCTCGAATTTATCCAAAATATCAACAGCTAGGGGTATCATATGCGACTTGCAAAATCACAGGGGTTGAGCCGCTGAGCGAGACTCACAATTTGCCTCGTCCCATTTACGCCAGGTTCAGTGCATGCCGGTGGCATTCAAGCACTCTCACTCTCACTCCCACCCTCCACATCATCTCTGAGCAATTGCTCCCATCCCGCCGGACCAGGTCCTTCGTAGAGACCTGGTCTTTTGGCCAATACTGTACCTATGCCTTGGTGTATCTCGATCTGAAATGGTTCGAATGGGAACTTCTCGCCACAGACGCTGAAATAGGCCTCCTCTGATCCATCTTTTCCTGGTCGAGCACCTTCCGCGAACTTTCCGTACTTGGGAATCACGCGAACGGCGCTGATCTTCCTGACCTTGACCTCGGGCATATCGAAGAACGTGTTCTTAGGCACAGCCAACAGCATTTTGATCTGCTTCGTGCGGCTGATGCCGCCGTCAATAGTGACAAGATCAAGCATGCCGTCTGACGGCAAAGAGGCTGGGAAGAAGGGCGCATCGCCAGCCATCCAACACATATTGCCGGAATAGAAGTTTCCCAACGTAGGATAAGTCTGCAAGGGCGTCCAACCTTGCTCGGGTGTGGGCAAAGGAGATTGTATTGTGCCGTACTTCAGGACTGGTAAGCCCTTCGTGCGAGTTTGTTCCCAGTCCGTATCGAGTTTGTGTCTCGCTTGTTCCGCGAAGTGATGTTTGATAGCGGCTTTGTCCACGATTTCCTCCTTGACGGCGATATCGCAAGGGTAGCGCTTCTTTGTCAGCAGACGCACAAGAAAGCCGTAGGTGAATCGCGCTTCACCCATCCAACGAATGTTATCCGTGCCCAGATCGCTTTCTGCTACTATGCCGATGCTCTGGCTCAGGAAGCTCAAGGTTCGTTTGTCGCCCTGTGTCACGCTGGCAAGGTCAAACGGTGCACGCTGACCTTTGACCACGGCAAGTGCCGCAATCGCGGGATCGCCTGTGCCATTAAAGTTCCAGCAGAAAGCATTGCCGGAGCCACAAGGGAGCTGCGTCACAGCTATCTTTTGAAGAGCATGCGGGTCTGTATGCTGGGCAAGACCGTTGAAGCATTCATGCGGCAGTCCGTCACCAGAGCAGCATGCCAGTACATCGTATGTGTCCAGGTCGAGTTTCGACGCGATGTCGACTGCGTGTCCGCTATAGGCTGTTCGCTCGACATCAACTGAGCAGCGTGCAGCAGCCAGGATGGGCTCGACGCGGGATGTGTACAGTTTTGCGGCTCTGCCTGTTCCTCCAAATGGGTTGATGAGCAGCTTTATTCTCTTCTGGCGCTGAGTCGTGCCGGGATAGGCGCGGGACATGAGTCGCTCGACCCATTTGATGGCGCTATCAGAGGCAGACTCGAAGGTGTAATGCAGGTATGCGACGTTGACAGTGGATTTAGATGCTTTGGCGTAGTGAATCGTGATACTGAGCTGAGCGATTTCGGCCCAAAGGATGTTGTAGTAGGGTATCGAACGCGTCTGAGCTGTGCCTGTCGTTACCGTATGTCAGATCAGCTTGTAGACTGGAACGCGCCTGCCCTTCGGTGGGCTATACAAACGCACCTTCACTCAGTAGCCCGCAACATCGAGTCCGGCTTGACCCATAGAGCCCTTCGTCGAGCAATATCAAGGAATCTGTGCCCAACGTGAGCGTCGCGTTCCGTCCTAGAGCGAGCGTCGCCGACGCGATCAGCTCTCGCTCGGTGTCGTGCGGTATCGCTGCCGGTCTGTCCACACGTTCGTGGTCATCCACAGCAGCGTGATCGGAGAAGGGATCCGCAGAAGCCATATTCGGAGACTGGCTCTTGCGCTATCTACTTGTACATGGCAGTAATACAAGCATTGAGAACAATGAGAGGAGACGAGACATGGCCGAGACAATGAGCAAATGACGAGAAACACTGGAAGAGCAACAGAAGCGAGCGTTGGCCTTAAAACCTGTACAGATGTGGTCCAACTGAAACCTGGAGTTTGCCGAGATGTGACTGTACACTCGGTGTCCCTTTTGGTGGCGGTGGGGGCTTACGCGAGACCGGCGTACTTAATCAGGTACCTCGAGGTACCCTCTGACCTTAACTTGACATACATCCCTATCTCGCAACTTCGCAAGTCATTCAGGACATAGTATCTTCCTCTGGGCACGCAGTCTCACTGTCCTGGTGCCCGTCTCACTGACTATCGGTCATGCGGTTGTGCCGCATGGACACGCTGAAGCATACACGGTGAGATCGACAGGCGACCCATCAGACTCGCACTTCGTGACCACAATGATTGTAAGGTGAGCTATCACTGAAGCTACACGTCGAATTTGCAAGGCTTCCGTGATGCTTCGCGACCGAAATGATACTAGTAGTTCAGATTCACTCAATCGTCTGAACACTCCTCCCGCGACAGCAAGCTCTCGATTATGTCTTGATCGACTTACTCCCAACCCTGAATTCGGTATCGACGACTGTCGCCACGAGACTTTCCACCGCATACACAGACACGGCAGGCGCGACGTTGTTGAAGGTACCTGCCTCCATACTGATGTACACGCGCAGCAGGAGCGCTCAGTCTGCAGGTCAAAGCTGGTCCTCTTTGATCTTTTCCTTTCTCACTCTTTCACACACACTCACTTTGCCGTACATTTTCTTAGCGTCCAACAGCATCATATCCCTGTCAACATGTCTGCTAGCATTCCACTGTCAGAAGTATCGACCATCAAGGTTTCACCACTCTCAAATGAAGATACCGACACCGACAAAGGCCGCCCTAGCCTATAGAAGAGAGAATGGCGTCGCATAGTCGGCACCGTTGGCGGAGTCCTCCTGACTCTGCTTATCATCGGCGGCATCGTCGTCCTTGCAATCCGGGGTGCAAACTGGTATCCAAACTATAGCACTTTGAATTACATTCTCACTGGAAGGTTTGCCGGGGAGGACTTCTTCGATGGTTTCGACTACTATCAAGGCCATGATGTTGCGCTAGGCTCCGCCCGGTAAGTTCGATAACGCCACGCCAGATTTGCTCTACTGACTATCATGTTACAGCTATGCCAATCAAGCAGATGCGAGGAGACTCAATCTGACCTATGCGTCTGTCAACTCTGCAGTCCTCCGCGTCGACATGCGAGACGACATTGCCATGCCAGACGTTCGAACTTCTGCTCGCATTGAGTCCAAAACAGTCCACAACCGAGGACTTTTCGTTTTCGATATCAGACACGCTCCGTACGGCTGCGCAACATGGTCTACGCTTCGCATTAGCACTCGCGATCTGGGAGACAGAGGTCAGATTGATGTTATAGGTGGCGTCAACCTGAACAATGCTGGTAGGCAAGTGGCTCTGCGAACACCTCCTCGCGGCAACCAAGCCATTCTGGGCTCGGCAGATGTATGCAGAATGAACGTCAAGAGAAAGCAGTCCGGCAGATCTGTCAGCGACAATTGTTGCGATGGCGAAGGCACCTAGTGGAAGTGTTACTCGTCATCGGAAAGCGACCCGGACCCGGTCTTCAGCGATAGAGAGGACATGCGTGGGTGCCGTGTCACCGAGCGAGAGCCGATGAATGGCGCAGCTTTCAACAAGCGTGGCGGCGGTGTAATAGCTGTGGAGTGGCGTGTCGAAGGCATCAGAGCCTGGCTGTTTCAACGCCATGCGGTCCCCGCTGACCTGAGCAACGCAGTCAAAGGCAGCATGACGAGCCCAAATGTGACCAGCTGGGGCGAGGCCTTCGCCGACTTCCCCTACACCGACTGTGATTACATGAGCCAGTTCAAGAGTAGCAAGATCATTGTCAACATCGGCTTCTGTGGGGAGCTGCCTGGACTGGCGCAGGCTTTCGACGATGAGAGCAAATGTCCTGGATCATGTCAACAATACCTCAGTAGCCAACCGGGCTCGGCCTACAGCGAAGCGTACTGGGAGTTTGGAGGTTTCTGGGTGTTTCAGCCCTATCGATAGTCGAGGCCGAGATCCTCTTCATCGCCTTTGAGCATTGGACGCTAATCATCGGAAGGACTTGTGACGACACAAAGAATTATTCATAGCTGTGGTGACGAAAAGCGACTATCCATAGTTTAGGCAGCGAGAATCGATCATTGTTGACCTTCCAGGCTTGGACCATCCGCCTGAGACTACGACTATAACTTGAAGAGAAACTGCTGTCGGAACGTCACACGAAGCAGCACAGACAATTCGAGCTGCTTTCTCTCATCAATGGCGGCCTCAGCCTTCGCCCACTGCTCATCTACACGCCTTGCGAGCGTGATTATGCGCTGGTGTGCCTGCCTAGGGGATTTCTGTCGAGGGGCCTGACCGCCATCTACAGATCGGCTGCTGGTCGACCATCTCCCAGAACTGCGCTGGGTATCAGCTCAGGCTGTCACGGCTTTACCATGTTATGGCTCCTGCCCAACCGTTCCCTCACCGAAGCGAATAGCGCGTCCGTTCCCACGGCGTAGACGCGGATTCCGCATCTCATCGTGGCAGCTCAGAAATAGCCAAACGCCTCAGACTCATTTTGGGTGCAGCATCGTCCGCAGCGCCATTTCGTAGTCTTCGTCAGTAGCCACCACTAAGGTCCGCTTCCCCGAGTCTGAGGATCCAATGCTAGTGACAACGTCATCGCCAGACACGCCCTCGTTGAGACCCTTGTCGATCTGGAAACCAAGACATTCGCACTGCCTCGTCACCAGTTCCCGCAAATACGCGCTCTTCTCCCCAATGCCGCCCGCAAATACCAACGCATCAACCTCCCCACCCAGCTTGACATAGTACGAGCCAATAAACCCAACGATCCGATCCACGAACATATCCAGCGCGAGCTTGTGTGTCTCCGGCGCATTCGGATCCGCGATCTCAGCGAAGTTCGTCGTTCCCGTTAAAGCCTTCCAGCCAGACTTCTTATTCAAGATCTCCTCAGCGGTCGAGATATGCAGATCCTTGGTGCTGGAAGGGCTCAGCTTTGAGGCTTCGGATGTGTAGTGGAAGACCAAGCTCGGGTCAATGTCCCCGCTGCGTGTTGCGCCGGGGAGACCGGAGACTGGTGTCAGGCCCATGGTTGTGTCGATTGATTTGCCGTTCTTGATGGCACATGCTGAGGCCCCGCTGCCGAGATGCAGGGCTATGATGCTGGTTTCTGAGGGTTGTTTGTGGAGGTAACCGGAGACCTGCCGGAGGATATAGCTGTAGCTCAGACCATGGAAGCCGTATTTTCGGAGACCTTTCTCCTTGGCAATCTTGGGATCAATGGCGTAAGACTTCACATGATCTGGCATTGATGAGTGAAAGGAGCTGTCGAAACACGCAACATTGGTGACTTTGGGCAGCTGCTCGTGACACGCTCGCATTAGGGAGACGGCACTGGCATTGTGAAGGGGTGCTAGATCGGAGAGGGCCTCGATCTTGTGGAAGGTCTCTCGTGTGATCAGTTCATCGTCGCGGAAGGAGCCGCCTTGCACGACGCGGTGGCATGCGTATTCGATGTCGTCGCCGGTTTTGACATCCACGTCTTTGTCGGCAGTGAAACTCTTCAAGACGTGCTCGAATGCCGCGGCGTGGTCGTCGACCGAGATCTCCCTCGACTGTTTGTTGTATTTGATGCTCGAGCCCTTCTGACCAATCGCGGAGACTTCGGCCTTGGCCAAGAGGCTCAATGTCCTTTTGTCCTCAGAGCTTCGGTAGAGACCACACTTGAGACTGCTGCTGCCGGCATTGATTGAGAGAATCAGGTGCGCCATGGCGTTGCACGGCGTTATCGAGCCCACGGCTACTCAGGCTGGCGGCGCGGGTGACTTTGATCCCTCTTCATTCCGCCGTGGGACCCGCGTCAACGAAACGTCATAGGCAATGATTTTGAGCGAGCTGTCACCGCGTCTTCCGGAAGCCGGAAGTCTCATGCGCTACCTGCAGGGCACGAAACTCTCGTGAGTGAGGGCACAACTCTGTGGTAAGCATCTCATATATTTTCTGCGCGCCCGTATGGATTCATCATGGTCTCTGAATGCGCAATTGGAAGGTGCTGCTGTGCGTTTGAAGAAAAAGAAAATGCCGTCACCCTAATCTAACTCATTGAGTCTCGCGGTCTTTCTTTCCACAAGAATCGAAACACCTTATCTTCACGTGCGTCAAGGAAGTCGGCAAGGGTGGCGACCAAACTTACTTGGTCGTCATTTCCATAAACCTCCGAACCCACTGCACCAGTGATCAGACTCTGCGTCACATATTTAGTGAGTGTTGTACAAAAGCACATCAGTTCGGAAGAGCTCGATCCTAAACGCAGACTCGCCTGATCATGAAAGATACACGAAGTTTTGCCTAGCACTCTACCGCCGTGTCGAAAACAAGCCACAGAAGACCTACCTCGAAACCCCCATATCCAGAATTCGGAGCTTGATCATATTATCATAATCGAACCAACCTACCAGTGTCGCCGCCATGCCAGGCGAGATCATTGACCGTCCTAATCCGCCGCCAGCGCCATCACATGTTCCCGACCATGTCTCAGACCTCCTCGTCAAGCTTGAGAAGCCAAGTCTGCCAGAGAAGGCCAATCAAGCACTGCAGAAGTACCGACGTGCCGCCAACTACATTGCTGCAGCAATGATCTTCCTGCGAGATAATGTTTATCTCGAACGCGACCTCAAATTCGAAGACATCAAGCCACGCCTGCTGGGTCATTGGGGGACATGCCCCGGCTTGACCCTGTTGTACTCTCATCTGAACTACCTCATCAAGGAACAGGATCTCGACATGATCTACGTTGTCGGCCCAGGTCATGGAGCACCTTCAATTCTAGCAAACCTGTGGCTGGAGGGCTCTCTCGGGAAGTTTTATGCCGAGTGTGGCCGAGACGCCAAAGGACTGAAGAGCTTGATCACTGGCTTCAGTACTACTGGCGGCTTTCCCTCGCACATCAATGCAGAGACCCCTGGATCCATTCACGAAGGTGGCGAGCTTGGCTATGCCTTGTCTGTGTCATTCGGCGCCGTCATGGACAACCCAGATTTGATCGCTTGCTGTATAATCGGCGACGGCGAATCCGAAACTGGACCGACTGCCACAGCATTTCACTCAATTAAGTATCTGGATCCAGCTGAGTCCGGTGCCGTTCTGCCCATCATTCACGTCAATGGTTTCAAAATCAGCGAGCGCACAATCTTCGGATGCATGGACGACAAGGAGATGGCGGCGTTAATGACTGGCTACGGATATCAGCCTCGTGTAGTCGATGATCTGGATGATATCGATGCTGATCTGCATAACAGCATGCAGTGGCTGTCTCGGAGATACGAAGGATTCAGAAGGCGGCTCGAGAGGGCAAACCTATTCGCAAGCCTCGATGGCCTATACTGATTCTCCGGACGCCGAAAGGCTGGTCCGGTCCGAAGAAGGTCCATGGTCAATTTGTCGAAGGGTCATTCCATGCCCACCAAGTGCCACTTGCCGCAGCCAAGAGCGAGCCGGACGAGCTTCGCGATCTGCAAACCTGGCTGGAGTCCTACAAGCCAAAGGAGTTGTTCAAGGAGGATGGCGATGTCGTTGATGAAGTCAAGTCGATCTTGCCAACCAAATCTCAGCGTCTGCTCGGTCAGAAGCCTGAATCTTACATGACTCATTATGCACTATCGATACCCGATTGGCGCAAATTTGAGGTCAAGAAAGGCTCCTCGGCTTCATCAATGAAGACGATCGGCAATTACTTGGAGCAGGTGGTGAAGGACAACCCAAAGACATTCAGAATCTTCTCACCAGACGAGTTCGAGTCCAACAAGCTGGATGCCGTACTGAATAGCACTGGCCGCAACATGCAGTGGGATCAGTACTCCTGGGGCCAAGGTGGGCGTCTGATCGAAACACTGAGCGAGCATCAATGTCAAGGCTTCATGCAAGGATATACCCTGACTGGACGAACCGCATTGTTCCCGTCGTATGAGGCCTTCCTCGACATTGTCCATTCCATGATGGTGCAGTATGCGAAATTCACTAAAGTGCTTCGTGAAATGCCGTGGCGGACAAAGCTGTCCAGCATCAATTACCTTGAGACAAGCACAGCCTGGCGACAGGAGCACAACGGCTTCTCGCACCAGAACCCTTCTTTCATTGGAGCAGTCCTCAATCTAAAGTCCAGCGCGGCCAGAGTCTACCTACCACCAGACTCCAACACATTCCTTTCCACAATGGCCCACTGCCTCAACTCCACGGGCTACGTCAATTTAATGGTTGGAGCGAAACAGCCCACTGCCGTGTTCCTATCGCCGGAAGAGGCAGATGCACATTGCAGAGCTGGAGCATCCGTGTGGAAACAGTTTTCGACTGATAGCGGCTTAAGACCAGATGTCGTACTTGTCGGCATCGGAACGGAGCTTACTTTCGAGGTCGTGGCTGCGGCAGATTGGCTGAGGAGAAACGTTCCCGAATTGCGAGTTCGCGTGGTCAATGTGACAGACCTCCTGGTGCTTGAATCCAACTCGCTGCATCCCCATGGTCTAGATGACGAGGCATTCTGCTCGCTGTTCACAGCAGACAGGCCTATCCATGTCAACTATCACGGGTACAAGAACGAGATCAGAGGCCTACTATTCGGCCGACCGGATACTCAGCGAATCTCGATCGCTTCCTACGATGAAGAAGGGACAACAACCACGCCATTCGACATGCTCTTGCTCAATCATACCTCTCGATTCCATGTTGCCATTCAGGCTGTGAAGGGAGCTGCCAAGCACAATGAGAAGGTGCAGTTGAGGTTACACGAGCTCACCAGTGCGCTCACTGGTCTCATCACGGAGACGAAGAAGTACATTGTTGAGAATAAGTCTGGTAAGTCGTGTTCATTTCCCAAGGTGATGAAGTAGCTAACGTATCATGCAGATCCAGAGTATCTGAATGATGTTGGCAACCTAAAGATAGACACGGCTTCGCTGTCGGAAGGCTGATGGAGAACTTTCCGATGCGGACTCCTGTATTGCTAGCTATCAGGGCTCACAGGACGTCTCGGCCTGTAGAGTCTTCCCGACCTAAATTGCTGTATGCTGCCAGAGGAACGATTCTTACGTATACGACGTAAGAGGCATCACCTATGCAAATATATTCACAGCATTCTTTCCATGGCAATCTCATTTTTGATGACGTAGCCAATGAGCTATCCTTCCTTGAATGCACCTGTGGTCACTCATTTTCGACCCTGCAGCTACCGTTCCCTCACTATCTTTGCAAGGCAACAGCACCTTACTGTTAGTGAATACTTGTTCCCCATGTAGGCACGGCGCGGGAAGTATACATCCGAGCCCGAGCCCGAGCACCGTCTTAGACCCTTATTCTCACTAATGCGTGAATTACGAACTGCCTACACGGGTGGCAAGGGACCGCTTTTTGGTTCATGTCAGGGCCGCAAGTCCACGTCTATGCCGTACGTCCCAATAACACACAGAGGGCGCCCTGAGTTGAGAAGCGCCCAGATCGATAGGGTTGAGGTCGACGGCGCGAGGCGCCCTAGATCTGGGGAGGGTCGTCGGATAGATCTCGCAGGAATTTCTGGCGATGCCTCAAACAGTATGAGGTACATCGTCACCGTCGAGTGCCTCAGGTAGGTGAAACCCTTCGCCTTATGATCATGCATAGGATATACATCGGTGCCATGGTCGCGATAGAGGACCTGAGGGCATCAATGCGACAACTGTGTACGTGCCCACCATCCTGACCATCCTCAACTCACAGCTAGCATCCAACATGGGCCGCGTCGATGTCCATCACCACTACTATCCAGAAGTCTTCACGAAAGGTAGAGTCCTATCACATACTCCCTCGGTCTTCGACTGACGAGCATGACAGCACTGCAAGAAGCCAGCGGAGATCCCTCAGGATGGACAGTGCCAGAATGGACTATCTCTGCAGACCGTGAGCTATGCGCCGCTGTTGGCGTCTCCAAAGCATACCTCTCCGCCACTGCTCCCGGTCCCGACATTGCAGGCAGCCCCGAGAAGGCAGCAGCTCTCGCCCGACAGATGAATGAAGCCGGCGCAGCCATTGTCAAGTCCGATCCAGAGCACTACGGCTTCTTCGCCTCCGTTCCAACGCTCCTCGCGCCCGAACTCGCCATCACCGAGATCCGCTATGCCCTCGACACCTTCCACGCCGCCGGCATCATCCTCATGACCCGCTACGGCGACGACAATCACTACCTCGGCCACCCCGACTTCGTCCCAATTTGGAGGAACTTAATGCCCGGTCCGCTGTTGTCTTCATCCACCCCACCTCCCCCGTAGACAAGACCCACGTCAACCCACACCTTCCCGGTCCAATGTTCGACTACCCGCAAGAAACCGGCCGCACAGCCATGGACTTGATCACCCAAAACCGCATGCCATCCGTGCGAAACTGCAAAATCATCCTCTCCCACGCCGGCGGCACCATGCCGTACACCTTCATGCGCGCCGCGGGCATGCTTCCGCACACGCCGTTCACCGTGGGGAAGTCCACGGAGGAGTTGTTGGCGGAGGCGAGGGAGTTCTACTATGATACTGCCATTAGCTCGAATGAGTTCACGCTGGGGCTTTTGTTCAAGTTTGCTAAGCCGGGGCATGTGTTGTTTGGGACGGACTTTCCGAACGCGCCGAGGAGAGGAATTGAGTACTTCACAGGGCAGTGGGAGAGGTTTGAGGCGGACGCGGAGAGGAGGGATGGGCTGGATTTTGGGAATGCGAGAGCATTGTTTGAGGAGTTGTAGCCGCCCATCGGACTGTATAAGTTCAATGCAAGGAGCCACCGCCATCTGGATTCGTTAGCACTCCATTCATAACGAAGTCGAACGAGTCATCTTACCAATCGTGATCAAAGACCCAGTAGCATAGTCAGCCCTCACAGCATACAAATACGCCTCAGCAATATGCTCTGGCGTACCACAAAAGCCCACCGGCAAGGCATCACCCATCTTCTTCAGCTTCGTTTCTTGGTCCTCCATTCCCATTTTATCCCACAGCTCCGTCGCAACGATACCTGGCACCACACAATTGACCCTGATCTTCTTCTCCTTCAACTCCTGCGCCAAGCCCCTGGTCATCGTGAACAGGCCAGCGTTCAGCGCCCCGCCAATACTTGCTGTCACGCCGGGATCCACGCCGCCAGTGCCGGAGGTGAGGGTTAGTGAGCCGCCGGGGCGAATGATGTCGTGCTTTGCGGCGGCTTTGCCGCAGACTGCTGAACCCCAGAACTTGACGCCGAAGAGGTGGCGGCACTCGTCGAAGTTAGCGTCGGCGATGGGGCCGCGGATGATTTTGTCGACGCCGCTGAAGATGAGGTGGTCGATTGGGGCGAGAGAGAGCAAGAGTTGTGTAAAGGCTGCCTCATCGCGGACGTTGCCGACGTGGCCTTTCAGTTTGGCGTTTTGGACTTTGGCGGTGATGGCGTCTACTTTGGATTGAGATGAGGAGATGATTGTTACGTGGGCGCCGTGTTCGAGTAGGGCTAGGGCGGCGCCATAGCCGATGCCTGAAGATCCGCCGACGACCACCACTTGCTTGTCTACCAACTTGTCACGAGAGGCGGCCATGATCGTTTAGAGAGTATGTTGTGGGCATCGTTTGGGAGAAAGCCGCTCGGCTTACGGCTTTGTATGTCTACAACTTGAGGTCTGCCCCGCAATGGCGACATATGCCCCTTGGAGAATCATTGCGTCGTGTGCAGGGCGTAGTCGAGCGTTGCGATGGTGGTCAACAACCTCGATGGGACAGACACACGCTTCGTGTTTACAGACAACGCCGTCAGTGCTGCGTGGTGCTGGAATCATTGTCTTCAATGCAAACCTCAACACATCGACCGTGGCAGACGGCTTCGCTCGAGCGGAAAGTTTCGTGACCTGACTTCCTCGGTGTTTTCACCATGTCGTCATACAGTACAACGTCGCGAATGCTTCAAGGCCTCTGAAAGCGTCCAGAGATGATAGCTGTCCAATATCGTATGGAGACGCTAACGCAAGGCATCAACAGTGGTGAAGCAGGTAGTTTCGCCCACATACAACAGGTAGGACGACACGCAAAGCACCATGCCTGGCCAACTACCAATCTACACGCCCTCCCCCACCCTGCACACCCAACTCGACACCTATCGCACCAGTCTGAACACCGAGTTCAGCCTGATCCTCACCGACTACCACGCCCTGCAGCACTTCTCCGTCACCCGCCCCAACGACTTCTGGCTCTCATTATGGCGCTTCCTGCCCATCAAAGCATCCCGACAGCCAATCTTGGGTGTAGATGAAAGTCTGCGGATCGATGAATTCCCCGAGTTCTACAAGGGGAGCCGACTGAACTACGCAGAGAACTTGCTTGGCGGCGGTATTGGTAATGGTCTCGCGGTGAAGGCGTTGACGGAGGAGGATATCCGGTTGGGCCGGCAAGGTGAGGAGGTTACTTGGGATGGGTTGCGGGAGCGGACGAGGGTGTACGCGGATGCGATGCGAGAGAGTGGATTGAAGCAAGGGGACGTGATTGTTGTTATTGGGGGAAGTACGGTTAAGAGTCTTTGCTTGTTACTCGCGGCGGCGAGTATTGGGTGTATTTTCTCGAGCTTCGCAACGGATGCTGGTGAGAGGGTGCTTATGGATCGGGTGGGGCTGTTGAAGCCGAGGCTGTTGTTTGCGGAGAGCAGGTATGTGTACAATGGGAAGGAGCATGATATTGCGGAGCGAGTGAGGAAGGCTTGGGAGGAGAGCGAGAAGGCGGAGGGGGCGGAGATTGTTGGTACCACGGAGGGGAGAGTGCCGGAGGGTTGGACGTCGATGGCGGAGTTCCTAAAGCGAGCAAAGGGCAGGAAGTCGGTATTTGAGCAGTTACCTTTTCATACACCGTTTGTGGTCATGTTCTCAAGCGGGACGACTGGAACACCGAAAGGGATTGTGCATTCACAAGGTGGTTTGGTGGTGAATGGGATGAAGGAGCATATACTAAACTATGATCATGGGCCAGGGAGTGTGCATTATCATTATGCTGGCATTGGCTGGACGCTGTGGAATATCATGAGTAAGTGCCCGGGTCCGAGGAGAGTGACACATACTGACGAGGCAAAGTCGGAGCCCTATTTACGGGCGCGCAGATTGTGAGTAGGTATTCTAGGTCGACCCACCATGATCTCTGACAGGTGATTTGCAGGTGCTTTACGATGGCTCTCCATTCTACCCAACGCCCGAGAAGTGTCTACAAGCAGTCCTCGCCGCAGGCGTGACCTCCTTCGGCGCCGGCCCACGCTACTTCGCAGAACTACAGAAGGCCGGCGTCGACGCGAAGCCCTACACCCAGAAGGTCGACAAGATCCCGTCCGCCGGCGCCCTCCTCACGGCCTCCTTGTCGCAATGGATCGTATCCTCCTTCGGCTCTCACCCCTGCCAAATCTCCACGTCCGGCGGTACTGAGCTGTGCGGCAACTTTGTCCATGGCAGTCAGACACTACCCGTGTACGCGGGCGAGAACGCTGCAAAGTGCCTGGGCATGGACGTCGACATTTTCACGCCCGAGGGCAAGTCCGCTCCCTAGGGCGAGAGCGGTGAGCTGGTCTGCAAGAAGCCATTTCCCAACATGCCAGCTATGTTTCTCAACGATCCAGAAGGGAAGAAGTACAAGGCAGCGTACTTTGAGGGCTTTCCGCATGTCTGGACGCACGGAGACTTTGCGTATGTCAACCCAGAAACGAAGGGCATTGTGATCACGGGCCGCAGCGACGGGGTACTGAACCCATCTGGGATCAGATTTGGCAGTGGCGATATCTACGCTGTGCTGGAGCGGCATTTCAAGGGGAAGTTCTTGGATGCGATTTGCGTAGCGCAGCAGCGGCATGAGAGGGATCAAAGTGAGCGAGTGCTGCTGTTCTTGCAATTGCCAGGCGAGGAAATGACGGTGCGCGAGGATCTGGTGAAGGGAATCAAGGATGCGATTGCCACGGATCTGAGTAGGCGGCATGTGCCGAACTTCGTATTTGCCGCGAGGAGGATCCCGTATAATGTTAACGGAAAGCGGCTTGAGATTCCGCTGAAAGCTGTCATTTCGGAGGGAGAGAAGGCCTTCGGGAAGAGGAAATTCACCGCTGAGGAAAGAGATGTGTTGGAGGACTTTCTGCCGTATTTCGAGGTTGAGAAGATGGCAAAGAATCATGGCGGTGGAAAGGTGAAAGCCAAGCTGTGATCATCGTCGTCAGAATGCCGCAGTACATCTGGTTACTGCTGGGTATGTTACCGTTGCGTCCGATGAGTCTCTCTGCGACAACTAATCAGTCTCTGCGCTACGTCAAGTCACTCTCTCTGTCGCGTCAGATCACTCGCTCTGTTGCGTTAGATCAGTCGCTTCGCTGCATCAGATCAATCGCTCTATGAAGTCAGATCAGTTTCTTAGTTGTGTCAATTCTGCTTTTCATTTTTACTTTCAGTGCTTTGATTCTGCTTCTTTCACCCTCCCTCTATTCTGGTTCTTCACCTCTGCGTTCTCGGCAATATATCGCTTGTTGTACGATTGTTGGGGTAAATTGAACTCGCCTCAGCGATGAGTCTGTCACCCTAAATGCCAAATAATGCAAGAAGCAGCAACGACATCAATGGATCTTCGGTAATTCCACGCACTTTTCAATTGCTCGAGACCATAGCAATATCATTCGCGCATGAAGCAGCATGTTATCAGTCACTACCGTCCAGCTAGAGCTTCGCCTCCCTCCATGTCGCCTTCCTCTTCTCCCTGAACGCCGCGAGCCCTTCCCTTGAGTTCTGACTCTTCATTAGATCCTCGTAGTATCTCTCATGTACTAATTGGAAAGCGCGCTCTACACTCGCCGTTTCCCAAGCCTCTCGCAATGCCGCCCTCGTCACCACGATGCCATCAGGCGAGATGTTGGCGATCTGCTTCGCGACCTCGAGCGTCTCGTCCAGAACAGATTCTAGTGTCTTGGCGATGCGGGAGACAATGCGTAGGTCGAAGGCCTCTTGAGCCGAGACACGACGGCCGGTGAGGGCGATGTCGGAAGCGGCGTGCAAGCCAACGGTGCGGACGAGGCGCGGAAGGCCTCCTCCGTAGGCGTAGACTCCAACGGTGGCTTCGGGAAGGCCGAATGAGGCAGTTGGTGAGGCAACGCTTATGTCGCTGTTGATGTGTTGTCAGCAAGTTTGCTTTGTCGTGGAAGAGACAGTTCTGGCGACGATTCCCTACTGAGCGGAGCATGGATCGTGGACTTACGAATTCAACACCATCTCCATCCCTCCACCCAACGCCAGCCCATTCACGGCCGCCAAGATCGGCTTCTTCCCCTTCCGCCTCGACATCCCCCCAAACCCGCTCTCGGGCATGTCATACTTCCACAACTCCTCCTGTCCTACCTTTCCTTCCTCCTTGAGCTTCTGGCCCCGCTCGATGGCCAGAAGATCCGAGCCCGCGCAGAAAGCCTTGGTTCCGGTGCCGGTGAGAATGGCGCACCGAAGGGAAGGATGCGCATCATACCAGTCCCACAGGCGGGAGAGTTGGTGCGCGAGCGGGTAGTCTATTGCGTTGAGCTTCTTCGGGCGGTTGATGGTTGCGAGGAGGATCTGGGGAGTTGGGAAGGTGATGTCGACGTCTGTTACCAGGGGCGGGTTGTGTCCGGGCGGGAGGGGCGCCATGTTGATATAGTCGCTGGCCAGGCGAGCTATGGAGTTAGCTCCTGGTCTCGGTCTGCTTGTGAGGGTGGTGGCGTCCTATTTGAGTCGCTGTCAGAGCTTTATGACCGTGGGCGATTCTGGAGCATGTACGAGGGATAAGATGGATATGTACAAGTCTCTTGGCACGTCGATGACATATCCTAGCTTCAAAGCCGAGGCATCGATTTTGCCTTTCGAGCCAAGGACCTTATCAACCTCAGTAGACATGTTGCTATTCTATCAATTCATATCCTGTCACACTTGAAGCTCTGCTCATCGGCGTGAACACCGCAACCTTTGTAATCAATCGCTTGTCCCGAGTGTCGCTAAACGTAGCGAAGATAGCAAGCACAAGTAACGATTTCCGAAGCGGAATATCATGCTACAAGTGCTAGTTGTCATGTTAAAATGCAGGAACTCTGACGTCGAAAACAGTGGAGGCTTATTGTGGCACCTCATGATCGATCGCTCGCTTACTAGCTATATACTAGATCCTGCACGTATAGATCACTCGTCATAGACAGTGCTCCTCTTTCCGGTTCGAAGCCGGCTGCCCTCTCCATTGGACTGGGTATAAAACTGGGCTACTATACAGTGAATGGTAAATGCTATGCGCGCTCTGGGTACAGATGTGTGCGAATGTAATTTCTCGCATGCAAGGTCGTAAATCCTTCTCTTTGCCCACCTCTTTCGGACTCTGCTCAGACTTTACAAGAAGAGACCTGCGACAGCAACCGCAACGCAAACACCGACGCTCAGCATCGTGCCCGACAGACTCTGTTGCGCAGCCGCGCCTGTGAATGTTGCGACGGGAGGCTTGACGCCGGTGAAGTCGCTCACAGGCTTTGTAGCGATGGTGGTAGGAGAAGCTGGTGGCGTAGGCTTGACCTCAATCGAAGTCATTGGGGTGTCCTCAGGCGTGCAGTCACAGCTGGTGACGTAGGCATCTTCGGTGACGGTGACATACTTAGTGGATGCGCTGGCTGGGACATCGCTCCAGATGTACTCGGTCGAGCTGCTCTCGGTCGGCTCTACGGGCTTGCCACTAGTAGTAGTAGTCGAGACGTAAGCGTCGGACCAAGTTGGCTTCTCGCTACCCTCGACCGGCGCAGTGGTCGTCATTGTTGACGCAGACGTGTAGTCAGACCATGTGTAGAATTGTCCGCCTTCGACGGGCTTAGTGGTGGTCGTGGTGCTGGCAGTAGTCGTGGTTGTCTTCTCGCCGCCCTCAACTGGCTTGGTGGTCTCATCGCCCCAGTAGTCCGCCCAGCTGCTTGAGGAGGAGACAGTGGTTGTGGTCTCCTTGACTGGCGCAGTCGTGGTCGTTGTTGTTGAGAAATCAATATCGCCCCAAGTCGCGCTGGTGTAGATTGAAGAGGAGCTGATGGTCGTGGTGTCCTTGACAGGCGCAGTTGTCGTCGTGGTGGTTGAGAAGTCGACGTCAGCCCAAGTCGTGCTGGCAGAAGTCGAGGCGGAGCTCGTGGTGGTAGTGTCCTTGACGGGCGCAGTTGTCGTGGTCGTGGTTGAGAAGTCGACATCAGCCAAGTAGTGCTGGCAGACGAGGCGGAGCTCGTGGTGGTAGTGTCCTTGACGGGCGCAGTTGTCGTGGTTGTGGTCGAGAAGTAGACGTCGGCCCAGGTAGTGCTGGCAGAGGCTGAGCTAGTGTAGGTCGTTGTTGTAGTCTCTTTTGTAGTCGTGCTTGTCGTGGTGTCTTTGACTGGCGCGGTGGTGGTCGTTGTAGTTGTAGTATCCTTGACAGGCCAAGTCGTCGTGGTTGTCGTTGTGGGAGAAGTGGTAGAAGTAGTGCTGGAAGATTGAACATTCTTAGTAGTAGTGGTCGAAGTGGTCGTGGTCATGGACTTCGTGGTAGTGGTAGTGGGTTTCGTGGTGGTGGTAGTAGTGGTAGTGGGTTTCGTGGTGGTGGTAGTAGTGGTAGTGGGCTTCGTGGTGGTAGTGGTAGTTGTCGTGGTGGGAATGACATATTTGGAGGTAGTAGTGGTGGTCTTGGAGGTGGTGGTCGTCTTGGTAGTCGTGGTGGTCGTGGTAGGAATGACATACTTGGACGAGGTCGTCGTCTTGGTAGTTGTGGTGGTTGTTGTGGTGGTTGTCTTCGGTGGCCATCCGCCAAGAACCTTCTTGCAGGCCGTTTGCCAGCCGCCATTCTTCGCAGCAAGATAGTAGTCCCACAGCATGGCACCACCAAAGTTGGAAGTCTTGGCGACAGACTTGAGGATGGGCTCTACCTTGCTTATGTCAATCAATTGACTTTGTCCGTAGTCGCCGGCATCGGTGGCTCCAGGGCCAGCAGGCATGCCCACGAAGAGCTTGGTGTTCGGGTATGGTAGCAAGAGCTTAGACCAAGCATTGAATGATGGAGTGAACTGGTCGTTGCTGGTACCGAAGGTGGAGACGCCACAGTAGTTGTTGTAGAACTGGACGTTAACGTAGTCGAAGACACCAGTCTGAATGGTTGGGATCAGACCATCGGTGGTAGGGCACTGGGGCGCCGCGCTCAGGTAGTATTGTTTGCTCGTATCCTGTGCGAACAATGCCTTGAACGAGGTAGCCAGGTGAGGATGGTACGGTCCGGCTTGTCTACAGAATCGTCAGCAAAGATCGAGCGTCGTGCGATGCATTACTCACGTTCCCTCAACATCGAAGTCGACTCCGTCGATGACACTGTTGCCGAACGGACGAGGAATAACAACACCCTGTTGCACGGGACCAAACATCCTCCACAGCTGTACAGCGACCTGTTCGGCATGCGTGTTGCTCGTGAGCGATACATCGCTGTCTGCAATCGTGTTAGCCTTTCCACTCGCGTCGTTTCGAATGCGAATCCATACATCTTGGGTCACCACCCAGCGATATCAGCACCTTCTTGCCGTTGGCTTGGCACTTTTGGATGACGCCTGTGAAGGTGTGCATGTTGTCGAACACGTCCGGATATGTGACTCCAGTTACGGGGTTTGTCCAGAATTCTGACGCCCAAGCGTTATTGGCGAAGTTCATCTTGCAGTATCCATTGGCATCATTCTCCTTCGGGAAGTAGGTGACAAACGCAAGCGGAACGATGTCGACGCTTGGGTCTTCACACAGAGCCGCGAAATCGACATCCTGACCATTCTGTCCATAATAAGTCGTCACGAGCCCGCTGGGGGCACCACTCTGAGGTGGTCCATTCGGTGCTGCAGTTGCGACGGAAAAGAGAGTGGATGCCAGAACGCTGGCGGTAAAAGTAAAAGCGTGCATTTTGACTAGAATTAGAATAACAAAAAATGAATGGATGGGTCAACAAAGTACCCCAAAGTCGAAAGACTGAACGCGAAGCTGGAAAGCCCGCAAATGGAAGAGAGTGACTGATGGTAGGATCAAAATGCAGAAGTGAGGTCAAACGCCTCGCAGGCGGAGGGGATGAGAAAGTACATGTATCATGTTGGTCAGCCGCAGTGGGCGTGAGTACCCGCTCCAACGGTTACAGCGGAGTGTGGCATGGTGTTTGACCTTTCCGAGGCAATCTGGGACCCAAGATTCTGCCGAAGATGCGAACAGGGGTCGATTGTAGTCCACACTCTGGATTAGGCATCACGAGAGGCCTCGCTGTGAGGTGTTGAAGTCACTGTTCGGGCCCGGTCAAGCTCGCTCGCTCAATGCCCAGGCTAGGCGAGGGCCTATTCTCGTGCCTGAGGCCTCGAACAGATTGGCGCTTTGCCCGCCAAAGGTGGTCAGTGGGTGCTCGCCCATTCTCGCAGCCAGTAGAGATGGCATGATGGACTTTGCTGATTTCCTGAAGAGTTGGCGGTAGTAACGGCAGAAAAGCGGATGACCAAAAGAGGTTCGGACGTTTTGGCTGCGGCACTTGCGACCTTGTGGCGGCGCGCTTGCCGGTGCTTATGTCGGGACAATGCTCAGTCATTGGATGAGCAAAGCTTGACTCGCCTTTTAGCTCCGAATTTCTGCAAGTAAACTCAGGGGTTTCATCGCCAAGATCCACACTTCAGAACCTCATTTCCCCTGAGCTGACTATTCGTGGCTGAGGTCGACGGACTCGAAAGATGGTTTTTCGACAAGGACGGTCTTACGACCTTGACGCGCCGGAGCGGGATACATGGCTCGCATGGGCACAAGTCGATACCAGATGACGACGTAGACCTGTCAAAGCCCATGTTTGCTCCACGATCATCTCGAAAACTCTGCCGGATCTGCGTTGCAATCTATCGGTTGTCCTTGCAGCCATGAGGCGACAAGACGCCGAAATCGAGGTCGCAGATGCGTCGCAACTTGCGACAAGGTTGTAAGGGGATATCACGCGGCGGGGTCGATAAGATGAAAACAAGAAGAACTCTTCTATGGATTTGACCTCATCAAAAGTTCCTGGCGGCAGGAACGCAAGACATGAGTCAGCAGAATTTTCGGATCTTACCCGTCATCAAATTTCGTCCACTGTTCATGAGACTACCATCTAGGGACTTGTGCGAACAACGAGTTGCCCATCGTTGTTCATCGCCATTGTGCAACGCTTGCATTGCAACGACATGTGGTCAATTGCCCGACGACTGCGACTGCCCGGTTGCTGCCGCCTTGCTGTGACCGATATGGCTCATCCGACGATGTGACATCGCAAGCGAGACCAATTTAAATGTACTGCATATATGCCTAGCACTTTGCCTGGCGTCGAGCACAGCCTCAGCCACAAGGCGACCACTCTGTCAGGCTGCAAGGCAAACCTGCAATCGCAAAGACCGGACTCGAGCCACTACCAAACACGGCAATTTACTGTTGGGTGTTGCTCTTAATATTGACCGTGGCGCAAGTCCCGCTTCTCGGCGTACGAGTCATGTCGAGACACGTCGATGGCTATCGTAAGTGCATAGCGTTCCCAGGCGTTCCTTCTCGCATCCATTACTGCCCGTTCGGTCGATGCTTGAGAACAGACTGAAGACACCAGCGTCCCGCCGGTGGCGATAGATTAATCACTGCGGTAGCAGGGACTGCAATGATATGCTCGGCCTCCTCAGCGTTTCTGCCTCGCAAGGCGACGAAGGAAACCATCCTTTACCGCTGAGGCTGAGTCTTCGTCGCACCAAACCTAATCTGACTCGAGCGACAACCACGTACAGTCAACATCCAGCAGAATTGCTCTTGCTCCTTCTCATCTAATCATCATTTCGCATCAGCAAGACCGCATCCATCAAAATCCACACCTCGCCCATCGAGGAGGTTCAACCATCTGTCATGCCGCCGAACAACACCACTATCGACTACGAAGAGCTCCATGGCATCGACCGGTTCATCGATGAACTTCAACGGGGCAACCCGTACGCCTGGTTCCTCGCAATCGTGTTCATCGGGCCGTTCTACTTTTGTGTGTTGGCCTTTCTGCTCGCATACACCATTATTAGGTGGCGCAAGGCCCGCGAAAGGAAGCAGACACGGAAGCACGGCGGCAACGACTACTCAGCTCTGTCAGACGGCTAGCAAGACACAACACATTCACATCAGCGCAGAGATAGCGCTCCGTATTTCAACGCCGTATTTCAACGATCATGGCACCACTGATCCGTCAGTTTCTTGGCTCAGCACAATTATTCTCTGTGTCGTAAATCTGTTGGCAAGCAGCCAAACCGACCCGTTGTCAGCACATGCGCCTCGGTTCATTGCCCATGTTGACCGACGATCATCACTATTGCCGTTACGGGGAAGCGAACTTGATTGGTCTACCGTTGCCTAACCGGAAAGTAAGCGAGAACCATGACTAAGAAGGATCTGAAGCATCAAGTACGGGGCTGACAGGTACACAACCTTCCACGGGCACCCTTCGGGCTTCAGCCTTAACGACACCTGGCTCTCCACAGGTGGGATCGTATTACCAGGACACAAGGACATGTTCGCGAGACAGGGAGCAGAACGATCCAAAGCTCGAATTGTGTTTCCAGCTGTCGAGGTCTGTATGAGGCGGTCCATCACTTTGTACCTTAGATTTGTATGCACAAGGTAGCATGCAGGAATTTCTCAACGACAAAGCAATTACGGCAGTCTGTCTGCAGTCACTGCGCCATGACGTACTGCCTGAGCCTCGTGTATGTTGTCTAGCCATCTACGCAGTACAGGCGAAGAGGGAATCGTCCGCGGGAAAATGTACACTAAGTCGGCGAAGCGTGGCTTACTCTTGGCGGGGTTGGGAGTCGTACCAAAGCAACGGGTGATCTCATTCAAAGCCATGTCCAACCGGACACTTGTCGCTCCTTCAGTCTATCTGATCACGGCTCACTGTGAGAAAGTGTCTATACCCTGCCCAAACGCCTCAGCTTTGCTCCAGTCTTTCCTCATACAGCTCGTGTTGCACGTGCCCACATATTGCTCCGTCTCCTCAGACCTTGAGCACCATGTCGATCGTGAACTCAACGCAGTATCTGGCCAGGACACCATCGTCGACGATTCTCTTCCACCATTCTTCGTATCGTAGCTCCTTCAAGTTCTTAGCCTCGTTGCCGTATAAGATCGTCCGTGCAATGGTCATATCAGCGCAGGAGCCATCCTCTTGGAGCTTGAGCAGTGCGCGACCACCCGTGAGATCGAGCTCGTCTGGTCCAGTCCACGTGCACTCGCCGTCGTCCTCGCTCCACAGTGCACTGTTCACCTCGACGGGCTTTCGAGATGGTAACAGCATATCGTCATCGTCTGAGTCGCTCCCAGCAATGATCTGCTGGGCTTCGCGCCACAAGTCAGTACACTGCTCGTGGACGAGAGTTTCCAACGGAGCATAGCTCATGTACTTGTAGCTCTCCAGTATGATGCGACGTGCGCGAACGGTTTCGGTCTCGGTGTCCCAGTCACATACGAACAGTGGCCGACTGTTAACCAAGATCTTGATATGGACGTCGAACTTAACAGGGATACCCAGCTCTCGAACATTGTCGGGCTGCTGGTCTCTGCTGTCTAGTGTAAGACGACGTCTCCGCTGGGACTCGATGGTGTTATATATCTCGAGATCGTTTGGCGAGAGGATGCGGTCAATGTGTGACCATGAAGGCGATTTCGAATACCGTCTGTAGTGGCCTGTGACTGATGACTTTCGAGAGGAGATCACCGCTGACGATGTTCGTCTTGGTGGAAGTGTAGGTAACGGCGAGTAGCTGTTGCTGTTGTCGAAACTCGGGAGGAGAGGGGATGGGAAGCGCTGGGAGGTTTCGTGACTGCTGGCAACGCTCGTGCCGTTGGGATCGAAGGCGAAGTAGTCTCCCTGTGACAAGGAGTCCGGAGCAGCCTTCTTCGTCTGAACGTCGATATCGTCTTCCTGATAGGCACTGACATTGTCGTCTTCGAATACAGCTTCATCGCTCGCTTCGTCAGCAGCCTGGGCGGCTTGATCTCGCTCTGCAGCCTTGAGCTTCTTCAGTCTCTTCCTCAAAGCTTCGACGTCTTCCTCTGTGATGATGACCTTCCCGTTGACATCCTCCAATGGAGGGTGTCTTGCACTACCATCATCGAGGTATAGATACTGGTCTTCACTCTCGAAGCCACTGTCATCACCTATGGGAGATCCGTTGCTGTATGTGGAGGACATTGTGTGTTGCGCCGTGGGTTGATCTTCCCAGCCGGGCTGACCTGATGGCGCCCTTTTTGACATGTTGTAATGCCCGAAGATCGCTTGAGCCCGTCGGGCACTCTTGATCGACGACCGGGAATGGTCCGGCCTGACCAACTCGTGTTTCTCGTCCCAATTCGGTTCTGGCTGTACCTTGCGCTGAATACGAGGAGGATGCCTTCGGTTGCTTACGTACGCGTGAGCCAATGCAGACAATGACGCTGCTTGTGGATGTCAATACGATCGCAGCCGATGACACCAACCAGATCTGACGCGCAGAGAAGGAGGGACAGCTGTCGGCGAAGCATGGTTTGAGATGTCCAAAACATCTCCCGAGTGGATACTTGCGATATACTTATAGTGGCAGCCATCAGACGCGTTTGCCTGAAAGGTTGTTGAATGCTTCACTTGGCTTTCGTGGCCAGGTGAACAAGTGATATTGTGGAGGTAAAAGCACGCTTGGCACTAAGTAGACGTGAAGGCAAGTGCCAGAAATGCACTTGCCCTGTGAACCAGCGATCTGTCCATTGCACTTGCATTGTTGTAGCATGGTCGCCTGTGTGCCCTATGCGCAGGGACACTCGAGGTCATTCTGTCACCCAAATAGCTGCAGGGTCGTCAGACGTGGCTGAAGAGCCCGGCGAGAAAGAAAAATCGTCCTGGGGGAGATGGTGTCATGATATACAAAACGGCATCTGACCGCGCGTCGACGAGATACGAGGTTATTGCCAGCGAAGCAAAGCTCCTTGAGATCAGCGATGTCTGCGGTCGCGGTCAAGAGGGTTGGGAGTTGCAATGGAAGGCTCTGGCGCAGGTCATGTTCGACGGTCTGAGAGGTACAACACCTACCAAGTTTGTGACAATGTGAGGCTCGTGTTTGGTGTCTGACAAGCGTTTGCCTTGTTGCTGAGCGCTAGTTGCAACTGTATTCTGCAAGATTTATGGTGGGCTTGTAAACTCGGATCAGGTCGATCTTCCAAGACCGCTCCTGTCAGCCTGTCCGAGCTGGGGTTTCCAGATGGATGGCACTATACAAACTTCGAAGATTCGGCCCAGAACCACGAGCAAGCGCTCAGCAAGTCTTGTCTGGGCTAATCATCGATTCAGAGACAGTGTAGCGGATCTCGCACTTGGCAAAGCACTGATTGGATTCATTCGTGATGGACTGGGTCAATATGTTGTCCTTGCCGCTGCGACTTATGTATAACAGCACTCGCTTGCTGTTGGGTCGTCGACTAAAACGCTGAAACGCTGCAGAAAATGCTATGAATGAACGCCGCTCGCGATGCTTGGAAGTAGATTTTGGCTGGAGGATCTCATCGCTTCCATAGGCAGAGAAACTCGACCTTGCGCTAATGGGTGAATTAGGCATGAACTCATGAAGTGGGCAGCTCGTGTCGCGGTCCTTGGCCCGTGGGAAGCTCGGCAGCTTCCATCGTCGAGCCTGTGCTCATTTCCGCCGGGCCTGTCTGGCGTGACGTTGGTGGCGCATAATCGTACTTGGCTGGCGGATAGTAGCTGTCGCCGCCCGCGGAAGGGCTCAAAAAGGGACTTCCGTCGCTATTGTGCTGAGCATGATTGTCCTGAAGTGGATACTGCTGCTTGAAAGGCTCGGATTCCACCCGCTCCTGTGAAGACTGCTGAGGGTAGTTTCGCCTTGATCGCCTCCGGCGCCAGAACAAGACACCAGCAATGATGGCGATGATCGCAATACCTCCAACTACAGGTCCTGCGATCCAAGCCTTACTTGACGAGGACGATGATCCTGTGTCGGATGAACTGGAAGCTAGGACAGCGGTATGCCATTCGCCTTGAGCGGTGATGTTGGTAAGGCCATACTTCAGATAGCAATTTAGCCAGCCGTCACGAGCGCTTGGCTGGTAAACAACTCCCTTACAAGCCGCATTGCCGCTGTCCGGCTTGTAGTCGGCACACAGATCTTGGCAGTGCTCGAAGCTGTCCGCATGAACTCGCTGTAGATCAGGCGAGTCTCCGGTATGATCACAGCTTGTGTTGAATACGGCACCACTAGGAGTCGTGTAAGACGAGCCGGCGCAGGTCGTGTTGATTGCCTCGTAAGCGTAAGCAGTGATCTGGTTTGTCTGCGGGACCCATGTTCCTTTGTGAAGGGTTGCATTAGCATTTTTGGCCCAACAATTGCGGTAGCCCCCTTCCATTGTAGGACTGAAGAGTACACCCCAACAGAATGGGTCCCCATCAGAGCAGTATTCCAGGCATTCCTCGAGAGTTTCGGTGTGCTTGGCCGGATAGCTGGCGCGGATCGTAGAATCATAGTTATCGCCTTTATACCGTGTATCGCACAGTACTTGAAACTGCTGTTCTCTTGTGTTTGTTACAATTGAATTGTTGTTGTAGCCACAGCCGCCCTTGGCATTCGCCCATACTGTCGGGTCCGAAAACGCCATTATGGTTCCCACGGATTTTGTCGTGTTCTGTGCTGTTATTCCTCTTCCCTTCAAGTAGCATCTGCTCCCTGCCACATTCCAGGCCACCGCTTGACAAGGGTCCGTGTCTTCGTCCGATCCTTTCTCGGCGCATGCATTCATGCAGGTATCGAGATCGTCCATGACGGAATTGCCGATATCTGAGTAGGCGGCATTGATGTCGCACTGTGGTGTGTTAGCCGGGCGCGGACTCTGACGAGTTCAGACATGCCTTCACATCGAACCGAAGGCCGATAGTGGTATTAAATGACCTCGGTGTACACGAAGAACCTGTGATCAAAAATCAGCAATTGCGCCTTGCGTAGTACTGTTACCACGAACTTCCGCTACTCTGCGCTACGGCCGCCGATGCCAGCAGCAGACCGTGTAAAAGGGACCGCATCGCTGTCTCCTGCTCATCGACTCAAGAACGAACGTGAGAACAGGGAACGGCGTTCAATTCACAATTCCACATATCGCGAAAAAGAGCAGAAAAGCGCAGTTGATCGGAAGCCGTCACAGCGACCGGCCTGATCGACGCTCATGTTGTATCGCCTGGGCCGTGCTTGCAACTCGGCCTGCGACATGAGCGAACGTTGTGGCACCGCTTCAGATTCGGCCCTTCGCGTGGCACAGCTAGCAGGCCTGAATCCTAGTTAACGCGCCTAGAAATTCCACATTCAGGGGACCGAGATTTCCGGTTGGTGGAGGCTGATCTGAACGAGATTTGGGGCGGAAAGCTTGTACAACTTGCAGCGGCTCATATCAACGACGACGGTGCCGTCTTTGAAGCTTCTGCAAGTTTCAAGAGAACCTTATGTCTCGATAATGACCAGCCATAGCTTCGATAAATAGTCTGCGGTCGTGCACATGTTAAAGTTGGTGCAACAATCTCAGATGATGGCAGGCGAAGAGACATCGTCACAAGGGCGGGATAGCTTTACCGCCGGTGTCGGCGGGCGCCGAAGCTGTGAAGATGCACGATGACATGATCCTTCGAGACACCAATGTCAAGGGCAAAATTGTTTAGCTGCAATCGTCGCAGCATTGAGAGATCTTTATCCTGGTTATGGATAAGTAACATCGAAGGCAGACCGGTCACTTCCAGGTCGTCTCATTGTGGGGAAGAGCGGTTGATTTGAGCTCAGTGTGGAGAGCTCTTGCCAAGCACTCCGAACACCCGCTGCATGTGGTTAACATTGTGTAGACAATAAACCATCAAGCAGGACTACATCTTCGCCTTTGCCTGAGTCGCACGGCGGTAATGCTTGTACAGCTCCCTGATAGCCAAATCGAAAAGGACATCCTCACTTCCTCCAGGGACTCTCGCGCCCGCAATCTCACGAGCGATTCTTGATATGACTTCCCCCTGTCCAGATTCGGTATAGCCATTACCTCCAAACAGTAGTTGAGCGCATTGAGCGCATTCGTTAAGTACAAGGCCTGCTCTTGCCTTGGCGAGAGCCGTCGACCCGCCGAGCTTTGCGTCTGCATCCCGCTTGTTCATGCGGGACATCTGGTATGCGAACGATCTTACGAGAACGTTAGTCTGGATTGAGAACAGTGTGCACAACACTTACTCAATCCAAGCCCACAAGGACTCCAACTCAGCTCCGGCCTTCGCAAGCCTGTGACGAACAACAGGCTGCATAATTAGTGGCTGTCCGAAGGCTTCCCGCTTCATGACCCACTCGAAAGCCAGAGACAAGGCAACACGAGCTTGAGTCGCCACAAGGATGGCAATATTCAAGCGCTCGTGGTTGAAGTTGGTCTGTATCAACGATCAGAGACCTCTACGGCGACAGGACAACAGAGATATTACCATAATGTATCTCATACCTTGACCTTCCCTACCTAACAAGTTCTCTACCGGAACCTTCACGTCCTCGAGCTCAATGTATGTGCTCCCGCTGGCTGTTCCACCACTCGTAGTCATTTTCCGCATACTGACTCCTTGCTGATTCTTGAGCGGAACAAGCAGCACACTCAAACCTGCAGGTCCCGGTCCCCCCGTCCTGACACACATCGAGCGTAGTCGCTCCAAAGCCCATTCGTAATCCATTTTTTGGTTCCGTTCACAATGTAATGGCGACCGTCTTCCGTCTTTTCTGCCGTGGTTTGGACATTAGCAACCTGATATTCCATCAGCCAGAGAAATAACACAAGTCCGTTGCCGTACATCTGACCCAGCATCCGGCTCGGTAATTGCAATGCATATTCTAGTCCTCCCAGTAAAAATGTCTGGAAGAACCCTGGCCTGTAGTTGCCGATCGCCGAAGTGTAATATCGGTGGAACGCCGTACGCGAATCCGGTTGTAACAGCAGTGACGGGTCCCATAAGTCCACATCGTATCATCTCCGAGCTGTAGATCAGGAAATGCATATAGTCAAAGTCATCTACCTTCAATGGCCCAATGTTGTGGATCCCAAGTTTCTTAAGCACCTGCCCTGGTAAAGGTGCGGGTAGATTTGGCACCAGCATGTTATGTTTGGCGAAAAGATCTGGGAAGTGTCAAAAGGTGTTGCTGTAGGATGCCCTGCTGTCCTGGTACCATACCATAGATCTCAGTAGGCACCTTGCCTTCCCGCTCCCAGTCGAGAGCATGTGGCGTGAAGTGTTGGTCAATGAACTCGCGACAATACCGCTGCCATACTCGGTGGGAATCATTGTAGTAAGGCGATGGAATGCCGCAAAGCCAGGGAGGTTCGCTAAATGGCACTGTCGCTGCCATCGTCGTCGTTCAACGGTCTAGGTCACTCCTCGTGTAAGAATTGTCCGAGACAAAGACGCCTCAGTCTGCATGCAAGCAAGCGCTGGGATAAAATAGTGCTCGTATGCGTTGACAGAGAGAATCTGCCGAAACTTGTTGGTGTGCATCGATCTTAAAGTTGTTTGTACCCATGCGTCGGGTGTCTGCCCTCAAAGAGTGCTTCATCATGGTCCAGCGTGTCAATGACTGTGCAAAGATATAACCGAGGGGAACAAAGCGTCCCCGAGTTCTTAGCCTAGGTCTTAAATGCTGGAGATTCAACGCGAATGACGTATATGGGACGAATGTGCCTGTTTTGGGCCATCCCAATGTTCATCGACAGAGCGCGTAAGTACATCACCTATTGTCTCAGTCATTCGACGTTTCGATAGTAAACATTACCTTCCGAGACTCGAGAATGCCGTTTCTGCCTGAACAACATGTCGAGTATGATTGAACGGATCCTCTCCACTGAAGCCCGATTGACACGCTGTTTCCAGTATTTGCACAAAAGATATCCTGTCATGGTATTTCGATAAGCCTAGCTTCGATCAAGACCGGCCAATTTACATCGATGCGAATGATCCTACCAGACACTGGACTGCGAAGCAATGTCGCACAGCAATCCGTAAACTAGCAGCCGGCTTTCGGACCCTTGGGCTGAAGAACGGCGACACTGTCTGCATCTACAGCTTCAACTCCTTGGACTATCCTGTACTAGTCAACGGCATTATAGGCTTCGGCGGCGTCTATACTGGATGCAATCCCAGCTATACTGCTTACGAGCTGGAACACCACTTGCGCAGCTCTCAGGCGAGCATAGTAATTGTAGAACCTGAACTCTTAAAAACTTGCTTGGAAGCAGCAATATCAGTTGGACTCCCGGAAAGCAGAATCCTCATCTTCGATGACAAAGACGTCACACTGGACAACGGTGTCAGATTGAAATCATGGAGACAGCTTTTCAAGCATGGTGAACTGGATTGGCCCATGTTCGACAATGTGGCAACAGCGAAGAACACAACTGCTGCACTATTGTACAGCTCAGGTACCACTGGTATGGAATTTGGACGCGATCGGCGGCGACGTATTGACAATTCCCAGGTCTACCAAAAGCTGCAATGCTTTCTCATTACAACATGATAGCGCAGCAGACGCTCTTCATGGAATGGAAAGGTACCACTTGGCAGAAGAGAAGACTGGTTGCACTTCCGATGTTCCATGCTGCCACAGCGCCTATATGCCACTTCCAACCCCTTCATTCGGGCGATCAAATGTTCATTCTACGCCGCTTCGAACTCGAAAGCTTCATGAAGAACATCGAAAGGCATCAGATCACGGAGGGCGCTTTTGTGCCGCCCATGGTTCACATGATCAACTCTTCCGCATTCGCGCAAAAGTATAGTCTGAAGTCGATTCGACACGCGCATGCAGGAGCGGCGCCTCTAGATGCCGGGAGTCAGGCTCGCTTCCGAAAGCTCCTTTCGGACGAGGCTGCATTGGCACAGGTATGGGGAATGACCGAAACGTCATGCACATGCAGTTGTCTCCCACATGAATATGGAGATGAGGTGACTGGCTCTGTGGGCCGTATGCTGCCCAACATGACTGTCAAGCTCTGCGATGATGATGGGAACGATATCAGTGCTGACGATGTTCGTGGCGAGTTGTGCGTCAAGGGACCGCTTGTTTGTCAGGGTTACTACTTAAACCCGGAAGCCAACGAAAGAGACTGGGACAAAGATGGGTTTTTTCACACGGGTGACATTGCATGTAAGTACCCGGACCAACAGACTTGTGCCGCTGACCTCGCCATCATCTAATTCGCTGGACGCAGACCGGTCATCGAAGAACAAGTTGTGGTACATTGTCGATCGCAAGAAAGAACTCATCAAAGTTCGAGGTTTTCAAGTCTCGCCGAGCGAAATAGAGGCTGTGTTGATGACACATCCAGATATCATCGAAGCCGCCGTCATTGGCATTGTTGCAGAAAAGCAATCGGACGGCGAGGTTCCCAGAGCCTATGTCATGCTCAAGGAAGGATCCTCACTCACAACGCCGAGCATACATGAATTCGTGGCTAAGCGCTTGACCAGGTACAAACACTGCACAGGTGGGATTGTGATAGGAAAAGACATTCCCAAGAGCATGAGTGGTAAGAAATTGAAGCGAATCCTTCAGGAACAAGCAAAACAGGAGCTCGCGTCGGAGAGACTACACGCGAAGATATGAAGACCCAGCTGGGTGCTTTTGTGAGAGCGATGATTCTATTCAATACTCATACCCCGGATTTTGGAGCCTTTCGAGTCGTAAAGACCGTCAACCCTCTGACCCCTGACGCAAGTACCATTGTAGGGCAGCTCGCTGAGAAAACCCCAATGACTCGACTCCTTCCATCCTTTGGCTTTCCAGTTGTTCATGGTCGATGGGAAGAAATCAAAGACATCCAACGGTGCTGGATCATGTGCAATAGCGATCAAAACGTTGGGGTTTGCGTCAAATTCAATCAACGCATCGACCGATTTCATCGAGGTTGCGTGGTCGGCATAAAAGCTGTTTGGTCCAGAAGAAGGACGGAGGAAGGGTTGCTAGTACTGGTTAGCCCTTTCCACAGCGCAGGCATGTTTGGGCTCGCCTGTTCTTACATTATGACCCTGGTCTCCAAGATGATGGGATGAGAGAAATGCCGAGCAAGGGCAAGGTCGTGATATCCTTCTGTCAAGTGCAACTGTGTCAGGTATCATCGAGGGCAGAGGAATATAAGTAGATGGTCGAATGTCCCCAGTATGATGACAGACATCACCACCAAGGAAGACAAATGTATCCGGTGTAGTTCGGACCAATGCACTAATGTGACCAATGGCGTGACCTGGGACATTTAAAATGAACAGACTCCCATCGGCGAAGTAGTCGTACGCCTGATACTGACCAATCTTCAAGCCGGTGTCAAAGCTGATTTCGACCACTTCGCGATCTTTGAAGTCGGCTTCGTGAAACGGCGAATCTTCTCTGGCGGGATACCCTGGCAAGAACGATTCCTTGAATCTAGGACCGACAACGACCCTGGTACCCTTTGGAAGCTGAGAGGGAGCTCCGCAGTGGTCAAAATGCCAGTGGCTGAGAATCAGAGCTTCAATTCCGTCCAGATTCACACCACCGTTGGCCACAATGTCCAACACGTTTTCAGAGATGCGGATTCCGGGGACGTGTCCAGAGACCAAGGTTTTGATGTGAGGGACGTGGTTTTCCCAATCCTTACGGGCGCCCAAATCGAAGAGCAGTTGACGCTTCGAAGTCTGATGCTCGATGTAGAAGGAGAAAGTCGGCATGTTCATCCACTCGTAACCATCCATTGGAGGTTCAACCAAAAAGTCCGGGGGCACTGTGAGATCACATGTTGTGTTGATGATTGACACCTTACAGCACTCATCCGATTTTGGAATGTGAAGCTCTGGGCTGGAGTTTGAGACCATTCTGGCTGACTGGAAGAACCTCGTGGATACCGAAGACGCCTCTCGAAGAAAGAGGCATCACGGAGTACCAGGTGAGTCGAGATATGAGTCGCATTGCGTCTCCAGCAGCACAGTATTCTCCGAGGTTAGTATTGGGGGAGCGCGATTCTCACTGCTGTTGAAGGGCAACAAGTGAACTCAAATTTACACCCGCGACTCGGGATGCCGGTGATCCGGGGTAATGGAAGACTGTACCTTGGCACTCACCTGCTCTTTGTTTCCTACCGAGGTCCATCAGACGTACACTGGAAGAGCTCAATCATACGCCATCAAGCTTAGTATCGACAGCAAGTATGACTGCACTAAACGGGGAGAGTTGACATTGGATGAAAATGACGTTGACCGTCCTGTCAAACGACGTGCGAAGAAAGCGTGTCAACCGTGCCGAGCAAGAAAAGTTCGCTGTGATGTTGCTTTCAACTCTCAGTTGTGCACCAATTGCAAGCTCGACTCTCTTGAATGCGTCGTACCAACCACCCGGAAGTGTCGAAGTGACATAAACAAGAAACGTTCCGCTAAGAGAGACCGCGCGGATCGCCCTGAACAACTGACTGGCCAAGAATTTACCAGTCCCAAGACCGCTGCCACTGTCGATGGCGCGGGCCCTGAGCTCTCGCGCAAGTCTGAAGCGCCAGAAGATGCAATTCCTGTCTGCCTGACCTTCGATAATCACCCTTGCGCGTCGACCACTGCGGAGCAGGAGGAGTGCGAAGGCTATGAAGGCTTGTCGATACGGCAACCTCTAGAGTCAGCTTCTGCTCCGACTTTGGTTTCAACTGTCACGTCGACCCCGTTATCATCGCCAAGTATTTGCTTCCCTGCATACATCAAGCCATTGCCCGATAGCTTGGAGCTCCAAGATCTAAACTACCTTCGCAGCAAGGGCGCATTCGATCTCCCAGAAGAAAACCTTCGGATTGAGATTCTAAGATCATACATGTTGGGGGTGCATGTCTTCATGCCAATCTTGAACTTGAGGGAAACGTTGCAGACAATTGCAGCCAACGATGGGCAAAAGCGGATCAGTTTGCTATTGTTTCAGGCGATAATGTTCGCAGGGGTGGCGCATCTTCCTGATGATAGTGTTCACGACACAGGTTTTGTAACGCTCAAAGAAGCCCGCAAGGAGTATTTCACAAGGGTACGACTGTTACACGACCTTGACATTGAACAGGACGATCTTGCCGTTCTACAGACCTTGCTTCTCATGAGTTTTGAATACGAGAAGTGGGATAAACGCCGACACACATGGTACTGGTCCGGGCTTGCCTTGTCGCAGGCTCAAAGTATGGCATTAAATTCCAGCTCAAGCGCCCCCTCCTTGCCGCCAGAGACTCAGATGCTACATCGCAGACTGTGGTGGAGCCTTTACATTCGCGATCGATTGATAGGCCTTGGACTTCGTCGTCCAATGCGAATCAAGGACAGCGACTTCGACGTTAAGCCGCTAGACATGCATGCGTTCGACACGAGCGCGTTCAAGATCGACTTCACTACCTCCGCCGGTCAAGTATATATTCAGCAGGACTCAAATCTTGCACACCTGTGCGCACTCTGTTGCATCGAACTTGCCAAGTTATGCGTCTGCATAGGCCACATCCTGTCGACGCAATACACGGTACTCGGGCAGCGCACAGAGATGACAAAATCGATGATTGTTGCGCCACGTCCTCTGGAAGAACGCCTCAGTAGTCTGTCAAGGTGTGACGAAGAACTGCGGACCTGGTACGAGGTCCTCGAGCCTCAGCTGAGACCGTTTGCGCTGAGTCGTGGAAGTGACATTTCCAAAGCGTGCAGTGAGGTCCACTGGCCAATATTGCACATGATCTACAGAACTGCCATTGTTGTGCTTCATCGTCCGCACATGTTGCAACGGCAGGTTGGGCAAATCAAAGATGCTGCAGGGCAGGCCCTGTCGCGTGAAAAGGTCAAGGCAGCGGCTTGCACTCTGACGCGGATCACTCAGACCATATATCAACAAGGCCACTTTCATCTGTTACCAACGAGTGCAGTATCGGCTCTTCTGGCTGCGAGTCTGGCCCATTTGTCTACCCTGAAGTCGAGTGACGAAGATGCCAGGGACGCAAGTGCTTATCGCTTCTGTCAGTCTTCACAGCTACTTCAAGAGTTGCGAAATACATATGCCTCGGCGGACTCTGCAGTCGCATTCCTTGGAATGACGGTGCGCAAGGCTGGCTTGAGTCTGCTGATGCCTCTGTCTCAACTAAGATCCTATCATTTGGCTTCCTCGCCTCGGAAGGAACGAGCTGCAAGGAAAGCGCATCTGAGACACGAGCGACTTCCCTCATTACCTTTATCCGCTGGATCAGATCTCAATCCAGTCATCATGTCCGGACATATGTCAGCAGAAAGTTCGTCCAACATCAGTGGGACGCAAACCGGCTGCATCAACTCAGACATGGCAGCCGTTCCACCAGCTCTGACTCGCACGTCGAGCCCCATTACCATCAGTCAGCTCGACAGTTCCCTCCAGCACACATTTTCCACTTGGGTCGACGACGACCCAAGCTTCGGGTTCGATGAGACGTTGTCGATGTTGGAAACGTCGGCACCGAGACATTGCACTTTTCATTACGATGCAGACCCCTTCCCGCCCTGGGAGCCAACGTAATGATCGTCGAAGATGGCAGAAAGTACACGCGGCGGCCTTCAACTAGCTGCTGCTCGTCGTTATCGCCAATGATCGTCTCCCGCTGATTGTGGGTGGCATGCTTCTTACCTGCTTGCTCGAATTACTTTGGCTGAAGTCATTTCACCTACCCGATGTTCACTGTAGCCCAATTCCCGCAAGATCTCTTTGCTGTGCTCACCCAAAAGCGGTGGCCGTGCCCGTATAGTCGCCTTTGTTTCGCTGAACTTGACAGCCGGTCCTGGGAATCAGTTAGCTTTGATCAGCCTCCGCCCTCGTCCTTGGTCTATCGCATACCCAGAATCTTGACCTTCCCGTCGATTGCCGCTGAGAGCTCGATTTCATGAATCATGTCTCGAGCGTGCGTTTGTGGATGGGAGCACACTTTTTCGATAGTGTTGATGGGTGCGTATGGCATGCCACTTCCCTCAAATGCCGCGTTCCATTCCTCCGTGGTCCTCTTGGCAAAGGCATCATTTAACAAGGGAAACAGCTCATCACGGTGCTGCACACGGTTGGCGTTGGTGGAGAACCTCACATCGTCCGGCAGCTCGGGGAGGTCCAAAATGCCGCAGAGAATTTTGAATTGCCGGTCGTTGGTGGCGCCACATACAAAGTAAAGGTCTTTGGATCTGAATGCGTCGTAGGGGACAACGCTGGGATGCTGAGTGCCCCATCGCTGGGCTTCTTGGCCCATGTTCAGCCACGTGGTCGCAACGTTGGTCAGTAAAGCGACCTGCGATTCAAAGAGGGATGCGTCGAGTTTCTGGCCTCGCCCTGTAGCATTGCGAGCATAGAGTGCGGCAATAATTGCACCGTGCATGAAGAGACCGGTCGACATATCCGTGATACCCAGCCCAGGACGGACAGGAGGCCCATTGCGCTCGCCAGTCAAGTGAAGCATTCCCGCTTCCGCGCCCGCGATCATGTCGTACCCCGCTCGGGCTGCATATGGCCCTGAGGGACCGTAGCCTGACACACTGGCGTAAATGATTCTCGGGTTGATGCCGCTGATTGTTTCGAAGTCGATGCCTAGCCTGGTCGTCACTCCCGGTCGCATGTTCTCCACGAGAACATCTGCATCTTTGGCAAGCTCGAGGAGTGCTTGCCTGCCTTGACTCTGCTTCAGGTCGAGAGCCAGAGATCGTTTGTTGCGGTTGACGGCGCTGAAATAGTGAGATATCGGGCCTGCATCTTTCTTCCACCGCTTGCCTTCTCCGCTGGTCCTCCAGTAGCGGGTGTCGTCGCCAACAGAGACATCCTCAACCTTGATTACATCGGCACCGTAGTCACCAAGAATCTGCGTACAAAAAGGTGCTGCCAAAACCCTGGAAAGATCCAAGACTTTGACGCCAGTCAATGGACCATTACGACAGCTTTCCGGTACCTTCGATGCTGTCGAGCTGCATCGACGGCCAGCTGCCGCGTGCAGTCGTGACGAAGTCTTGGTGTGGTCTGCTGTCCTGATGCTATGAGCAGACAGATTTCGTGCTGGTGGCAAGTAGCGAGTGCTGGGTCTTGGACGCATCATACGTTAAATCAGCACAACCGTATTGCAATGTTGTAAGAGATCAATTGTAGAGATATGGGACGAGTACATGTATGGTGACACTCTGTGGATGCTAGTGCCGAAGTGGGATTTTTGGCCGTCTAGCCGAGGAAGATGTCGGTATTCCTACCCTACGCAACTTTCATTGCTTGACACTCTTTGCAATGCTGTGACCGAAATGATGCCCTCCATCGGTCATCGGGAAGCGCTTTTCTCTGTCAGAGTATGAGGTCGCTACTAGGCCGTCTCGATCACGCGCGACGAGCTACATTTTACAGCTTTCCAACGAGACGGATCTTGCCCAGGTTAAGGCGGCATAGTCATGTTCAGTCGAGAGCAGCATCATCGGCTGTTCGCATTATAGAAGTTGGGCCTCGAGATGGATTGCAGAACATTTCTCCTACGGTTTCACTACACACCAAGGTACAACTCATCAGAAAATTGGCCGCGACGGGCGTCCAAGATATTGAGGCAACTTCGTTCGTGTCGCCGAGATGGGTGCCTCAGCTGGCCGATTCAGCAGCGGTCATGAGAGAGATTTCAGATCTTCGCCACCAAGAGTCATGTAGATTCTCTGTACTGACTCCCAACCAGAAAGGACTTGACAATGCCCTGCAAAGTGGTGCCAGGGAGGTGGTAGTATTTGCGTCTGCGACCGAAGCTTTCAGCCGCAAGAATCAGAATTGCTCGGTCGAACAAGCATTGGAAACAGCTAGGCAAGTGGTGCAACAAGCAAAACAACATAGTCTCTGGGTGCGAGGGGTGGTTTCGTGTATATTCGGCGACCCGTACTCTGGACCAACGCCGCCCCAGGATGTTGTCAAAGTGGTCAAAGCATTCTTGGACATGGGTTGTGACGAAGTGGGCTTAGGCGACACTCTAGGCATTGGCACACCCCGAAAGACTCAAGCATTGCTCGAGCTTCTACTGAGAGATGTACCAGCATCCAAATTGACAGGTCACTTTCATGATACTTACGGTCAGGCTGTCGCCAATATTGTCAGGGCTTACGACCTTGGTGTCAGGATCTTTGACTCAAGTGTCGCTGGCTTAGGTGGTTGTCCGTATGCTCCTGGAGCCAAAGGTAATGCTGCAACCGAGGACGTTGTGTATACTTTCGAGACTTCTGGCATCTCCACCGGTATCGATCTCGACAAAATATCCCTCGTTGGCTCATGGATATCAGGCCAACTTCGGGTACCCAACAATAGCCGTGCCGGAGCTGCTCTGGCTGCGAAGCAGCAAAGTGTGAGCACGACTACGGTATCTGCAAACTCGGACACTCGTAAGGAACCTCAGACAACAACGCAGGCTCGGCAATGGTCCGTTGAGACACGACACGAGGGTTTTACTGTGGCAAGAGCTGGAAACTCGGTCAAAATCACTTTGACGCGACCCCGAAATGGCAATGCAATGACCACCGACATGCTGGTGTCCTTGACGGAGGCTTTCGAACGCCTCGCCGAGGATCCAATGACGTTCCACATTGTGCTCACAGCAGAAGGCAAGTATTTCTGCACGGGCATGGATTTGACTGGAGACAGCCGAGATGACTCGGCCGCATACCACGACAAGATCGTGCGACTGTTTCGCGCCATCGATGACGCACCTCAAATCACCATCGCCGCTGTCCAAGGCCCAGCTTACGGCGGTGGAGTCGGACTCGGTTTCGTATGCGACGTCAGGCTCGCCGCCAAATCTGCAAAGTGGAAGTTGGCAGAAGTCAAACTCGGCATGACCCCGGCGATCATCTCGAAATATATGAGTCGGGAATGGGGCATACCTTTCTTCCGCGAAGCCATGTTGAGTGGTCGAGATGTCGGCACTCAAGAGCTCCAGCGCCTCGGAGTGATCCACGGCATTGCAGACCACCCCAAGCAGCTGGACAACATGATCGATAATTACCTCGATCAGCTGAAGTCAAGCGCACCGAGGGCTGCAGCGACCTGTAAACAACTGGTCAGAAACTCGTTCACCGGTCCAGGCTCGCAAGCACAAGACCTCTTCATTCGCGAGACTTTTGGCAACATGTTGATGTCCGGTGGGGAAGGTCAGCACGGGATCAAGAAATTTCAACAGAAAATCAAGACGGTGGACTGGCCCGCATTCCACCGGGACAGTCGTGGTACCAAGCTGTGAACAACTTAACCCAGGCAGGTGCAGCGTACACGCCTCCTTTGCCTAACCAGCGGTTCTATCTGATAGCCGAGGAAATGACACGAGATTATTGGATCTTGCTCCGTGATGTCGCTTTATTTCCTCGGCTATAAACTAGATCCTCAGAAGCTTCCGATTATTTTGTGCGGAGTAACAGGTTATTCCCGTGACTGAATGACGCACTGAGTCCAACACCGTCAAGAACCATGAAAAGCGATGTTCCTCGGCACTAAGAGCTATATGGTGCAGGAGACAATTGGCGGAGCAGTAGACACGCGACACGTACCAACACTCCAGAAACACTGCAACAGAACATGAAAATGGAAGCCTGGGCTGTCGTCGAGCATGGCAAGCCGCTTGAGAAGATCACAAGAGCGATCCCAGAGCCGTCGGGGCAGGAGATTGTGGTGGAAGTCACGCACTGCGGAGTGTGCCATTCTGATTTGCACTTCTGGGAGGGCTTCTACGATCTCGGCGGTGGGAAGATTTTCCGCATCGGCGACCGTGGCGTCAAACTACCGCGCGCAATTGGGCACGAGATAGCAGGCAAAGTGCTGAAAGTCGGGCCAGACCTCCAGGACCAGGACATCCGAGTCGGCGACACAAAGCTGGTGTATCCTTGGCTTGGCTGTGGTCATTGTCGACGATGTGCACAGGGTCAGGATAATCTCTGCGGCAAGCAGAAGTCTCTCGGTGTTCTGCAAGACGGCGGCTTTGCCAGCCACGTGGTTGTCCCAGAGTCCAAGTACCTGCTGGATCCAGGACAGCTTGATCTCGCTGTCGCGTGCACCTACAGCTGCTCGGGGATCACGGCTTTCAGCGCCATCTCCAAGGTCATGCCTTTGGAGGCGGAAGATTGGATCGTGCTCATTGGTGCGGGTGGTGTTGGACTGTCCGCTGTGGCAATGCTCAAAGGCCTTGGCCACAAGGCGATTCTCAGTGTGGACATCTTTCCTGAAAGAGAAGCTGCCGTTCTTGAGGCTGGTGCCAAGAAGTACGTTTGCGGCTCAGGACCAGAGCTCTCGCAACAAATTCTCGAGTAAGTCGTCCATGACCCCTAATTGCCTTGTCAGATTGAGCGGAAGATAACGGCCGAGCTTCACATCTCCACTTGTGCGAAACTTAATTACTTGTTGTACTCATCCCATTACTGAAACTGACGGGTTCAGGGCTACTGGCGGGCCTGTTCTGGGTGTCATTGACTTTGTGAACAATTCGCAAACTGCACAGACAGGATACAGCCTCCTTGACAAAGGCGGCCGTATGGTCCAGGTGGGTGTCATGGGCGGAGAACTAAACCTCTCCCTCGTTGGAAACATTTTTAAGGCTGCCACCGTGATGGGTAACAATACAGGGAATCTCGAACACTTTCACAGAGTGCTGGAACTGGCCAAGCAAGGGAAGTTGTTGCCAGTGCCTGTTGAGCCAGTACCTTGGGACAAAGCAGATGAAGCAATACAACGGCTGAGAGCAGGCAAGCTGCATGGGAGACTGGTGTTGGTGAAGTAGGTTGTTAGTTGTATACCAGAGCAGGTGGTCATGTATTCTCGCTCAGGATATCTTCTTCTACTACATTTTTCGCAGCTGCCGAGCATGCTAGAAACGTGGGTTTTAACGTCAGATGTGAATAGTCCCTCGGCAATAAAATCAAACTTGAATTGATTGACGGGGGACGACTACCTGGGTAGTCCTTTCGAATTCTGAGTTGTTTGATGATTGAATTGACAACAACCTGCACAACCCGCGCCAGCGTCACGGAGCATTATCTTCTGGCGCTATGGGAAGTGTACAAGCGCCCAAGACGCTCGATCCCAAAGGCTTCAGTCGCCTTTACATCAACGGCGAATATGTCAAGTCGTCTTCAGATCGATACCTGACACTCAAGAATCCGAAAGACAACAGCCTCGTATCGGAAAATGTCCCCATCGCCAACGAGCACGATGTCGATCTTGCCGTCAAGCATGCTGAAGCAGCCTTTTGTGGGCCATGGAGCAAGATGACAGCGCTCGCCAGATCTGGCTGTCTCCTGAAACTGGCCGACTTGCTGCAGGACCATCTGCTTGCGATCCTGACTCTCGACTCTTTGACCTCCGGCAACCCTGTGTCACTCATTCCGACCCGGGAGACGACGTACATTCGGAATTGTCTTTTGTACTACTCAGGGTGGACGGACAAGCTCAAAGGAGATTATTTTCCCGCCGACGATGGTACGTGTATCCTTACAGCCTTTTGAACTCTGTACGTCTCGGGATCCAAATTCACTTTCCGCAGGATTTGTCAAGCTCGTTCGCCAGGAGCCTTTGGGTGTTTGTGCAGCCATCAACCCGTTCAACGCGCCCGTGGCAACCCTGATATTAAAAGCAGCTCCGTGCCTGGCAACCGGCAATGTCTTGATCGTCAAGCCGTCGGAGAAGACTCCACTCGGTTCTCTCGCCATGGGCGCAATGTTCGAGAAAGCCGGGTTCCCTCCCGGGGTGATTCAGGTGTTGTCCGGCGACGGCAGTACCGGAGCCCTGCTCGCCAAGCACATGAAGATTCGAAAGATCAGCTTCACCGGAAGCGTGTCTACGGGCAAGGCCATCCAGGTGGCGGCGGCACAGAGCAATCTGAAAAGAGTAACGCTGGAGCTGGGAGGGAAGAGCCCTGCGATCATTTTCGAAGACGCCAACATCGAAAATGCCTTGACCTGGACCGTGGGTGCTATCCTTGCGCGATCGGGTCAAGTATGCGTCTCAGCGACTCGCGTCTATGTTCAGGAATCGGTGGCTGAGGAATTTATAGCGGAATACACCAAAAGGATCGCTGCTGCTGCCAATGATCTCGGTGATCCACAGGATGCGTCAGTCAAGCTCGGTCCATTGGTTGACGAGACTCAGTTCAGAAGGGTCAGAGCAATCGTCGAACGTGGAAAGACAGAAGCGACTCTTCTCGTAGGTGGCACGCGGCATGGCGAGACTGGTTGCTACATAGAGCCGGCGGTTTTCATTAACCCGGACATTGACGCCGAAGTTTATAAGAACGAAATCTTCGGCCCTGTCGCAGTGATCAAGACCTTCCGGGACGAGGACGACGTACTGCGGCTGGCCAACGACACAGAGTTTGGCTTGATGTCGGGCGTTTTCACAAAGGACATCTCTAGGGCATTGCGGGTATCGTCTCTGTTGGACACTGGTGTGGTGGGTGTGAACTGCGTCTCATATATGAACATGCAAGCTCCATTTGGCGGCCGTAAACAATCGGGTATAGGACGCGAGTTCGGCGAATACGCCCTTCGAGCCTACACTGAGCCAAAGACTGTTCTGATCAACATGAATGCCTGACAGCAGATGGGAGCTTACAGATAAAATTCAGTGTTATCCATAATTCCTACTCAGTAACTCCTTGCAAGACCCAGCACTCGTTCTCCAATGTAGCTGAATATCATTTCCCTGCTCACCGGTGCAATCCTTGGAAGCATGGCCTCTCTCAGATATCTCTCAACATGGTATTCTTTGGCATAGCCCATGCTCCATGCGTCAAGACTGCCCTTTCGCAGGCCTCGAAGGCGGCTTCGGCAGCCAGGTACTTGCCCGCGTTGGCATGTTCGCCGGAAGAATGACCTTGATCGTAGAGTCTGGCTGCGAGGTACAGCATCAACCGTGCGGCCTCCAATTTCATCCACGACTCTGCTAACGGATGCTGAATACCTTGATTCTTGCCAATTGGTCGGCCAAACACAGAACGCTCCTGAGCATATCTCGCAGCACGCCGTAGAGCCGCGTAACCAAGACCCAGAGCCTCAGCACCGACAAGAACTCTCTCGGCATTCATTCCAACCATAATCTGCTTGAAACCATTACCCTCTTCACCGATCAGATCTTCGGCAGGTACTTTCCAGTTCTCAAAGAAGATGACGTTACTGTCGACAGCTGCGCGGCCCAACTTCGGAATCTCAGTAACTTGAACAGCAGTCCGATCTAGGGTGGTGTAGAACAGAGACAACCCATGTGTAGGCTTAGATACCTGGTCCAAAGGCGTGGTTCGGACAAGGATAAGAATTTTGTCAGCTATTTGAGCGGTCGACGTCCATATTTTGGTACCGTTAAGGATGTATACATCACCCCGTTTCTCTGCCGTGGATTGCAGCTTCAAAGTGTCCAGCCCCGTGTTGGGCTCTGTCACGCCAAAACATGCCTTTTCCTTGCCTTGTATCAGAGGCGTCAGCATCCGTTTCTTCTGTTCCAACGTGCCAAATTTGACCACGGGTTCCAGCCCAAAAATGTTCATGTGGATGGACGAGGCGCCCGTCATGCCCGCGCCAGATTCGGAAATCGTCTGCATCATCACGGTAGCCTCTGATATCCCTAACGCCGAGCCACCATATTCTTCGGGCATGCAAATCCCAAGCCAACCATTATTCGCCAAGTCGCGGTGTAGGTCCAGGGGAAATTCGTGCTTGTTGTCCTTGTCAAGCCAGTATTCGTCGGTGTACCTCGAGCATATTTTGGAGATGGCTTCGCGTACATCATGCATAGACTCGGTCCAGTCTGGTTGATTGTTCTGAAGGAATTCTGTCGCTTTGGCATGTATGGGTCTCTGCTTGACAGCCAATACCACTGATCGAAGCGCTGGGAAATGATCGGGCCTGGGGCGACGCAACGCGGAAAGTGTCCGCCCTACATGGCCGCCAAACCCGAGCTTCATGTCAATAGAACAGCTGAATGTTCGTAAGAGTCGTACCTGAATCAAGTAATTGAAGCCTTGAGATACTCGATACTGCAGCAGAGAGTTGAGTCAAGTAAACGTATTCGTCAGGGCACCGGGGTTGGTCGCCCAGTGAAATTACCGAGGAAAGATCGGACGGCACCAAACAATACCACTACCCGAGGGATTATTACGGCAGCCAACCCATCAGATTTCAATACACACTTGCTCGGAAAGATGAGTGATGCAGATGTGTTGTATCGAGTCCTTCGGACCGATGGTTTGTTCAGGTTCCTAGCATGGCGCGGTCTGTTGAAGGTGCCGGGGTTGAGCAGTCTCCAGTGCTTGCGGCAAAGAACGGCCGTGTACCACTCTCCGAGAAATTCTGGCAAGGATGTATCCCATTTGTCATTGGCGGTGTCTCGGGTATGGCAGCAACAATTTGCGTGCAGCCTCTGGACATGGTCAAAGTCCGAATGCAATTGACGACCAGCGACAAGTCAACCGGCCAAGGAAGCGTATCAGCAATCAACGTCTTGCGAGGGATCGTCAGAAGTGGCGGAGCCATCGAATTGTACAACGGCCTTTCTGCAGCTCTTGCCCGTCAACTCGTGTATGGAACGACTCGGCTCGGCCTTTTCGCTACATTCGAACAAAATCTGAGAAGGAGGGCCGAGATCAGTCAGCACTCATATTCATTCACACAACGTGCTTTGGCAAGCGTGAGTGCTGGTGGTATTGCTGCAGCAGTAGGCAATCCGATTGAGGTTGCCCTTATACGTATGCAATCAGATGGTATGCATCCGGTTAATCGACAGCAGAAGTACAGATCGGCGGTTGATGCCTTGATCCGAATTGTCAAAACTGAAGGTGTTGCTGTCTTGTGGAGTGGATGCGGCCCAACAGTCGTTCGGGCAATGTCGACAAACTTTGGCCAGCTTGCTTGCTTCTCAGAGACGAAACATCAGCTCAAAGTTCGCACAAGTTTGTCGGACTGGCAGCAGACATTGCTGGCTTCGGCAAATGGCGGATTCTGCGCAGCCCTCTTCAGCATGCCTTTTGACACAGTCAAGAGTCGTCTGCAAAGTCGGCAAGCCAGATATCGGGGAATGGCTCACTGCTTCTCCTCAATATTGAAGGAAGAAGGTGCACTGAGGTTCTATCGGGGGTTTCCCATGTATTGCGCTCGACTCGGACCTCATTCGTAAGATACTCGAATTAACCTTGGCCGAGCGTTGCTGAAAAATTGAGACAGGGTGATTTCTCTCGTGATCATGGACTCCCTGACGAGAGCCTTGCGGGAAGAGACTAGACATTGAGTTTGACCGATGGGTAGTGTCGTTCTCTTCACCGTAGGCCGATACTATCCATGCTTCCGGGCCGGTCTGACTTCACGTGCATGTCTCTCTTCTATCCTCTGGCCGCTGCTCGAGCTCTGAGCTGGTCGATCATCGGGCCAAGTCGTGAGAGCGACACGTTGGCGCCAGGACGGACGGAAGCCAGCCCAGCGAGGTGATTTGTCAATGAGGGACTGTTCAAGAAGCACCTTGCTGGACGAGTGTATCGTGCAGAGAAGCTCAAAGACGGGGGAATTGCTGGACACTGGTCTCGACAGTCGCGTCTGCGGAGCGCGTGAGTCGAGGGTGCGCCAACGTTAAAAGCGGCGCCAGGGCGGTGTGCGCCCAGGCGAGCTCGCAGATTTTAACCCCTACTTTGGCGCCAAGACTCTGCACGGGCTCCTCAAGGGCCGCCGTGCCTTTGATGACTGCACCCTCATCGCATACCACAGTCGCATGAATGACACCATGAGATTGCACATTTCCCAAGAACGCAATGCATCACCACAGACAGAAGCGGATACAAGACGCGACGGGCATGGACAGCCGAATTGGCTCTTGTGCGGCCCAGCTCTACGCTGCAGGATCTGTCCATCGTGAAGTGTGTCTTCGATAGACCACTAACCCTTGGACTGCGTGTGCGCTCTCTGGTGCCACGAGTTGAATGGCTAGCAATGCCGTCGAAAGCATAACAATACTGATCGAAGCATGCGTAGAACCTGGGCGAGCAGCAGCCGCAGCGTTTATGTGTATCAGAGTCGAGGAAGTCAAGCTCAAGAACTTGGCTCCGCAGACAAGCATTCAAGTGCGACTTCCTCATGATACATTACACATTGCACAGGCTCGCCAGGCCAGAACGCACGCGATGCTTCGACAATATTGGATTTGCATCCTCTCCACTCGCACCTTTGCCGGCGGTGTGTAGCCCGAGGTCTGGGTGACGAGCTCTCCAACAGCACCGATTACAACGCTAACAGGCACGCCCGAACTCTATTTCTGCCACGAGAAGGGTTGGCGTAGCTTAACTTTCGTACACTGACAGGTACCTTGCACATGGCGTGCGCGGGGTACATCCATTACCTCATCGCTAGTCGGTACCGGGAGAAATCATGCACCAACACGGCAAATAGCTATCACAGGTAAGTATAAGGCACGGCAGATTTCCGTCTCGTGATGGACGTCAGTCCTGGGTCAGCTACGACCCAGAACCACACCGCCGCCATGCTTCTCCCGCTCTTGTTCGGATCGCTGCTTGGTGAAGTTGCATTTGCACAGAACGCGAGCTTGCCTGATTCGGCACAGGTGATAGATCAGAAGAGCCTTGCCGTACTCGAAACTGTGGACCCACCCTCAGTGCAGAACTTGTCGAGCGTAAGTGAAAGCTTCCCGAGGTCTACTGGAGGACGTATACTCAATCCTCACCAGGTCTTCCTCCCGCCGGGAATCACATCGCAAGACGCAAGCTCGAAGCCGTTCCATGTCTACGACGAAGCATTCCTTGAGCTCCTTGGCTCGAATGTCTCACTAACATTGATCGCCTCCAGCGCGAAGGACCCTCTGTTCCATGAGGCCGTTGTCTGGTCCGTCTGCTTAGCCTCAAGCCCCACCCAGACTGGAAGGTTGACATGACGCAGGTACCCACCAACAGACGAGGTCTTCTTTGTCCAGAATGCTGGCGCCAAGGATGCTGGGACAGGCTTGAACAAGTCGAGCATCATCCAGAAGATCTCGCTTGCCCAGGCGGAGGCTGTTGCTCAGGGCCTGAACAGCAGTGTTGACGTGATCGTTGTGAACTCCACGCCGACTGTCATCAATCCCAATGGTATGCCTCTTCTTGCACCTCCTCATGGTCAACGTCAAGAATCGATATCGTGGGCCACGCGCTGACCAGTTGGCACAGGCGCAACCAACTACCAAGGCCAGATCGTGTACACAGGTGAAGGTCAAGGGGACGACATCGCGCCTGCTCTCTTCCTGATGAACCCTCTGGAACCGTACAACACGACTCGTAAGTCGAAGACCCCTTCTCTCACCTATCTCTAGCTAATTGATCCCCCTTGCAGAACTCGTAAACAACTATTACGGCCGCCAACTCAACTCCCTCAACGACGTCGCCATCAACCCGCTCTTCCCGAACGCCATCTACTTCACCGACTCGCTCTACGGAGCCCTCCAGGACTTCCGCCCCTGGCCCACAACCACCATTCCGCCCATGGTCTACCGCTTCGATCCCTCTACCGGTGCCATCCGTGTCGTCGCCGCTGACCTGAACAAGCCGAACGGCTTGACCTTCTCCCCGGACGGCAGCGTCGCTTACGTGACAGACACAGGTGCGCTGGAAGGGTTCTACGGCGTCAATGCGTCCCTACCGGCGACGATCTACAGCTACAACGTGACTGCGGCTGGCAATTTTGCCAACAGGCAGACCTTTGCTTACGTGAGCCCGTTGGTGCCGGACGGGATACATTGTGATGAGAAAGGAAATGTGTATGCTGGCACGGGAGATGGCGTGCATGTATTGAGCCTGACGGTGTGCTGTTGGGCAAGATCTGGGTTGGGAGCACAGTCGCCAACTTCCGCTTCACGGGCAAGGGGCGAATGGTGATCGCGGCGGAGACGAAGTTGTACTATGTCAATGGTTGGGGCGTGGAGGGCGGTGATCCGCAGGATCAGTATTGATAGGAGCTATCAGCGTAGCTGGCTAATCGCGAAGTACCACACAAAAAGGCACTTTGATAGGCGCTCTGCACTTTCATCGAGCTGTAGCCATCTGGCTAGCTGGTCTGCTCACCGGGCACACCCCTCCACCGATCATCCATCATCTTCTTCCTTGCTCTGCCTGCCAGAACGATCCCGCTGATGCCTCAAACTTCTCGAATTCCGCCTCCTTCACATCACAACTATACCCTGGCACTGTCGGACTCACATGGTACCCATTGTCTGTGATCTTCGCCGGCGCGACAAAAGCCTCATGTAAGTGGTCTGTATACTCAAGTATGCTTTCCTTGCCACTGACGCACACAAAGTCGATGGTGCTGATGTGGCTACACAATTCGACCATGCCTGCGCCGCCAGAGTGAGGCACGACGGGGACGTTGAACTTCGCCGCGAGGAGCAGAACCGAGAGAATCTCGTTAACGGAACATAGTCGGCATGCGTCGAGCTGAACGGCGTCCAGGGCGTTGGCTTGCAGTAACTGCTTGAACATGACGCGGTTGTTCACGTGCTCGCCGGTGGCGACACCGATATTGTAGGGCTTCAATGCCTCACGGATCTTGGCGTGGCCCAGGACGTCGTCGGGTGAGGTGGGTTCTTCGATAAACCAGAGTCCGAGATCGGAGAAGTTCTTCATGTAGGTGATGGCTTCGTCGACGTCCCAAATCTGGTTCACGTCCACCATCAGGACTGCTGAGGGGCCAACGATCTCCCGGACGAGGGACAGGCGTTTGCGGTCGGCTTCGACGCCCTGCGCGCCTTTAATCTTGAAATGCTTGAAGCCTTGGGTTACGGCTTTCTTCAGTCCCTCGCGGACTTGGTCGTCGGAGAGACCGAGCCAGCCGATCGAGGTGTTGTATGCTGGAACGGCTTTGTTCGAGGTCGCTAGATCCAGTCGTTCGTGTTTTGTCTTCGCTTGCTTCCGTAGCATCTCAAGAGCTTGCTCTGGCGTGATTTCGTCTGTGATGTAGCGGAAATCAATACACCGGACGAACTCTTCCGGAGTGAAATCGCTGACCAGCCGCCATAAAGGCTTGCCTTCTACCTTTGCCCATAGATCCCATAACGCGTTGAGGACCGCACAGCACGCCAATTGCAGTACTCCCCGCTCAGGCGACATGAAGCGGACCTGGCCTGACACGCACTTTCGCTGTGTCTCGGCCATGTTGGCAGTCAATGAGGACAGCTTGCGACCAACATAGCGTGGTGCCAGAGAGCGAATGGCGGCGCAGAGCACATCGTTGCCTTGGCCATTAGAGAAGGACCAGCCAGTGCCGATGTGCTCGCCGTCGGTCTGGAATTGGAGATAGCCAAATGCATTCTCACCAGCAAGATTCATGGGGTCGGAGCCGATATTGTCGAGTGAGGTTGGCCATCGTAAGTCCCGTACTGTGAAGCCTGTTATTGTTGGGTCGGCAGGCATTGTTGATGGTGCGGTGGGTTGGGCAGAAGCAGGCGAGGTCGTTCAGCGTGGTCAAGGGTCGCTTTGAGGTCATTTCATGCAAGCTCGTCTAGCGGTGTCCGGGATCATCATGTGAGTGTCTCATGCATTGCATGGCTTGCCCATTCCGGTGCTCAAGGTCTCAAGATCTCAAAATGGTCCGGATCTAGGGAATGTTCTCGGGACAGAGCTCGGAATATTCGGAACACGACTCATGACGCCCGACGGCATCTCAGCCGCGCTATCCCACGCGGGCCAGGCGCAGGAGCACAAGCACGATCTCGGCTCAGTCTGTAGGTGCAAGTTGAGGGGCGTAAGGTGTGTGCTTCGCGTAAGCCAAGGTAACGACAACTTTATCAAAGGGAGAACTTGGTCACGGGGGTTGTCAAAGAACGCCACTCCCCAGATCACTTGGCGCGTTTCCCCACCAGTCGCGACTTCCCTCCTTGACGACACTACGCGTACTACTGCCTGACATGCCTGCCCCGGAGCGATTGAAGTCTTTGTGAATTTCTTGGATTAGGACCCGATCTTCAGCTATGTTGCATTCATTCTTGGTGTAAAGTCCGCAGCCATGTTGATTGACGTCGTAATATGTCTGAGCCAGAGTCACCTCCGGATAGGTCTGAAGAGCACGGCAGTCAGTCCAAGTCTCGCCGACGGCGGCCACAGTACACATCCCAGGCATGTGTTACCTGCAGGCGACGAAAGTTGAAGTGCTGCGGCAATGTCCCTTGCCAAAGGTGTGTTCGTCACAATGTGAATTGTCTATATGTTGGGAAAGCCTCTTCTCGCGCGTCTGACGGCAATGGTTTTGGATCCCAGACTGTGGCATACAGTACGCTCAGTGTTGAGGCACGTCTCGCCAGGATCGAGGCACGGCTCGACAATCTGACTGCTGACGGATCAGCACGAGATAACCAATCCCACGATGAGCCGGACGAAGATGCTGGTGACTTCCAGGGCGACACGGCGTTCCAAGCACCAGTGACGGCTTTCAATGACAATCTCGGTCCCGTGAGAGCAAGGCTTGGGATACCTGCTACGCCTGTCGTCAACACGTCTCCGGAAGCACGCAGCTACAACTTCGGCTCCCCTCAGGCAACACTGGACAAGCACTACGTATCCATCGGGACAACCTCATTGGCGTTTCCTAGCTTGACCCAGTACGACAAATATTTGGCCTTCTTCTTCGCGGATATAAATCCATGCCATTCCTGTGTCAACGAGGCAGACTTTCGAACGAGGGCAGAGAGCCTTGTCACTACGAGAAAGGTGGCTCGAGAAGAGGTGTGGTTCCTGGCCCTTAATTATATCATCTTCGCCTGTGCCGATATCTTGCAGGATGTCGAAGCACTCAACGAAACCAGAAAACTCCCAGGTTGGGAGTGGTTCCTGATAGCGGAAAGTCTCGTTGGAAAGCGCAAGATAGGTGGGCGAGGAGATGCAAGCTTGATCCAGTATCTGATCTATGAAGCTTTCTATCTCGTGCACGCAGACAAGCCGAATGCAGCGTACAACTCTATCGGATTGGCTTGCCGTCGGTGCTTTCAGTTCGGTCTTCATCAGCAATCCATCGATGCTTCTATCAGTGACGGATTCACGAGGCACATGCGACAAAGACTGCTCTGGACGGTCTACTTTGTCGATCGCCGGATCTCGCTCAGCTGTGGACGTCCCTATGGTATCCGAGACTCAGACATTAACATGGAATTGCCTGCTTTCATCAACGACGCCGCTCTGCGGCCGAATCTTCCTCTGCCGGAAGTTGACCCGTACGAGTCTGCAATACCTTACCTACACAGCACCATTGCATTCTCGAAACTGGCAGGCGAGGTGTGGGATCGGTTATTTGCGGCTGGGGTCTCACAATTCGATCCCGAGGTGATCGTGGTCTTGGACGCGAAAATCAAACACTGGGTTGATGTGGCGTTTCCAAGGCTTCCCCTGATGCCGCTGGATGGTCGAAGTACGCGAAGACACCATCGCCAGCAAACACTCATCATCACAAGGTTTAATCATTTAAGGCTTCTTCTGAGACGTCGGACAATGGTATCTCTCGAATACGATGCCTTGACTGGTCAGCTTTCGGGCGATCTCGCGAGTGGCATCGTCGACCAGATCGGGCTACATCGTGAAGAAATTGCGGAGCCAAGCTCTTTCCGATTTCACATGGCAGTCTCGCTTGGGGGAGCCGTGCTAGTCTTGGCCACGCTCCTTGTCCGGGATATCACGCAGATCGGATTGCAGGGCGAGAGGACTAGATACGTGGCTGCCTTTAACGACGGCGTTGCTATGCTTGAGCAGCTCTCTATGTTCCTTACCTCAGCAAGACGCATCGCTGATGACCTGAAGCCAATCATCCAGGTAGCAACCTCGATCAACCATGTCCCAACGTCAGCTGGGCACATGAGTATGGTTCCCGTTGACCTTGACGGCCTTTTTCCACAAGGAGTCATGGACTTTGCACAGCAGACTAACTGGTTTGACGAGCCCTTCCTAGGTACCAGTGCGGGCGAGCCCGTCAATGCAGCGATGCATGACTCTGTCGCACCAGAGGCTTGGGAGATCGACTTCAGCTATGCCACCACAGGCTACGGCGCCACGTGGATATAACATAAGTCATCATTGTGGTCTTCACTTCTGTACCGCTCATCGCACCACTGCACTGACGCGCAGTTCAAGGCAAGCCTACCCTCCAGTCGGCTCCATCACCGTTCAGACCAAATCGAGTACTGCTCATGTCTTTCACCGTGGTGCGCCTCATATCGCGAGGATAGCGTCCCTCGTATGAGCCTCCTGTCGCCCGGTGCATGACGCTGGTGTTGTCCCAGATGATCATATCGCCATTCTGAATCCATGGTACTGTCAATCGATACTTAGCTTTTGAGATGTGTGCTGTGAGTTCGTCGATGAGTTTCCGACTCTCTTTGGCGTCCATGCCTTGCAGGTGATGCACATAGCTCGCAATGTACAGGTTCTGGGTCAAGATCAGTATGTGCTATGTGACAAAGGGCCACAGTGCTTACCTTCCTGCCCGACCATTCGTGGGTCTGTACAAGCTTGTGGAAGCTGAGTTCCTTCGTGCTGGGATCCAGATCCTTGAAGTAGTCTGGCATGACTGTTTTCCTGGAGTGGAACAGTGAATGGGCTGCAACCACATCCTCCAGCTTGTCCTTCATTTCCTGGGAAAGATCGTCGTATGCGGTGCGGGAGTCAGAGAACTACTCGTGTGTCAGGACAACCAGGGTCACGTGCCTGACATACGTACCTCTGTGTGGCCACCAGTTCCTGCCGGCGGAATCTTGCGTGCCAGGAGCAGAGAATGACCTGCTCGGCGCGCATTGAATGAAGAATCGACGTGGAAGAGCTCGTTTGCCTGTCAAATGTTCAGCATCGATAAGGCCAGGAAATGCAGTTGCCCTACCTTATTGCCGATCACTTGTGCCGCCGTCAATGGTGCAACATCGCCGGTGTGAGGATCGATATTGCCAGCATCGAAGAGCTCTGGATATGGCAGACGATGTACCCGTCCTGCCTGCACATACGGACGCACATCATCCAGCTCTCCGAAGTTGCGCGAGAATTCGATGTGGGCCTCATCTGTCAAGGTCGTCTGCCGACAGACGACCACGGCATACTTTAGGACTAGTCAGCATTGATTTGAGCATCAATGGGTTGCCAGCCTACCTTGTCAGCAACCTCGCGGATCTTTTTGTATACCTCCGCAGAGACGGGTTTCGACCAGTTCACCCCATCCAGCTGACACGCAAAAGTCGGGTGCAGGGGCGTCACTTTAAGCCCATACTCAGCTATGTCATATGGTCGCGGGACCTCGCCCTCAATAGGCAGTGGCGTCCATGTTGGTGTGGGCTTGACAGTTATCGTCCGAGGCGCTTGTTCCGTTATGGTCGTTGTAGCAGACATTGTGAATACGAGGTGCTGTGTGTTGGGAATCCGTTGCTCACAAGTGTTCGAGTCTTTTTAGCCATCCAAGGTGCGGACGCTTTCCGAGAAGATCACCGTTATGTTCCCTTCCTTGCGGAAAGTCGCTCAATTGTCTCCATCGGTGGCAACAGCGACTGCAGAATGCGAGGTCTGCGCAAAGTCGGACGCTCGGAATGCCTCCGAGCACTTTCCGAGGATCTCTCCACGTGCGACGATCTTGACTTCAATACCCCGACCCCGTGGGGACTGCCCCTAAGCGAGTACCAACCACTTCCATGTGGAGATTGTTTTCTCGCGAGCTGTCACCATTCCGAGATACCGATTTGAGAACTGATATCTTTCGCTCACATACGCTCTCTTCGTTCTATGCACCACGAATTTGGGGTCTATTCATCGAAAAACAGCAATCACCCCACAGGGCGGGCTCTGACCAAGACATCAACATGGCAGGCGACTCGACGGGAATGAGCTTCTCGCACCTCAAGAACAACACCAACAAGAAGTGGTGGCTCGATCCTTGCCTGCGCGTCAATGTGGTACAGTGTATCGGGCTGTACTTTTGCGTGTTTTACCTTGGCTATGATGCAGCCCTTCTCAATGGGTATGTTGTTCCTGCAAGTCAGCATCGACGTCTGCTGATCTCCTGGACAGACTACAAGCGATGCCTCAATGGCAAGAATACTTCGACAGCCCCTCGGGGAACTTCCTTGGCCTAATCTCTGCGTCATTGTTCCTGCCTGCAATTGTCACGCCCTACATCAGTGCATGGATCAATGGCATCTGGGGTCGTAAGATGGCTCTGACAGTGGGATCGGTTATCCTGATTATTGGTGCATTCATCAATGCATTCGCAAAGAACGTGTGAGTCTCCCAATAAGCATGTGCCTTAGGACATTGGCAATATCCTCTTTGGCTCCCGTTACTCGTCACTCGATTGAGCGTCACGGCCAGCTCCCAAGCACCTTCGAGTCCCTTCTTCTGTCGCTCGCTCGAACGTCACAGCCAGCTCTAGACTGTCTCCGATGCTCGTTACCCGAGCGTCACAGCCGGCTCTAAGCTGCCTTCGACTCTCGATCGTTGAGCGTCATAGCCATTTTCATCTGGCCTCTAACCTACCTTCCGCGTTACTTGAGTACTATTCACTGACGATCATTGCGCAGTGGAATGTTCATCGCGGGTCGCGTCCTTATAGGAGCAGCTGGTCCGTTCGGAAAGACAACAGCCATCGCCTTGCTCCAGGAAGTGGCACATCCACGCCTTCGGCCCCTCCTTTCGACTTGTTTCTACAGCAACTACTACATTGGAGCCGCAATCGCCTCATGGTTCTGCTATGGCGCCCTAGACTGGGGCACGACCGATTGGGCGTGGCGGGCGCCATGTCTCTTCCAGATCTTCGCTCCGATGATGGTCCTTTGCCATCTGTTGATCGTCCCAGAATCGCCACGCTGGCAGATCCACAAGGAAAGGACCGAGGCCGCCATGGCAACTTTAGTAAAGTGGCATGCGAATGGAGACCAGGATGACGAACTTGTCAAACACGAGTACAAGGAGATCTGTTATGCATTGGAGTTGGAGGCCGAGAACAAGAGCACGCGTTACATGGACTTCCTCAAGACACCCGGCAACCGCCGGCGACTGTTGGTCCTCGTCACTATGGCCACCGGAACCAATTGGATCGGAAACGGAATCATCTCTTACTACCTGGCCCCTGCTCTAAAGCTAGTGGGGATCACGGACGCGCACCAGATTTCTGGCATCAATGGCGGTCTTGCAGTTTGGAACTTGTTCCTCGCATATGCTGGCTCACTGAACGCAGAACGCGTGGGCAGAAGGAAGCTCTGGTTGACATCAACCATTGGCATGCTGTGCTCCTACGTCGTCATGACTGGTCTGTCTGGCAGCTTTGCAGAGAACAAGACCCGAGGCGTCGGCATCGCAGTGGTGCCGGTGATGTTCATCTACTATGGCTTCTACGATATCGGCTGGACCCCGTTGCCGTTCTCGTATGGCGCGAGATCTTGCCTTACCACATGCGCTTGAAAGGTTTGAGCATTCTGCTCAGCGTTCAGAGCGTTGCGCAAGCTTTCAATCAGTGGGTCAACCCTGTCGCCTTGAAGAGCATCGCCTGGAAGTACTATATCGTCTACGTCGTACTCATCGCCATGTACTTGGTGCTCATCTGGTTCTTCTTTCCCGAGACAAGGCGCCTCACGATCGAAGAAGTCAGCTTCGTTTTCGATACTGGGCGAATGGGTACCGGGCATGCAGCGACACAACATTTGCACCAGCGGAGTCATAAGGACGAGGAGGGAGTAATGGCGGATGTGAATCCAGGCAAGGAGGACGCTGGACCACCGAAGTCGGGTGACAGTGCTCATGTCGAGGAGTTGGGCAGCCGACATTGACTTTGGACAGACAGGCCAGGCAGGCTGTGACTAGAAGCTCTGGGCGTTTTGCCTACAGCACCCTCGGCAGCCAGATAGTCCACGAGGTATCAATCGCTCGCGCCAACGCTCGAGTGAGACTCCTCTCAAGCCCAGCAACTCGATCAGCGTTATAGTGTTTCCAGCACCCCGCCTGGTTGAGTAACCCATAATGAACAGTATCCTTGGCTCGCGAGTTTAGGGTGTAGTCTTGAAGAGGACGCGCAGTACTACCAATCGAGCTTGTTGCCGCTAGGCGCACTAGCAACCTTATGTAGGACATGTCCACAAAGAGTCACGGTCATCCGGTCTCAGATGGCAGCAGCGTCATCCGGCCGCAGATAAGGCCTCTGAAGATTAAGTCATCCGGTCCCATGTGAGGCCATGTGTCAACCAGAAAACGCTCTTCATAAAGCGCACAGAGACCTGCCAAGCTGGCCTCACGAGTATTCTTGACCCCTGACGTCCACGGGTTTTGACGTGTGTACATAATGTGATCTCCGCATGCATAAAGAAGCAGGGAGCAGACGAAGTATTCTTGTCGTTGAAACACCACGCTGCCAAGCCTTGGAATATATTTTGCGTGATTCAGTTTGCTGTTTCATGACAACTTGGTTGCTTTCTTAACATAACATCGATTACGCGACCACAATTAAGATCACTTTCGCGACTGTCGCGCTTGGACTGAACATGGTACAGTACACCATGGCTTCGAAACTCGCCGCCAGATGTCCGCACCAACACCTTCCGCTCTTTCAAGTCTCATCACAACCACGACCTCGCAGGTTTCCTCATCAGCGCCCGCACTTGCCCAAGTTCTCGCCTTACCCACCGAAATCTTGCATAACCTGCAATATCAACACACATGGAAAGATCTACGTCTACACCAGATCACTGCGGACGCGGCTCTCATCGACATTCCCAACGACACTCCAGCGAAAAGCCACGATACAATTCCAGTCATCATCTCCGGACAACCTCCGCGGCACGTCTACATACACCCAGACCTGCAGAGCGTACTGATCCAACACTCGTTGTCTGCAGGGACTGCCATCCCACCGCAGCGTGAATATGTGATCCCACTGAGTATTGCTCAGAAGGATGTTGGTGTTGAGACACTGGCTGGGGTGTTCGACGCGCTGCCAACGCGTGAGCCGATCGCGTTTGGGAAGAGTTATGACACGTGGCAAGATCCCAAGCGCGTGCTTCTCGCGATGAAGGCGCCTGATGGGTTGGGTGGTGATGGGACGGTGGCGTACTATGTGTGCCAGGAAGGAGAGCAGAAACCACGACAGAATGGTTGAGAGTCGCCAGAGAAGCGGCACGTCTGGGAGTCATGTGGCGGAACGTCGCGTTCGATCACTGGGAGCAACGCCAAATTGGTATGCTGACGGACGTCGGCTCAAAAGATGGGTTTTTCGGAATTCAACGCAGCGGCTCTAGCATCATCGAGCAGCCAGGCTGTTCCGAGACTATCTGAGTCAAGCAACAGAGCTTTTTCAATCTCGAATGCGTCGCAAGCTCAGCAAAGCTGGTGGGAGGCTCCGGCCCCAGAAAATCGGCGTGCTCTTGCCAGTATCATCATCATGGCTGTCACAGTACTGATCGCTGGGTGCAAAGTGAGCTCGAAGCCTGCTTTCGACCCAGACCGGAGGTTATCATCACTGTCCAACCTCCGATCGAAAGTCCGAGAGGCAACGAAAAAGGCATTTCCATTGTGGGAAACCACATCTACATGCACATCATGCAGAGTCGAAGGAAGCAGCCCAAAATCAGCACTTGAGGCAAGTCTTATACTCGAAACGAACTCGAGTATGTTACACATCTGCTACTGTGCCTTCCAGCAATATTTTTATTGCAAACCAGACAACAAACACCCGGACATAGAGCCGATGATCACCTCTAAAGCCGAGGCAGAACATCCCTGATTGGCTGTCGGTATATAGCCGGCTATTATCAAAAGTCCATACCCCACCGAGGGAGCTCGAGTGGTCTGTCACCGCACATCATCATTGGCGCGGGGAGTCAAGCAACAGCTGCTTTTGGGGATGGGGAACTTTCAAAAAGCACGTCAATGATCGAATTCCTGGTTGAATTGGAGATCCTGTACGAGTGAGTGTCGGGATTGGTAATTCGAAAAGGCAGGTGCGAGGGAGGGGTCGTCTCGCTAAATAAATAAAAAGGTTGAAGAAGCTGCTCGTTCTGCGCGGATCCCTCGTTCTTCGTCATCGTTCCTGTTCCGTGTGTGAATACTGCTGGACTAATTGATCTGGACTATAGCGAAGGAGAGCACTACACAGAGCTCGGAAGTCGCCCACAAGACCCAGCAACACACCTCGAGCTTCAGCAGCAACACCAACACCCTACCACCACCATCAACCTTCACAATGGGCGACGCCGGCCCCAACGCCCCGAGGGGCTCCAGAAGTCCCTCGACACCACCAAAGTCAGCTACATGCGCGTCGGCACCTCCGGCCTGAAACTCTCCGTCCCCATCCTCGGCGCCATGTCCTTCGGCCACAAAGACTGGCAACCCTGGGTCGTCGACGACCAGGCCGAAGTCGAGAAACTCCTCCTCGCCGCCTGGGACCGTGGCCTCAACACCTGGGACACTGCCAACGTGTACTCCAACGGCGTCTCCGAAAAGATGATTGGAGAGGTGGTCAAGAAGAACAAGCTTGATCGGAAGAAGTTGGTGATTTTGACGAAATGTTATGGGACGGTGGGGGAGGACCCGGCGACGAGTCATATCAAGTACCCGGAGTTGAAGGGGACGAAGGATTATGTGAATCAGGGTGGGTTGTCGAGGGCGGCGATTTTCAATGCCGTGGAGGCGAGTTTGGAGAGGTTGCAGATGGATTACATTGATCTGCTACAGATCCATCGTTATGATTGTGAGTTGCACCGACCATCGGCTCAGGCAGCAGCCGCTGCGATGGGCGTTCACCCTCACAGAAGCGGATCAGTATGCTGACATGTAACAAAACAGACGAGACACCAGCCGAGGAGACGATGAAGGCACTGCACGACCTCGTACAGAGCGGCAAGGTCCGCTACATCGGTGAGTCCAGCCACCCGACCCTCCTACCACTCTCAGAAGACAAACACTAACAACGTCCCCACCAGGCGCCTCCTCAATGTGGCCTTCCAACTAGCCGAGCTCCAAACCGTCGCCAAAACCAACAGCTGGACCCAATTCATCAGCATGCAAAACCACTACTCCCTCTGCTACCGCGAAGAAGAGCGCGAAATGAACAAGTACTGCCACAAAACCGGCGTCGGCCTCATCCCCTGGGCCCCGCTTTACCGTGGCCACCTCGCCCGGCCCCTAGGCTCAGACTCCACGTCCCGCAACGACGCCTCCAAGGCGGCCGGCACGAAGATGGACGCGGATAGCCTGACGGAGGAGGACAAGATTATTATTGGGAGGGTGGAGGAGTTGGCGAAGAAGAAGGGCTGGAAGATGAGTCAGGTTGCGTTGGCGTGGACGGTGCAGAAGGGCGCGAATCCGATCGTGGGGTTTAGTGGGGTGGGGAGGTTGGATGAGGCGGTGGCTGTGAAGGGGAAGGTGTTAACGGAGGATGAGATTAAGTATTTGGAGGAGCCGTATAAGGCGAAGAGTATTGTTGGGCACTCGTGAGTGGATGTTGACGCATGAGTCCAGCGGCATATAGGCAAGGACAATGGACCATGCACGAACCGATCATGGCGAGTATGCCGTCGGAAAGGGATTTGCAGGCCCTCTTGCACCATGAAACGATGAGGGTCATTCAGAGATACTGCCTGCAAGAGCCTCCTAGCAGCTAGATACAAGCCCCTTGTGCGCAGCGCATCTCGAGAGCGCTAGAGAACCCGAGCTCTCACTACTCCCTACTGCCTCGATCACTGCGGATATGACTCCGAAGAGACAGCCATCAATGACCAACCATCCTCGAGTGCGCCTCACCATACCTCTCCCCCTCCACTTTCGCCTCATCCACGATCCTCCGCATCTCCTTCAGCTCCTCCTCGCTGAACACCACCTCCCTACTCCCCCAATTCTCCACCAACCTCCCCGCCTTAGTCGTCCCCGCAATCGGGATCAACCCCTGACTCGCCACCCAGCTCAACGCCAACTGGCTCGTCGTACACCCCTTCCTATCCGCTAGCTTCTTGATCTCCTCCACAATCGCCTTATTCTTGTAGAAATTCTCGCCCTGGAACTTTGGTGAGGTCCGCCGAAAGTCATCCTCCGCAAAGTCTTGGGGCGAGGCGTAGTCGAAGTTGTCAACCAGCCAGCCGTGGCCGAGCGGGGAGAAGGCGACGTAGGCGACGCCGAGTTCCTTGCAGGTGGCGATGAGCCGTCCGTCTCGTGCAGAGTCTCGAAGGCAGAGTACTCGGCTTGAACGGCGTCGATGTGCGCGATGGAGTTGGCTTTGCGGAGGGTAGCGGCGGAGCATTCTGAGAGGCCGATGTATTTGCACTTGCCCGCCTTTCGGATGCTGTCGAGAGCGCTGATAGAGTCCTCCAGGGGTGTATTGGGGTCGATCCGGTGGAGGTAGTAAAGATCCGGCGCGAATCCCAAGCGGTCAATCGTGCCTTCGATATACTTGCGGATATGCTCCGGCGAGTTGTCCACAGAGAACTTCCCTCCGCCAAAGACGTCGAGGCCGCATTTCGAGGCAATGAAGAGCTTCTCTCGACACTTATGCTTGCGGATGAAGTCGCCGAGCAGCTTCTCGTTGATGCCGGCGCCATAGACGACGGCGGTGTCCCAGAATGTGCAGCCTAGCTCGAGTGCCTTCAGCAGAACTGGCTCTGCTTCGTCGTAGGAAAGATTGGTGCCTAGTCCGGCACTCAGTCCCATTGCACCGTAGCCTGGGACGGGGACTTGGCTCGAGGCGAAGGGCAGTGTCTTGACCATCTTGTTGAGGTGGTAGGAAAAGGCGTTCAGTTATGATGGTGAGTCTTATGTCGGGCTCGAAGCCCCGAACGATACTTATACTCCATTTTGTACTGTCATCCGTAGCAGGTCCCCTTCAGTATTCCTCGGACGGTCACGGACCTAGATCAGCTATGGTCTTTATGTCCGTGGAGGTTGATCGACAAAGTTCAGGCAAGATATTCCGCTCGGCGAATTAGCCAGGGGATTTCTCCGCAGCGATCAAGGATGCTCCTTTTTCAGCGGGTCTCCTGTTGCGAGAGTTCGCTCGCTCATGCGGAGCTGCTGAGGGTAGCGAGCGCCCAAAAGTTCATGAATAGATAGCCCATGAGACCAGCACAGGCCTCTGACGGCAAGAATGAGTAATGATATTGGGTCAAATAGAGGCGGACTTGGATGTAATCCTTTACAACTCCATTGCTTTTGCAGCCTACTGACGGCTACATGCGACACTCTTAGTGTCAAAGATTGAACATTATCCCTAATGATAACGTCTAGAATCCATCTACAAGCCTCATCGAATGTTAAAACCTTACACCGGGAGCTCCTTCGCTCCATGAACTTTTCGTAAGCCGTGTTTACAGATGCCTCACCTGGGCACCCCCTCCCATGGTCGCCAGTGACGAATCGACTCCTAGTCACGGTGTGGCGGCGACGTGTTGTAAGAGCCTCCGTTCGCTCTTCTCTCGTTGCTGGTCTCGCCGTTATCGTCGGGAGACCCTTCTCCAGTAAGTGTTTTGTCGCTGGCGACGATCTTATTGTGCAGGCTCTGCAGCTCAACACCTCGGATGCCCTTGTTCGGCCAGTAGGTTGCTGCGTAGTCCCTAAGTGGATAATTAGTCTTCGAGTTCAAACACACAGAGAATGGCAAAGCACATACCAGAAACGCCGCTCCATCGCGCGTAGATCCTGCTCACCTTCGACATCATCAATTTGCTCCGAAATGAAGAGACCAATGGTTTTGAGTAATACACGTAGCTCGGCTGCACGTTGTGGAGCATCGGGTATGGCACTCTTTGTCGCGGCCTTGATCTTCTTGAGGTCGTTTCGAACAGGTTTGAAGACAAGTGTCATCATCGGATCTTGGCTTGGAGGAGGATGGCCGCTGCCATTGGCATTGCTGGATTCGGGACGCGAAGGACGGTGATCGCTAGAGTGGCGGTCACGGTGATGAGAGTGCTCTGGACCGTGGTGGCGGGGCTTCTTATGGTCACGCTCACGAACGTCGCTGTCGCGATGGTATCTCGGATCTGACTTGGGCGAGTTGTAGCGCTCAACACTGTCGCGGTGGCCAGAGCTGATGGTGCGCGGGCGATGCTTGTCCTTGCGGATGGGGACTGATGGCGAATCAGCTTTGATGTCGACTGAAAGCTGACCATGCTTCTTGTTGTTGCGATGATGATTCTCCACCGCCTTCTTGATCTCCGGGTCATCGGTGTGTTGACTTTTGAGTACAGACAGTAAGTAGTCAGCTCGGCGGACTAGGTGCACAGCTCCTGGTGATTTGGCATTCTTGTGCTCGGAATGTTCTCGCTCAGCCTTCTTGTCAACACGATGCTCTTCAAGGAAAAATTTGTCTTTCAAGACGAGCTCTTCATCATCGCGAATTCGCTCCCATGCGCCATAGCCGTGACGAAGGATGCCGACACAAAGCATGCCGTCCTCTCGAGCACCCCAGTCACAGGTATATCCTGCGGCCTTGGTAGCCTCAGACACGCGGAAGGACAGCTGCTTCTCCCTGTCGGCAGGGACCACATCGCGGAGTAGTCGCATCTCGCCAGGTCGATCGAGTATAGTCTCTGCATTGATTCGTTTGACGCCATGCAGCTCAAAGAGCACAGCCTTCTTGTCCTTCTTCGTGATCGGTTTGTTCGACGTGCGCACGAGCTCAGCCATACGATCTTGCTCTTGCTTGTAAAGCTCAGCCGCTTTGTCGATGATTTCTTTCATAGCAGCTTTCACCACTTCCATATCGCGATTGCGAAGTCTTGCCTCAGCCAAGAACTCTTCTGTGCGATCGTCGATGGAGCCGTATCGAAGATGGCCTTTCATCAGGTATCGGTACTCGCGTGGACTCAGCGGACGAGAGGGATCAGCGCCAGGAGACTCTTCCTCGCTGTCAGAGTCGATCGCATTGTTGCGCTGTTCGACGCGACGTTGTTGGCGTGCAGAACGTTCTTCCTGTACTGCGTTGCGCGCGTTGCGGTCGCGAGGTTTGTTCTGCTCGATGACGTCGGCAAGATACTTCTCGTTGGCTTTGCGCTCTTCCTCTTTCTTGATTTCCTCGAGCTGTTCTTTGGGTATGATGTCGTCCCATGACATTTCGTCGACCTTGATGTCAACAAAGTCGAAGCTTCGGAGGAACTCTTCGCCACCGTCTGCCTCGGTCTCGTCAGGCTGCTCAGTCTTGTAGTCTTCGGCTTTCTCAAGTACAGAGTCGAGGTCGAGCTCCTCAAGTTTCTTCTGGTTGTCGGTTTGCTCAAACATGCGTTGGCCGCGTTTTTTGAGGATTCGTGAAATCTCGGAAGTAGATCCGGGCTCACCAACAAGCGCGTTGCGGCGCTCTTGTGTTGCTTTGTCGGTTACTCCTCTTTGAATGGTGAGAAATTCAAGCATCAACTTATTGCGGGCCCTTTCCAGAATCTCTTCTTCAACTGTTTCCTTGGAGACAAGGCGATACACGCTAACTGGTTTTGTCTGCCCAATTCTGTGTGCACGTGCCATGGCTTGGAGATCTGCCTGAGGATTCCAGTCACTGTCGAAGATTATCACTGTGTCAGCTGTCATTAGATTTATGCCCAAGCCACCTGCCCTTGTTGACAATAGAAAACAAAAGTCGCTGCTGTCAGGTGCATTAAAGTGATCGATCGCCATGCGACGTGGTGCAGCAGCAATCGTGCCATCTAAGCGCTGGTAGGCATGGCCACGCATCTCCATGTAGTCACCGAGTATGTCAAGCATCTTTACCATCTGACTGAAGATCAGCACACGATGGCCATCTTTCTTCAATTTTGTCAGAAGCTGATCGAGCAACATCATCTTGCCGCTGCTGGTGATCAGAGCTCGTAGATACTCGTCGCGTCGAGCGTCGTGGGCGACCAGCCTCTCTTCTGCAGATGGGAACATGAATGGATGGTTGCTCGCTTTCTTGAGCTCCATCATAATGTTGAGCAGGGATTGCTTCTGACCTTTCGCGCCCTGATTCAGAGCGGCGTAATTCTTGGTCAGGATGTTCTTGTAGTACTCCAGCTGGATGTCAGACAATTCGACGCGGATGATCTTCTCGGTCTTGGGCGGGAGATCCTTCTCGACCTTGTTTTTCGTCCGTCGCAACATGTATGGTTTGATGTCTTCTGTCAGCTTAGCGATCTTGGCGGAGGCTTCTTCAGTCGTCAGATCCATGTTCTCGTCGATGTTCACCAGGCCAGGTTGAAGGAACTCGAATAATGATGACAGCTCGCCGAGGTTGTTTTGCACAGGTGTGCCTGTGATTAGGAGTTTTGCCGGCGCCTTGAACTCACACAGCTTCTCGTATAGCTGAGATTCCCTGTTCTTCAGCCGATGAGCTTCGTCGACAGCATGAATTGCCACTTGATCTGGCTCAAGAATGCTGCGTCAGTGAGGACATATTCGTATGTGGTGAGCAGGACGTGAAAGCGAGGTTGGCTCGTTTGACCAGTGGGCAGTAGATCGTACTCTTTGATGATGTTTCGAGCCGTCTGGTTGCCGTTGTACACAACATAGTTGATGTCAGGTGCCCAATGATCGAATGTATCAGCCCATGCTGGCATTGTGGACAATGGGACAGCAACAAGGAATGGCCCTTGTTGACCCCGATCGTGCATTAGCCAGCTCAAGAACGACACTGTCTGCACCGTCTTGCCCAGGCCCATCTCGTCGGCGAGGACGACATTTGCCCCTTTGATCCAATTGAAGGCCAGGAAGTTGAGGCCGAAGACCTGGAATTCTCGAAGTTTGCCATTCTGAATGTAGGAAGGTTGCTCTTCGAATCTCCGATAGGGTGCACGATGGTCGACCTTGGACTCGGTCAAGTTAGACCTGTAGTCAGCGCGTAGTCTCTCGAGGTACTTGTCGATCTGGTCTTGAGCCTCCTTGCTGACCAGTTCTTCCGATTCCCACGTAGCTTGATCGTAGTATAATGATTTCCACTTGACATAGTACTCAAGGCCGTCCTCGCCATTCCTTTTGCCGATGACTCTCTCGACCTTCTTGTACTCTTCGAGAGCGTCAAGCCGCTGCTCCTTATCGAGCAAGAACTTCTCCTTCTCCTCCGGCGAGAAGTTTGGATCGTTGATGATGTCGATCTCTGGTAGTAGTGTCTTTCGGACGTAATTGTCCAGCCGACGAAGACTTTTGACGTTAGCGAGGCTGTCATGACTTTCCCATGTTGCGTGATAGTAGGCTCTCCTCTGCCACTTGATGAGAAACTCGAAGTCTTCTTTCTTGGTTGATGGTGATGTGACGTCAGCACGGAGGCGATGGTTGAGGACGATGTCGATGGCTGGCGAGTTGTCCTCCTCTTCGATGTAATATGCAGGAGTGAGCTGATTGGGGTCGTCTTCGTCAAACATGTCATCATCTTCGTCATCATTATAACTCATGACTTTGCCAGCACGACGAGTAGAGAAGCGGATCTCGCCGTGCGCGGGGGTGCTGCCCGCCGAGAGGAAACGTTGCTTCGCTTTCTTAGACAGCTTCGCACGTTTCCCACCGTATGCATCGGCATCAGAGTCCTCGTCGGACAGTGAAGGGAGTTGAGGGGTGGCTTGTTTGGATGATCGATGTGATACCTGACGAAGCCGTTTTCGTGGACGCCTAGGTAGGTCAGAGTCTTCGTCCTCCGTGGAAGAGTCCGCCATTGTGGCAGGGTGTCTAGCACTAGCACGACCGCTACGACGAAGTCCATATAGATCAGGGTTACTCCTGATATGATCTTCGTCCTCGTCCACTGCCTGCGCTTTCCGCTTGGCAGGACGGATAGAGTCGTCTGAAGATGAGCCTGGGCCGTCGATATCGTGGTCGGAGAGGACTGGCTCGGCCATTTCGTAATCATCATCGCCAGCAGCATCTTCTTCGCTGTCCGAGCTCATTTTGTCAATTTCCATGTCGTTGGTGACATTGCTGACAGGGTCGGGCGCGACGAGGCTGGCTCGGCGGGAGGATCTTCCGGCTCGGAGAGTTCGCTCTCACTCTCGGCTTTGGCAACGCCATTGGTGACAGCAGGAACTGGAACAGCAGAAACGGGCTCTGGTTCGGGAGTTTCGGGTTTCGGTTCGACTATTGAGGGAGGTGGTGGCTGTTCGAGTACAGCGGACGCTATGGAAGGTGGCACGTCAGCATGAGCAAGGCCGGCCATGGTGAGGTCGCAACAGCAGAACAAGCTGATTCTCCCAGGGAACCCGATCACGCGATTCAGATCCGGCCAAGAACAAGAGCTGCAGATCTTTTTCGATAAATTTTTGGTTGATGGGTGATGGCAGTGATGGCGCAGTCGATGAGGATGACTGCGGAGCAGCAGGAAAGCTCGAACACGGTGGCTTCTAACTGCCAGCAGTCACACCCGCGGCCGTTGGGCGTTGGATAGTGACTGAGACAACTGTTTGCTCTTCACTGAGGCAGTTGCTGAGGAAATTGCGATAAGGACTGCTCGTTGTCGATTCGAGGTGATGTCGAGACGGGAAGCAGGCTGCTGACGAGAAGATGCCAGGTGGACGAGAGGAATATATAGTTTTACTTACACTCCATCGTGCGAGCACGTAGCTAGACACGCTGTGAGCCGTCTGTATCCTACACAGGTGCCAGTGAGGTCGATATGATCTGGCGATGTTATGCCTCGAAGTGCTGGAGATGTGAATTGATGCGGTATTGCAGACTGAAGATCAAAAGAAGGTCAACCTAGGCCCTTTCCATCGAACGCCGCGGTGACCCATCCCATCTTGGCAGGGTGCTGGCCCCCAGAGGGTGGGAGGCCAGATTAGGGAACCCTTAGGCCGCACCGCCCCAAATTGAGGCGAGGAAGCCCCCAAGCGCCTCACGACTCATCATGACTCAAGTGTCAGAGGGGTACGGAACCCACCTGGAGGCCAATAGCCAATAGGCATAGACTCAAAAAAAGACAGCCCACATCAACTCACCGTGACACGGAATGCCTGCGATATAATATTTCCAGAGCACAGACTTGTTGTCGCAGTCCCTTTGTTTGTTGTTTGAGCCTCTCCTTTCATCTCGTCGGCAACGAGAGTCCTCCCCGCGACAATATCAGCAACGATCATCAGATCTGCTGCAATTGCCGAACAACCACGACAGTCTCGCCGACATTTTCATTTTTCCACCGCTTCGCATACCCACCACAACGAATCTCCCGTAGACAAACTACAAGATGGCGGACAAACTCACGAGGATCGCTATCGTCAATAGCGACAAATGTAAACCCAAGAGTACGTGAGGCCAACACAACCTTCCTCCGAGCCTTCATCCCCTCCGCGCAACTGTCTGCCCTCTTGCTGTGCCCAACAACAAAATCACCACACTGCAGGGACTGACGCAATACAGAGTGCCGACAGGAATGCAAGAAGTCTTGTCCGGTCGTTCGATCGGGAAAGTTGTGTATTGAAGTGACGCCGGAGAGCAAAATTGCCTACATCTCAGAGTCTCTGTGCATTGGATGGTAAGTGGACAGCTCGGCCTACAGACACAGCATGGACTGACCATCCACAGCGGTATCTGCCCAAAGAAATGCCCCTTCGGAGCGATCAACATCATCAACTTGCCCACCAACTCGAATCAATGACCACCCATCGCTACTCGGCCAACAGTTTCAAACTCCACCGCCTGCCTATGCCAAGACCCGGTCAGGTCCTCGGCCTCGTTGGCACAAACGGTATTGGCAAGTCTACCGCCCTCAAAATTCTCAGCGGCAAGCTCAAGCCCAACCTCGGTCGCTTTGACAATCCGCCCGACTGGTCCGAAATCTTGAAATACTTTCGTGGCTCGGAATTGCAGAACTACTTCACCAAGGTCCTCGAAGATAACCTCAAGACCGTCGTCAAGCCTCAATATGTTGATCAGCTTCCGAAGGCGATCAAGGGCGCGGTTCGAGATGTCTCACCTTTGATCGAATCCCGAAGCCAACTCGGCAACATGGACCACATCATGAAAGTCCTTGAACTGGAGGGCGTTGCGGATCGTGAAGTAGCTGTTCTCTCTGGTGGTGAGCTGCAGCGGTTTGCTCTGGCCATCACTTGTGTTCAGAAGGCGGATGTTTACATGTTTGATGAGCCGTCGTCTTACCTCGATGTCAAGCAACGTCTCGCGGCTGCACGCACAATCCGTGAACTCCTCACTCACAACAACTACGTTATAGTGGTTGAACACGATCTGTCAGTCCTCGACTACCTTTCGGATTTCATCTGCGTCCTTTACGGCCGTCCTGCTGTCTACGGTGTTGTCACTCTTCCAGCGTCTGTCCGTGAAGGCATCAATATCTTCTTGGATGGTCACATTCCGACCGAGAATTTGCGCTTCCGAGAGGAGTCGTTGACCTTCAGGCTGGCCGAGGCTGGTGAGGACTACCAAGTCGACAAGGCACGCGGTTTCCAGTATCCCAAGATGGCGAAAACGCTTGGAGGCTTCCACCTCGAGATCGAAAGTGGCTCTTTCACCGATTCCGAGATCATTGTCATGATGGGTGAGAACGGAACCGGCAAAACCACATTTTGCAAGTTGCTTGCAGGTGCAGAGAAACCCGACGGTACTCAGAAGGTGCCGGCTATGCATATCAGCATGAAGCCGCAAAAGATCACGCCAAAATTCCAAGGCACAGTTCGCCAGCTCTTCTTCAAGCGCATTAAGGCTGCGTTCCTCAATGCTCAGTTTCAGACTGATGTCTACAAACCACTCAAGATCGACGACTTCATCGACCAAGAAGTCCAGAACCTGTCTGGCGGTGAATTGCAGCGTGTCGCCATCGTCTTGGCACTTGGCTTGCCTGCCGACATCTACCTAATCGACGAGCCTTCTGCCTATCTCGATTCCGAGCAGCGTATCATCGCGGCTCGTGTCATCAAGCGCTTCATCATGCACAACAAGAAGACCGCCTTCATTGTCGAGCACGATTTCATCATGGCCACCTACCTCGCTGATCGCGTCATTGTATTCGACGGCGAGCCATCGAAGAATGCTCGAGCCAACCCACCAGAGTCCCTGCTCACCGGCTGCAATCGCTTCCTCAAGAGTCTGGATGTCACCTTCCGCCGTGACCCCAATACTTATCGCCCGCGTATCAACAAGGACAAGTCTCAGCTCGACCAAGAGCAGAAGTTGGCTGGTAATTACTTCTTCCTGGAGGAAGAAAAGAGTTGAACTTGTTTTTGATGCAAAGGGCAACTACAATTACGACAACCGTCACGACCGCAATGATGCGACGAATGACGATGCAGACGAGCCACGACTCAACAGCACGGGTAAAAGTGCCAAGAAGCGGCGCCGAGGAGTCGTTGAAGTAGGCGACGAGGGCGATGCTGAGGATGAGGATGACGAGGTCGAGATCTGCCTGGTCGGACGGCAATTGGTTCCGCTCTGGAGGCAACGAGGAACACTGTTGCTTATTGCAGCATACTCGAATACGCATCTGGAGCACAGGACAACAATTGTCGAAAGTCGCCATCTGCCACAGCCACCAGGCAGCAGCTGGCTTGACATTTGAAGGATCTGCAGCAGTAGTCTGGGAAGGAATGATTGAGAACACCAAGATCTGCTGAATGATCTAGCACAACGGTCGCATCCCGAAGTCTTTGACACGGCTTCGTGATGCAAATATGTCGAGAGCGTTCATACTGACCTCGATTCACTCATTCAGAACGGCAATATTGAAGGATAGCTATGAGCATCATCTGCGTGGCCCCAGACCCGTAGCTGAGAGAAATCGAGAGCTTATTAGTGTGCCAATGAAGCCCCTCCTGCTCTCAACATCCTGCTCAATCTGTTTCGTTCCGAACCTTGGAAGTGCTCTTCAGACCTGAATTACTACGGGTCCGTGGACGCTCATGCGCAACATAGGCTTTCGACGGGCAAGGACGGGAGAAGCTTGGCACGATCGTGCCCGGAGCAAGAGCAATCCGAGCCGCTCGTGCCCAGAATTCCTTCCATCACCCCAAAATTCTCTGTTGTTGACCCGCGCGGTGGGCTGTCATCACCTACCTAGGTAAATCATCCACAGTCCTGTGGGACGTGAAGATGTCGCGTCCACGATTGCATTCTACATTGACGTGATGCACGGGACGACTCGTCAACAGCTGCCGGGCCATGCCCAGAGGTAAGAATTCTCGCCACACAGCTCGCAATGCCTGCTGCGCACTGCGGTGCGTTGACCAGCAGTCATTGCCACGAGGACATTTGGTTGCTTCAAGTCACGCTTACCGCAAACATTCCAACGACTTCTGACAGTGTCTGAAACCGACGCAGCCGTTCTATTCGGTGGCGAAGATGGGATCATGTTCCTGCAGTAGCAAGATGAAGGCGACCACTGCTGGTCGCGCGTCCCGAACAGGTGGGTCTGAGACGCTAGTCAGCTCGCAGAGGAGCGTTTAGGCGCCAATCAGTGCAGTCGCAAGCTCTTCGCTTGACCGCGCCACGATCGCGTTCGCCGCATAATTTCTGTACGCCTCCTTTTTTCGCCATCGCCACCAGCCTGGACGTCGAAATTCTGTTCGCCACACGATACTCGCCACAGCAAACACATGCAAATTGCCTTGCCGGGAACTAAGCCATTGATGTCACTGGTCGTGCATTGTCCACAACTGTCGCAAAACACGATCCAGTCGCATTGACTTAGGCCTGTTGATTGAACATACTGACGAGCTATAATACTTCGCACGCAGGTCAACGAAATCATGCCACCTTCTTCACGCATTCGATATACATTCGCACGAGCAGATCTCGACAGACCTACATCATCTCGTGCAATTCATGATTTGCGTGCTCTTTCACGACCGCCTTGAGAGCTACTTCACAATCATGCCTGTCCGCCATCATCCGCTCGGCGCTCAATCCATCGTTGCCGGCCAATCACACAAGTCAGCAAAGCACTTCCGCCCGCGAGCATTCAGCGAAGATGACTACTTCCCCAGGCGCGCCGACAACCATGACGATCTCCAGGCCGATTCAGCAACACGCCGGTCAGGCGTCCGCCGCTCCACCACCTCACCAGGTTCCTATCATGCAGCGAAGTTATGTACTGGCTGCTTGAGCCCTAGCTTCCGACAGCAGCGCAGCGCGTCTGTCGCCCGACCATCGATGGCCTCGACACGACCTGCTCGGCTGTATCGCGCAGAGTCTCAGCACAATAGTGATAGCGACGATGGTCATGGACCCACACAACGCATCTCTGAGCCACAAGCGCATACTCTCGTCGAGTGACCACGGCTGCATCGAACTGGAATCTGAACCACAGCGGCCTGTGGTATAGATGAGTTGGGCCAGCATTGTCAATGCCTCGAGGCTCGCCCCTGTCGCACCTACGAGGCTCTCGGACGCCAAGCCTCCTGTGCCGCAGTCATAACAACCGGATTCGGAAATTGTGACTCCGCCACAATGTACGTCTATACAACTCGCTGCTGCTCACCGCGAGTCCAGATTTCTTCCTGGGACGCTCACCCTCATGGATGGACCTCGCCGATAAACAATAACTCCGACCAATGCGGCTCGACACCAACATCTTAGATATTTTCAGAAAGGCAAAACAGACAAACACATCAGCACCAATGGCCCAAGACAACTCAGTCATCTTCGATTGGACCCTGCTGATGTCTCTTCCGTGGGAGATCCGCTTTGTCATCTTCGAAAGCATGCCATACCACACCCTCATCGCCCTCCGCCTCGTCAACCGCCAACTCTCCCGCCTCATCACCATCAAAGATCTCCTCGTCGCGCACACACGCCTAGCCGCCGAGCTAGAGCACTGCGAACGTATCAACTTCCCCTGGCCAACGTACCTCCTCGACCTCACCGGGCCCTACCGAGAAGCACTGGAGCAATGTTTCAGCCACCACACCAGCCAGGACGTACAGTACCTGACCCCCGAAATGCTATCGACACTCTCAAACGAGCCCCTGGTGCCAGCCACATCTCTGCTCGCCTGCCTCCCTAAACACCGCAACAACCCCCACGGCCACCGCTACCGCCTACACATCATCCCCTCCCACCTGTCCCCCACTACCCCGCAACCACGCACTTCCCTTCTCCAAATCCCCTGCTCCCGCTGCCTCCTCCTCTTGCCCCTAACGCACTTCACCCCCTCGCAGATCGCACACAAACGCGATCCCCGAGCCTGCGATCCCCGTGGCCAGCAATGGGGCTACGACCGTCGCAACTTCCACCGCTTCTGTATCGATTGCGCGCTGCATTCGGGACGATGGGCGACGGGGCAGAGATTGACGTCTTTGTTCCCGCCTGGACTTATTCCAAGCCAACGGCATGGGTCTGTGGTGATTAGGCTCGATTGTGCTGGGTGTCGTGTGAAGGTGCCGAGTTGGGCGTGGTATCCGCCGTTGCCGGAGAGCATGGGCAGGCGCGAGACTATAACGATGAGGCTGTGTCCGCGCTGTCGACATGAGACGTATCGTCAGCCGAGGGGGGATCTGCCGGATTTGTGTCGGAGATGGATGCTTGAGCTGCAGAATAAAGGGGCGAATGCAAGAATGTGGATGAGGCGGGAGCTTGAGGAGCGATGGGATCGGGAGGCAGAATACATGGAAGATGCAGCCCAGGCGATGAGCTTGGGGGAGGAGGAGGAGGAGGTCGCTGACGACAAAGCGGAATCGACGCCGTCTTCCATTGTAGATCCTGAGGTTCACATCTTAAATGCACTGATACCGAGGTGGTGTTTCCACCACAAGGAGCAATGAATGAAGAATGCCGTCAATTATCCGTGACCCTCTACGCTGCAGTGAGAACACTCACTGGGCAGACTGTTTGGCCAGCTCATTACGATGCCGCGATGGCAACTGCCTCTGATTCTGATACCATAAACTGTGGCTGACTAGCCACAGCAATGCTCTCAAACTCGTCCTTCTTTCTGATCGACTCAACCGGTCTCCCTCAATTTCGGTCCAAGCCGGTTGACGCGTAGTCAGTCGCGCTTGCTTCCATAGCCTCAGCTTCAGTTGGCGCAAAACAGCAGTCACCATCCGGCCGCGCTTGCCAATGCGTTCGACGCTGATTGGAAGCAAGGAAGGTGATGCGTGCTCGGTCGTGCCTTCTGTGGGTCACGTCGTAGAGGGAGGCAGTCAACCGGTCTCAACAAAGCACTACCGAAACCGGTTGACCAGACGTTGAGTTTGATTCCATGGCTTGAATATGTAGAAGTAACACTCGCGGTTCAGGCATGATTCTGCTCGAGGGCGAACGCATGGGCGGCGGTGCTGGGCGTGTTTTCCGATCAGTCACCATAGGAAGGGCGCTGAACATCTACGTTGCTTTGCTTCTTAGGCGGGTAGATTTTGGGATGGGTCTCGCAGGGGAATCGGTTCGGTCGAAGTGTTCGTCGTGGATCTTCTGGCTAGGGGGACGCTGTGCAACTTTGACAACTAGTCACTCTGTGGCAGGAAATCCACTGCTACCGCGGAGGCCATCGTCAATGCGAGACCTGCCCAGTCCTTGTGTCCACGACCTGGCTAGTCGTTCCTAGACACGGGCAACGCTGCCTCATTTCCAGCTAATGATCTCCGGCATGCAAAGTCCAGCCGCGAACCAGCCGAAGCTCTTCAGCTCCTCCTTCTTGGCCAGCTCGCTCTGCTCATGCACGGCAACATGCAAACAGGCAACCGCCATGTTAGTGATGTCCTCTTCGTCCTCGAGCACTCGCTCCTGCATCCACCCTTTGATGTCTCTCAACTCCCACCCGAACCTCGCTTTCATGTCCTCGGACCACTCACGTTGCTTCTTGCTCATACTTCCTTGGCGGCCCATGATCGTTCCGATAAACACCTCTTTCTCAGTGAGGGCATCTGTGCGACGAATGGCGTAATATGACATGAAATCGTAGATGATCGACTCGTAGTAGTCTCGGACCTCTCGGGCGTGCTGTAGATGTTGATTGACGTGGGTCTGGCTGATGCGCGATCGAGCCCAGTCTAAGATCTCAGCCAAAACGTTGTTGGATGCGTCAGTGCTGAAGATTGAGGTTGTGTCATCTTCGATATCCTGAAAGAAGAGATCCTCATCAATCGCGCGGAACAATTGGCCAAGGACTTTGTCGGACTCGTAGTATCTGTACCCACCACTGCTGTCTCCTAATGGCGCATCCAAGGTCTCTCGTTTGATGCCTCGTTCGACTTTTGTACTCGCACTTGGAGCCATGAAGTCTGGCCGATAACGTTTTGCGGCTGGGATCTTTGTAACGTCGACGGCGACTCCAGACTTCGAGAAGTCAACCGCAGTCGAGTGAAGCTCCGACAAGAGGAGGCAACTTTTATCGAAAACTCCTTCCTCGGAAGTGTCCGCGATGACCTGATGCAGAGTTGCTATGCGGCCGAGCTGATCGTTTTGCATGAAGTCGATGAAGAATTTTGTCATGTCGTTGGCTGTGACTGGGCGTCCAATGTCGATAGCCTCGGCCGGCTCGTACGCTGCAGCGGTGCTGAGTCTCTTGGGCATGAGTTCCTTGTCGTATATCACATGGTACACTGAGAACCGTTAGCGTCTAGCCTGCACCCTCTTGAGCAATCAGAGAAGCTAGAACAGGGCGGAATGCCGCCAGGAACGAGACGATGTACAGGCGTCCCTGCGGTCTTGATCCTGCTCACTACGACTGCAGATGAACTCTGAGGAAATGGACTTACAGTCGCCGTCGAGATCGCCTCCGCTCAGCATACTTGGCAGGTCACGAGCGCCTTTCTGATTGAAAACAACGCAGTTCCGCAGATTCCACAGAGGTGAATCTTTTGGTGGCTCAACGGCCGTCACAACCTGAACATCCCCTGGATGCAGGGCTGGCGATCGTGTGACGACCAACCTGCCTGTGATTACCTCTGGCTCATCATCTTCCGTGGCTGTGACGAAGACTTGGCCCTCTTGCAACCACTGTGTCTCGTCCGAGATGCCATACAATGTCAGGCCATTCTCGACGAGGATGCGAGTGCGGTATTTGAGTTCGCGAAGCTCGATCTGGATCAGTGCTCCTAGGATCTCGCGAAGGAAGTCATCTTCTGCCAGATCCACGCCGATCAATCGGAGACTCTTGAGTAGTCTGGGGAGTCCTCCTGAGCCATCGGAAAAATTCTTCATGATGAATTCAATAGCCATCTCTCGGGAAAGGGCGCTGAGACGCAGACGCTCGATTGCTCGGTTTTGCAACACCATGAAGTGCTTTGCCTCCACACCAAGGTCTTCAAGAATCTTGATGAGCTGTCTGTTCAGCTTCAATGGCAATGGTCGACCGTTATGACCGCAGATCTCAACATCGTCTAAAGGACTGCCGCTGTATTTGATCATCGAATGCCGGAGTCTCATTTGCTGCCCCTGCAATCGTGTATCCAGCGTCAGCATCCCTTTTGAGCCCTTGTAACGAATTTGGTACGAAGTAGGATCCCCTCTGGCGTAGTTGCCTTTCAACAGACTCCACACAGCTGGAGAGATAGTTCCGCAACCATCCGTGAAAACATGTCTGCCACTTCGAACATCATCGTGCTCTGAGACGACGCGCGAATCGACTCGAATTGCTCTGGTCGTGTCAGAAAACGCCTGGCCTATGCGTGCCGCACACTTCGCGGGACAGCGAATGGCACTGAAGTCACCGAGTTGATCTATGAGAGTCCGAGCATACATGAGCTGACCGTCATGTATGAATGGACGCATGAACCAGCATGTCTGTGATCGGAGCGACGAATGGGAAAACCCGAGAAATTCGAACCTGAAGCCAGCGATATCGATACCATTCTGCAAAAGCGTGAGGAATCGACCCATGAAGATTGCATCGTTGTCGATCTCTCTTGAGAATGCAACACGTTCTTCATCCTCATCTGTGAAGACAACACGAATGAAGCACTCTGCATGCTCTCTGTACTTTCGGAGTATTCGATTGGCGGCGGTCAGCTCCGGGCCGAAGAGACGCAACCCCGTGGGGGTGACGGTTACCCGATGAATGAAGACTTCGTCTCGGCCTTGCGGAACATCCTTTTCGGAGTAGCCCATCCGTCCATAGCTGTCCAGACTAGCCTTTGCTGCCGCCAGGCCGTTTCCAGCAGAATCGGGAGAGGCATCAGTGGGTGCGAAATGAAGAAGTATCCATTTCAGTGCCTTGATGGTTGCCTTCTCGCCAGCAGTGCGCTGCAAGTGCAGTATATCTGGGAGAAGTCTCGCGACCTCACCAGGAGACAGCGTGCCATTGGTCCATAATGCTTGAATTTGAAACCTCACGCTATATCCGAATCGAAGGCGGGCAATATCTGCATTGAGGGCTGTAATGTTAGCAGGGAGGTCGCCCAGTGTGGGCGAAGTCATCGTGGCGGAGGTAGTGATGACTGGTACTTGGAAGGACATCAGAGAAGCCATGTTCTGTTGCAAGCCGCCGATCTTGCCGGAGAACACGAGCATGTATGTCATGCAGCCGCCAACGTTGGCCACGCTCCGACCAGGTAAGGAGGCACAGCGAATTTTCTTTTTTGCCGGAGTGAACTTTGTGAGCCCGAGTTGCTGAAGTAGATCTGCTAGGTCATCCTCAGATCCCCCGGAGCGCTCGAATATCTTGGGCTGCAGCCATAGTGTGATAGCAAGAGTGCTCATTCCCCGTTCAGTGGACACAGCTATGGATGTAATCGCGGCGCGATCGATCTCGATCTCATGTGTAAGTCCAGGGTGGAAGGAAAGCTGAAGAAGCAGATTGTGTTCGGTCTTTCTGTATGTGCCAGACACTGCCTGCTCGTGATATGGAACGAAGACACGCTTCTGAGTTTTGGCGCTGGTTTCCCACTGGCCGCATCTGAAATGCGTGATCGTGGCACGTCGAAGTGCAGGAAGTTCTGCTTTCGCGGCGTCGGTCTTTGCGGCGTCTCTCGCAGATCTCTGCCATGCTTTGCGGCCGGCCTCCTTCTCGTCTCTGATAAGCGCTTTGACCGCCAGAGGATCAGGTGCTTTTTTACTGCGCTGGAAGGTCGCTAGTTTACCAGAGAGTGAGACGAAGAGACGTGGAGTCGATGCTGCTTTGTCGAGTAGGCGCTGACCCTTGGCGACACTAGGGAAAGTGATGAAGGCGAACGGCTTTCCTTGTGGTTTGGTGATCTCAAATATTGGTATGTCGAGCTCCTCTAACACCGGTCTCAAGACCAATTCGACTTTCGCTTTAGTCAATTTCGCATCAATGTTGCGAACGAAGACGTCCATGGTGATGGTGATAGGCCCGAAGCGCAGTACGAAGCATGATTGATAGAGGCGAAAGTGCGCGATGGTGAAGGCGAAAGAGTTCAAGTTATCGCAAAGAAGTGCAGTGGTTGGGGTGTTGAGTGCGAGGCCAGCTCGTTTTCAAAAGTAGCTACCCAGGTAACGGAAGGCAGACGTTTCATCTCGATTTCGACCACGCATTTCATCTCCGGTAGATACGCGACATCTGTCAAAATCAGCGAGAGCATCCGAGTCCATCTCCCATCGCCTAGGCAGTCGGCACATCAACAGATTGTCGCGCTAGCACGATCCTCAATCCATCCTGGCACCTTCTGCTGCCCATTTGTGGACCACTACTCTCTGGACTAGTTCCATCGATGTTGCCTCACCTAGCCGTCATCACTCTTGAATCTCAAGCGTGACTCTTGCACAGACGCGCAGGGTCGTTAGCTTTATGTCCACCAAATCCAATTTGTGTGGCATGTCACTCTGGGGTTAAGAAGTCGAACAAAGGACGCGACCCGTGGACGCGTAGGACTTCAAGCCTACCCCACATCGGCGCTCTTGGCACTCATAGCGCCCGCCTACAGCCGTCGATTCCGCTCTCCTGTCCTTCCTTACCAGTTTCTGAGCCTGCACGTTGATCCGAGAGCTGCTCACAGAGACACGCTTCCATTAGTACCGTTGCTTCATCGGTCCACAAATGTCGGCCCTTGTCGTCAGCAATGTTGCACAGGTCAGAGCGTCAGCTCGGTGCAGGTCGAGGCTCGGAGGCAGTCCAACGGGGCCACACGTCGAAGAGGTCTTGGGGATGCCGAATGTTGACTCATGCTGAGGCTCTTCTCAGAACAAGACTGTGGCCGTTCCGAGAAGTCAAACAAGGCCGCGACGAGTTCGGAGACCAGAATGCAGCATCCTTTGTTGATGAGAGTCCAGGTTCTCGGAGCCTTTGTTCGCCATTGTCTCGCCATCGATGGCGCATGTTTGCTCAATCGCGACCATGCCTTGCTCTTCTGACCATGATTTCACGATCGGAGTTGCTTCGCGTGAGCTCTTTCGTTCAAGCGTAACTCGATCAGGACCGCCATAGCCACCATTGACTTTCTCTAGCGCCACGATCCCGCAAAAAGCGTTGGCACGATGTCTGACGTGCACTTGCTGCCTGAGACCAGAAACGACGACGACCTCGACTTGTCAACATATCAGACGACTAGCGACACATGGCTGCAGAAGAGCTATATTCCTATGGCGCGCGTTCTTCACTGGTTTGGGCTCAACGCTAAGCCACACGCGCTGAAATCGCAATACCATGACTTCATGTTTTGCGATACCGGGCTACCGAGCACAGAAAAGGAGACATGGGAGGCTAGGAAGTTTCTTGGAGCTGGTGGATTCGGCCGTGTTGGCTTTTGGGTGAAGATACAACGGGATGGCACCATAATTGATCGCGTCGCCATAAAGGAGCTTGACGAGATATATCCTGCAAGCCCGCGCTCCCTCTTGTTGCCCAAAGAAGTCGTCATCAATCGAGACCTCAACCTTGCTGACAAAGAGTACGTGTGCTATCTGAGAGGATACAAATACAACAGCGGCCTTGGCAAGGGCAGAATGTAAGTTGCCGGAGTGGTGGACGCACCACAGTTAAGATAATGTGGGGAAGGCATACTTTTCTAACGCATCTCCAGGTACATGCGAGCGTACGAGCACGGCGATCTTGATACTCTACTCAAGCGCTACAGGATCTATGGCTATTTCCTGCCCGAGCGCTTCATACTTGAATTTCTGAGCCATATGTGTATCGTCTTGACGAACATGGAGGCTCGACCCCCATCCGACACGCTCCTGGATGACTGGGATCCGGCAGGCAAGAGACCTGATCCCAAGAAGTTGCAGACCATTCATCTAATAAGTCACTTTTGAGGCGTACTTGAGCCATTATTGAACTTGCCACAGGACCTGAAGCCGCCAAATGTGTTTCTCGACGACCCTGGAGCCACCACCAGCGGCTATCCTACCACTGTAGTCGGGGATTTTGGCGTAGCTGCTTATACGTAAGTCCTCCACAATCTCTCCTCAAAGCCTGTTACTCCCACAAGCAGCTATGCTCACATGGCCGTCGTTGGCGATACTGACCTTGTTTCATAGCTCATCAGATGATCCGCTCAATCCGAAATGCCTGGGAGAAGGCACACCGTCGTACTATGGCCCAGAGATCATCAATGTTCTTCTCAATAAACTCCCGGCCGTTAAACAGTACAGGCTAGGCAGGGCCGATGTTGGCAACTTCCGCCGAGTAAGTCCTGTACCCGGTGCCCTTGCATCTATAGTCAATGTGTGCCTTCGCATTACTCGCCGGAACCAGCACACAGGGTCTCGGCGGCAATCGCTGGCTCCACTGTCCTGAACAAGGTGTCACATTCGACGCTTGTTCGCTAATGCACTTGCAGGAAAACATCCATATCGACGCGGCTGCCAACAACATCTTTGGGATTGGACGGATCCTTTTTGACCTCATGATATCGCTTTACAGTCGTGGAGATTTCAGCAAGTTTGTTCGACTAGACGATGGCCAGAGGATGAACAGTGACAACAAGATCATGCATAACGATGGCCAGGACGTGGACTACGAATGGCTACATCACTACATAAGTGGGAAACGACTCAGCTCGGAAAAAGCACAGATGAGGGGGCTCATCACCAAGCTGACTGGATTGTCGGCTACTGGCAAACTACCTTACTCGGAAGGACTTATCAATTTGCTCTGTGCTATGCTAGACCCTGTACAATCGCAGCGCCCGAAGCTCAACGAACTGCGTGAGGCAGTCCGACGACTTCGCATGGACAACGAAATGTATGTTGCGAAGGACAACGAAAATCCCGAGGATGGCAGCGAGAAGAACATCAACAATACGAAACGCGCCATGGACTCGCAAGACCCTCATCGCCTGCTGTACCGCCCTGAAGACTTCGCACGCGCCAACTTCACAAGGGGTCCTATCTGGCCGTCTAGGACAGAAGGTGAAACGCAGGCAGCCAAGGACTGGATGTCTACATTGAAGAACATGGCCGATGAAATGCTGAGAATGTGGGACCCGGACGATCCCATGCCAACCAAGCCATGGTACTATAAAGAAACCGAGGAACGCAAGTGGTGGCGCTTCCCAGTCAACGACATGGCTGTGCAGAACCAAAGGGTGCCGCGTGACAACGATGACCGATCGGGCCCGATCGTCAACCATGGTGCACAGATCCTGAGTGAGGGCGAGGCTGCAGCAATGCGCATGAACAAGAAGCGCGCTGTCGGGGAAGTGGCCGAGGATGCCGAAGGCCAGCGCCCCACGAAAAGGAATCGTTCAGGCGCGGACGGGGCCGAGAGGGATGTTGCCGACGGCAGCAATGCTGTTCAGCCTACACAGACCAACGCAGAGGCTGCGGGCCCCGAAGTCAACGAGCTGGACCAGGAACAGCAACAGGAGCAGGAACAGCAACAACAAGCAGAGAGGCCAGCTGTCAATGACGAACCCAGACCCAAACGCGCAGACTACCTCAAAATGACGAAGCCCGAGCTCGAGAAGGAAGCCCGGGTTATCAGAGGGCTTACGCTGGCCGACGATGAGACCAAAGACACCCTCGCCAAGAAGCTGGTGGCTGCCGACAAAGATGGCAACACTGGTATGGGAGTCATGAATGCTTGGCATGTGTTCGGTGGCAAAGGCAAGAAGCCCAAGCCTGAGGACATCAAGTACTATGCGACGCTGGAAGAGAAGGAGGCTGACATTGGGAAGATTCTCGTCCCAGAGAAGAAGGAAAAGAAGAAGAAGGGCAAGAGGTAGGCTGAGTCGCAGCTACCTCCTCAAGCGAGACCACCTTGACCTCAGCCACCTCAATGGGGTCGAACTCGACCGCATCAGCAGCAGCAACCTGCGTAGCACAGTAGGGCCGCTCGAGGATGTCTACGCAACCAAAACTACATCCACTACAAAGTCTAGGCTTGGACTCGGCGGACCAACCGGAGACTCGAAGTTGTTCATTCGCCACGGGGATATTTCCAGGGAGGCCTTCATAGCATACGTCTTGATGGAGATATAAAAACCTTGGATCGAATTGTGCCATTAGAGAATTGCCTGTTTCCAATACGGTCGACGAAAACATCGCTGGAAGAAGGAGAGGGTCGCTTGAGCTTCCAAGATTTCATGTTCAGACACCAAAGTACTCCTTGTAGAAGTGGCTGCAGAAACCTCGTCAGCACTGTGATTCAGGGCCTTGGCGGCCTCCGGTGCAATGGGGTCAAAGCCAGACTCACCAGATCTCCCCATCCTTACTCTCAGTCCAATCATACTCACTCTTCTTCGCGATATCCCTCGCGACGTCCACCCCACCAAATTTCTCCGCAATGAACGCCAACGTCAGATCCATGCCCGCACTGACACCCGCTGACGTCCATATTTCGATTTCTTTCCCCCCTGCTCCTCCTGCGTCCGCCCCCGTTGCTGCATCGTCCGTCCCACTCTTCACCCATCGCGCGCCTTTCTCCCACTTCACATCCGGATGTCGCCCACTAACGTCGCTAAAGCGGCTCATGTTAGTAGTCGCGCGTCTCCGGTCTAGCAATCCCGTATAGCCCAAGATATCACTCCCCGTGCACACGGTCATGATTCCCAATCCCAAATGCGGCGCAATTGCCTGTGTGAAGTTGATCAGAGGCTGCACCGCCAGCTCCTCTTTCCCACTCCCCAAATCCCGTCTGCGAACTCGCGACCCAATGCCGCCAGGGATGAAGAGGACGTCGTATTTTGCTGTTCCGGCCTTGATCTCCCGCTCCACTTCCGCGAACGTCGCGTCTACGACGACTTGCTGGTTCCAGCCCCGATTCACCTCCTGACCCTTCCCCTTCTCGAAACCCATAGCTTCGTTGACGAGCCATTCATACTTTCCCTCCCTCTCCCCTGGCAGTGTCCCCGGCAATAGCTTGGTGGAAACAGGCTCCTTGGTCTCAGCGATGAACTTCATACTGATGGGTGCATTGTACGGCGGTTGGGGCAGGAAGTTGAGCAAATCCAATGGGCCGGCAGCGTCGAGAAGCTGGAAGCCGGGGTATAGAGCTATCAGGAAAGAGAGTGCTGGCATCGCTGATGCTGAGGGGTTGGGGGCGGGCTCTGATGCCATTGCGGTGTATGTGCTGCTGATCGTGCGATGCTGTAATGTTTTTCTGTGATGCCGAAGTATAGAGGCCGCCTGACGGGGCTGGCGTGTAGGTATAGATGCTCGAACAGTCAATGGAAGTCCAGGTCGTCGGCATAAGGTACTCGTATAACGTGGTGCATATAAGCTTCCGAGTCGCGAAAGCATGTCCAATGGGAGGTGTCCGAGCCCCCCAAGGAGGACTCTGAGCACGTTTTGTGGTTGTCGTTGCGCCCTTCGAATCGAGTCACGCGGTAAATATTAATCAGTCAGTATCTCCCACAAGGGCCGCCGGGAGAAGGCGTCGTGCCGGCCATAGCAAAATTATAATCCGTTGAGAGACTTGTGCGTCACGTGATGTTGAGGGCGCAGTTATCGTCAGTGGCAAACAGCACCAGGGAGGACTCTGGCTACCAGCATGAGCCTTCATGCACAGATGCTTCTTCAAAGAACTTTGCTTTTCACAAGTCAGAAGCTAAAGATGTGGTATTGGTAGCCGCAGCACATCAACCGCCTGCGGCTCACTGCTAACAATGACTCTTGGGAGCACGCTCTCGGCGCGACTCGCTCTCTTCCTGTACAACACAAACCTCCCACCTCTTGGATGATCAGCCACATATCCCGACCTTGGCGACCATACATTGGACTCCTTGAGTTCCGCCTTGACCAGCCCGGCCTTACACACGTAAGTGGTGTCGTGGCCGTCCTTAACTTCCACAAGACAATTGTGCCAGGGCGTCGGTATGTGTAGATGATGTCTCTCATCATATAGGCTGTATCTCGTGGAGAGCTTCAGCCCATCAAATGAGGTCAGCGGCTGGAACTTGTGCTTCGTCAACAGAGAGACAGCAAATTTGGGACCGGCATTGTTGTGAGCATGGATACTCAATCTGACGTGATGAGGCATCGTCAATTCCACAAGACTCGAGTATGCCGCATTGCGAGCCATCATCTCGATGGCGACCTTCTCAGCTAACTTCTTCCTCTGACTTTTGGACTTGCTCTTGCAATCAGCATGTGCGGCCAGGTCGTCCAGCATGAATCTGGAGAAGCTCGGTACAGCATTGTTATGCTGTGGGAGGGATCTTGCCGGATGACCTGCTGAATGTGGTCTTGGTTCGAAGCACAGGCCTGCAAAAGGATTGTTCGATTGATGTCGTCTTGTATCGCCCGTGAAGTACTGACAGGATGGTTGAGGGCTTCGAGGTCGACAAAAGTCTCCTGGAAGAAGTTTCTGACCCAACGCACGGGCTGCAGAATGTCATGTAGGTTTCTGAAAGTGATGCAGCCGTCCAGTCCTTCTTCGTGTGATCGGTATTGGAGCAGATCCGCCATCTTCCGGAGCCGAGCGTTGTACTCAGTGACAATCTCATCGTCCACTCCGATGCAGTCCGAGAAGACGTGGCCATCGCTGATGATCTCAAAAACGCATCCGGGAGGATAAACCTGCTTTACTTCACGACAGAAGTCATAGATGGTCGACAGAGCTTCGTACTCAGCACCGTCAGGCCATTGATCAGCCACCTTGTCGAGATTGTAGCTCTTGCAAGGAAAGGCTGGCAGGCAGAAACGGATTCTGGACCTTGCATGAACGTAGTGCTGTATCTTCGCCCTGCATATAGCCTTGCCTTCGTGCCACTTGTCGTTCTCCGGTCCACGAAAGAGAATGCACTCTTCAAAGACGGCCAGAACAGCATCGGTCCACAATCTTGTCTCATACTCGCTGCCAGCAAATGGGGCTTGTATGAGTGATCTAGGAGGCACCCGAAAAGTGTCTTGTGCAAGTGTGACCAATGCCATGTAGTCCCGGAATGTCATTCGTAGTGTCCGATCTTGAGGAGCATCGTCGACTAGCGAATCCGCTGGCACGACCATCATCAATCCGGCAATATGTGTGGTAAAATGAAGCTCGTATTGGACGAGGGCTAGTCCTGCGGGAGAGCTCTGTCGACCTTTCAACGAGCGTGAGGTGGCGGTCAAATGGAACTGGTCGATTCTGAGATCAAGGAAGGGCGGCCCGGACCGACATGCCCGGCAAACCTCGAAGAAGTCTTCAGGTGATTGCAGTCCGTGGAACGACACGATGTCATTCAATTCGCCGGAGGTGGAGGTGGTGTAGACGATTCGAGCTTCATGAAAGGTAGAAGCCGCCATGTTGAATGAAAGTGGTACAACAGCCTCCGGGGCCTCGTTCTCGAAGGAGTGGGATGTTGGTAATGGTATTGAGCTGTGCCTGCAGCAAGTGCGATACTGACCAGCAGCGGTATGCTCGATAACACGACAATGCTAATGGAGATGTCGACGGGACGAAGACAGAAAGAGGACGCGAAGAAAGCAATGGATCACCTCGTGACTGCCGTCACATTGGAAGTCGTTGAGAAGTCTCGTCCAGGAGGACGTCGCTCGGAAAGTGCGTGAGTACAAGAAAAGGGCTCGCGCCTGCCTGTGCATATCAGTAGCTCAAGGAAGCGATAGTCGTTCCAGATCGTGCCGTATATGTACAGCGTTGGTCGTGCCTCGGACGTCCGTCGCACTTAGCCTGTGGCAAAGTAAGGAATACAGCCTGTTCGTAGTAAAAGCGGCAGCGAGATCCAGGCCAGTGTCTGAGAAGACACAGCCAATACTTGATACTCATATGCGCCCTGCGCCGAGTAGATCCTGCCTGAAACAGTTGGCTGGCGTCATTGGACGTGAAGACGATGCGTCGCAATGGGTCTCGACAGACCCGGCTTAAGCTACAGATGATTGTCCTGCATGCTTGCAAAGTTTGTCTCGACTTCTGGGATGTCAGTCCTCGTCGTCCACCCGGGCCCGCTTCCGTCGCCCTCCCTCGTCATCATCCCGTTCAACCCTCTCCAAACCATACTTCTTCGAACTGGTCGCTGCTTTGTCCTTCGCCTCGCCAATCAATGCATCTATTCCAAACGGATCTTCCTTGTCCCTCTCGAACATGACCGGGCCAGCTTCCCTCTCCGCCTTACTATCGCTGCCTTTGAAGCCTTGCTTCGCTTTGCCCAGAATGTCGAATCTGTTGCCCTTCTCGATCTTGTTCATCTCCCTCGTACTTGCTTCCTCGCCGCCATCATCAGCATCATCGTTCACAGTCGGGCGGTAGATCCGGTTCGCGGCTTCTTGGGCAGCAAACAGTGGCTTGTCGTAATGCTGGTCTTCGTTAAAGCCTGAGTCGAAGCCAGACGACTGGTTGAAGAGTCGCGAGTCGTACATTGTCTCCTTGTTCTGCGTTGGCTTTGCGAGACCCAACGCGACCTTCTCAGAGATATCACGATTCTGTTCTCGAGCCATCTGTTGCATCCGTTTCTCGGCGCCCATTCGCGACTGTCGTAGCTTCCGCTGATCTTCCTCGCGTTTCTCTTTACGAGCAAGCTCACGTTCGCGGACAGCGCTAGCCTCAGGATCTGATTCGGATCTGGACGAATAAGATGATGCAGAGTAGGATCGTGAGCGAGACCGCCGTCTTCGAGAATGCGAGTCCGAGTCTCGTCGTGCCGATGCTTGCCGTTGCTCGCGGGCTTGTCGTGCCATCTCTCGCAGATGTTCCTCTTTCTGCAGCTTCTCCTTCTCCGCCAGCTTCTGCTGCATTTGAGCTCGTAAGCTGATCTCTTCTCGAGCATGTCGGTCTGCGGTGAAGAGTGCTTCCGCGAACTGGGCGAACTTGTCGTTGATTGTGACGTCCTGTAACGCTCGACCATCTGCGGCCAATCGCTTGTCTAGAGGCACAGTGTAGCCCTTCGGATTCTTCCAATTGCTGACTGGCGGTGGGATCTTCCACGCTTCTTGATCTTCCGCCGTCAACTTTCTCGGAGGTGAGTGCATGACTGGAGGAGGTGGTGATGGCGGTCCTCGTGGGATCTTCTTGTGCTTGAATTTCGGTGGCTCCATCGGATCCTCTTGTTTTTGTACGATCTTGAATATGCGGTCGTTCTTCTTCGAGTTATCGCCCATCTGGTTGGCTGGTGTATACCGTACGAAGGTCGGATCGTCTCTCTTCCCGCCTTTGACGTTTTTGGGCTTCTGTGCCGCGACAGCACCAGAGACCAGCTTCTCCAGCGCCAATTTAGTTCGTTCGGTCGTATCTGCCACCTCCTCTTCTGTTGGTCGGTCCAGACTAATTTCACCGGCATTTGCCTGTTGTCTCAGAGGGATGAGGTCTTTGAAGCTTGATTGTATAATCCGGTCATCGCTGTGACCCTGCCGGGCAATAGCGTCGTATTTAACCTTACCCTCCGCGTCAACCTGCAGCGCCAGCGCATTCGAGCTCTTTCCCGTGTCCGCCTTTCCCATGCCCAAAGGGTACTGCGCAACAGGCACCTCTGGGAAGGCTCCACCGTCTCCGAAGTCTTCTTGTGCCCGCGGCCGCCATGATGTCCGCTGGCCATATGGCGGAGGCCCTGTCCTTCTCAGAACGATCTGTGATTCATCTATCGCATCTCGCCCAACGATTCTCGGTCCAGATGGTCGAGCGTGTGTAGGGACCTCCTCGTGTTCGCCGGTGTACTTGGGCTTCGGCAGCGACGCGAAGAGACCTGACGCCATGTGGATCGTCGAGGTCAAGAGGATGGTCTTGGAAGCGGTTGCCTGTAGTTCCTGGCATTGACAAAATTTCGTATTGAAACTCGACCGCGGAATTTAGGGTTAGGGCATCTTTCCGGGCTTCTCCATTTTCTGCTCCTCGGAACTTGAATGTCACAAATCTTCAAGTTAGGTTCACTGTACCTTGTGGTCATTGGAGTCGGCTCTTGCACATTGACACGTGGACTAGCAGAGCTTCGATTAACGGCAGCGCGTTCTCGACATTCTCCCACTGGCAACTCCGCAGCACAAAACTCTCAATAGCCGACAGAAAAGGCACACATCAGGACGAATCTAGCCTTCGGCGCCAGCTCCGGGTCCCGAGGCTTGGCCAGCCGGCACTGTCGCCGGCCCGTAGAGCTCACGTCCAGCACTCTACTCTTCAACCATCTGGCACAACGGATCGCCTGACCACCCACAAGAAGCGTCGAGGCGGTAGGATTTCGGTATGCCTCGTCCATCAATCCCTTCTCTCCTCGCCCAGGGCACCCTCGTGAGCAGCTTCACGGCAGTAGGCTTCTTCTTCGTCTACACCAAACACTGTGAAGTCCACGAACCCCTAGACCCTGCCACTGAGCCACTATTTCAGTCGTCCTTTTATCGCAGATACAACCCGCACAACAACTTTTACAACAGCGATGTGATAGTCAGGCGTGTGCCACTAACACATATCCGACCGGATCTCATTGAGGACGCTCAGGCTGGAGGGAGTCGGCTCGTTGAGCATTTCTGTGGCAGTATCTGGAGTGGCTGGCCGTTTATGGTCCAGCGCTACCTCCACGGGAGAGGCCACACAGGATCAAGCCTTCCGCCTCCCGATCCTGAAGCGACCTCAAGTCCGATCATTAACGAGGTTGCCAAGACATCGAAATCTGCCTGGTCGCGTGTGACCTCAACCTTCTCCTCGTCTGCTTCTAATGAAGCGCCAGCAACACCGTCAACCGCCGCCACATCGAAACCGATCCAGGAGCCCGAGGACCTTTGGAGCCCTAAGGATCTAGCCGCCTCAACTTATCCTGTCGGCACCGCCATCACCAATCACTTCATCGTCCTAGCCCATACTCCCTCTTACGCACCCAACTCAATCCTCGTCCGCTGTGGTTCCTCCCCTCTGAACAATCCCTACTCACCCCGCGACTCAGACGGCCTTTTCGAGATCTCAGCGCACTGTGACTTCGAGCACGGCTTCGCGGAGTTCAAGCTGAAATCCATCTTCTACAACGGCACGGACGAAGTCCGAGGCAAAGGAAAGGAGGACGGCATGGGTATGCCTAAGCGGATGTGGTGGCTGCACCAGCAGTATGCGAAACTGTGGATGGAGGCTGCGAGCGGAAAGTGTCGAATGAGCAATATGCGGAGCATGGATAAGCAGAGGCAGAGGATACGGGAGGAGATGAAAGAGAAGGAGGATGCGAAGACGGCGGCGAAGCAGTGATTCGATATTGTATGTTTCGGATTGTGCAGCGTTCTATCGCTGTTGGAGCCTAGCTGCCAGATGAAATGCCTGGACTTGCCTAGCGGTGCAAACATTTGCTTGCGGGCACGACTTCCTTTCAAACACTCTCGAGGTGAACCTGCCCATTTCGCGCCCGGATGCGGCTTCTAGGCAACAGCATTTGCGGTCACTACGCAACTGCCACCCTCGACGAATCACCGAGCTACTCCTACAGAGTTGCTCGATTCGTTCAACACCATTTATTGCGCGACGGCTTTCAGCAATTTTGTTTCTCCTTTTCCAGACGTCCGAGTAGCGGAAACTAGGTTCCTCATCTGCAATTTCCATCTGGCCTGATAAGCGGTAAGTACGTTCCCGTCTCGATGAAGTTCAAGCAACATATGATTCGGGCCAAGTCTGCGTTCTCATGTACCCTCCCGTTTGAATGAGACATGCAAACAAAGAAAAACTTGGAAGCAAATGTCCAGCTGCAACAACGGGACTGGGCCTATTTCTACTCGCTCGGTCATCATGTCAACCCTGTCCCTTTATCATAACAGCGAGTTCTCCCTATCATAGCAGCCAGCCCCCTCGATTATTGCAGCCAGCTTCTCCTATCGTCACAGCCAGCTGCCTTCGTCATGACAACTAGATCCCGCAACGCAATACCTTCCGACGACACACCACACTTCTCGGCCGGTATGTCTGTCCAGTTCCATGCTACTTTCTCGATGGACGAGGAGACCAGAACCATCACCAACCTCGACACCGAGGACATGCAGATGGTTCAAGAAGCCAAACAAAAGGCAAACCCGCGATACTCCGTCTCCGACGCCCTCCGCACAGGCATTGCTTATGTTCGGAGAAGCTATATCCGGCGCGAGGTTCGCATCGTCGCACCAGAGATGATCTTTCGAGCAATGGCGGCTCACCAGGAGGACAACTGTCAGCATATGGATGAGCATGCTGAGCTGTACATCACATACCTTCAGGCTCTGATTGACCCAAGGAACGGCATGAAGTACAGTCGCATTCGTGTTGAGAACATACAGGTAAGTATACAGAGCATTCTCCTGGGAGCCCCCTTTCCCAAAAAAACCCGTGAAATGCGTATCAGCGGCTAAGCCATATATTCCAGGAGGAGATCCGTCAAGCGGAGCTTGCGCTTGCTTCCTTCCGGGCTGCTCGAGCTGCTGGAACGGTCTTCCACAAATGTCCGGCCACGGTTGGGATCGAGTACCTGAGAGCTCCCAAGGCCCACGTCCATGACGAGAGATGCGGCACTGGCGTTGGCTGTACCATCCAGGAGCCCGCAGGAAAGAATAATGCCAACAATGCATAGGATACTGGCTGCGGCTCGATATGTCGGGTGAGGGCGCGGGTGTAGTGGTGATTTTGGCATCGTGGTTTGGCCCTAGACGTGGCAGCGCGAGGGCTCTTCGTACGCTTTCTCTGTCAGATACCGATATAGTGAGTACAAGCAAAGCTTGCAATGGAGGCAGCAGTCCAGTTTTGCCGTACTGACCGGCGAGCGTAAGCGTAGAAAGGCTCGATGTTCATCCAAGTCTGGTGAGACTCCTCTCCTTTATAATCGCTCCCCTTTGGCCACGCAGGTGACGCGGTGAGCGTCAAGTGAAATCAACATGGACAGAGACCATTCGAGCCAAGCATCTCTTGAAGGCGCACCTGGGCAAAGTCCCGTTCCCTGAGAGGTAGCAAACAAACAAAGACAGCTGATACTTCAACTTGAAAAAGCCCTTTCTCTTCTCTGCCTGAAAAAGCTTAGATTACCATTTCCCCTCAACGCAACAGCTTTCAGCCGCTCATCTAACGCCTTCGCCAAGATGTCAATCACAATCGACGACCAAACCTCCACTGCTGAAGATCTCTCAACCGAGGAGATGGAACTACTCATATTCGCCAAGAAGATGCACGACCGGAAGCCCTCTGTCTCCCACGCTATCCGTGTGGCCATGGCCATCATTCGCAAGACTCAAATCCGACACAAGATCCGCTCTGGCGCCACAGCTATCATCTTTCAAGGTATGGCGGATCATCAAGAGGATACCTGCTTGGAAATGGACGAGCACGTCAACCTCGTACTCGAATACAACAAGACCTTGATCAAGCCGGAGAACGGCATGGAGGATAGTCTTCGTCGTGCGGATGAGATGCGGGTACGTTAATAGGCCCTTTCACACAATCGGAATGATGTGATAGGCTAACTAGCTGGGATTCTCTAGGAAGGGCTTCGTCTAGCAGAGCTTGTAGGTGCCTCATTTCGAGCCGCTAGGGGAGTTCTAACCAAGTGTCCGGCCGCTGTTGGGATTGAGATCTTGAGATCGCCAGGGACTCATGTTCATGATGCGAGATGTGGTTATGGCCGAGCCCATGGCAGTGGTAATGGCAATGGAGGTGGCCATGACCCGAGTCATGGTACTGGCAGTGGAGGTAGTCACGGCGATGGCGATGGTGATGGTCCTGCAAGTCCAGCCAGCACGGAGGGCACATTGTCTTAGGCAATGGAGGGGAGGTGACAACAGCAATTCCGAGGAGCATGGCGACATCGGAGACTGATCAGAGTCCTCCGCGTGAAGTACGAGCAAGCCTCGTCGATCTAAAGGCGTTAATGGTCCCGTATTCCTTTGGAAGGGCTCTTCTCATCGCAGTTATGGCCATAAGTGGGCTGGAGATACAGTATGGACGGGATTTGACGCAGTGAGGCCGGGTGAGGCAACCCGCTACCTGAATCGAAGGCGTCGCTACCAGGAAGCTCTCCGATCGTGCAGTCATGGTCGGAAGACTTTGCGCAGACTGTCAACAATAGAGAGCGATCTTAAGGAGTTATACATCCTCACGCGTCCAGGTTTGTGTGGAGTCAGCATGCTCAACAGCGCTGGTCATCCTGCGACTTGCCACGACACCTCTCACGCATGTTCCGTCCCACGCACCTTCGTCTCCTGCTCCGAGTGCGGCCCATGTTCTTGCTAGTGGTATCTAGCATCTTCTCCACCTGCAGACATCCCAACAGTGCTGACAATGTCCTTTGTCTTCAGTTCTCCTTGGCCAGGTGGGCGGTAAGTACAATCCCGTACTGATGGTGTTCCAGAGAGAATGGTTTGACCCAAGGCTTTGAGCTCGTGTACTTTCCACAGGGTGTTAGACATGCAGACAAAGGGAACCCAGTCGGTACAAACATCTAACTGGAACAACAACACGGGTCATCGCCTATAAGTGCTGTCCAGATCTACCATGTCAGTCATCTTCCTCCATCATCTCACCGATCTCCTCAAAGTAAAACCTCTCAGACACACATCCACCACAATGCCAGCCAACTTCTCAATCAACATCGACAACCAGTCCTTCACCTCCGCCGAGCTGCCAGAGGAGGAAATGGTCCTACTTGTCCACGCCATATATGTCGCCGGCCGCAGTCCTCCTGTCTCCGTCTCCGAAGCCCTTCGAGAGTGCCTTGAAATCGTCCGCAAGACCCACATTCGCGAGAGAGTCCGAATATCAGCATGTGCAGTCATCTTCAGAACAATGGAAGATCACCACGAAGACACCTGTACACATCAGGAAGAACACACTCAGCGCTTCTTCGACTGGCACAAGGCTCTGCTGAACCCGGCAAATGGCATGGTAGAAGCTATAGCAAGCGCGGAGGTCAGTCTTGTAAGTCCAAAACCAGCCAACTTTGCGACCAGAGGTGAGATGCCCGTGTATTGAGCTAACCGATGCGGGATGCTTAGGGCGAAATTCAACAAATGGAGCGTATGGTCGGCCTCTTTCGTGCTGCTGGAGGCTCGTTGGGTCAGTGTCCGGCCGCTCATGGGATCGAAAGCCTGAGAGCACAGGGTGTTCGTCTGGCGAACGCCGCGGGCAGGGCTTTGTAGGACGCGAACCATCAGACACAATTGCCCGGAGTGCTAGGTGCATCTAAATCTGGCGATCAGCAAGAGAACTATGGCCGAAACATGGCATGAACCAGTGAGAGGAGGTCAGCAGGCCGGAGGGGATGAAGAGATCATCGCAGACGTGATCAGGTACTGCATTTGGACTCCTCGAGCTATGTGGAAGTCTGTCGCCCTGCAACGGCATCCACTCCGCCGAGGTCTCTTGTTAACCTCATGGGTCGTCTAGATGGTGTCGCAATGACAGCCCACGCCTGCGCAGGCTTTACACTTCCGTTCAACCTTGACGATGAGGCCGCCACCGTGAACGGCTTCTAAACCCATTGCCTCTCTGTCGCGGTTCATCTGACGTAACTCCCGTTGAAGGCTGTCAACACAGATGGGCTGCCGCATAATCTTCCTCAGAGCCTCAATTGCCCCGGTCACCGGACACATGTCGTAGCGAGTTTTCCCAGCAGCTCGACTCTCCTCAATGATACTTTTACATGTATGAAACCCCTCCAACAACTTGACAAGGTCAGCGCAACGTGCTCGCGCCCTCGATTGCATTCACATACCATGTATGAAAGGAGATCTTGCATTCCATTCACCGGATCGGTGATAGCCTGCTCGTACTCCATGACAAGGCGGAGGTGCTCCTCCATCGCCGAGCACTTTTCGCCGTCATGGACTTGTGTCCCGGCAAGAATGACTGCATTTGCCAGGGATCGAATTGCGGGATGAATGTCAGTCTTGCGGACTACCCCAATGGACAGGCTGATGGCCTCAGTGAAGGGAAGGGCTCGTTTGTTGACTTTCGCTGCGTCGACAAGCAAGCGTAGCTCCTCTTCTGAGATGTTGGAGGCGCCGAAGTCGTGGCCATTGATTGTGATGGTCATTTTGGCGGGAGATTCGGTCTTGTGTTGAGAGAATTTCTTGTTGAGGGAGATGGCATAAGGTCTGGAATTGTTCTTAGTTTACGCGTCGACAAAAACGAGATCTTTCACCTGAAAGAGGTCCCTGTATCGGATTATATTTAGATATTACCAGTACGTGATGAACACCAGATCACTTGCCTTGCTGAGGCCTGTTGCACCTGAAGTAGTCCGGGACTCGTGTGCATGCCTATCATCCCCTCGTTCGAATCAATACGTCGTAAAACATGGCTAGGTTGGCCGCTTCTCAAGAATGTACTATCGCGTGAGCAGGTACCTCTAAGTCAGAGTACGGCGGCGGATCCTGCCGATGTTGAAATTGGTCCTCATCCTGCGATGGCTCCCGCTCATACGCAGGCGGCTCATCGCCCTCCTCCCGCCCATCTTCTCGCTGCGATCCGTCCCTCACGAGAACATAGGACTCAGACCCATACGTGCTCCTTCGCGACGGAAGGCCAAGCTCGAGGGACTCAACATCCTCTAATCTCTCACTCGGCAGCTGCCGAATCCTCATCCTGACCGTCTCCCTCGCAAATCTTAGCTCGTCAAGGCGCTCTCTTGTGGCGTGATCATCGTCGGCCGTCGCGGCGACCTCGCCGCCACTGTCCTCAAAGCGGGTGATGAATCGATCGAGCTCGGCTTCCTCGTCAAGCAGGGGCCGTAGTCTGGTGCATTCGCTGTCCCACCAGTAGAGCAGGCTGACCAGACGCTTTTGTGAGTTGGAGTCGAATGTGGTGCCAAAGCGAATGCCTAAGTCGTTGTTGTTGATCATGTTCGCTTGTATCAGTCCTTCATCCGTCAAGACCTGGGCGTGTTTAAGCGTTTGTATCGCGAAGGCGGCACGAAAGTTGTCGTTGCAGATGTTAGACGCGATCAAGGTGTCTTCGTTAATGGCATAGGGTGTGAAAGGTCCAGGAGAACCTGTAGTCTGATGGAAATAGAGCTGGTCCTTTGTTTGGTCCGAGAGCTGCTGCTTGCTGTTCTTTCGCTTTTTCAGTTTTTTTGCCGGTTTGGTGGGCGTCTCTGTTTCACTCGTGCTGCCCCAGCTGTTGATCCGGGCCAGGGCCCTGAGTTTCAGCATCTTGCACAGAAACTCACCCTACAGCAGATCGCGCGACGTAGATGATGGTGGCAGATGTTGAACTGCATTTCCGGAATCTAGGTCAGCCATATCTGTCGTGGATCAGCTCAACGGTCCACGTCACCTAAAGACTGTCAAGTCAAAGCGGGCTGTTGGCCGATTAGTACTGAGATCATTGCACAATCCAAAAGTTCGGGTCGCCCGGCTCATCTCCTGCCAGTAGCATCCGGACCATTGCCGGCACCAACCGTTATGCCATAGTAGCTATGGCATAGCTTCCAGGCGTTATCAGAGCCGCATGAGACATGCATAGGCAGCTTGGTGGTGTGAGTTCGGGGTGACGACACGAAAGTTTGACTGTGGTGGGAGGACGCGTCGGGTTAGCCAAGAAATTTTCTGCGAGCTTTGAGGCGACAACTCGTGCGACCGTCGACGGATGCGATTGAATGCATGTCCTCGTCGAGGCCATACAGCGCAGATATCTGCCGGGCTGACGAAGCTCGGCCTGTCGATGGTATGCCCGTCTGATTCAAGCAAGGAAGGGGAAGGGCTGAAGTTGAAAATATACTTCGAGACTAGTGCAGGAGTCGCGTAACCCAGTTTGTCTGCGCGTCAGCAGCAGTAGCAGGTCTGTTTTGAACTTGCGAGCAGCAACGGGAAGGTATTGTGGAGTTAAACGCCGTCCTTCTTCGTTGAGCGGCAGCTCTTGCCCTCGTTGGTATGCGGCACAGCCCGCTCGGATCACAGGAAGGCTGCAGTACGAATGAATGGCTTTCATTTGCTATGTGTGAAAGCTCTCAAGCTATGATCTTTGCTTACGAAGGATGAGCTCCGACGACTACTAGATCGCCTGCCTGCGCCTGCAAGTCGCCCATTGCCTTCTTGTAGCAATTCAAAGATGTGGCATATTGCTGAGGACTTAGTCGCGAGCGTATCTAAAGCTCGATCCAAGTTCGTTCACCTCCAAAAGACCTTGGCGCCTTTGCTGAAAGATTGCTGCTGCCTCATCATTGGCAGTCTTTCCCAAACCAAATCAAATCAAAACGCCTCATGGATATCGATCGTCGTATTCTGATGTCGTCCCGACTTCGACTGATCGTCTTCGATCAGCCTCTCGCCCGTCGAATCGTGATAATGTAATCGTGTTTGTGGTACCGATTCACATCGGAGCTCTCACGAAGTAGTGATAGCCACTGGTCGGGTGCTTCTCCCAGACTCCAGCACCAATGTCGCCCGTGAGGATATCGTTCTGCTCTCGCAATGTCCAACTGCCGTCCAACTCCTTGCACCAGAACTGCGGATTCGTGCTTGGCTTGAATGGAATGAGCTGATTGCCACCGGGCACCGGAACGTTGAGCATCGCAGCTAGAGCGGCGTTCTGAGCAGCGATCTCGGCAGGGCTGGAGCCGACGAAGTACATAGGAGCACTAGGCAACTGAGCCATGGCGGTATTCTGGGCGATGTACCAGGCAGCTGTCGCGGCGGCGTTGGCGGTCGAACCAGGCCAAGTGCTGGGTGCAGACCAGCCGGGATACCACGCGGAGGGAGCAGGAGGAGCCGGCCAGGCGGAAGGCCAGTGAGCAGGAGGGGCTGTGTAGAAAGATGGTGAGTATCTGTATGATGAATATGGGTATGTGTACTGGTAGGAGTATGGATATGAAGAGAAGGCGTTGTTACTTGGGTATGAAGTAGAGTAGTAGTATGAGGAGTATGAGGTAGGAGATGGGTATTGCCAACCGGTAGCCGTGGGAGGAGGTGTCGCGCCGTAGTACTGGCCGTTGTGATAGTAGTAACCAGCAGGCTGGGTGGTGCCGTTACCCTGAGATGCGATGTCAGCGCTGAGCCTCAGGTGAGGCGAGATGCGGAAGGAGACTTACCGCCCAGTAGTACGTCGCTTGCGCGTTCGGAAGAGAGGCGTAGTACGCAGTAGTCGCACTCGGAGCCTGCAGAGCGAGCGTGTAAGTAGGGTTGAGCGGAAAAGTCTTTGGCCAATCTTCGACTCGTTCCCAATGACCAGCGGCGGGATGATTGAGAGTGGTGGGCACGACGGCGAGTTGATTGTAATATGGCAAGACCATCTTGACGATTTGACGAATGCGACGAGGTCTTATGTAGCGTGGTGGTGATATCGATGTGGTGGTCAAGGTTGAAGAAGGTTGGTGGGCGTTGAGATTGAAGTCGATATAATCAAGTCACGGGGCAACTGCAAATCAGAAATTCGGACGTGACTCACTTGATTCCAGTTATCCGGATACCACGAATACTGATCTGGCAGATTGACATAGACGTCTCGGGTTGGCGCGGCGGCAAGATGCGTGGCTTGACTCCATGGCCAGCCGCAAGAGAAGCACATCTTGAGGATATCGACTGCGATGCTGGCTTGATAGGTTCGAAAAGATGTGATTGGGAAGAATGCAGTGCGTGGTTGCAGGGAAGGTGGGCCGCAACGGGGAGAAGTAGTCAGATTATTTGTATGCCCTGCCAGCAGTGAGTCGAGTAAAGTGAAGTAACAAGCGGCGTGCAGAACGATGGCTCGTCCATTTGCATTGATCAATGTCTGAAATCCAAGTCAAGCACACCTGTTCTAAGTTCTTCGTCTGGATCCAGGGGGCTGATAGCTTTGTAGAGTCCTCAAGCTATCTGCAAGACATTCTTCCTGCTCGTGAAGTCCTCGGCAGTCTCCTAGCTGGCAAACGGACTCATCCAACGTGCTCGTGAAGGTCTTTATCCAAGCTTCAAAGCTACAAAGGACATGTGATCTGCAGTCCTTCAACACATCATGGCGGTCATAACCGATGGTGCGGCTCCCGCAATGGCCGCACGTAGACTCGTGCCCATTCGACTTGTCCCTCGTCCGGATCCAGTACACACGCGTAGTGAGTCGTCTCGTTCGCCGTCGGCCAGTCGCTGGTCCAGGCGGCTGCTAGACGCCTGGTGATGCCGTTTTCACCAGCTGTCCGATGCCTCCTCCATTTGTCACCCACGCAAGCAGCCCTTTCCTCACTATCATCCATGAAATCATCCAAAGCGCACGTTCGTGACGGCCCTACCGCAGACGCAGCCCCAGGTATCGGCTCCTTGTCGAATGCCGGACTGGCGAAGTCATGATTTGTGGCAACGACGAACCCGTCGACATCGTGGCGCGCTATGGCAGTGTTGTAGTCTTTCTCAAGCACCAGCGCGTGGACGCCGTCACTGAATGTAAGGTAAGCGGCAGTGGTCCGTCTGCTCGGCAGGTCGTGCTCTAAGCTGGCTAGTGAGGGCACTTCATTCGTCAGCAGATACTCTCGCAGAATACTTGAGATACTGCGACTCAAGCCAAGAAGAACTGCCACATGATGAGCATAAAACCGAAATCTGCTCCAACGCCCGTTCACTTGGTGAACTGCCCGAAAGTTCAGGCTCATACTGAGATGCGGTCGAACTCCTGTCAGAACTCCCACAAAGCCGACGTAGGTTATGCTGCTGGCTAGCACACGATCGGGATCCTCGTTGGAGCGAATGTAATCGAGCTGTACCACCACGCGTCGCAAAGGGTCCATTGCCCAGTCCAATGTCCTCAAATGATAACATGTACCTGTTCAGAGCGTACGACGCTAGACGTGCAACCCATCAGCAGATCCAGAACCACATTAAGCGCAACAAGCAAATACATCTCAACCCCGGTGACCTCGCTGATACCACGCAGTTCCTCGGTCTCTTCTCTTGAGCGAACCCTTCGTAGAGACCAGCGTGCAAGGGTGTTGATCGTTTCGTGTTTGGCGTCAGGGATTCCAAGATCGGCCAGGAGCTCGTTGAACAAGGGCGTGATGGTGGCGACCTGCTTCTTGTACTTCAATGCGAGCGCCTTGTAGCGCTCGTGCGGCGGAAGCGAGAGATCTATTCGGTGGACTGGTATGGCCCTGCCAGCGGCTGTGGATCGAAGGCTCATGATGTTCTGCGACGATCAATGAGCTCGATCGCGTGCAACGAGGAACGGGTCGCGGGTCACAGGTCGGTGATGTCTTGTCGTTTGAAAGTCCGTCCATTCACTACCCCTACATGAGATCGACCATCAATCACAGCAGCATCGAGTCCTTTGACAAGGCTTTATGCGGCAGTCTAGGCAGCCATAAGGGGAGGTTTGCCCTCATGCCTGGCATTTACGATCGTACCAGCATTGCTCACGTGTCTGCCTCCTCACCGCGGTGACATTGGCTACTCAGTCATAAATTTGTAAAAATCAATTTGTGAAAGACATCAACATCGCATCAGGCAGTGCAAAACAAATTTGCCAATAGTCATTGGCTTCACTGTATTCTACTTGAAGTTTCACAGGATCAACTTAAACAAAACATTCTGATGACGTCATCTAACCATGAATATCCACATGGTGCTTAGCGGTCAGGTGACCATTGATGAGTATGAAGCTCATCTCCAAGCTTACTTCAGAGCCACGGGTTTACGTACTATCTCCTACTGTGAGTATCAACCGGATTCCCAGAACCAGCAATATCATCTCAGAGTTTCGCGCGGCAGTTGCCGTCGTAGTAGACGATGGCTGACGAGCAGATGCAAGACCTCAATCCCGAAATTCCAGGACCGCCGCCAGTCAACGACGCGACCGCAGCATCCATCTTCAGTCCAGCTCAAGACCCGACTCTTAGCGCGACGGACGACGCGTCGGCTCAGCCAAAACCACAGAAGCCTGTCAAGCGTCGCAACCGTCAACCTGTTGTATGCAAACCATGTCGTGATCGACGATCAAAATGCGATCGCGGTACACCATGTAGTCTTTGCCGCAAGCGTGGTGAAGATCACCTGTGCATATACGCCAGTCGTGCCGACAAGACACGCAATGCAGGTAGCCGAGGAAGCAAATCGGCGGAGGCCCGCAAGAAGCAGCTGGAGAAGCTCGGTCAACTTGAGAGTCTTTTCAAACGCTATATGCCGCAGGACCACTATCAGTCAGCCGATCGAAAAGATCACTATGGTACTAGCCAAGGCCCGACTTCCACCACTGCAGATGGAGAGCCACTGCTCAGCACTACCGATGGTCCCCACTGGTCATCGATATTTCAGCAGCTTCGGTCGTCAATGGAAGGCTACGAGGATGCACTCTCCGACATCGATGATGGTATTGTGACCGGAGACGAAGCGCCTTTCCTTCTGGGCAACCCCAACCCACCATCTCTGACAACGGTCCTTGTGCAGTACCTCCCAGCAGACAAGAACGAAGTGGACAAAGTCATCCAGGATTACTTCGATGCAACCTTCATGGTTATTCCTGTCATTCACGGAGGAAAGTTCTTGCGCGAGTACAATGAATTCTGGAAAAACATGCACGGCGCAGATCCAATCTGGGTTGCATTGCTATTTGGCATCATGTCGCTGTCTGCAATGATCATTGCTCAGAAGAGTGAGGAGCCGGATCTGTCGCAACGCGACGCATGGATCACTGCTGCCGCTCATTGCTTGGCGATTGGAGGCTATCTCAAACCGAGCACATACCTGATTCCCGCGCTGTTGATTTTCTCCCAGTCTCAATACATGCGATACCAAGATCCATCCAGAGAAGTTGCAGCACTAGTGCCGATCATTGTGAGGCTGGCGTTTCAAACCGGCGTCCACCGCGAACCAGGTCCTCAAATGAGCCCTTCGAAGGAGAGATGCGCCGTCGTCAATGGGTCATGATTCGACATCTGGACCGCCAGATTGCTTGCCAATTCGGTGTTCCGGCATCTGTTTTGAGCGATGCTGCGGACATTCACCCACCTCACAACCTGCCCGATGAAGACCTTTCCGAAGACATGACCAGCCTTCCCCCTTCCCGGCCACTGGCTGGCTATCATCCTGTAGCCACTTTCATCATCAAGAATGGACTCATGGCGATCTTCGATGAGATCTACTCGTTCGCTCTCAGCTTTCGACCTCACGTCAACGAAGATGCTGAGATCAAGCGTCTCGGAGCTCTTCTACAAAACGAATGGACTTCTATCCCACAGAATTACAAGGCCAAGCCTATGGCTGACTCTATCAACGACCCTCAGACGTTGCGAATGTCGCGTATCACACTCGAGTTTCTCTACCAAAAATGCACCATCGTACTACATCGTCGGCGCGTCGCGAAACACGACTCTGCGTCTTACCAAGCATGTACTACTGCTGCAAAGAGCATCATCAACACCTTCCAGGATCTGCTCGACGCCCTACAGCCCGGCAAATTAATGGAAGGTCACGGCTGGGTTCTGTCCGCTACAATCGTCTGCGACTTCCTGCTCGCCTGCATGACTTTGGCGATGGCTGTCGTGGCCACTCAGCCGATCAGCAAGGATATCGAGGAGAATCTGAATGTTCTGGACAATGCTAAGCTCATGTGTCATAGTTTGACGGCCAAATCTCGAGGTGCTGCGCGTGTCGTGACGGCTATCTCCAACGTTCTGGCTAAGTTCGGCCGCGAGCCTTCACTCCCGATCGATCCCCGCATGGCTCCTCAGATCCAGCAGGGATATCAGCCTGCTCCGTCCTACTCCTTGAACGGCTACACGCCAGCGTCCTCAGCTCCCGGCACCCACCCTCCGCCCCAGGGCTCACCGTTCCAACCCTTCCCAACTCCGGCACCTTCCAGCGCACTATCCGAGGAACGCTCTACCAGCCACGGCCCGCAAGGTCAGCAATTCACCAGCAGTGGTCAGCTGCCTTATCTGGGCTCTCTTGCGCAGTCATACACCAACCACCCCTTACCAGCGTTCGAAGGACAGCCAATGATGGCCGGACTCTTCCCAAGTACAAATCAGCAGCAGTCGCTCCACCAGCAGCTGGCCTCTGCAGCACAGCAGTACGGTCAAGCAACACAAGGCCCGCTTCAACAGTTCGGTCAGAACGCGGTGTCCCTCGATCCTTGGGAACGTGCTACCGCTGCCGTGAATGGGAGCTTGGGCGAGATCGATTGGAGTATTTTCGATCAGTACATCTTTGAGTAGGGGTGTGATGGGCTCAAGATCCGCAGATCCGGGCAGGGCGGTCTCTGGTTGAGAAAACAGGCGCCGGATCAATGCGACAGATGTACTCATTATGTTAGCGGGCGTTCGATTGCGTGGGAACAGTGTCGGAAGGCGCGATCACCAGGCGGGCTCTGATTCTGCGGAGTCGATTGGAGCGCGGTTCCCCATTTAGCATCGAACAAGTACTCCAGATAGCTGAATCAGAAGCAGATTTACTTGGTCCCGGGCGCATCGGCTGGTCCCATGCCCATCATTCGCTCCAACTGAAGTTAGTGAAACAAGCATACCGGTTGTCAAGCCGTGCCGTGTGCTCCAACTCGACAGGCGTCGCCTTCAGAGTACCATCAAATGACTCTTCCACCGCAGCTTCCATGGTCTCGCCGGTACACATAATTTGCTTCGAGCCAGGCTGAGCAAGCCACTCCACGAGGTTGGCATCTGTCACAGGTCTCATGTCAGCAATCGATGGAGAACAGCGGTTAGTGCACGTAAGAATAGGACTTACACTTCCCAACACACTCCGCACTATGATACGGCGGATCGCACAATATCACGCCATACGCCCGCTTCACATCATCGGGCAACTGCTCCTCCGGCGCTTTGTTATAGTCATACCTCACAAACTCCGAAAACACGTCGAATCGCGAGTCGAACTCCAGCAGCGTGATCCGCGCAGGCTTCCGATCAGGCTCGGCGTTGATCTACATGTTCAGCGCGGACGATCAGAGGAGCTCAGGAATGTCTACTAGGAGGTTCTTCAGCTGCACGAACACGCTCGGTGCCGAGACGACGGCGATGGAGGTGGATGGAGTGCTGTGGGTTAGGAGTTGGCGGGCGAGGAGGTTGGCGGTGGCGTCTGTGAACCAGAATTGGCTCGCGTGCCAGTTCTCTTTGAAGTCGGAGATTGAGATAGACGCGGTCTGAATCGTGGACTGGTCGTGGCTGGAGGCTGATCTGAGTCTCTCAAGGCGATCATCGTTGGCGTCGCGGTCTTGGTAAAAGGACTGTAGGGCTGCTAGAGCGCTGTCGGAAAGGACTCTGGTTTGGGTTAGGAATGACTCTGAGCCGATATCTCGGGGGATGGCTTACAGCGGCTCGTCCGTGTCGTCGTCCATGGTCGTGCTACTGTGAGTTGCACAGTGTCATCGTGCACAGTGTTCAGCATGTGTCGACAAGCAATCGGCAGTCATCAGTGATGGTTGGTCAAACCCAAGTTCTGTGAATATTAGGCTCGAATATAGGTAGTCGTTCGTGGACGTCATCTCGTTCTCCGCCACCAGTCATCCGGTCTCTAGTAAGCCGTTTGCGCCCGCGTCATCCGGTCTGGCGAACCCATGGTCATCCGGTCCCGTCAAATGTATCTAGGTATGGACCGCAAACATTCCGCTGCAACAACGAAGCACCAAGAAAACCGACATCGAGTGAGGCTGATGGTGTTCACGGATACCTGCTCTGTATCGCGACGACGGTAGCTACACATCCCTCACGCCGGTGTCATCTGACTCTTCATCTACGCGATACCTTCGAACGGCGAGTTCCCGAAGTACGACGGCTCAGAGCCGACGAGCTCCCCACCAGTTATTTCCCTGCAGATCCGCCATGTGCTATCGCGCAGGCTCCACCTGCGATTTCGCACAGCATGAGGCATGCGGTCACTGCGGGCGTCGAGGGCGAGTCGGTGCAAGCAAGCTCCACCCGTGGCCTGGATCGTCGTTTCGGCAAGGACTACGTCGGCGATACCAACGCGGTGGAACTGGTGTTTGTGGCTGATGCTCTGTGAATTACTAAACACTACATCTTTGGGGCGCCAATATCTCGATTGTTGAAGATATTGTTCAGAGCACCGTCAGAACGCAGCACGACTATCGCACACCGCAAACATGGGTTCAATGGCGCCAGCCACACCAGAAGTGAAACTACTGATCAACGGCAAGTTCGTCGACGCATCAGACGGCGGCATATTCGACCTCCACTCCCCCTACTCAGGCAAACTCGTAGGCAGAATCGCAGAAGCCACAGCCGCCGATGTCGACAGCGCTGTCAATGCAGCCAGCAAAGCCTTCCCTGCCTGGTCAGCCCTCTCCCCAGCAGCACGAGGAGCACCACTTGCCAAACTCGCCTCTCTGATCAGCGACAGCAAAGACACCTTCGCCAAGCTCGAGGCCCAGTCCATCGGTCGCGCGACTGCCGACTTCTTCGACGCGCACTATGCGTCAATGCAATTCGGCTACTTTGCGCAGGCGGCCTATGCGACGGGTCACTCTTCGCTCAACACGCCTGGGTTCCTGAATTTCTCGCTTCGGCAGCCGTTTGGGGTAGTTGCTGCTATTATCCCCTGGAATGCGCCTCTGGTATTCCTGTCAAAGAAGCTCGGACCTGCCCTTGCTGCGGGCAACACGGTCATTCTCAAGACCAGTGAGAAGGCGCCGCTGTCTTCTGATTATGTTGCGAAAATGCTGGACCAGGCTGGCTTTCCACCTGGTGTGGTGAATGTTCTGCATGGCCACGGTCAAGTCTCGGGCGAGGCGATCTGCCGTCATATGCGCATTCGGGCGGTGAGCTTCACGGGATCAGTCATGACTGGGCGGAGGATCATGAGGGCTGCTGCGGATACTAACTTCAAGCGGGTCATTCTCGAGCTTGGTGGGAAGTCTCCGGTGGTTGTGTTTGAAGATGCAGATTTGGCAGCGGCGGCGAAGGAGACCGCATTTAGCATCCTCCTGAACAGCGGACAGACTTGCATGGCCAATTCAAGAGTGTACGTTCATGACGCGGTGGCTGCCGAATTCGTGAAGCTCTTCGAGGAGCAAATCAGGAGTCGGAAGGTCGGCGACCCTGAACTTAGCTCCACATCGTTTGGCACTCTGGCCGACAAGGGTCAGTGGGAGCGGGTAACTTCTTTCGTTGAGAAGGGCAGAAAGGAGCTGCAACAAGAAGGTGCCGTGTTCCTGGCAGCAATCCCGTCTCCGGTGACACGGCGGCCAAGGACAATTCTTACTTCCATCCGACCATTTTCAGAGATGTGCCGGAGGACTCGCAACTGATGAAGGACGAGATCTTCGGACCAGTTGTATGCATAAACTCATTTTCCGATGAGGCCAAGGTTCTTGCCCAATGTAACGACACAGAATATGGTCTGTACGCTGCGGTGTATACCAAAGACCTGGACAGAGGCATGCGAGTCGCAAAGGCTCTGGAGAGTGGCATGGTCGGTGTCAATTGCACAAGCCCGACTGGCGCGTGGGATCTTCCGTTCGGTATGTGTCTGTCTTATCCTGTCGCTGTAGCGAATGCTAACAACTTTCCAGGCGGCTATAAACAGAGCGGCGTAGGTCGAGAGGGCTTTCTGGACAGCTTAAACGACTGGTTGGAGAACAAAAGTGTCTTCATGAGGGTGAAGGGCCTTGAGAGTGCGGCTGCTGCGAGTGGCCCTCTCGGCAGATAGTCTTTGCATAGAACCGGGACATTGAGATATCGGAGTGGACGTGGCGATCAGTCATATCTCCATGTAGCCCTGTCCATTGTAAAGTTGTTGCCCACCACTCATAGGCTGTGACCACATATTGCCTTCGAACACATTGCCACTCGCACCAGTCATAGTGTTTATCATGTGCGTGAAGTCAGTGCCAATGCCTGAATGTGCAGCCCACCCTCCCATCGTGCTCTCTTGTCCTAGCAAGTCCGCAAAGTCATGTTGCAACATCGCAGGATCTAGTGCTAGGCTCGGAACAGGAGCTCCAGGCTGATGATTGCCAGTCTGAAGGAGATCTCTGATAGCGTTACGCAGACGCTCGAATATGTCCCGATATTTCTTCGCAGATGGATACCTCTCCGTGATCACATACAACAGTAGCTGACAATCGGCGAACGAGGATTCGACTTCAACGAATCCTGGACTGAGCCAAGCGCAGTAGACCAGCGTCAGACCAGCAAGGAAGACTGACTGGATTGATAGTGCCGAGAAACCGACAGGGAAGACTTGATGCAAACGACGGTAGTCGCTAATGATACCGGAGCAAGCCTGGGCACATAGCTTGAGGTAGTGCATATTCGGTGTCGTCGTCAACCGCGGGTACAGCAGGAATCGTACAGTCCTGTGATAGTGGATGGTGAAGAACTCCAATCCGTCATACGGACCGGAGTGCTGCTGAGGCTTGAATGTCTGAGCAGACGCGGGGATGTCAGCTCGCCACTGCTCCAGTCGGCCAAGGAAATCCATTATGGTAGCATCAGATGCCTGATCAGCTTGATCAACCCGGTAGACCACACTCTGGATTTCGGACTCGATCCGCTTCAGCTTTGTGCGATGAATGAAGGGCGACAAATTTGAGGTTCTGCGGCTACGGCCTGTCGATCCTGTTCCCATAGTCTCCTGCCATACTCTTCGGAGCTCTTCCTCGTCGTCTAGGTTTTCGTTGACGTCCAAAGGGAGCGGTGCATCGATGTCATGGTCGCTGAGGGAGAATGGTCTGCCAATCGCTATACAAATGTCTCTTTCCAAGAAGTATGCAGCCCAGAAGCGGCGCTTAGCCATCTCGCCATCTATCGTCGGACCTGATTCGTGACGATCCCTGTGAAGACCGAGCTCGATGCATTGGCGGATAGCGAGGCCGATGAAGGTCCATGCTCCTGGATCTCGTGGTGCTCGAGTGCAGTAAAGCGTCAGCAACAGCAAATAGTCGAGGCTTCGGGAGTCCCTCAGCTTCAAGATCGAGCTCATCTCTTGGTATGCGATATCGTAGTGCTTGTCACTGAAGAAGTATCCACCCTCGCCAGAGGACTCGAGCCATCGACCGCTGACAGCGTAAATCAGGTTCAATACGCACTTGTCGTGCAAATTGGTCAATCGTGCCCGATTCGCATGCAACCAGGTGACTCTCGGAGTATGGATGATGGGGTATCGCGTCGCGATGTGTCGATGCCAACCGACGATCAGTCTGTCTGCCGTGTTGCTGTCCATCGAGGTCAGGTTGACCATCTGCTCCAGTCTCGCGTCGTGCAGCGACCTTGGGGATGGGTCCTCAATACTCGGGCCATCACGATCGATCGTCCCGCTATCTGTTGGCTGCTGACTCTGCACGATCGAATTGAGAACTCTGCCAATGGACAGCGATGATGTTCCGCCAACATAATGTCCCGAAGCTGCCAGTGAAAGATCTCTGATGGCAACGAATACATCGTTCCCATTCTCGGATCCAGCGCCTTCCTGTGGCATGAGCTTGGCGATGCGGAAGTGGTCATCGCCTACTTCTGCTGCGCCATAGAACGACAGAGCGGTCTCGAGCTCGGCGACCCTTTCCTCAAGCGCTTTGATGTGATGCGTCGCGCCTGCAGGTTGGAAAACGTACACGCACTCGTTCGAGGTCTTCGAGCACGATGTACACTTGGGATGCCCGCCATCGCATCGTTGTTTGCGCGTTTTACATCGCTGGCATGCTAATGCAACGCGTCGTTGTCGTTTAGCAGGCCTAGAGGGGTCGCGCCCGGATGCTGTTGATTGAGGTGACAACTGGCCGTCTGATGGGACGGGTGTATCGTCCGAGGTCTCTGCCATGCCAGAGATGCCAGTGTGGCTTACTGAGAATGAGCAAGTGCAAGATTGGCTCCTGAGCCCCTGGGGTAGCGACTGCCCCGGTATTTGACGGTCCCAAGCAAGTGGCCTTTTGTTCCACGGAAAGGTATCAGTTCCTGCTAAATGCCTTTGCCCGTGCTCTTGACCGTGCAGCAGCAGCTCCTCCCGTACTATCAGAGGGCATCATCAGCTGGGACTGCGACCCAACTGACCATTGTCGTGTAGTTGGAGCGATCGGCATTATTGGCGCTGTTCTTCGACAGCGATAAGATCTGGCCCTATCTCGGCGCCGACTCCGGGCTGCCTTATCGGCGCTTTTGAGCCCTAAACCCACCACAAGCGTTAAGTTGTCCTTCAACCCCGCTCATGACAGACAGGTCAATCTACGCAACAGCCACTTTTCGTCCGTGGCATGACTAATGCAATGATCGTCTATATGAATGGTATTGCCCCCAGCTCTTCTCGGGCTGTGCATTGGCTTCCACGTTCTCTGTCACGCGGGCACCAATTGATGGACCGACCAGAGTCGAGCTGAAACCTCTTCGATCAGAATCTTCTCCCACCACAATGTCTGGTCAACTTCTCAACATACCAACCTCGACTCAGACAGTGTCAGTATCTGTCATCAACACGACAGCCACCATAAAAGGCATCGACACTTGGAAGTTCTTTGAGCCCCCGATCAAAGGTCATGAGTGGCTGGCTGCCCCGTGCTACTCGTTCTTAATCGAACACAAAGATGCCAGCGGTGCAACTCGCCGTCTGGTGTTCGACTTGGGTATCCGCAAAGACTGGCAAAACCTGTCACCCTTTCTGATCAAGCGCTTTGAGACGAATGGATACGCAGTGGATGTCAAGCAATCAGTCAGAGAGATTCTGGAATCCAACGACATCAGTTGTGCTGGCGATCAAATCGAAGCTTTGATATGGAGTCACTGGCACTTCGATCACACTGGGAACCCCAGCGAGTTTCCCTCTGCAACCGAACTGATAGTTGGTCCTGGGTTCAAGGAGAAGCTGTTGCCAGGCTATCCTACAAACGCCGAGAGTGCCATTCTCGAGTCTGATTACACCGGCCGTACTCTCGAGGAGGTCGACTTCAGCCAAAGTGGCGTCCGAGTTGGCCAATTCGCTGCGGTCGACTACTTTGGCGATGGCAGCTTCTTCCTCCTGGATTCTCCGGGGCATGCTGTTGGCCATATCTGTGGTTTAGCTCGCGTGACGAGCGAGCCAGCTTCTTTCGTATTCATGGGCGGGGATATAGCCCATCACGCAGGCGAGTGGAGACCTTCACCACACCTTCCACTGCCGGAGCAGATCAAGCCTCATCCCTTCCACGACGAGCCTCAAGCAAGTACTCCTTTCTGTCCTGGAAGCCTGTTTGAGAATCTCGGACAATCAAGGTCATCTGGAGGCAGCCGTACGGAGACCTTCTACAAGCCAGCCAAGCTTGAGACCGGTCAGATCCACCATGATATAGATCAGACCATCGCCAGCATTGAGAAAATGCAAGAGCTGGACGGCATCAAGGACGAGAGCATCATGATGTGCGTGGCGCACGATGAAACCCTTCTCGGCGTCATCGATTTCTTTCCGAAGACCGTCAACGACTTTGTACAGAAAGACTGGGTAGGAAGACTGAGGTGGAAGTTTCTGCGTGACTTTGCGAGTGCCGTCGACCATGAGATTCCGGGCAAGCAAAGCTGGGCGCCCGTCACGAAGTCTTGATAAAATATATACCGTAGCGCCGGTACCAGCTCAACTCAATGCGCTTGACGCTTATACAACGCTCTCCCGAAACCCTTTCTCTGTGTCATTGGCCTCGACCTCAGAATCAGACTTGCCCTCGACAGACCGGCCATGGCCAATAGGGTCTACTCCTGGTGTAAGCATCGTGCTCACATCGATGTCCACCTGTCTTCCTAGCTCAGGTGGTGGGAATGCCAGGTTCAGTATCCAAAAGATCACGAAAGCCAAGCCATAGCCAGAGAAGAAGGAGACTTGGTATAATCCTTGCTGATGTTAGCAGCTGTGACTTGGGAACGACTTCCTCGGAGGACTTACTGAACCAGGTCTGGCCAAAGCTGTATTTGTCTTGTCCTCCTATCGCCATCACACTGTTGCACGGTGTTGTCAGTATGTCTCATCTAATACCGCGCCACGAGAGATCAGTACTTACAACCCTGGCAGAGCCCAAGTCATAGCGAGGAAGTAGGCTGTGAAGGCTCTCCAATTCACGCCATTCCAGAACCAGTATATTCCACCTGGCCGGTAGAGGTCAGGGATATTCCACTTGGTGCGTCTCACAACCCAAAAGTCGCAGACCAAAATTGCTGCAGCAGGGCTCATGAAGACACCGAAGCTCGACAGCACGGTGATGAATGTGCTAGCTTGAGTGAGGAATCTCCATGGATTCGCAAGGACTCCCAGCACAGCAAAGATCATGCTGCCCCGACGGCGAGATATGTACTTGGGCACGAGCATGGCCAAATCCATACCGCTGGAGACACAATTCTGTGTGTAGTTGATGAACACAATAACAAATAGCAAGCCGAATCCGGCAAAAAAGGTACCTGCCCGCATGGCTGCAGAGTAGTTTTGTGCCTGGAGCTGCTGTATGGCGATCAGAGGATTCCATTGAAAAGTCCCCAGAGTCGGAGCAAAGGCAGAGGTCGAAATGATACCGACCAAGGCGAACAACGTGACCGTGACAGGCAGGGCAGTAAGCTGAGCCAAGGTGGGCGAATGCTGTACACAAGTTGTCAGCGCAAAGACGTCGCAGTCTTCAGGAGCAATAATTGCAGTGGATTATTCATCACAGCGGAGCTCTGAAAAGTGCTGGTTGCTTCCGAAGCTAGACGCTGGGGCAGACTCACCCTGGTCTTCGCATAGCGAGTCCAGTCAGAGACTCGGTCCGAGCCACCAGCATATGTGCCCGCGATTGACGAAATGCCCTGCACCATAAGGAAGCCGACCTGTCCCGATGGTACATCGACCTGAGGAGAAACCAGGTCTCCAACGCGGCCGCCATTCTGGGCGATAGCCCAGCCCATGATGCCGAACAGAGTGGCGGAGCTGATGATGAGATTCGCCTTCAGATACTTCTGAACCTCGTGAGGCGGCACCCAGTATATGATTGGGAAGTACACAAAGATAAAGAGCACGAAGCCGATCTACACTCGTCAGTCATGCCCTCCCACGGTTTGAGGTTGAGTCATACAAGTTGAGGTGTCGTGACTGCATTCGATGGTCAGCAATGATAGAAGGCACGCCTGGTGGAGCTCAGGAATGGAAAGAGCAAGGCACAACTTACTGCCTGCGCTATCCGGCAATGTGTTCTTCATTCGCAAGAAGCTTTCAGACCATGTATTTCTGCAACCTGGTCAGTCTCGTTTGGTCATGGAAAACGCCTCAAGACATGGATAAGTTGGACATCGCAGTCCCTTAACGTCACTTACAGCATGATCACAATTGCCATCCCGCCGAAGTACATCTGGGTTCCATAGAAGACGAACGACTGAAAGACGTTGAGCATGATGACGAAGTATGAGCCCCAGAGTCCGAAAGCACTCCGTGCAAGAGTGCCATAACCGAGGTGATGGATGCACCCCGGCCCGCCGTTGAGGAAGGCGCTGATAGATGCAATGACGCAGCCAACGAGCTAATTTCGTGTCAGCGCAGCACTCTGGAGACCTCTGCCCACTCACCACAACACCGCTCGCCTGTCCTGCGGTCAGGCCGATTCCGATCAGCGAGCTTCCGATTGTCCAGGAGGAGACTGATATGCGCAAGTGCCCAGTCTTCGATGACATTGTCAGTACATTCTTCAACGGAGGAAGTGCATATCAGCAAGTAGACGAGTGACAACACTTACATGCCCAAAAAGCGAGCCACCCATAAGTTCGCTTGGCGTGTGGTATAGGGTACGTGTCTCTGTTGCCCCACCGGGTGGTCTCGAGACTCTCGTACTCGTCGTCAATGGGTTTGACTTCAAGCTTCTTCAAGAACGCTTTGAAAGACATGGTGAAATCCTGTGTGCTGGGAATTGTTCTCGCTTGATGCAGCACGTGGAGAAGAGCCCTCGAATGCAGACTGAGCGACACAGCACACTGATATCTGTCTAGCCTCAGCACGATCGCGGCCCTCGTTCCATCGAGTAAGTCCTTATCAGCCTAGTATCCCCAGAAAAGGCTGCACTCGCTGGGAGTCTCCATACTCCTCTCGTTTCGAGTTCGCGAAAGCTCTCAGCAAGTGCCGTGGCTTGATACACCTGATAGCGTTCTAGACCAGTGTCGACGGTTGTCGGGCTTCTACCGATGAGATAGACTTCACTGGCTAAGGAGAAAGCGAATGTGGAAATGTGCAGGCCGCTGACACAAACAAGGGCGGTCCGCGTGGTAGTATCGGCAGCGTTCCGACGGCTCCACAATATTGTCTGTCAGATCGACACTGTCTGAACAAGCGAGACTTGGCTCTATCATCTTCTAACCTTGGAATCCGAGTAACACCAACCCAAGGTGGCGACACAGATTTCTGCTGGTTATCAGCACGATATGATCCAGCAGCGGCTTGTGGAAGTCCACGCCAGGATCCCGGCTACCAAATCCCACGTGTCATCCCCACGGTTAGACCAATATACGCTACAGCATAGCATGCCAAAAGAAGTCTAGGCTCGAAAGACCAAGCGTTAAAGGTGTGGACGCCGTGAGCCCGCCTGGCAGGCTATTCCTGTCTCCAAGAGTGGTACCAAGAGCTTTCTTCGACTGAGCACTAGCGTTTTATGGATGGAATTTGACCTCGACAAACTCATCTTTACTTCACGAGGCTACGGTCGTCTATTCCAGCTTCATCATGTGCTCTGTTCAGGATTTCCGCTGGCGCTTGATGAGGATTCTCAACAGGATGGGCATCGTGCAGCAAGATGGCTCGCGGCGAGCAACAACAGCATTACCGTCCAAATCGCCGCTGCAAGCAAGGCCTGAGATTGCTATCCTGGGAGCTGGGATTGGTGGATTGGCATTGGCTATCGGAATGATACGCCGAGGTGTCGCTGTCACTATCTATGAAGCGGCAGAGGAGTTCTCTGCCGTAGGGGCTGGCATTGGATTTGGTCCAAACGCACTGAATTCAATTGACTTGCTGGACCCAAGGTTTCGTCAAATGTACGAAGCCGCCGCTACCGCCAACGAGCGACCAGAGTTCGAGCACAGCGTCTTTGACGCTCTGTACGCTGAGGAGGGATTCGGGGAGAAGCGTGGTTGGAAGAGAGGTCTGGTTGGGGCACCATATTTCTTCCGTTCGAGCGCCCACCGGAAGGACCTGCTGCAGATCATGACGGAGCTCATTCCGGAAGGCGTTGTCAAATTCAACAAACGTGCCAAGAGCATCCATCAGAGCAACAACAATGTCACAATCGCGTTCGACGATGGACAGACTATTACTGTCGATGCATTGATCGGCTGCGATGGCGTCAAAGGTGCAACACGCGGCCTTGTACTCGGCAAGACACACCCGGAACAAGTGGCGCCTACCTACTGCAACATGTACATCTACCGCGGCATAATACCCATGAAAGACTGTAAAGAGGTCCTAGGTCAACACGCTGGCGATGCGAAATGGTTCATGCGGAAGGATCAGGGCGTTGCTATTTACCCAATACAAAAAGGCGCCGCAGAAAATTTTGTGTTCTTCGTCAACGATCATAAAGGCTGGACAGGGCCCCCGGTGGCGATCCCGCGTACAAAGGAAGAGATGCGAGAGGATTTGGCTGGTTTCGACGAGAGATTGCTGAAGCTCCTGGATTGGGCTCAACCACTCCAGTGGCCGACCTACCACCATCCCAAGACTCATACCTACTTCAAAGGTCGCATCTGCCTATTAGGAGATGTTGCTCATGCTACAACTCCTCATCAAGCCGCTGGAGCAAGTCAAGGACTGGAAGACGCTGTAGTACTGAGCCGTCTCCTCGCAGCAGTGCAAAACCCAGACGAACTCGACGCCGCATTTCGAGTCTACGACCGTATCAGGCGGCCAAGAGCTCAACGTGTGGCTCAGACAAGCTACGAGGCGGGGGTCATGTACTCGTGGAATGACCCGAACTTTGGTGACGATATGCAGAAGATTGTGGACAACGCAAACGAGAGGTTACATTGGATATGGCAGCATGACCTCAAGGGCGACGCTGATAATGCGGAGGCGGAGTTTTTGCAGATGACGAGGGGCAGCGAAAAATCAAGCACGGTTGTGACTGTCAACGGCTCAGGCATGAAGCATAAGTTATAGCATCTGAAAGCATTGGGCATTTTCTTCAGGCACTACCAATTGATGATTTCTCTATCAGAATTCTTCTAGTAAGCGACCATACCCCTTGATCTTGTCTTCGATCCCATTAGTCCGATACGCATGCCAGACCGTCGCAACGTTGATAGCAATGACTGGCTTCTTCAGCTCAGCCTCTAGCTCAGCCACGACCGAAGCTACAGGCAAGTTGGTACCGGCTTGGAGCAATGCCTCGACTTCCGGACCATCGACCTTGCGGAACGCGTCTTTCACCACATCGGGGGGCACATCCGCTATCGAAGTCGCAGAGTCACATCTCAGCCCGTGGACCGAGACCACTTCGTAGCCCATTTGAGTGAAGAAATCAACAACCTGCCTCACAATATCAGCACGCGAAACCATCAAAGAGAATACTTCTCCCACTCACCTGCTGGTCCCCCACAGGCTGATAAGGCGTCACAACCCCAATCCTCCTCGCCCCAAACTTATCCAACGCCGCCTGCGCCGCCCTCGCGCCCGTACTAACCTTCAACCCACTCAGCTCATGCATAAACGCCTCAAATTTCGCCGCCCCGTCCTTTCCGCCCCAGAACGTCTCTGCGCTCATGCCCATGACGAGGTACGTTGGGAAGCATTGACAGACCATCCGGACGGAGTCGCCGATGGTGGCGCGGAGGTCGCGCATGAACTGCTCGACGGTCTCGTCATCCTTGAGGGAGGGGTTCTTGATGTCGATGCGGCCGCTGTGCCAGGAGACGCCGGGGACGCGAAGCCAGTTGAATTCTGCTTCTACTACTGTGTTTGTGGCGGGGACGATAAGGCCGAAGACTGCTCGTGGTGAGACGAGGCTGGTGGGTGGCATTTTGCTGGTGCGGTGGTGACGGCGATGGTTTTCGCGTTTGGTAGGGTTGTATGCTGCTGACGATTAGACAAAGTGTTCGCTGGTTGTTGCACTTCTCCGTCCGACCACAGCTGGACTGGCTTGAGTCCGTCAGCGAAATCTACTCTGGACGCTGTGCCGAGAGTTGTTGGATCCTGGATCGATCACTCTTCCTGTGTCGGCCGCTGCAGTTGCGGTCAATGCCTTTCTACACGTGGTCCGGTCGTCAATCGAACCCGTCTGTGACTATCACGACCTCATTCGGTTCTCGAATATGAGCCGTATCGCGTTGTATCGATGTCCAATCATCTGCAGTGATATGCATCAACGTTCTTACCACATTCAGTAATTGCGGCTCGGAGGCCCTGGGGCTCGCTCAAGTTCCTCCATGTGATTGGCCAGAGACATCTGTCGAGAAAGTTCCCAGGCGTCGGCATCGTCCCGAAGGTACGTACACCTCGGGAACATAATCCGCGCGCTCGCAACTCCCGATTCTGATGGACGAAATCCCGACCTAGCGCCGTCTCATTCTCTCATCCAGGTCTTCCTATGGTCCTACCACCGACACCGTAGCCAGTATGGACCTGATGCTATCATCGTGGGGTTGCTGCCAGTCAAGCGACCCCGTATCCACCTAGCGATATGCGGCGCTGCGAGGCATTCGGAATTCCGGACGCCTTTATTTCAGCAACACTCTTATCAAAGCTGGGCCTATCGGTTGATGTGATCTAAATAGCAGGCAACGACTGCTTCTGCGCCCGAGTGCTTGTAACCATTCCAGGTCAGTACCACAGGCTTGAACCATGTCCCTCATCAGCGCCAACATGGCGGAGCCATCATTCGACGAGAAGAACGACCAGCATGTTGCGGCCTCGGTGGTCGATTCTGATGCTCCAGGCAACGCCGAACTCGACAAGCGCATTCTATGGCGACGCGACCTGGTGCTGGTGCCGCTTTTGGGCACCATGTACATGGTGATGTTCCTCGATCGCACCAACATCGCCAACGCGAGAATCGAAGGTCTGGAAGCAGGCCTCAACATGCCCAGCAACGGCTACAATGTTGCCTTATCAGTCTTCTATGTCCCCTTCGTGCTCTTCGAAGTCCCGTCAAACCTCGTCCTTAGTCTACCATGGGTCAAGCCGAGATGGTATTTGGGTACCATGGTGGTACTGCTCGGTAAGTTGCTCTGCTCTACACCAGCTTCTGCACCCGGCTGACCCAGCACAGGCATCGTGGCCATGTGCCAGGGCCTAACAGCTTCATACGGCGGGCTCCTAGCAACACGATTCATCGCCGGCATATTCGAGTCCACACTACCCGCCGCCGCCACGTACATTATGTCGACCTACTACACCAAGAAGGAAGGCGCCGTCCGCTTCGCATGGTTCTTCAACTTCGCACTTGCTGGGCCTATGTTTTCTGGACTGCTCGCATACGGCCTCGTGCGTGGCCTGGACGGTCATGGTGGGTATGAGGGCTGGAGGTGGATCTTCATCATCGAGGGTTTGATGACGGTCGTGTTCGGCTGCATCGTCCTGGTCGCTACGCCGAACTTCCCAGAGAAGGCGCAGAACTGGTTCTTGAAGGCGCATGAACGAGAGCGCCTCCTCGTCCTTCTCGAGCAATCGCGCGGTCGTGAAGGTAATAATGACACCGAAGGTCTGGAGGATGTGCCTGCGTGGAAAGTATTCCTCGACTGGCGCGTCCAGCTCTTCACCCTAGCGTTCTTCTGCTGCGATGTCACTGCTTCGTCGGTCAGCGCTTTCAGTCCGACTATCATCAGCGAGCTGGGATATGTGAGTACCACGGCGCAGCTACTGACGATGCCGGTGTGGGCTTCGGGGATCATTGCGAGTTTTACGGTAGTGTATATTGCGACAAGGGCGAATAAACGGTGGATGTTCGTGTTGGGATCTGTAAGTCTAGGGTGCTCCTGAGGGTAGATGCATGCTAATGTGATGCTCAGATCTTGGTGCAGATCGCCGGCTGGTCGATCCTAAAGGCGTGGCCATCAACGATTGGTGTGCGGTACCTCACTTTGTTCTTTATGTCGATGGAACGTTCCCGCAGATGCCGCTGATCTTGTCCTGGCTGGCCAGCAATCTTCGAGGGAGGAAGTACTTGGCTGTTGGGTAAGCATCGTCTACCATACCTCACCGACACCCCACTTACAATTCTCATAGCATGGCTTGGTGCACAGGCTTCGGTAACGCCGCCAACTTCGTCTCCGCCAACATGTTCATCAAGACTGAGCGCCCACGCTACCCTAGCGGCATTTCGGTTGGGCTGAGTTTCTGCTGTATTGGTTTTGCTTTGGTGTCGTTCATCACCGCGCTATTGGTGCGGCTGAACAAGAGGAGGGAATTGAAGCTGGGTAGCTTGTCTGAGGAAGAGCGTGCTGTGAGGGCGGATAAGGGCTTCAAGTTCGTACTGTGAACACTGTGAACATGAGAAGGCTTCCCGATGTGCCGTTTGGTCGTATCGGAGGTGGACCGCATATGGCGCCGGGAGATTTGGTATAGAACATGCATTACGATAACGTAAGCTCTAGTAGTTCCCATCCCATCAAGCCGGAGCCTTTCCCTCGTTAAGTCTGTATTCAGTGATGAGCTTATCCGACGCAATCTCCCCCAGTATATATGCCGTAGTCTGTGTGTGAGTATTCGGCACGAAAGGGACCACGCTCATGTCCACAACTCGCAAGCGGTCAATGCCGTGCACCCGGAAATCTGAGTCCACGCACGAGGTGTTCTCGCTTTGGCCCATGCATACTGTGCCGCTCATGTGCCATGAGCTGTGCAGGTTGGATTGGAAGTGTGCCTAGGTGCTATTGTCAGTGCTTGCTGTCCGAGAGGCGGCAGGGCCGAGTGAGTGCTTACCAGCAGTCCTTCGTCCGACGACGACTCAGGCCAGCCGACTTTTCGGATGGTCTTGTCCTGCAGGATCGGAGCTTCGAGGAATTGGAGAAGCTTCCGCATGGATTCTATGGCCACTCGCTGGTCGAACGGGTGTGAGAGAAATTTGGGGTCGATGAGTGGCTTGTCGAGTGGGTTGGCAGTTTGCAGGGTGACCGTGCCACGAGATTGTGGGAGCATGATCAACGCCATACCTGCCATGACGTTCTCGTGGAGAGAGGATCGGTGTCCGTCCAGGAAGGGACTGTGCTAGGTGGAAGTCAGCCATATTCGTGCCATCGGTAGGGTGACGGATATGCGGTGCAGAGTAGTGACAGATGACAATAGGTGTTGGTATGCGGCTCCACGATGAAGATTGAGCAGCAAGTCAGACGTACCGTCACCAGCTCCCACATCGGAACCGTAGGCTTACGCAAAAAGCTTTGAGTACTCGATGGGAGGTCTCTGAACTCTTTTGAATCGAAAACTTCTTCCATCTTGAGCCAGCCCATAGGAGATGGCGTCTGTCTTGATATTGGGTCTTCGTTCTCGCCCTCGGAGCGCACCACGATGCCAGCAGTGGAGAAGCAGTGATCTTGAAGATTTGCTCCAACATGCGGAAGATCCTTGACGGGATCGATCCCGAGTTCTTCTAGTTGAGACGATGGACCAATACCTGACAGCAGAAGGATCTGCGGGCTGTTGATAGCGCCTCCAGATATGATCACTTCTTTCCGAGCCAAATAATGCGTGCCGTTTGTGAGTAGTACACCGTTGGCAGTGGTGCCCTCAAAAGTTACCTTCGCAACATGTGCGTCAGTGATAATGGTGAGATTCGCGGGAACACTTCTCAGATAGCCACTGGCAGCTGTGACTCTTGATGAGTTGTAAACACAAGTCGCGCCTATGCCAAAGCCGATCGGATCACCACTGTTGACATCCGGATTGATCCTGTAGCCTGCCTGTCTTCCAGCTTCGAACACGGTTCTGACGCTTGGATGCCAAACCTTCTCGTAGGCGATATCGACAGCACCATTCAGTCCATGGTCTAGCCCGAAGGCATCAGCATGTATAGCCCACCGAGCACAGCAACGACTGACCTTCAGCTCTCGGGCTGATATATTCCCTAAAATCTTCCGGCACAGTATCATGCAAACACTCGACCCGCTTCAGACACTCCCTCGCATTCTTCCACTCAAATGCCCCATCCCCAACAATCTCCGCAAACTCATCCCAATCATCCCTCGGCCCCACAAGCCACCCACAGAAGTTGATCGCCGTGCTCCCGCCCAAGCCCTTGCCACGAGAATAGTCGATCTCTCGACCAAATTGGGGCACAGTTTTGTACTTCCAGTTTGCTTTGGAAGTCTCTGAGAAGGCAGCCTGGTAGCGCTTGACGCCGGACATGCCTTCGAAGCCTTCATTTGTGCCTCCGGCTTCCAGAAGGAGGACTGTTGGGTGGGAGGCTGAGGAGGCTAGGCGGGAGGCGACGACGGCGCCGGCGTTGCCTCCTTTGTTGCGTCAGTCGTTCCTTCTGGACTTGAACGGTCAAGGTACTTACCGCCGACGACTATGAAGTCGAAGCTTGTCTGATCTGCAACTGATTGGTCCATGGCAGGTCGACCTTCTTTGTGGTCATTGCGATGTTGTGAGCATTCGCCAACACTGGTATATATATTCACGGCACATGTCGTCGGCATGTCCCGATCAAGAAATGGCCTCCTTTCGGGGGGCGAAACCCACCGAGTCCGGCACGCTGATAAGCCATATGGACATGGACTGCATTTTTGAACCTACTTAAGAATCAACGCTCGACTTTCTGATGAGTTTACTGATCAAAGAGTGGACTAAAGGAAGCAGGAAAGGGCGAGGCGGACAGAGATCCCATGCCAAAGACGACAGAGACCTCCAGCCAATCACAGGGCAGCGCTGCTTTCCGGAATCCAACAACAGGTCTTCGAAGTCTTCTCAAACTCAACAAATTTGAGCAGCTCGTTGCCCATCAGAAGGAAGTCAGCGGCCTGAAGTGACCACAAAAAGCTTTCAGAGTACGATTTAGGCTCACGGGTGGCATTAGGAATGGCGACCGTTAAATGCGCATGACTGCATCAAAGCTGAGATGACAATCCTGTCACGAGTGCACGAAACAGCAGGCCAATGTCGGGTCATCGTCGCGTAAGCCATCATCAGCGAGGAGTCTTGGATGATGCGGAGTGAGATCCATTTCATGAATTTGAGGTCTGGACTTCGAGTTTTCCGAATCGCTCGTCATACAGTACATAACCGTCATCCGGGTTCAGGTATTCTTCAAAGCTGCACCAAGTTCTCGGCTTCCCTTCAATCTATGCAGAATCCATGTCCAACACTTTACACGACCCAGTTACACCACGGATCTATGCTCTCATATAAATGCGCCCTACCCCACGATCCTCAGGCGAATTCGACCGGTGGGCGCCTGAAGCTTGGTGGAAGCTTAGTGCGAGGGCACATTCGCGGGTGCATCACCCTCCTCATTGAAGAAGACCTTGACTGGCAGCCTGCGCAGTATGTTAGTCCAATGTCCGAAGAAGGCTGTGCTATCAGGTACGTACCAGTCATGACCGCAGACCTTGAACCGATCAGGAATGCTCGACAGTGCCTTGATCTGCTCTGGTGACAACTCCCAACCATCCAGGTCAAAGTTGCCTTGAATGCGGCTCGCGGTGACAGACTTGGGAATGACGCTGGTATCTCTCGCAAGACCCCATTGCAGAAGTACTTGTTGGGGAGTCTTGCCCACCTCTTCGGCGATCTTCAGCAGTGTCTTGTCCTTAGCCAAAGGCGAGTCGGTCGAGCCGAGGCATGAGTATGCGGTGCAGTGGATGCCCTTGGACTTGCAGTACTCGATGGTCTTTGGTGAGGGCATGTTAGGATGCAGCTCGATCTGGTTGACGGCGGGGACGATCTTGGTAGTGGGTGCGTTGAGGAGCTTCTCGAGGTTGCTGATGACGAAGTTTGAGACGCCAATGTTCTTGGCTTGGCCGGTCTCGACGAGCTTTTGCATCTCGTTCCTGGAGCCGGGTCAGTCACGATGCAACGATCGCAGGGGAAAGGATGGGGCACATACCAGGTATCAATGAACGTCCAGTCATCGTAATGCTTCTTCAGGTCCTCTGGAACCGAGGAGCTAGGCCAGTGCATGAGGTACAGATCAACATAGTCGACCTGGAGATCTTTGAGCGAGGAGGCAATGCCCTCCTTGACGCGCTTGTGCCACGGGTTGTCGAGCTTGGTGGTGATCCAGATTTCCTCTCTGGGGACGCCCGAGTCTTTGATGCCCTGGCCGACCTCTGCCTCATTGCCATAGGCAAGAGCAGTGTCAATGTGTCTGTAACCAGCCTGGAGCGCGGCCTTGACAGCATCGCGGACTTGGTTGGGGCCGGACTGCCAGGTTCCTAGACCGACACCAGGCAGCTTTGCGCCAGTGTTCAAAGTGAACACGGTCTTGGTGCCCTTGCCTTCGCGCTTGAGTTGAGAAGCCATGATGCTTGTCGTGGATAGTGGTCTGGTCCTCAGTGGTTCAAATTTGGGTGTAAATTTACAAGTTGGACGTGAGTGAAGTACGGAAGTGAAAGAAGAGTAAGTAGATCGAGGAAGAACAACGCGACAGAAGTTCACAGAAGGCATGCGACACCGGAAATATACCTTTCTCAATCGTGTTCGTGGAACTTATTTATCTTTCTGCTTGCTGGGTGACGTTGGTGGGGTGGGCAACGATGTCACATCGAAGGGTCCAGCAAAAATTACACGCGGAGTGTCGACCGAGTCGACTATCTTTGAGTTTTATTAGCCTGAATGAACTCATGGGCATCATGATGTTCGTTATCGCGGAATGCCATTCCCATGCCTATAAATGTCTCGAGAACGTGCTGTAGCTCGTGTAGAGAAGACTGGGGGAGGCGGCGGAGAGCCTCAATTGAAGCTCAGGAACAGGGCCCTCATCAGAAAGTTTACCCGACTGCCGGGGAGCATGACGCGGGCGCCCCTCCACGTGGTAAATTCTACAGTTTCAGATGCTCGCTTCCGCTTCAACTTCTTCATCGACTCTGCCCGAAAGAACATCGCAGCCATCAATGCTTGCTCTTAAGGCTTGTAGTCTCACGGCCTTCGGTCTGAGTCAGTCCGTGATCGCATCTGATGTCTCGCTTCGTGACTGCGGGCGGCGAAGACGCGCCTGTAGCTAAGGATGCTGCGAAAGAAGATGCTTGGGCCAAGGCTCAGGCTCAGATCGAGGCGCTCCGTAACAAGTCAAGACCTCAAGATGGACTACAGGAAGGCGGCAAGAGCCTGTACGAAGTTCTGCAGGCCAATAAAGGTGGGTGGCTGTCTCAATTGTTCCTTCTCGCATGAATATCTGACGCAGGTCCCCGAGCTCAGCCCAGAAAGAGGCGGCTCACGAGGAAGCGATCAAGTTGAAGAATCAATTTCGCGCACTCGACGACGATGAGCTTGATTTCCTAGATTCGATCGACGAGAAACAGCGCCAGAAGGAGGCAGAAAAGCGGAGAGAAACGGCACTGGAGCTGGAAGCCTTCCGCAAGCAGCAGGCAGATGCTGAAAAGCGGCTACAGAACACAACGACAGACGATCCCACAGATGGTGCCAAGCCTCCGTTGACAACGACCTGGCAGACCAAGAAGCGTCGAAGAAAAGACGACGGCAAGGCTGCGCCGAAAATCAGAAAGACGTCAACGGGAGGTGAAGATAGTCCGACGACGACAGATGCACCGCCAACGGAGCCGAAAGAAGTGGCTGCTACGACGCCGGCACCTGTCGCGACTGCTACACCGTCTGCTCTGGCTGATCCTAGCCTCTCAAGCCGGACACTGCAGCCCCAGGCGCAAGTCTAGGGCTCGGGGCATATGCTTCAGATTCAGACTGATATGCAGATCTGACTTCGGAGGTAGTCCAATTGGCAGCACGTCGTTGGTGGCTACCTAGTCATTCAGAATCGGCGACTCCTTCGCGAATATTTTTTCGAAAAGTCGCCTCGTCGACCGTGCTCAAGCCAGCATCCTGACCCTCTTCTGGAGTTTGTTCGCCAAGGAAGCAGGCATCTGACATCTGCACCATGCCCAATGTTGTCCAAGATGGCGGCAGACAGCTACAGGTGCAACAATGTACAGCTGTGCCACCCGTGCATAAGTACACAACCTCGTGCTACCACCCGACAGTAGAAGCAAAGTTCAGCATGTCGGGTATTGATGGGTTTGGCACGCCTGTGGGCCCTAGAACGCGCCCCTCGATTCGTTCTTTTCTCCCGAAAAGCCAAACGCGTCTGGGGCTCCTCTCATGTAAGATCCCCAATGACATTGTCGTTGGTCAGACTACGAGCCCACCGATTCGCTGTCTCATTTGTTGATGTCTCCAGACATATGGCGGTGAACAGAGCAACGCGCTTTCAATGGTTTGTTTGTCGCCGGACGAGTTTGCACTAGGGACTGCCCTGCGCGAGATTCTGGCAGCAGCCGAAGCAGACATGCATGACATAGGCAAGTCTGCAATCATGTTCCACGAGCAGAAAATTTTCGAAGTATTGCTGCCCATTCCGCGCATATCGAACGCGAGCTCTCAAATAGCCCGCCTCAAACGCGCCATTGTGACTGTCAAACATTTTTCGCCTCCAAGGGTTGCAAAGTGTGTGTATCCTCGTTATCGATTGAGCGATAAGAGCTCCCTAAACTGCTTGCAGGCAAGCCCCTGAGAGTTGGCAGGCAAGGGGTCATCCGGCGAGCCAATGGTGCCGAAAAGCGCCGCCCACCAGATCTTCGTGTGGCAGTCGCGATCATCTCCTGACCAGCAGTAACCTGCTTTGCTTGTTATAACACAACTACCGACCAGCACCCTCGACGTCGCTCCTTGTGACCCTCTCGCAACCTCCAAAAGTCGCTCCTCCAGCTCCCTGTCGCTTTCGCACATTCCAATCGCTACAAATGCTCTACCACGCCATTTTCGACGTCACCACTAGCCGACAGCATTATGGCGCTTGCGATCTGTATAGCAGAAGACTCGTTCGCCGACCGAAAGGGCCCTGGCATATACAAGATTCCATGGGATGAGCCATGTCAACCATATATCTCGAAACCAAGTTCACTATATCCTCGGTCGCCTATATCCGACTTGGGCTGGCGCTCCCGCGCTTGCATGCTGCAATGCATCTCCAACCCTTCCAGCCCTCACCGACTATGCACAACACCCGAACATAAAGTATGTCCTGCACTCCTCACTCTGTCTAAAGTACATTGTAACTGACATGCTCCAAGGCATGCAGTAAACAGCTGCTTGTGCGGCTTCGAGCTTTGGTCTCAAGCCTACTCGCCTCCCTGCCACCCGCATACGGGAGCAGCCCACCTCCAACTCCTGATGCCACCCCTGACCTCACCACTCCTCCACTCGAGCCACTCGCACGCGTCCGCTTGGAGACTGACGCCTGTGCGCCTCTCCACACGACGCGTAGCGCACGTAAGGGTCAGGCAGAAGCCAGCGCTCTGATAAGCATGGACTTTAAGGTGGACTTTGGAGATGCGAGTGGGTTTCAGACGCGAGGTAAGAAAGCCGCTGCGAAAAAGAAGGCACAGGCCTCTTTCTGGGACGAAGAAGACAATGGCGGCGAGGGCCAAGCGAATGGAGAGGGAGGAGATGGTGCAGGTGACGGCAGTGGAGGTGGTGGCGGCGCTGGCGCTGGTGGTGGGGGTGGCGATGAGAACGGAGGTGGTGGTGCGGGCGACGAAGATGACTGGGGCTTTTCGAGCTCGAAGAAAGACAAGAAAAAGAAGAAGAAAAAGCAAGAGGAAGAGGAGCAGAAGGCCAAAGAAGAGGCAGACGCTGCTGCGAACACACTCAATTGGGCTGACGAGACTAACGATGCGGCAGGAGATGACGATTGGACTGCAGGATTCACGACCGCCAAGGACAAGAAGAAAAAGAAGAAGGTTTGTCATGTCCGTGGAACACTATTGTGGTAGGTGCTGACAATTGGGCAGGGTGCCGATGTGTTGCCTGCGGTACCAGAACCACCTGCCGCAACAGGATTTGACGACATAAATTTAGATGATCCAGCACCGAAATTGGAGTTCAGCTTTGGTGGTGGCGAGCCCAAGAAGGATTCGTTCGGCACCTGGGGCAACACCTGGGACTTCAACGGCACAGACGCTAAGGCTGACGCCAAATCGAAGAAGGACAAGAAGGAAGACAAGAAGGAGGAAACTCCGCTTGGCGACAATAACCCGTGGTCATTCGGCAATTCTGCAGCCAAGAAGAAGAAAGCTGGATTCGACTTGGGTGACCTAGGCGCCAGCAACAATGACTTCAACTTCGATGGCGATCTGGGCGGTACCAAGTCAACGGACGATGCTTGGGGTTTCGCTGGGAAGAAAGATAAGAAGAAGGCAGCAGAAGAGAAAAAGGAGGATTCTTTTGCTCTCGACTCGAAAACCAACGAAACCTCAACTTGGGATACATGGGGTACCGCTGGCAAGAAGGACAAGAAGAAGTCTAGCTTTCTTGACGACACCACTTCTGAGAAGAAGAGCGACTCTCTTGATCTAGGCGGTGACACAGGATTCGATTGGGGTTTTGGAGGCAAAGACAAGTCGAAGAAGAAGAATCTGATCAGCGCATTGGACGAACCTGAGCCGCCCAAGGAAACTGCTAAGGCCGCGGAGGACGATGACTGGATGAAAGGCGCTTGGGGAGCGTCCAGCAAAAAGTCATCCAAGAAGACAACGGCCGCTGCCGTCGACCCTGCACCAGATCCGCCTCCAGCAAATACTTCCGACGACATATGGGGCTCTTTCGGCAAGTCTTCCAAGAAAACCACGAAGGCCATCCCGGAGGAAGATATTATTGTCGAGACTGCTGCAACGCCTGAGATGGAGGAGGATCTTGATTGGGCTCTCGGCTTGTCCTCAAAAGACAAGAAGAAGAAGGAGAAGGAGCTTAGAGGTAAGTCTCTCAGATCAAAAAGAATCTCGACTCCGTGATCGTGATCAATCCCTTGATCGGGTTTCTTACCCCCCGGAATTCATTTCATCCCTCTGAACGTCAACGCTAACGAATAGTCCAGCTGCTGGGAATTGGCCGCCAATGAAAGAGAAGGAACCCGAACCCGAACCAGAGCCACCCGAAATGGAAGAAGATCCTGATTGGGCACTTGGTCTCAGCACAAAAGACAAGAAAAAGAAGGAGAAGGAGCTAAGAGCAGCCGGCGACTGGCCAGTCATGCGTGTGAAGGTTCCTGCTGAGCCTGAAGCGCCGCCTGAGCCCGAGCCGGAGCCGGAGCCAGAACCAGTAGTAGCGGAGCCCGAGATGGTTGAAGACCCGGACTGGGACCTTGGTTTGTCTGCGCTGGAGAAGAGGAAGAAAGAGAAAAAGCTTCGTGCCGCTGGTGAATGGCCACCCATGAAGCCTGCAGAACCTGCAGCAGAGGCCTTGAGTGCAGAGCCCGCTGCAGAACCAGAGCCAGAAATGGAAGAAGACCTCGAATGGGGTCTCGACCTCAGCCCGAAGGACAAGAGAAAGCAAGAGAAGGAGCTCCGAGCAGCAGGGAAATGGCCGCCTATGAAGCCCAAAGAAAAGGAGCCCGAGCCCGAAGTAGCGCCTGAGCCTGAGATGGTCGAGGATCTGGATTGGGCATTCGGCTTGGGACCGAAAGCAAGGAAGCAGAAAGAGAAGGACCTACGCGCCGAGGGCAATTGGCCTCCAATGAAGCCAAAGGAGCCAGAGGACATCCCTGAGCCAGTCCCTGACCCACCAGAGGCACCAGCCGTGGAGATGGAGGAAGATCTGGATTGGGCATCCGGCTTGGGCCCAAAGGCCAAGAAGCAGAAGGAGAAAGATCTCCGCGCTGAGGCAACTGGCCGCCCATGAAGCCAAAAGAGCCCGAACCAGAACCTGAGGTACCGCCCGAGCCGGAGATGGTCGAAGATCTGGACTGGGACCTTGGTCTCTTGCCCAAAGAGAAACGGAAACGTGAAAAGGAGTTGCGTGCTGAAGGCAATTGGCCTCCCATGAAGCCGAAAGAGCCCGAACCTGAAGCGGCACCCGTGGAAGAGGAGGATCTGTTGGGCTCGTGGGGTTTCAGTGGCGATACCAAGAAGAAGTCAGCAAAAGAAGCAGAGAAATCAAAGGTCACCGAAGACGACATCTGGGGCTCGTTCGCCAAGCCTAGCTCGAAGGGCAAGAAAGCAAAAGACGAGCCGCCACCACCAGCGCCGACTCCGCCAGCTCAAGGCCTCACTCCAGAACCACCGATCGAGGAAGAAGATGATACCTGGGGAGCATTCAGCTCTGCCAAGACCAAGAAAAAGGATCTCCTTGCCGAGACCACCTCGAAAGAGAGCAGCAAGTCCAAGGAGGAAGATGCACCAGCAAAATCCACCAAGAGTAGCATGTGGGGCTTTGGCGCGACTGCAACAGCCACCACATCGAAGCTGCTCACGAAAAAGGAGAAAGAGGCGAAGGCGAAGCAGGAAGAGGAAGAGCGCCTGGGCCGCGAAGCCGAAGAGGCAGCAGAGGCCGCCAGACTCGAAGAGGAGAAGAATGCAAAGAAATCGAAATCCAGCAAGCTCAGCAAGACAACAAGCAAGTCCAGCGATACGAAGAAGGTGGAAGACGACCCTCTTATCGACATTCTTGGTGAACCAACAACAAAATCTACCAAGGCATCCAAGCTTACCAAATCTCCGCCAAAGGAAGAAAAGGTTGAGGACAAGAAAGGAGACGACTACTTCGGCTTCTGGGGTAGCGCCTCAACGACCAAGAAGACGACACCTGGCAAGAACAAAAAGGAGATTGGAGGCAAGGATTCGTCCAATCAAGATGCGCTAGCGGATACAACCAATGATCTCGACTTCGGCTTCGGCGACGACAACAGACTTGCCTCTTCATCCAAAACATCAAAGACTATGAAAGACGACAAGCTCAAAGCAACATCTTCCGTGAAAGATCGCATCAAGCAGCTCGAAAGCAGCAAGAAGGAAGAACCTGGAAAGAAGTCGAAGACGGACCCGCTTACTAAAGTAGTGGAGGAGGAAGCGCTATCGCCCAAAGAGGAAAAGAAGGAAAAGGCATCAGCCACATCGAAAGTCAAAGCGAAGGACGTCAAGACCTCATCATCAACGAAGAAGAGCTCTGCATCATCAGCATCACCAGTCGAAGAGAAGAAATCGAAAGAATCTGTACCAGGAAGCTTCCCAGGCGCGTTCGGAGACGAAGATATGATGGACTTTGGAGTTTCAGCATCACCAGAGAAGGCGAAGAAGAGCGCGAAGGAAATCAAAACAACCAAGTCCAAGACCAAGAAGGTCGAAGCCGAACCGCTTTTCGAAGCCCCCGAACCACCGAAGCTGCCCACGCCACCGCCCGAGGACAAGAAATCTGCGAAGAAGGAGCGGCCACGCGTTGAACGGTCCGCTACCTCTTCCTGGGGATTCTGGGGCGCCACACCTCCGCCGGCTGCCAAGAAGTCGAGTAAGGAAAAGTCTAAAGACGACTCCGAGGTGTCGCCGCCTCCGTCCAAGGCTAAGAAGGACAAGTCGCCGCCGCCGCTCAAGCGATCTATGTCGACGAAGACCGCCAAGGAGAAGGAGCGCGAGGAGCAAAAGGACGTCGACAAACAGTCCAAGTCTTCCGGATCCGAGAAAGATGCCTCGACCAAGAAGTCTGAAAGACCGAAGGCTTCTCGTGGGTTCTCCAACTTCATGTTCGGCGGTCCTCCTCCATCTGCTATGAAGACTCGACCATCGACGACAAGACGATCGAGTGTGGATGAAGGCTCGCGGTCATCATCTCGCCGCCGCTCTGACGCTGGCTTGATGTCACCGCCTCCAGACTCGGACGTTGACATGACCGACAAGGCTGCTAAGCTGATGGGCGTCAAGTCCGGTAAGGTCAGCCGCACGTCGTCGGTCAAGAAGTCGAAAGGTGATACTATCCTTGCAGCTGATCCTCCACTCGCTAACCCTATTCCAGTGCCTGATCCATACCCAATCGACGATGATGACATGGTCATGATCAACACTCCCGAAGCGACGCCAGCCAAGTCCAAGGAGAAGGCCAAGACGAAGGCGTCGTCCAAGAAAGATGAGGTAGGCGCCTCTTCCCTTGAACGTCCCTCGTGGTCTCCCGACTTTCACAAAGAAGTAACCGCTGACGGGAAGGTCGCCTTCAAACAGAAATCAAAGTCAAAAAAGTCACCCGATGACGACGTGGTAATGGTCGACCTTCCGAACGGAGACCCGCTTGTGACCTCAGGTCCCGACGACATGGCTTTTGTGGATCATCCTTCGCCACTCAAGCGGACTAACAGCACTGCGAAGAAAGGCTTCTTCGGAAGCTTTTTCGGAGGTGGCAGCAAGCAAGACGAAGTCCGTCCTCGAGCTAGTACACTCACAGACGACGATGCAGGCTTGCCGATCCGGACGAAATCGTCCTCGAAACGCAAGTCACGAGTCGTAGATGGTGATGGCCACACAACGACCTCTGCACCTCACGAGACCGATGCTGAGCGGGAAGCACGTCACGCCGAGCGCAGAGCAAGGCGGGGATGCTCGCGACAAAGCCGAAGAGGATGAGCGTGCTGCACGTGAAGAACGTCGCAAGGAGCGGAGAGAACGCGAGAAAGCGGACCTCGAAGCTCGGCGGTCAAAAGCGCGCGATAGTGAGAGGAAGGAGCGTGAGAGAGACGACGCGAGACGCGAAGAGAAGCGGAGCCGACGTGCAACCAAAGATTCCGCTCGTCAAGCTGACGATGAGATGGGCATGACCGACGCTGAGAAGCGGAAGGAAGAGCGGCGCAAGCTCAGGGAGAAGCTTGCGAATGAGGCAGGCGTCGATCCCGAGGCAACTAAAGACGAGCGCAAAGAAGCCTTCGAGGCAGAAGAGGAGGCTCGACGGAAGCGAAAAGAGGAGAAGCGCGCCAGTAAGCACTCGAGCAGCAAGCCACATCGAGATTCGCGGCGATCTTCTGTTCTGGTCGAAGAGTATCACCAGTCTCGATCGAAGAGCAAGAAGACCGGACACCTCGAACACACGCCTGACAATGGCAAGACGGGCAGTTGGGTCGACTCGCTGCACGAAGACCCGCCTGAGATGCCGCCGGTCGCGGAGACGGTCCTCGATCCAGCCAACGAAACGCCCCGTGCGCCGGACGGGCACAAGAAGGACAAGTACGCTGGCATGACTGACGATGAAGCACGGAGAGAACGTCGGCGTGCGAGGAAGGCACGCGAACTCGAGAAAGAGAAGAACAGTCTCAGTGGCGGTAGCGACGAGCGTAGAAGAAGCCGCAAAGCATACATGAGCGGGGCGAATGCCGAGGACGAGAACTATCCGGTCATGGGGTTTGATGGACGGCCGGAGATGAAGAGGACGGAGAGTAAGAGGCGGAGCTTTTTGGGTGGGCTGTTCTGATCTGCTGGTCGGATCTATCGGTTGAGCGCCGGGATACTTGGATCTGGATTTTGACGACTTGACGACTTTTCGATACCACTTCATCTATTCAGCGACATTCACTTTTTACTTCAGCATACAAGCGCGGCGTTCTCTATCTACGACACCAAGCATCGGCAAGCACAAGCATACTCCGGCCATCATTCGTTTCATGGCATTTGTTATCTTCAATTTCGGGACTTCACAGGCGAAGGACCGATGTACACTACCTCCGGACGGCTGGAAAGGAATCATGGTACCTATTTGTTAGTGAACAGAATGGGATATGTATGCCTTGAGGAGGGTTGTCTGAGCGGTATGAGCAATCAGTGTCATGAGGGCAGGTCTGCCTGTTCTTTTCGTATACCCATTCTAGTTGAGATGGCCATTCGTTCCAATTTGCAACCTGAGACTATTTGCATCGTTCGTAAGCCTCTTGCTCGTGTAAGGACAGTGAGCGACTCCAGAGAGCTATGACTTGGGTCACCTAACTAAGCTGCTGTTGCCGTTCCAGTGCAACAATTGAGAGGCTGGCACTAACTAGCAGGCACAAGCGGCTCTAGGCGCGACCCGGTCAGTTGCTCCTGCTGTACAAGAAATGAGCTTCAATGACGTAAGAAATGGTCGAATAAATATCTCGTGATCGTTGCTTCATCAACTACTCCTCTGCCACTACGCGTTTACCTCGACATGTGAGAAGACGGTCCGTCCTCGTTTGGACATTCCGGGAGCTGTGACAGTCGTCTCTCCCTCAACGACTTGATGCCCAATGCCGACCGCCTAGGGGCTTTCCAGACACCGTGTCAAATTGAACCTGGCTCAGGCTCGTCCACCGATGGGCCCGACGAATACGAGTGCTTGGGCGCATCTCTCGCCTTTTGGTGCAACAGAGGAAATCGTGCAAAAGTGCCCTAGAGTACCTAGTACGGCACTTTGGTACTGTCTGGTATTATGCACACATGCCCCGCTCCTGAGATCTGGTTGCCTTCCTGACGCATAGTCTGGACCACATGCTGCACGGCTTTCCACACTGACAATGTCGCTCGTTGCGTGTTCTGCCACGAAGACCGGAATTGTCTCTTGCTCATAACTGTTCGGCAATCCTACGAACTGGAGCGAACTGGTCAGGAGATGTTACCGATGAACAAGAGCCAGTCTTCGATTTGTCGCGATCTTGCCAAGCCACAGCGCTTGTGAATCGGGGCATGTCATCTTCAACAAACTCGCTCAACATCTACAGCACACTTTCAGGCCGCTTGCTACCATGGCAAACGCGTGTGATCAAGCTTCTTCCCGCCGACGAGCTTAGTCACGCGCTCGAGTGCAATCTTTGCGTCGGCGACTTGACAATCTACGAAGGTCTTGGTTTGCCTGCAGAACGAAGACAGCAAACATATGAAGCCATCTCATATTCTTGGGGCCGGCCGGAGCTCACAGCGGAGGTCCTGTGCAATGGTTTTTCGATCTTGGTCCCATCGCCTCTGGTAGAAGCCCTGCGATATCTGCGCCTCCGAGACCAGCCAGATGGCTGTGGTGTGATGCCTTGTGCATAGATCAAGGAAATGATGAAGAAAAATCGGTCCAAGTTCAAACGATGATGCTGATCTTTGCAAGAGCAATGAAAGTGATTGCGTGGCTTGGCCTCTTGACGTCGGCTTCGCACAATCTGTTCCAGACCATACATAACAACCGCTTTAGTATCGACCAAAACGGGTTCAAAGTCGTGGAGTATGTCCTCAATTAGTCATGGTTCGAGAGAGTATGGGTACGACAAGAAGTCTTCGCTGCAAATGAGGTCCAGCTATGCTCAGGTTACGCCACTATCAGTCTACGACAATTTCTCACAGTGTGTGAGGACTTCTACTTTGTAAAGTCAGACTGAAAGAAGCACTCTCTGATCACAATGCACAGAACGTACGGCAACCTTGATCTGCAAAAGCTGACGGCATCGGAGCAGACCATGCGATTGAACAAAAGGGAACCACGAGGTGCAGGCTCGGACTTTTCTACCAACCTGATCAAGAGTTTCGTCCTTGCAAACACCGGCCTACAGGCCTCTGACGATAGAGACCGTGTATTTGCTCTCTTTCCTATGGCTCGCATCCGAACGACCGAACCTCTTGATCCATTTCCCGTAGACTATGGTGACAATCTAAGTGAAGTCTACCAGTAAGTCTCTGTGGTTGGCCGGGCCATGACAACTACTCGGTGCTGGCGTCTGACATTCTACAGACGTGCCACTAAGTATCTTATCAACTCTCTTCGAAGCTTTAGATGTCTCGAGGTATTCCGCATGCACAAGCGTCTGAACTCAATACCAAGATGGGCTATTGATTGGAGGTATGACTCTGGTGCTCATTGGCCGTCTTCGAGAGGAAGGCCCTTGCAAGCAGCTCCCGCACAAGACCCGAAGGATATGGGTAGACTCATGGTTTCAGCAATTACTCTTACAGTGCTGAAGATTGACAGAGCCGCGATCAAAACTGAAATGATCAATTCTGTACGTTTTCAGAACATTCCAGCCGGGCAACCTGGAATCGATCTCGATAAACGGGTTTCCGAGCAGAATCACTTCGGGAGCAGCTCAGTACGATCATTCAACGACTTTCTCCGGGGCAAATCCTACAAACGCATGCTTTACTGGGATGACGAACCTCGTTTTGGAGTGTGGGTTCCCGTCGAAACATTACCTGGAGACTTACTGGTCCAGTTTCAGGGAGGCTGCATGCCCTTTGTCGTCCGTCCATCCGTCATGCCAGCCGTGACGTCCAGGGGTGAGGCGGCATTTATCGGCGTCGCTGCATTCTTCCTCATCAAGGACCTGTTCTGGGGCGAATACGTGGAACGGGTCCACTCGACCTTGTACACGGTCGATGATGACGACCGGTGCACGACCATACTTGCCGACTATAGATTTGGACTCGTCGACGATAACAACGAGCGCCTGGAGAAGGAGATCCGGGCCCAGATCCGCTCCTGTAATGCATTCGAGCCCATGGGGGACACCATCCATGGCTTCCAGTGGCAGGAGTGGGCGATTGTATAGGCATTGCCCGGCGGCTAGACGACATTCGACGATATCTCTCATACATCAACAAAAGCGGACAACGAGAGGATGGGTGCGAAAGTCAGCCATCCGGATCCACGAAGGACTTTGGACAAGGACAGTCAACGACCACAGTCGAATATAACTGCTTAGGTGCGTTCGTATGAACATAGACTTATGCGAACCAACGCCATGTGTACGCCAGCAGCATCTTGTGCCCACACATCTTTATTCACTTGCTCTTGAAAGTCATCATAAGGGCGCGCTGCTGTGGGTATACAAATCGACTGAGGGCGTAGTCCGGCGGCGCATTGCGACGAAAGTTTGTCAACCGGTTTCGGCAAGACGATCTGGTCATCCGGTTTGGAGAGGGTCCGATCGCGGTCTCGCCTCAACCGACTTGATTTGTGACCGGTGGGCTGTCATCCGGTCTACCGAAAGGCTATCCCAAGGCATGTAGCCCGGTTCAATGGCCACCAGCCGATCGCTTCTACTGCAGGCGGTCATCAGCAAGGTAGGCACGATGGACATCAGCCAGTCGCTCCTGCTGTTACAAGTGCCTAGGGTGAGGCAGGTGCGATGGACGTCAGTCAGTCGCTCTCGCCGCTGCACGTGCCTAGCGACGGGCAGGTGCGATGGACGTCAGACAGTCGCTCCTGCCGTCGAGAGTGCCTAACGACAGGCAGGCGCGAACGCCATCGGCTGATCGCTCCTGCTACGGGAGTCACTCAGCAAGGAAGGTGCAATCGCTGCCAATCGGTCGCTCCTGCTGCGGGAATCGTCTGGCGCAGCGTCCCATGGCATGTCAACCGGTCTGATCGGTTTTGACAATCTTGTCAACCGGCGCTGCTTGAACCCGTCAGTGGTAGGCGGCGCAGACGCTCTGAGAAAGGGGCTGAGAGTCACATGCACTGCAGGAAGATGCGTTCGCGCAGATGTAGCCATTTGTATAGCATCAGGTATTCGGCTTTTCGATGACTTTGACTCACTACACATAGATGACACGAATTGTCTGCTGCTTTGTCTACTGCACCCGGATTATAACCCAGCATTCGCTCGCAACGAGCATTCTCGAATTCAGCTCAGTAAGTCTCATAGAACTCCCGACTAGCCAGCCACATCGTCGCCGCATACTGCCCATCATACTCGGCCCGGTACACCTCCATGTACACATTCCTCAAGAACGGCATCCCCAATACGCCTCATCCACACTCGCCCCTCGCAGATACTCGTGCAGATAGTTGTGCGGTTCTCCAGCTCGAACGACTCAATCATGTCTTCGGTGTTGATCGGGAACATTTCGTTCGCGATCAGGATCCCGACTTCGGGCGCCTTGCGTCGCAGTCGACGAGCCACAGCCTTCGCCGTACAGCGTGGCTGGGGGATTGAACTTTGAGTTGACCAATGCTGCGTGTAGAGAGGGAATCATGTTAAGCTGGCTGCCAGAGTCAACGATGAATCCCATGTCTGCTCCCCCAAGGCCCGTCTGGGGGCTGGCGAAGCCGTCTTGGATAAAGGGGTAAGCTTCGGCGGTCAAAGGATCGCGGCCGATGACGATACCACTGGCGTTGATCTTATCGTGGCGGTATTCGTAGACGTCGGGGTAGTAGTAGGAGGCTTCTTGCTCGAGGGGAATGCGCGCGAAGGTGTTGGCCGCGGAGGCATTGATTGCTGGGTTAGTGAGGGGAGCGGCTTCGCCTACGGTGAGGATGCCGGCGAAGGATGAATTGCGGCCGGAGGAGGTGGTGGAGGTGTTGATGGAGTCGGTGCGGGAGAGGGCGAGCCCGAAGAATGCGGGGAGTCCGGCTTGAGACCAGATGCTGGGAAGGAAGTCGTTGCCGGTGAAAGCGGAGGCGAGTTGTGGGCCATTCAGGGCATAATGTGGCTTGCCGAGTGAGAACGGCCGAGAGAGGCTCTGCAGGCCTTTTGGCGAGGGCGGGCCAGTGGCATCAGGCGAGGAAGAGTCGTCTTCGTCTGCTGGCTGCGGACCGAGACCCAGAAGGCCGGCGGAGGGCCACAGGCCACCGGTGGTTTCCAACGAGACTTCTGCGAGTATCATACGCATTTGTGAGATAAGGTAGTCATCGAGGACGAGGTCTTCGAAGCCAAATGCGCCACGGACCTCTGAGCCGTCTGCGTATTGGATGACGGTGCTGTTGGAGGTGTCATTGAGGTAATTGAAGGTGGAGCTCTGGTGGTATAGAGTGCCAAAGTGCAACGAGCAAGCAACTCTTGTACCTTGTGTGCCATAGCATCTAGTGGTGTTCGTTGCAACCCAAGTTTGAGGCGAGCCTGTGTCGATGAACAGCTTGAGTGGTTGATCACCCAATGTGAGGGTCACATAATAGAAGGCAGTATCTGGACTGACACCAAGAGGCAGGATTATTGACGTCGTGCTGCAGATAAGTGCGAGAATTGTGATGAGGAAGTTGCAAGTCATACTGGGCTTCTGACTCGAGATTGAGAAGCTGCGAAGCTGTCGTAGCTGGCGTGTAGAAACAGCAGAATGCCCGCTCTTAAGGTCTGGTCATCGATGAGTTTTCTTCACACCCTTTTCTTCGGTACTTGAATGTCGCCTGGCAACAACACTGAGACGGGCGAGGTCCACAGGAACCTGCCATTGCGGGCGATAAATCTGATGTCGCTGCCTCGAGCAGAGATTTCAAGTTGTTGAACGGTCAACAGCATGAGAAGCATCCACAGTCGCCATGTTTTGCCGTGCGTGTTGTGTTGTACTTGTAAGTCCCGTTCCAAATAATGTATGGGTCAATCTCCGTCATGCTGCAGGAACCCGCCTTCGTGCGTCCACCTGCATCGAAAGTACCTTGGTACAACAGAACGTGGTGAACCATGCAGTATAGTGCAGAGCATGCTTTCTCATAGATTGGACTAAGTTTTATACAGAGGAGACGGATTCGAGCTTGACGAGTCCGATCGAACATTGTTGCTTCGTCACTGTCGCTTCGCTTCGGAAGGCTGCCCACAAGAGCTGAAACTGCAAGTTGCCGCATCAGACGATTGTGATCCTCTCATTTTCCAGCCGCAGAGTCTCCAGATGCGGAAGAGATGGTTTCGTGAGATATGCGATACCGATTCGCTGGAAACAGTCTTGGTCTGGAAGCTGGACGAGGACCAGCGCTTCTATGTATCTCTCCGCCGGTCCGGCGGCTAGTCCACGAAGAAACGCACATTTGACCTTCACACCAAACAATACGCCGTCGTCGGAGTCTTTGACGAAGAAAGCATCCACCTCGTTGTTGAACCAAATCATCGTATCACTGTTGTGACCATCTGTAGATAGGACGCCGTCCAGTGCTGGAGACATGAGTGTAAGGAACGCGTCCTTGATCGCGCCATACGGATCAGCACTGACCAAGGTACAGTCCAAGCCTTCAAGACTTGCCTTGAATTGCCTGTTGTGGGTAACAGCGTCATTGCGTAACAATTTGCCTTGCACGGAAGCCCACGACCAGCTTGGCACTCCGGCCTGCTTGGTGGACTTGCCAGCTTTGACCTCCCAAAGGAGCATACTCAGGCATACTCAGACCACAGACCGGCGACATACTTCCCGAAGCCGTCGGTCTGGAATATCTGTGCCAAGCCGGACAATGCAGGGAAGCGATCCTCTTCCTTCCTGAGCAAACGGACTTGGTACGACTGCAGCGCCAGCTCGTCCCAGGCTTGTGCTCGCTGGTCAAGAGTCATTTTGTCGAGGCTCGCCTTCTCAAAGCGAAGTCTTGGTGTAGATACCTCGTTCATATGGCCGCACTCGCATGCCGCAGAGGTAGCACACTCCCATACCAGCTCCCCTGCTGTGAAGTGGAGTATCCGAGGGGATAGAAATCTTTCTTGGCAACACCAGGCCCGACGATGAAGTGGAGCATCTTGTTCTGCTTGTGGACTGGTGATTAAATTGATGTGCTCGACTGGCTCACGTAGGAGTAGGCTGTGTGGATCGTCTTCATGTTGCCGAAGCCGATTTTTGAATGTACGTGTGGCAGGTCGATGGCTCAAACACCCGAAGCCGACATGACTAGCGTTCGTTGCGGCAATGGTCAGCACAGCATTTCCATAGATATCACCCATACGAGATGCCTCCTGAGCCCACTCCATGCGATCATCTTGCGTAATGCAGAGACTGTCGATCCAGATGTAGTGGTAGCCCAAAGCTCGGGTGATGTGGACGGCGTCACGACAGGTCTTAGGTAGAAAAGCTGGAAGCACACGTTCGTAGTTCTGCGACAACGTGGCTTTCTTAGTTGAAGGATGATCGGAAGGTCCCCAACAGTAGCTGAGAGCAAAGTAAGAGGTGCTTGTAGTGGAATGTACAAGTCGAGCATTTTCAATTCCATCGCCAACATATAGCAGCCTCTTGGGCAGGTGCCGACTGTGATCTTGCGATCCGCAGGAACGACTGTCGTTTCCGTGTAAAGACAGGCAGTCACGCAACCACGACGCAGCTCTGAAGAAGCTCTGTTTTGGATCTGCTGGGATCTGCGCACCCATCGTCAAGCAAGACCATGGTAGTTTCGAAGCTTCTCTGTCAGTAGGACGCTACGTAAACTGGCACGACACATACATGGCTTTGACAAACTGATCTCAAAGTCATACACTCGCGGCACCGATGCACCCCACGAGTAAGTCAGCACAACCGGGTGGCCAGCCTTAAAAGGTACACAGATTTCAACAAGGGCATTCTGCAAAGCGCGACTGCCATCGGCTTTCGTCCTCGAAAGCCATCTCCAGACATCGAAAACGATTACGCAAAAGGGGCATGACTTGCTGGCGGACCACTTCAGGTCATGGACTGGGACTTTTAGGCTGTGGAAGTCTGCATGCTGAAAGTAGCGCTTGAACATGCGATGACGCGATGGTCCGCCTTTCCAGTACACCAGCTTTGTTCGGTCGAGGTCATGGCATGTAGAGCAGGCCTTTCTCCTGCTGACTGGCGACGCCGTAGGCATAGATGCGGTTGGCCAAGGGTTTACATACCACTGCAGCGTCCCAGTAGCTGTGCGCTGAAGAGGAGGCGACAGCAAGCAATCGAAGCTCTCCTAGTCGTGACTTCGCCATGGTCAGTGACTCTGTATTGTCACTGGTAGCACACAGGGGTAGGTAGGCACGCCTGAAAAAGAACCTTGGAAGGCTTCCAAGGCTGAAGCACGTGACACAAAAAGTGCCGCGAGGCTTACAAATTCGAGCATTGCGAGATGTCTTCGACTATCTTCACATCCTCTTTACTCTCGATACTGTCGACTACTAAAAACTCCCATCCTCTCACCGCATCCTCTTTTGTGGTCTCTTTGACGTACCTGACGCACCTCGCGACCACCGCAGACTAGTGCAATACCACAGACCGAAGATGTCGCAACAACAAGGCTCCGGCAGCGGCTTCATCAGCGGCCTCGACAACCAAGACACATCCGCGCAGGTCGCCTACCGCTGCATGGAGTGCAACACTTCTGTCAAGCTTGCCAAAGGCGACGCCATCCGTTGCTCAGGCTGCGGACATCGTGTACTATACAAGGAGCGCACGAAGAGGATGGTGCAGTTTGAGGCGCGATGAGGCGCTTGTGAGATTCACATGAAGACAACAGATGCGGATTCGGATCAGCGGCGCTGGGAAGACAGGAGCACAATGAGCGCATTGTCATGGTCTTCTCCATATATCTTCATATCACTTTCAATATGGCGAGCGTCAACATGAACAACCCAGTCGCTGGCGGACAGAACCTCCCGGACTCGACTCAAATCGAAACGACCTGGTCAATGGGCTTCGCTTCTCTCACCTCCAACAAATATCATTGCGGTCGTCACCTTGTCCGCGAGTTCACGAACTAGGCGGCGTGGTAGATAACAGCAGACTTATCGCACTTCTGACAGTGAGCAAGAAGTCATCCGATGCATCAATTGAGCTTAGGGCAACCTCGGGGTTCAGCCGGCCAAAAACACTCTCCTACTGGACTGGAGCAAGGAGGACGTCCCTTGACTACGCATGTCACAGCACAACGAGCGAGTCAACGCAACTCCGAGCCCCTACCGCCGTGGACGAAGCATTCGCAGCGATGTCTGCACGAACAGTACTCGAATTTCGATTGCAGATCCTCAAATCGCTGCCGCTCAAGAGCATTGCAGACTCGCCCCATACGGCAGCGACTTAGTGCAAGAGCTGGCTCCCTTTCGCTCTTCCCACGTCCAATGAGTATTGATCAGAAGCTGCTTCCCATGTCCACGGCGCAAGCGATCGGTGACGAAGGCGTCAACACTTTGAAGGGGTTTTTACGTGGGAAACGCGCACACCCGGCGCGTGTTGCGTGTTGGGAGAGCAGACTCAGGACCTCGAAGTAACATGAGAGCACAATCCCAGAACCCGCGAAACAAAGAACTTTTCAATTGTCCATCTACCCATTACTTTTATACTCGAGTGACACTTTCTTGCCGTCAACCAGCTGCAGCACCTCTCGCAGCTATAACCGATTCGTAAACTCAATGAACCCCTCCAACTCTCCCAACGCCTTCCCGCTCTCAATACACCAGCGCGCCTTCTTCACCCCTTCCTTCCACCTACACCCAGCGGGCCCAGTCTCCATGATCACCTCCCCACTCCCAAACTCGCACTCGTCTGCATCACATACGCCGCTCACGACCAACAATGCCGCCACGTTCATGAGCACAAACTCCAATATGGGGTGGTTGGCTGGTAATTCGTTGCGCAGGAGCGACATCAGCACATTCGCGTTCTGTTTCGGCAGACGCCCACCACCAACTTCGCTGAGCGGGTGCCTGCTTAACCCAAAGTCTTTTGGCTCAAGAGTGAATGTCTCGAGCTCAGAAATATACTCTCGCTCGCGAAAGCGATCCTCGTCCTCATCATCGTCGTCGTCGGCGGTATCCATACTACTCACACTCTCAGGCCGATACTTCGGATTCGGCCTCTCCCTGAGAAACCAACAATTCGTAGGCCCCGCACAACTAATCTCGTCCAGATCCTCATGCCCACAAATAACCATAGCCTTGTTCGCCCCACTCAACTGCAATGCCCTCGCGAAGATAGGCCCCAACTCCTGGTACGCGACTCCCACAATGCGCGCTTCGATGTGCTCTTCCACTGGATTCGCGAGGGGACCCATCAAATTGAAAATAGTCCGCAGGCCCAACTCCCTGCGCACGGTCGCGGCGTATTTCATGCCCGGGTGGAAATTGGGCGCGAAGAGAAACGCATAGTTCGTCGTCTCATACAGCTTTGGCAGCGTCTCCGCCGTCAGGGCGTCGATTTTGGGTGGGGTAGGTTGAATCGCCATTAACACATCCGCACTCCCACTCATACTCGTCTGCGCGCGATTCCCATGTTTAGCAGTCATCAGAATGGGACTGGCGACGATGGAAGAGGCGGTCGAGATATTGAATGTCGAGTGGCCGTCACCACCGGTGCCGACGATATCGCACAGCCCGCCGCGGTAGCTGCCCGTCCCACGTTTTCGCTTCCCGATTACCTGGCGTAGGGCTTTGGAGTTGACGGGGCTGGATGCGTCGCGCATTGCTTCGGCGCATTTTGCTATCACCTCGGGGTGTTTGTCTTTGCCGGTTGAGTGTAGAAGGGTGAGGAGGGAGGCGAGTTGGGTTGGGTTCAGGCGGTTCTCGAAGGTGCGGGACCAGGCGAGGGCGATGTCGGCGGCGGGGACATCGTTGTTGGGTGGTTGGCGGGACAGGATTCTGAGGAGGGGTGCGATTGAGATGTACTCGGGTGATTTGGAAGGCACTACTGACATTTTTGGGAGCTGTTGTGGTTATAGTACGAGCTAGTAGCAGACTGTTATGCTGCTGTAGTTGATGAATATTGACAGTCGAAATAATGACTCCCCGCAAATTTGAGTCAACGCATTCAGGTCCCAGATTCAGCATGACTCGTCGCGCAGAAGCTTTTAGCCGCTCGCAAGCACTGGCATTCTTAATCTTGATTTTTGACCTTCCTCCTACGACGTCGACTAAATGTCTTGGCTAATCGACTTGTCCGAAGCTTACATGCATGTCGATCACCTCCGTCGTCATGTGGTGACATTCAGATGGGAATTTCTCCGCCGTGTCCCTGCGTTGTTGCCTCCGCTTGTGTGATGTTGCCACTCTCGAGCCACTAGCACTGAGGGGAAGAAGGAGCTACCAGGTCGCTTACAGAGTGAGATCGTCACTTTTCGTGATTGGAGTAAATGATGTTGCCACAATTTTTGGAACGCTGGAATATTGATTCCGAGGGTAGGTACATGTTGACATCAATGCCGGCCGAGTGCCGGACAGGTACACAGAGGTACAAGTAGTCAGGCATCTGACGGCTCGTCACTTTACGGTAGGTCAGTTTTTCGCGTTGAGGATCCGAAAAGCCACCATGATTCGTTTTTTGTGGCAGGTAGCCGCTACTGCCTCGCTGTTTGCCTGCTCCCATGCTCAATCAGAGACATCATCCTCGTACTACACCAGTCCTACAATCTACCCTTCGCCAAATACTACAGGCATCGGCTGGGATGGCGCTCTCGAGAAAGCACAAAGCTTCCTCGGCCAGCTCAATCTGACAGAGAAAGTGTACATCGTCACGGGAGTCCGTGGACCATGTGTGGGCAATATCGCACCAATACCTCGCCTCAACTTCACTGGCCTTTGCTTGCAAGATGGACCAGCTGCCATTCGAGTCGCCGACTATGCTTCGGTCTTTCCAGCTGGCATAACGACGGCAGCAACATGGGACAAGACGCTGTTCTATCAGCGAGCTGCTGCGATGGGCCAGGAGTTCAAGGATAAGGGCGCTCATGTTATCCTCGCGTAAGGTTTTTCGCATGAAGTGAGTCAAGCTGACCATTGCAGACCGGTTGCTGGTCCGCTCGGACGCGTCGCTCTTGGAGGACGTAACTGGGAAGGCTTCTCGCCAGATCCATACCTGACCGGATCCGCCTTCGCGCTTTCTGTTGAAGGGATGCAGAGTGTTGGTGCTCAAGCTTGTGGTGAGCAGACTTCCACAGTTAGAAGCCATCGCAGAACTGACCCCATGCACAGGAAAGCACTACATCGGCAATGAGCAGGAGACCCAGCGAAATCCAACAGTCAATGGCGAAGGCGAAACCATTTTGGCCATATCATCCAACATTGATGATCGCACTATGCACGAGCTGTACCTCTGGCCGTTTGCGGACGCTGTCAAATCCGGCATGGCATCCGTGATGTGCAGCTACAATCGAATCAATCAGACGTACGGATGCGAAAATTCTAAATTACTCAATGGAGTACTAAAGGAGGAACTTGGCTTCCAAGGCTACGTGATGAGCGACTGGGGAGCTACTCACTCTGGTCTGCCAGCAATCAACGGTGGTCTCGACATGGATATGCCTGGAAGCAGCTTCGGATCGCAGACTTTGTCCTTCTTTGGTGGCAACATCACTGCAGCAGTTCAGAATGGATCTCTGCCCGAGTCACGACTCGATGACATGGTCCTTCGTATCATGACGCCCTACTACTTTCTCGGCCAAGACAGTTATCCCAGCGTAGACGGCTCATCGGCAGACTTGAACGGCTACAATCCAGCCACCTCAAATTATTCATTCACGTTGGGTACTGACAAGAGTCGAGACGTCCGCGGTGGACATGCCCAGTTGATTCACGACATCGCAGCACAAGGCACGGTTCTGCTGAAGAACGAGAACGCTACTCTCCCACTCAAGTCACCGAAACGTATCGGCGTGTTCGGCAACGATGCCGCTGATCTCGTCACGGGTCTCTACAATACCAACAATCTCAACTACGCAGGAGCGCCCGGCTACGACATCGGAACCCTTGCTGTCGGCGGTGGCAGTGGAGCTGGCCGATTCACGACCCTCATCTCGCCTCTGGAAGCGATCAAGCGGCGAGCCTACGCGGAGGGTGCCATCGTGGAGTACGTCCTAGACAATAAGGTCGCAATACAATCAGGAGGCAGAGGCGGCGGACTCGGTCCTCCCACCGGCAAGATATCTCCCAAGCCCGACGTCTGCCTTGTCTTCTTGAAGACCTACGTGACCGAAGGATACGACCGCCTCAATTACGAAGCCGACTGGAACTCAACTCAGCTTGTTGCCAACATTACTAGCTTCTGCAACAACACTGTGGTGATCACGCATTCGGGCGGCATCAACACCATGCCATGGGCCGAGAATGAGAACGTCACCGCTATCCTAGCCGCACACCTCCCCGGCGAGCAATCGGGTAATTCGATCGTTAGCGTGCTGTGGGGCGATGTCAACCCATCCGGTCACTTGCCCTACACCATCGCTTTGAATGAGTCGGACTACAACACTAAGATCGTTAATCAGACTAACACTAACGACACTGATCCAAATGCATGGCAGGACAACTTCTCAGAGGGTCTGTTCATCGACTATCGGCACTTCGACCAGGCTGGGATCGAGCCATTGTAAGTTCCAGACCCAGAGCAGCCCGTTCTGCTGAACCCCGCTCACTGATCGGAAATAGGTACGAATTCGGCTTCGGACTCTCATACACAACCTTCAACATATCCGACTTGTCCATCTCAGCAACCACCAATGCTTCCTTGACACAATTGCCCGGCGACACAGCCATCCAGCCCGGCGGCAACCCCGAACTCTACGCCGTTCTCGCTACAGTGTCGGTCACTGTCAGCAATACCGGTGAGGTCGCCGGTGCAGCTGTGCCTCAGCTTTACGTATGCTGCCTTCCGTCTCTTTAATGCTTACGATACTAACATTCTCCCTCGCAGGTATCTTTCCCGTCTGGCTCTGTGCCAGAAGGGACGCCAGTCCGAGTTCTACGTGGATTCGAGAAGCGGCAGCTTGCTCCAGGAGCGTCCGAGGCGGTGCAATTCATGCTGACACGACGCGACCTCAGCTATTGGGATGTCGTTTCGCAACAGTGGTCTCTGCCGTCGAACGGGAGTGCTACTGTGCAGGCTGGCTGGAGCAGTCGGGACTTGCCTTTGGAAGGGGAGCTAGCTTTGACGATCGAGGGGTGATGCGATGCATGCGAGGCTTCGTGTAGGCACGTGAGGACCGCATACGACAGTGATGAATATAAATACCCAAGTCGCACTAGCATCAGAGCGTATGATACTTCGAGACTTTTTGTTTCCCGGAGAGCAAGGCTCCCTCAGTCTACCTTTCGACTCTTGCCTGCCCGGGGGGTATATTTGTCATAGTTGATTTGACGTTTGGCATCCAAAAACACCAAACATTTATGCCCAGAGCTGAATCTCCCAGATTCTTCCATTGCCCCAATTGATGTTGAAACAGCCACCACCATATCCTGAAAACTCCCAACGTCTCGTTTCATGGCCCGCCGGTTTCTTGAACATCTCCCCAGATCCTCCGGCTCTATTCCCTTGTCTTCCAACAGCAGCCTTCCTGCATGGCCCATCATCGCCGTTGGATCCATCCCTCATTTCCGATTCAATAAACTCAAAAACTCCTCCCTAGTCTTCGCACTACTCCTCATCGCCCCCAACATGCAACTCGTCGTCGTGGAACTCCCCACCTTCTGCACCCCTCTCATCACCATACACAAATGACTGCTCTCCATCACCACCCCGACCCCTTGGGGCTTCAACACCTCCGCGATCGCCAACGCGACCTGCTTCGTCAGCCTCTCTTGGACCTGCAATCTCCGAGAGAACATCTCTGCTAAGCGAGCGAGTTTCGAGAGGCCGAGAACGCGCCGGTTGGGGATATAGCCGATGTGCATCTTGCCGATGAAGGGGACCATGTGGTGCTCGCATAGGCTGAAGACGTCGATGTCCTTGACGATGACGAGCTCGTCGTGGTCTTCGTGGAAGACGGCGTTGTTGACGAGGTCGCGGACGTTTTCTTCGTAGCCTTTAGTGAAGTACATGAGGGCTTTGGCGTAGCGCTCTGGTGTTCGTTGTAGACCTTCACGATCGGGGTCTTCGCCTATGCATTCGAATATCGTGCGGACGGCGTTGGATAGTTTGGCGAGGCGTGCGGCCGCTTCGTCCGGCGTCTCCTCCAGACGGGCGCGCGTGCCGGTCGAGGGCCAGGATAGGCCATCGAAGTCTATGGGAGGGTTCAGTGAGTAGGGAGAGGCGGGACGGGTCGTCACTGGGAAGGATATCGAGGATGGCGGTGTTGGTGGGTGGTGGTTGTTGCTGTTGATAGTGTTGTCGCGGGTGTCTCGTGGAGGCTCGGTGGGCAAGGTCGTGCTCTTATTAGTGGCGTTAGGCGCCAGTGATGTAGCTGGGTCGTGGTTCTCGTCATTTATAGGGTCTAGTAGTACATCGTCTTCATGGTTGTAAGGCGCCGAAGCACTGCTTGGCATGTCTGGGAGGTAGGATGGCCGGTCGAACTCGAAGACGCTGCGCCGCCGGTAGGAGGAGTGGATGGAGGAAGCCAGCTTCTCGCGCTCTTCCGCTCTGGTGTTGGTAGACGGCTTGTGGAGGGGGGATCCGCCGTTGCGGAGGTGTGAAGGAATCGCGGAGCGAGGTTTGGCGGGTATGGGCGGAGGAGCGGAGGATGCGGAGGGATGTTGGTGCTGGTCTGCTGGCATGGTAATTATATTGGCATTGTCGGAAGCGGTGAGACTCGACAGGACGTAGCCTCTTCGATCTGCGTACGCACGGTTCAAGGTGTTCGACCTGCTGTTCTTGTAGAAAATTATCTCCAACTCTCCGCCCCGGGGATGAATACGCGATTTCTAGCCAGTTGCAGTCAAAAGTTCCGATTCCACTGCCTAGAGTTTTGCGCCGGTTGACAGCTGCTAGCAAGATAAATTATCCGCCTACGATCGTGCAGTCGACCACACTCGGCTTCTTTTCAGACATCATTCTACTTAGTCCAAGTACTCTCCCGCTTCATCAACCTTCCTCCCTCTCCTCTCATCCCCAAACCCATCCGCACCACCACTTCCCAGATCAATCAATTGCCCAACCGGCCACATCCAGAACTGTGGCGTGTACCAATATTCCAGATGCTTCACGATCCTTCCGGTCCCGAAATCATTGTCGATGGGTGCACTTCCGAGCACCATGCCGCGTGCTGCAGCCTCTTCATCGCTGAGGGTGCCGCGGTAGCACCAGTCGATCATCTTGACATGGCCGGTGAGCTTCTTGGGGGAAGGCTTTCTGGGACTGGGTTTCTTGGAACTGGACGCGCGAAGTTTCTTGGTCGGAGTGGTTGGAACGTCAATGTCATCGGACACAGTTGCTAGGGAGAGAGGCGAAGCCGATGCTGAAGACAAGTGTGACGAGCCGTCTGTGGCAGAGTCTTCCGCGGGAGAAGATTTGGGTCCTCTGCTGCGATCGACTAGGTCCTCGAGAGGGCAGATATCCTTGCCAGCTGCGCCAGGGGAGGGAGGGGAGGTGATCTTGTTGTAGCATCGCTTGCAGTGCTGTGGATGATGCCAGAACAGTTGATGAAGAGCGTGCATGAGCTCTTTTGGGATGCGTGCCATGATGTGTCGGAACATCTGATCATTGTTGTTCATGGCCTTGGCTGGCACCCATCCGAGGATCGAGCACATCTTCGCGATATGCGTGTCCACTGCGATGACATCGCGATGTAGATTGAAGGCCATGAGACAGGCCGCGGACTTAATTCCCATGCCGTGGAGATTCAGAAGGAAAGCCCATGCCATCTTCTCTGGGCAGTGAAGGAGAAAGTCAACTGACAGGATTCCGGGGACAAATTCAGGGGTATTTGGCTCTTGGCCGAGCTCCAAATCAGTTGGAAGTGTGCCGCCATTTCCTGAGATGGCCATTGCAACATGAAAGTTGTAGACAAGCTGCAGCATGTATTTGATGAACATGGTGCGCTTTTCCACAATTCCAGCACCTCTAACTACCCTGATGAGCTCGGCCTGCGTGCTTGTCCGCACCTTGTGCCAATTAGGAATCTTTCCAACGACTTGTTTGCCAATGACGATGTATGGAAATGCTTGCCGGAGCAGATCCTGAACGACCAGGGCTAGGTGATTGCTCGTGGTCTGCGCGAGGAAGACGCGAGCAAGCGTGTCAACGGAGACGCTGGCCGTGGCCTCGACACCAGGCTCGAGATCGTGCCCTTGCGGATCGATGTTGATGCCGAAGTGCTCGTCCTCCCATTTCTGCAGGCGTTCGTAGACAAGCCTCGCGGCTTGCGGAGTCGGGTTGAGAAATTCCGGGTATGGGCTCGCGTGGAACTTGAGCCGAGATTTCTCGTGATCCCACATTTCTGGAGCTGTGAAGGGACTCCTGTTGTATCTGTCGCTAGCTAGGTTTCCGATTGTGAGCAGACTTCGGTGCAACTGTTGGTAGTAGAGAGGAAGACGTCTCTGCTGACAGCCGTCAAAGGACAGCTTCACCTTGAGGCTCTTCTTAGGTAGAAACACCTCAACAATCTCTTCGGTCCGTTGCCGATTCTCCGCTCGATGTTGCCCGGTGTCGATGTACTGCTGCTCTGCCTTCTTCTTAGCCAATATCGAACTGGGAACTTGTGGTCGATCGGCTTCCAGCTTCTGCTTCTTCAGCGGCGATCCGGAAGCTGTCAGGCTAAGAGCATTGATACTGGCTGTGTCGAGAAAGACATCACCATCATCTCCGCTGGTGATGCTTGTCGGCTTTTGAGTGCTGCCGGCAACGTGGGATGGACTGAAGACGACAGCAAGGTGGTCTTCGAGCTCCTCGTTATCGGCTTGTCGACCGTGTTTTGGCATGTTTTTGATGGAGACTGGACAAGTAGCTGATCTAGGCTCGGAGGTGGCGAGAGCGGCTGCTCAAGAGGCTGAGGAAGCATGAGCTGGCGTGGGACTTTCCTATGGAAAGTCGTTGTCGAACCGAAGACTGGCGGAAGCGACATGTTGAGATCGCAGGTTTACTTCGAGTGATCTATATACTTAGAGCGAGCAATGGAACTGCACCCCAAGCTTGCATTCACCATGTTGGAGTAGGAGACGTGACTGCTGACACAGGACAGTCACGTCCAGAATTCTGTATTCACGTACGTTAAATAAGCGTGACCAAATTTGTGCTCCATTGTCAATTGTGAGCTCATCTGAACCTTCATCAACAGTCGAAACAATGCTCGGCCACAGCTGGGTTGCGCGACATTGAGCTCTTCGATGCGAGGCAGACTGTACTCGGACCATTGTCTCCTCAGGTTGACACCAGGCCTTTATCATCGACAGCCTGCTCTCGTCCGTTGCCCAGGTCTGGGGCAATTTCAGGATCGATTTCTGCTCGATTCATATTTTGATCGCGGTCGTCCGAGCGCGCTCGATGGCGTATCCAACGTAACCAACGTTCATTGCCGAGCTGTATTACCAGACTCATTCCATAGAAAAGGAAGAAGGTCCCGACGTAGCTGAGTCCGAACACCTTACTGCAGAAGTTCCAATGTGAACGTGTGAGTCTACGGAACGATAAGCTGACAACTCGGTCCACAACTATGCCCTTCGTTCGCATGGTCTGTGCTGCGTGGAGATTTCCGCTCCGGCAGGTTGATCAGTGTCGTGGGGCGAGTTCAGATCTTTTCCGTTGAGAGTCTTCTACCTGCCAGGTCCTGTCATCAACAACCTCGCTGTCAGTCAGTCAAACAAGGCAGGCAGACTCAACCGGCAATGCTTGCGTTTTTGTCAGCATCTCACGTTGCGATTGCCAATTGCTCTCAGGGTTTGCTCAATGTTCAGGGCTTGCTTTGATAGCGATGCACGGCATGATCCATCTGAGCAAGCGCAGCAAACAAAGCAGGTCGAACGAGCACGTTCATCGACAAGACTGGTGGTCAAAGGGAGTGGGCTGCTTCAAAGACAAGTTGGTGGGCTGCGTTTCCATGTAGCAGGACACATCGATAGTCGGGAGGCGTTGCACATGGAATTGTCAGTGCAATACCTTCCTACAGCCGTCTATTTCAACTTCATCCATTCAAAGTCACGACTGCATCCATGGAAAGGAAAGTCGCAACTGCAATGGCGGCATTAAATCCACTGTACTCGAGTAGAGCGCGCAGGAAGAAGGACGGGCCCGCGTTCCATGGCAGAAGCAGCGCGTCTGCGGATTTAGCATTGCTAAACACCGGGACGACAAGGCAACCGGCCTTCAAAAAGGCGTACAAACTCGACCACCGAGGAATCGTCTATCGAACATCTACAGCTTGCATTGCGGTTGAGCATCTATTGTCCATGTCGAAGCGACAGCACGTGAGCTCGTGACGTGCGGTAGACTTGAATAACCAATAGTGCTGGTACATCGCCTGTCCGCGATGTATGCCCCTGAGGACTCGACGAAGCCTGTGCATGTAATCCACCTCCAGACCTGCGGTTGACTCGCCTCATCGGCCAAGGTATCATGCTGCATCAACAGCGATCGGCTCAGATGTCGGCAGCTGTCCACATAGATAGGTGTATCCTCCTTGCTAGAATTCAAGCTCACTTTGGCGTGGTTGCATTGCTCGGGTCTTGGCACTCCCGCTCTCGTCGAGCACCTAGGTAGCCCCTAACAACCAGATGGTCACCCGCGTTTCAAATAGCTAGGCGCCAGTGTGCATACATTATATATTCGTGTCTCTGAAATTACCTCCAACACTCCAACTCAGAATGTCCCAATCTCAAACCGGCCAAGCTCGTCCATCCTAACACCCATGGATGCGAGGCGGCGGGCTTGGTCAGAGAACGGGACCCAATAGCAGCCAAAGCTCGTCCATCCTAACAATCCATGGATGCGAGGCGGCGGGCTTGGCTGGGGAAAATGGGTTGCGAGACGTGTTGCCTGAGCACGATAAAAGTATTATAATCCAGTATGGGGCTCGCCTTCACTCTTAGCTCTGGAGTGGTGTGTTTTGGTAGTACTTTTCCTAAGCGTATCCGAGCGTTCAACAAGGTTTCTAAGGCACTTATCTGAGTGGTGTTGGATTTACTTCCTTAACTTAAGTGGATAACCAGTAAAGTGGACTCCCGCACCTTGAATACTCGTCCGGTCTTGTACCGGTGGCGTTTAGTTTTTGCTTTTTGGCGGAGGGTGGCTTGGATCTTGTTGAAGTGGTCGTGCGGTACTGCCTCGCTCTTTCTTGGCGGTTTACGAACGAGCGCGCTTACTTGATTTCTGTCGCAAGTCCAAGTCTTTTCTCTCGTGACGGGAAAGCGACCAACCTAACGCCAATACTGCATTTGCATTTCGCCGATGCGAATCTACAGCTTCATATTGAATCGCTCCCTCAGCCATCCACCGTAGCGGTAGAAGAACAGCGGCACCGGAACAAAAGCAACACCTATGAATCCCAATACACTATTGCCCCAGCCAAGTCCCAGGTTTGCGTATAAGGACGGACCCGCCAGCGGCAGGAACGCTCCGAAGAGAAGTCGGAGAACAACGTTCGCAGCTAATGCAGATGCAGCTGCCTCGGGCCCGAACACCTCGACCAGGTAGAGCTGAGTAGCAAGATGACCCACAGAATGCCGAAGCCAAAGAAGAACGTACCGATGATGGGAGCGATCCAGTGTGTCTTCTGGTCTGCAGCCCACCCATACCAGAAGATACCAACAGGCACCAGAGGCATGAACCACATCATTGGCTTCAGGCGCTCTTCCGGCTTGGGCGAATCTCCGGCTGCTTTGTGCAGTCTGTCGCTAAGGGTGGCGAAGGTCGCTAGCGAGAATGCCATTCCAAGTCCGACGCCGAGGTACGACAAGCCAGAGACACCGGTTGAGAAGTTGTATTGTTCCTGGAAGACCGCGGGAAATGTCGTGAAGAGCAGGAAAAGGAGACCGAAGACGAATGCTGTGAGAAGGGACAGAAGAAGCACGATTGGCGACAGAATGAGGAGCTTTGTCGGTCGGACGATAGCGCGGAGGAACAGCTGGCGGGAGGTAAGCCCTCGATCCATCTTCGAGACTAATGCGGTGTTGCCGGTTTCGGTTCGCAGTCGAGTGGTTTTCCGGGCGAGCAGCACAGCGGCATTGGTCTCGCGTAGGAAAAAATCGCTGTGGTGGACGACACTCCGATCTGCACCGAAGGATTAGCAGCTAGAGACAATACAGGCGGATCTGCTACTTACTATGATCAGAATCAGCCAGAATGTCCACCGCCACCCGATGGCTTGGGTTGTGAAACCTCCAATGATGGGCCCAAGCACCGGCCCAAGTAGAGGCCCCGTAACGAACAGCGACATCGCTCTACCACGCTGAGCAGGCGGAATTACATCAGCAACAGTACCTCCTCCAACCGTCAATGGGCCAGAGGCAGCAATGCCAGCCAGAACGCGGAATGCGAAGAACATGCCAGTGTTTGTCGCCAGCGCGCAGCCGATGGTGAAGCCGATATATATGACATTGCAGAGGTGATAGATCGGAAGGCGTCCATAAAGTTCACTCAGTGGAGCTATGAACATGGGCCCGAATGCGAACCCACACAGGTAGATCGAAACAGTCAGACTGACGAGGGTTGAACTGGTGATGCTGAACTCCTCGCCTAGTTGTGCGGCTCCTGGGGCATACATTGTTGCAGCAAGGTTAGACGTGAGGAGGAAGGCGCTCGCGAAGATGACCTGGATCAAGCGCTTCCATGAAGGCCAGTTCATCGGGTTTTGAGGGTCGTCTGGGCCATCCCAATCAACGATGTTGGCTTTCGCTTCTGGTTGTATCGTTGCACTGTTCATCTGGCTGGCTCGTGAGTCGTGGCTGTCGCTCTCCGCTATGGCCGGCTTCTCATCGCCGGCTTCCAAGTCGGCTGCCATCGTGTACCTTGACTGATGTAGTGGCTGCGCCATACTCTGTTGCTGTCGAGGGGCTCCAATAGTGAGCTTGGTCCCTACGCATATATATGAGGAAGAGTCGACGGACGGCAGAGCGCCGACCGAAGAGTGCAATTCATGACAGACATGGCGATCATCCCTCCGACTGTGGGCACTTGCATCAATTACTAACTAGAGCACCGGACGATCATTCATAAAGCCGAAGTCGAGAGGAAGACCAACCGAGGAAGGGGCGGCGGTTGCTAGCGAGCCAATGGGAGGGTCAGATGCAAGCCATCGGAGGATCGGACGGTCGGAGATTTGCTCATACCCTCCTTCAACGTCTCTCACCTTGACCTGCCAGCAGAACTCTTGCCCATTACGCTAGTCGCCATGGGCTTCTCGCTGGACTCATATCATGGCAGAGACTGCTCAACGACCGCGCCCACCGCCGAACAGACGGAGAGACAAAGTCCAGCTGTCCTGCGACCCATGCCGACTACAGAAGTTGAGATGCGACCGCCAGCAGCCCTGCGGAGGGTGTTCGAGACGCCGCATTACAGAGTCATGTAACTATGTGAGGCTACCTTCATCGACGACTGATGTTCAGCGAGTTGCACAGACATCGAATCAGCCTGTCGACGTACATGGCAGGATATTGGAGCTTGAGAACCTCGTCATGACACTAATGAAAGGGCAACCAGCCTCAAGTCTTGCGACACCTCCCGCAGATGTACCGTATCACAGCAAAGGTTGCGGGAGTCAGCAAGATACAGCCAAGTCTTTGGCAGACCCTGGCACTCTCAAAGTCGGCGAGACAGGCACCAGCTATGTCCAGAACGTCCATTGGGAATCTGTCCTGTCCGAGATTAGAGGTCTGAAGGAGGACTTGGTCACTGACAGCAAGGTCCTGGCGGGATCACATCTGTTCTACGGCCCGAATCGACGCGCAACTCGGGAGGAAATTCTTGCTGCTGTGCCATCGCGCGTGGTGGCTGATCGTCTTATGGCTCTTCATTTCGAATCCTGCATCATCACACCAGGTCAGTATATCCGATCCCCTCCCGGTACGTCAGACCACTGATGGCCTCACGTAGATCTAATCCACCGTGGCAGATTCCTGAGAGAGGTAAGAAAGTTCTTCTAGTTCTAGCAGCCGACTCGTGGCTGACATGCAAACAGTATGAAAGCTTTTGGACAGATCCGTCTGGGTCATCTATCGCCTGGATTGGATTAATGTTCTCCATGCTATGCATAGCTGCACTACTGCAGTGCTTCTCGATCGATAGTACTGGTGGACAAGACCAGTCACTCAAGACGGAGTACCTGAACATGAAGGAAGCCTTCCGAGAAAAGGCTGTACAGTGTCTAGTCCTGGCCAGATACACGACAGGCGGCCCATACATCCTGGAAACGCTCATAACAATCCTCGCTGGGGAATTCGTTCTCTTGAAGGATGGCGCCACGGATAGCTGGCTCTCAATCGGGCTGATACTGCAGATCGCCATTCGTATGGGCTATCACCGTGACCCGGACCATTTCCCAGGCCTGTCACCGTTCGAAAGCGAAATGCGCAGACGGATCTGGACTGCGATACTACAGCTAGATCTCATCACTTCCCTGGAGGCAGGCTTACCTCGGAACGCCACAGATGCCCATATCGACACAAAGCCGCCTTCGAACCTGCTAGACTCCGATTTTGACCAGGACACGCACGAGATGCCGCCATCAAGACCAGAGACGGAATGGACCCCGATTCTGCCGCTCATCACTAGGAGACGGCTGATCTTCACCTTGGGCAAGATTTGCGACATCAATTCCGACATCAAAGCTCCTTCGCAAGTCGAGGTCGCTCAGGTCGACGCGATCCTCCAAGACGTGTACAAGCACGCCATACCTCCTGTTCTCCGGTGGACGACGATGCCGCACCCCATCACGGACAGTCCGGCCGTTGTGGCGCAGCGCGTGAGCTGGAGACGACGTATCATAAATCTCGCATCCTGCTGTATCGGAGAGCCTTGGTGAACTATTCAGTATGCCAGCCTCCAGAGAGAGACCGAGAGTCCGTGCGGATTTGCCTGGAGTCTGCACTGAAGATCCTTTCTTTCCAACAGACGCTTCATGAGGAATCGCAGCCGCTTGGCCGATTGTACCAGCTCAGGTGGAAGGTCACCCACATTCAGAATATGGACTTGCTTCTTGCGACGAGCATACTTTGTCTCTATCTTCAGGACATCGACAGGTTCCAAAGGTCCACAAGCTTTCCGCACCAACCGTTTCTACCTACGGCCGACGATATTCGACAGAAGCTGACAGTGTCACACAAGATTTGGCGCGAGGCAAGTAGCGCTTCCGTCGAAGCTGGGAAAGTTGCGAAGGCTCTAAGTATCGTCCTCGGAATGTCCGAGGTGTCTGCAAACCCCGGCAAGCCGCACAACGAGACCGATTTGGAGGCTATGTTCGGCTCCATGCAGTCGGACGACATGGGCGGGACCTATAACCAATGTAAGAAGCCACGTGAGCTTTTGGAGATCTGTAAACTAACGGAGTGGTTGTCAGACTTTCCTACCGGTTTCTACTCGCCTCTCACCTTCTTCGATAACGTGTTAGAAACACGAGGGCCTTGAGCACGCGTCCTACGTGGCTTAGGTTTCAGCCTCGGGTTCACCCTGGCTCAACACAACACGAAAGTTCGTATTCCAGCCGCGTGGCGCTTTTTGGGTAGTCCGTGCGGCGGCCTCTGCGTGAGACTGACCAGCAGCAACGTGGATATCTTGCCATCAGGTGCAATTCTTGACACTGAGAGCATACACCACTCCCAGCACTGAATCCGCACTCATCTAAGACACGCATAAGACTATGTCCGTGATGGTCGTATTGTTCCCAGAGCATCGCACCACTGTCCCCATCCGGTCGCCGTCAGGCTGAGGACGCCGATCTTTTCCTGCCGAGGGTAGTCTGCTCCAGCCACTATCACAAATCGAGCGTTCTCGACTCGAAAGATACGATGGCAAGTTGCTCGTCTTCGTCAGGCTGATCATAAGCATTTTCAAGCACCGTCAAGCTCCCACGCCGTATTGCTTGCCATGCACAAGCCTCTGATCAGGTTCCGGACTTATACGAGGAGCTATACGATTAAAGTGGCCCACACATACTGCAACGAAATTGATGTCTCTTCTCATGGAGCCTAGTCGGCGCCACGGCGATTTCATCGAAGGACGTCTGCGAACGCAATGACAAGCAGCCACGAGGGGTCATCACATAAAACCTCAGCTCCTTCGCCCGGCTCATCCACATGGTAAAAGTTTTCAGTCGCTTCCTCCGGTGGGGGACCTAGCCTACACAATCGGCTCTCCATCATCATGGAATGCATGTGCTGTGGCTGGTCATGCGTATGTGCTCGTTGGAAGCCTAGATTCACCAGTCGCAAAGAGAACGAAAGGATCAAGCGGGAGACACCCATATTGGTATGCAGTCACATTCTCTCCAACCCCATGGGGCTGACTGGTCGTGCTGTCACAGATTAAGCGCCTCAGCATCGACGCAGCCGTCGCTGAGTTCAATCTTCGTCAGGAGAAGTTCTTGAGGCAAGTCCGGAAGGAGATCAGAAGCCTTGTCAAGAATACGTCGAAGACTGAATGCCTGTCAGTCATTGCAACCGGTCCGTCCGGCGCACCAAAATTGCACAAGCCCTGGGGCAGAGCCTGGCAAAGGCGATTCTGGGCCGTGCGTAAGCATAAGAGCGAAAATCCATCTGAGCCCTCATTTCCGGTGTACGATGGCGAAACACTGGATTCGCCGTTGTCGACGCCGATCCAGAACAAGGTCCAGGACGTATACCGCCAGTTCTACCGACAGAACAGCGATATCGTTGATGGACTCATCGCCCACCACCTCTATCGCCACCCGGACGTGCAGGAAGCCGTTACCATACACATAGCGGCAGCTATCCGGTCATCTGTCGCACCAGTGTCCAAAGAAATCTATGATAACATCGCCCGCCATATTGTCCAAGCTCTCACAGGCGAGGTGCCTACTGCGGCGGCTGGCCTGGCTGGGGATGCAACAGCCAGTATGACCACGGACATCGCGCTTTCTGTGATTGCTGGTGCTATGGTGCATGCTTTCCATTCAGTCTTGAACACCTTCGTATTCAAGACCGTCGCAACCACCACTATGCACACGGCAGGGACATCGCTGACTTACATCGTCGCCAAAGCTGTGATGGCTGGTTTAGTCACTACGGCCTCGACTCATGCCGCTGCACATGGCTCTGCAGCCACCTTCACGTGTGGCGCCTACCTTGCCATGCTTCCGCTCGTGCTCGGCATCGTCGCATACCAGGTCTACCGGTTCCCGAGCAAGCTTGGAAAAAAGATCGCGGCACAGGTTTGCAACAACCTGAGAGGCGAATATGAAGCGACCAACAGGAGAAGACTGTCGGCATTGCTTGTTGAGGCCTTAAAAGATGGCGGGAAAGACATTTGGGACGCAATGCTGAACGATTCACGTGTGAAAAGTGAGCTGGAGATTTTTATGCGGGGGTTGATGAATGAAAAGAGTGCCGTAGATACGAGGGAAATTATAGGCCAAGGAGGGCGCTGAACGTCTTACATTGACGTGTTAGTTGAGTCGATGGCTCTGTGACGAGACGTCGCCTTGGCGTCAGTCAGTAGACAGGATTCATCGGGGAGTTGCCACTGAGGAGGGCGCTGTCAGGACGAACTGAATTTCATCTGTAAAGAAATTTCCTTCTGAGACTACCCTGCCAGATCTGAACATTCCACCGTAGATCCTATATCTAATAGCCAGGAAGGGCGCTGTAGGTATACCGCTCAGGAAAGTCATGAGACCCTGACAGGAAACACTCAGAGTGAAATGTCAAGGCCGGGGAGGGCACTACAAGGCAGTGGCTACGTGGCTGCCTTGTTCGGAAATTGCCACGGGGTGGAGCATCGTGGTTGCCTTGTCCTTTTCGAAAAGGTACTTTCAAGCTATATTGAGTCGAAATTCAAACTTTTCTGCTGAAGGACTCCTCAACACCCCGAAATTCAAGTCAGCAACGACATCGAGGACGCCCTGCCACCACATACAGATCCTTCACCATGGGCCGCCTGGTGACGCTAGCAACGTGCTCGCTCAACCAGTGGGTCCTTGACTGGACGGGCAATGCCGACCGAATCATCGAGAGTGTGCGAAGAGCAAAAGCAGCCGGAGCAACGCTTCGCGTTGGCCCCGAGCTCGAAATCACCGGTTATGGATGCCTTGACCACTTCCTCGAGTCAGATACGTTCCTGCACTCGTGGGAGATGCTTGCCAGGATCATCGAGCACCCAGATTGTCAGGATATCATAGTTGATGTTGGCATGCCAGTCCGACATCGCAACTGTCGATACAACGCACGAGTCATCTTCTACAATAAAAAGATCATCCTCATCAGGCCAAAGTCCTCCCTGGCGAATGACGGCAACTACCGAGAGATGCGTTACTTTACACCTTGGCTGAAGGAGCGCTATACAGAGGACTACTATCTCGAATCAGTGGTATCAGACATCACTGGCCAACTAATAGTGCCATTTGGTGATGCTATTATCTCAACACGGGACACATGCTTTGCTGCAGAGACATGCGAGGAGCTCTTCACACCCAACCCACCACATATCTCGCTTGGCCTCGACGGATGTGAGATATTCACCAACAGCAGCGGATCACATTTCGAGATTCGCAAAATCCTACGCCGCCTGACGCTGATCAGGGAAGCAACACAACAGAACAAGGGCATCTACCTATACGCAAATCAACAAGGCTGTGATGGTGATCGGCTATACTATGACGCTGTGCGATGATACTCGTCAACGGCAAAGTCGTAGCCCAGGGCTCTCAATTCAGCTTGAACGACGTCGAAGTTGTCACTGCCACGATCGATCTCGAAGAAGTCCGCGCCGCTAGGTTTGCACCCTCCCGAGGCATGCAGGCCCAGAAGCAAGAACCCTATCCACGCCTCAATATCAACGTCGCCCTTTCACAGCCCAAAGCAGGCCCATCACCAATGGACATCGGACCCTCCCCCGAAATCGAGCTCCGATCCTCCACTCCACCCGAAGAAATCGCCCAATGCTGCGCAATGTGGCTCTGGGACTACCTCCGCCGCTGCGGTGGCGCAGCAGGCTACTTCATCGCCCTTTCCGGCGGCATCGACTCATGCGCCACCGCCACCCTCGTCTTCAGCATGTGCCGCATGGTCCACAGCGCCATCCACTCCTCATCCACCGACCCGACCACACGCGCCCAAGTCATCGCCGACTGCCGCCGCGTCTGCGATCAGGCGGACGATGCTGATTGGCTTCCTAACTCGCCTCAAGATATCTGCAGTCGCATCTTTCACACCTCCTTCATGGGCACCGTGAACTCCTCCACCGAAACCCGCACCCGCGCCAAACACCTCGCCAACGCAATCGGCGCATATCACATCGACTGCGACATCGACAGCATCGTCTCCGCGCTGACCACCTTCTTCACCACCGTAACCCGCTTCACTCCGCGCTTCAAGCAGCACGGCGGCTCACCCACCCTTCTCGCGCTGCAAAATATCCAAGCCAGGCTCCGCATGGTAGTATCGTACTTCTTCGCGCAACTCCTCCCTACCGTCCGACAGCGCAAATCCGGCGGCGGACTCTTAGTTCTTGGCTCCGCGAACGTCGATGAGCAGTTACGGGGGTACCTGACCAAATACGACTGCTCGAGTGCGGACATCAACCCGATCGGGGGCATCTCCAAGACCGATTTGAAGGCTTTCATCGCGTACGCCGAGGAGGCCTTTGAGTTGCCCATCCTGCGGGAGTTCCTGGACGCGACGCCTACGGCTGAGTTGGAGCTATAAGCGATGACTACGTGCAGTCCGATGAGCGTGACATGGGCATGACCTATGCTGAGCTCTCCATTTTCGGCAGGCTACGTAAAGTCCACAAGCTCGGTGTCTGGGGCATGTACGAGCGCCTCGTTCACTTGTGGGGCCAGCCCGCTCCTGTTGATACTCATACCACAGCCACAGAGCCCGACCCGTCATCCTCCACGCCGCCAGAGCCCGCTCCACCCAACCCCAACAAGATAGAAGGCAGAGGCCTCTCGGCGCGTGCAGTATATGAGAAGGTGCGGCGCTTCTACTATTACTTCAATGTCAATCGGCATAAAGCAACCATCTTGCCCCCAGGCCTGCATCTCGAGGAATACAGCCCCGAGGACAACCGGTACGACTTACGCCCATTCCTATACCCGCCAATGGCAGGAAGCTGGCCCATAGAGAAGATCGAAGCTCATGTCCAGGCGTTGGAAGAGCGGGAGCGGAAGCGGGAGAAGGAGGGTGAGAAGAAAGGCGAGGATGAGCCAGAGGCCGCCCCGGCTGTGCGAGCGTAGGAAGCTCTGCGTCGTGGACGGATGATCGGCGGTGGCGGTGGTGAGCAGGCGCGAACCTGGCGTCGCAGGTGGAGTGGGACTGCTGAGCTGGCGTAGGTTCATCCAGAGGCCGCCCTGTAGCAAAAATACCCAACTCAGATCAACGACGTCGTATTCATATGCTCTCGCTTCCCCGTCCGATGTACCTCTGACGATGCTTTCCATATTCCTACCAGGGAGGACTCTAACCTGCCCAACTCCCGCCATAGCGCGTCAGATCGCGCATCTGGGTCTCCGAGTGTAGAGACAGAGAAACAGTTTCGAGAATGGCATCAATTCGTTGAGGCGGCCTCTGTGGGTCTACGTAGTCTAGTCTAGTCTAGTCCTTGCCACTCCCCATCGCCATCACCATCACCATCCTCCAGCATAGCCTCATCACTACCACCATGCTCGCCATTAGGTTCCAGCTGCATCACTACTTGCTCCTGTTTCCTCTTGCTGGCTTCCCTCTGACTCAGCAGATACCCCACCTCGAAGCCGTTCCGCTCGCTTAGACTCCTGACCATCCTCCCCGTCCCATCGACACCTTTGAGGACGGCCCTGATTTCGCTGGCGTACTGTGCTCTGCGCTCTTTGATGCACGCGCCGTGCACGCCGATCACCTCTGTTAGCCAGCGTAGGTGGAATTCGAGATGTGGTGTGTTCTCCATCTGCGCTGCGATCAGCTGCAGCAACTTCGAGAGGTATACTCGTGGTAGTGCGCGGACGATCAGGGGAATGGACGTGTACGGTACTGCTTCGTAGCATTTTTGGACCAGCCCCGCGTCACTCAGACGAAACGCCATGATCAGCGCGCGGAGGTATTCTGGTTCTGGCTGTCGGGCGAGTAGGGCGAGGATGTTTTGGGGCGTTGTGTCGATGTCTAGGTCGAAGGGGTCGAAGTCTTCTTCTCCGGCGCCGGAAGCGCTATCGAGCGAGTAGATCAACAAGCCCTCCGTACTCGCCGCACAAAAACTGCGCCCCGTGCTCGCGAACTGCACTGCCGTGACGCGGACTTGAGGTTTGATGGTGCGGCTCGTAGCGTCTTTGCCGCGGCTAGCGCCAGGCAGCGAACGATCGATGCGATCTTCGAGGTCGGAGGCCTCGCCTTCCGAGTCGAGCATTCCCTCCGGTAGACCGTTGGAGAGAATCGCGCGACTATTAAGGAATTCTTGTGTCCCGTCGAGGGAGAGATTCGTGCTGACCGTGAACTTTTTGATCAGGGTGAGGGTGCTGATGGAGTATAAGCAGATGTATTTGCTGTTCCCGGCCGCCAACAGACACGAGCCGTCGGCGGAGTAGGTTATCGTTGTGAATGATTTCGTGCCCGGAGAAGAAGCCGCGGTGCGGCGGGAGGTGAGGGTGCGGCCGCCACTCACGTCGCGACGGGCGGCGAGGCCGGATTCTTGGGTTGAGTTCTGCAGGGACCAGAATGTGAGCTGGCCGTCGAGGGTTGAGGCGGCGAGTTGGGTCGAGTTGGGGGAGATGGCGATGCAGAGGATGTCGGAGGTGAGTTGGAGGACTTCGGAGGTTTGGGAGCGGTCAAAGACGGACCAGATGCGGATTGTGCGATCCCAGGAGCCGGAGATTAGGCTGCGGCCGTCGGGGGTGAAGGCTAGGGTGGAGATGGGGCCTTCGTGGCCGGAGAGCTGGTCCAAGAGGGCGCCGGTCTGGACGGACCACAGGTGGATGTCGAAGGAGTCGTGGGAGCCAGCGCAGACGACTTCGGCGGAGGGGTCGAGGGCGAGAGAGGAGAAGGACAGGCGTGTGGGGGCGGTGAAGGTGCGGAAGTTGCGGTAGCGGAGCATGTCCCAGGCGCGGACGGAGCCGTCGAGGGAGGCGGTGAAGAGGATGTTGCCGCGGGAGGAGTAGGTGGAGGCGGTGACGGAAGAGGTGTGTTCGGTGAAGGTGGTGATGTGGAAGCCGGAGGAGGTGTCCCAGATCTTGATGAGGCCGTCGTCGGAGCCGGTGATTATGCGGGAGGAATCAGGGGAGTAGGAGAGGGTGGTTGGATTGTCGAGGTGGGAGGATTGTTTGAGGATGTTGGATTCCGAGGTGTGTTCCCAGACGAGGAGTTGGGCGGTCTTGGAGGAGGCTAGGGCGAGCCATTCGCCGGTGGGGTTGATGGCGACGGCGGAGATGGGTGAGGAGGCCATGGACAGGGAGTGGATATTAGAAAAGGACGGGAGCTCGTAGATGGAGAAGAGGCCGTTGTTGAAGCAGACTGTGAGGAGGTTGGTGCGTGGGTGAAAAGCAGCACACTTTAGTCTTGCGTTCTGCATGAAGAAGTCCTTTTTGACTATACGCCATCTTTCGTCGTCGCCTTCTTCGATCGTGTCTTGTTCTTCTCCATTTCGTGGGGTCCGAGTGGTGAACTCCCATCTGAAGAGAGCGCCATCTTCACTAACGGTGTATATGAGTTCCTGGTTGGAGGAGAACCATGCCGCACGGACTTGCTGTCTGTGGCCAGATAGGACTGTTGGCTCGAAGCCTTCTTCTGGGTTCAGACTCCATAGCCTAGCTGTGAGATCTCTTGACGAGCTGATGAAAAATCTCGAATCGCCGGACCAGCTCAAATGTCTGACTTCGTCGAAGTGGCCGCCGAGATCTCTGTGGAGGATGAAAGGCGCAAATTCCAGCTCTCCATTTCCATCCGCTCCAGGTGTGTTCGGGGTCCTCCAGGCTTGCACTCGTTTGCCGACACCGACAACAAAGTATCGACCATTAGGTGAGAATGCCAGGGCAGAGACAGGACCCTTGAAGGAGAAGTGGTATATCGATATGCGGCGGGGAAAGAGTGTCAAGATGGCTCGGCCATCCTCGTCTATTGACAAGAGCAATTGTCCATTGCCCGTAAGGCCTAGGTGTGTGATATTCTTGCGGTGTGCGAATGGTAATGTGTATGATGTGTTCTTGACCAGGTTGAACACCGATACTCGATTGCCGACTGGCGAGAGAAGCGAGTTCCCATCTGGTGTGAAGACGACATTCCCACGGCTGTATACGGTGCCGAGGAGGTTGGAGAACTAGGGAGACTGTGTCAGTGAGGGGATCAGGGGTCTTTGATCAGAACGCACACCTTGAAATCGGTCTTCATGCTATCGAGATGCCATTATTGAGCCAGGCGCAACCAGACAGCGCATATGTCTACCCTCCAAAAAAGTTCTGGCACATCAAATCCAAGTTGGAGAAACCTGTCATCCGGTCGATCAGGCGCTAGGCCATATCTGAACTAGCTCAATCTGGGGAATGCGCCTTCCATTCAGGGGATTTTTTGAAGTCCAACAGGAGAAGGAGCGAACTGCTGCTCGTGGTCCTCACCGTTCCTGTTTCTACACCCTCTGCTCTCTGCGACACTCTTCTCGACGACATTAGACGTTGTTGGGCAGAATATTACTGCGCCTCTCCGGCACCCATCGTCCGTTTGCTATTCCTTAGACACACCACACACTCAAGATGGCGCCCGCACCAGATTCCGCTGCCTCGCTCATCGGCATTGCCAATCTACCAAACCAGCGACACAAGATCGTCGCAAAGAGAGGCGCTGGCTTCACTATAATGGTACGAATCGAGCATACCATCAGCCAATAGCAGTACTGATCTGTTACAGGTTGCCGGCGAGTCAGGCCTAGGAAAGACAACCTTTATCAACACCCTATTCTCCACCACTATCAAGAACTACACCGACCACAAGAAGCGGCATGCCAAGCAGGTCGACAAGACCGTCGAGATTGAGATCACAAAGGCTGAGCTTGAGGAGAAGTTCTTCAAGGGTAGGTCAAGCATAGGCTAAACGTAGACTCACCGCTAATGCCCCCAGTCCGCCTCACCGTCATCGATACACCCGGCTTCGGCGACTATGTCAACAATCGCGACTCGTGGATGCCCATCATCGAATTCTTGGACGATCAGCATGAGTCCTATATGCTCCAAGAGCAGCAGCCCCGACGATCCGACAAAATCGATCTCCGCGTCCATGTCTGCCTCTATTTCATTCGACCTACCGGCCACACACTCAAGCCTCTCGATATCGAAGTCATGAAGAGACTGTCTACACGCGTCAATCTCATCCCAGTCGTCGCCAAGGCTGATACCCTCTCACCACAAGACCTGGCTGTCTTCAAGCAGAGAGTCGGAGCAGTCATTGCAGCCCAAGGCATCAAAATCTATCAGCCGCCCGTCGAGGAAGACGATGAGGCTGCTGCTCAGCATGCCCGTGCTTTGATGGCAGCCATGCCATTTGCCGTCATCGGATCAGAGAAGGACGTCAAGACCTCAGACGGCCGAATCGTCAAGGGTCGCCAGTATGCTTGGGGCGTTGCTGAAGTTGAGAACGAGGACCACTGCGATTTCAAGAAGCTCCGATCGATCCTTATCCGTACTCACATGCTTGACCTCATCCACACCACAGAAGAGAACCACTACGAGGCCTATCGCGCACAGCAAATGGAGACGAGGAAATTCGGCGAAGCTCGTCCTAGGAAGCTGGACAATCCCAAGTTCAAGGAGGAGGAAGAAGCCCTCCGAAAACGTTTCACCGAGCAAGTCAAGGTCGAGGAGCAGCGATTCCGCTCGTGGGAGCAGAAGCTCATCGGCGAACGCGATCGTCTCAACAAGGATTTGGAAGCCACGCACGCCCAGATCAAGCAGCTCGAATCCGAACTCGAGCAGATGCAGGGCAGTGCAGCCAGGAGTCATGGACGCCGTTAGACTCGGCGCCTTTCCGATGCTGCTACATCTGGGATGGGAGATACGTGGTCGAGATCGCCCAGTCGTGCTGATGTCTAGAAGGCGGCGGGCTTCTTACCTTGCGCTACTTGCGGAACCATTTTAAGGTTGAAGACCCCTGGCCGCCCGTGTTTGCACTGCACTGTGGAAGGTGTGATGGCTCTCGTTGAATGGCAGAGAGATGTTCACACTGCGCTGGGACGTGTGATGGAACGCCACGAAAAGTGATCACCGAGACAATGCGGTGCGCTTCAGGTCATCCCTTTACAATTTTGTCTATAGGCTCTGCTGGAGCAGAGTCGCGGTATGGACAGGTATTTTAATGCTGCATTGAGCTCAGCTTTCCTCATCTTCGTCCGAAACTCTAGCTGCCAGATTCATTCGCTGTCCCTGTCCGCACCGCTTTCGCTGCATGGACCGCGACAGCAACGACCACTCCCATCGCGGACGGTCCCACCTACTGCCAAGACCGAATCTTTGTGTTTGCCTCGTTCTTGCCTTCTTTTCGGAAGCCTTATCTTTTCTGGTAGGAAACAGTTTTCCTTCTTGCCTCGCTTCCCCTTTCATGTTTCTAGACATTCTTTGAGACTGCGAGTGCGCTGCTGCCCACTGTTATCGCCGCTGTCATCGCCAACCTTCAAGCAGATTTCAGTGGTCAATTTACCACTTCCGCAACTGGCTATCGCTCTTTGACAGATCTTGTGAGCTATCGACAAACCCTCGCATGCACGAAAGGCCAGTCGCAAGCACACAACACGTTCAACAATCAATCTGATCGACAGTCTGCCCATCATGGGAACCAACACGCTCTTCTTCTACGGCACACTGATGGCCCCACCCGTCCTCTACCGCGTCATCTACGGCACGTCCTCGCCCAAGCCCGAAGAGTATCCGGCCATGAAGTTCTTGAGTGTCAGATCGGGGTTGTTGCGTGGGCATAGGCGGCATCGGGTTGTGGGCGCGGACTACCCGGCTGTCACACCGGAAAAGGGAGGGAGTGTGAGAGGGACACTGGTTGGTGGGTTGACGGAGGGGGATGTCTGGCGCTTGGATGTCTTTGAGGGGAGCCAGTATGAGCGGAGGGAGGTGGGCGTTGATGTGCTGGAGGGGGTTGGGTTGGGGGAGGCTGTGGCGGAAGCTGATACCAACGCTGAGCCGACGAATCCATTAAAGCTACGGCCGATAAGAAAGAGCCTGAGACGGTGAAGGCGCAGACGTACATCTGGGCGTCGCCGCTCGAGGAGCTTGAGTCTCAGGAATGGGACTTTGAGAACTTCAAGAGGCGGAAGATGTCGAGGTGGGCTGGTCTTGAGTCGGATGACGGAGGCTGGGGTGGATCTTCGGAGGATAATGAGGAGGTGGTGGAGGAAGACCAGGGGTTCGCGGATGTCGAGCATGCTGTGAGGAATGGCGATGTGGTAGACAAGGCCAGGGATGGTGTGAGGGGTGATGACGGGATGGGTGGACGGGGGATCAATGGTGTTATTGGGCGGCAGCTGGCTGAGGTGCAGCGGAATGGGGCGAGGTGATCCATGCTCAGCGGAGGGGGTAGTGCCGGGCCTTTTGGCTGAGCAGGGAGAGTGGGAATGCATGGAAGAAACGCAGAAGCTCAGGCTGGACGGAGCGCACAGACTAGAGCCAGGTTTAGAAACTTAGATACAGGCGCCGTCTGCGAAGCTGACGCATGAAGGCTACCAGAGCTTCTGGCGTGATGATGCTATTGTGTACAGAACTGCATGTCCCTCGTGCCGTCGTCCGTGGCACATCAACAGTAGTCCACCCTACCCACAGGCCCACGAAGACCTACACACGTTCCATCGGACCGGTCGTAGCAGAATACCAACAACGCCTAACCCATGCCTCATTCAGTCTGTCCTGCCATTCTTCGCCGCGGACATACACTAGAAAAGCAATCCACCGAGCAATGCTCCTCCCAGAAGACCACCAGCGACTGGCAGCGCCAAACCCCCGCCATACCCCGGCCGTCCATAGCCATACTGCGGTCTGATGTACCTCCCATTCGGCGTGCTATACATACTCGGCCCATACGGACTGTATCCATATCCTGCACCACCATACCCTCCATAGCCAGGCCTGCCGTACCCACCACCGCCATACCCCATCTGAGGCGGCTCAACGTACACATCTTGCCCGTTCTTGTCCTTCGCAAACCACTGCGGCTGGCCCGTGACCTGGGCCTTGTGCATCGCGGCGCGGAATCGGGCGTGGGCTTCGTAGTACTGGCGTTCCTGCTCGGCTTGTTGGCGGCGCTCGGCTTCGCGCTCTTCTTTTGTGAGGCCGGTGACTTTGGTTTTAAGGCGTTCGCCGAGCGAGGGTTTCTTGTTGCTATCGTGGTGGCCGGTATGTGATGGTTGCGAGTGTGCGCCTGGTCTGGCCGGTAGTTCTGAGGGATATTGCTCGTTGTTGTTGTTGTGGTGGTGGCTGGATTTCTCGTCGCCGCCGATGGGGTCCTTGGAGTCGTGCTGGTAAGGTGGGATTTCGTGTGAGGGGTGCTTCATTTCTGCCTCGGCGGCCTGGAGGCGCTCTTTCTCTTCGGAGGAGAGGCTGTTCCAGGTTTCTTCGTCGTCCATGGGGTGGACCCATATGCTGCGTGGAGGGTCGGCTTTTGTGTCGACGAAGAATTGGTGCTGTTCGTGCGTGTCCCATTGGCGGATCCAGCCCGAGGGGAGTGGGCGACTTCGTCTTCCATTGATTTGCGGGAGGCGCGGGGTGCGGCGGGGACGCCGAGGTGGGAGGTGTCATTGTGAGAGGAGGGCTGTGGTTGTGTGCTTGTTGTCGAGGAGCCCGTGGCGATTGCGTAGGACGGTGGGGCGTCCGGTTGGTTTGTGTCTTTTGAACTCATTGTGGGCGTTTGTTTGACTGTGAAGAGGATGGTAGTGTAGGGTCTGAGCAGAATGGAGATCAGTATTTAGGATTATCTATGCGATGGTGTGGCAAGTGTACGAAGATCATGGAATCGTGGCTGTGAGATGTCAGTGAAGCAGGAATCCGACTCAGCACATGTTTGAGGCAGTGATGACGACGATCCGCTGGGCTTAGCATCCGGCCTTAAGCGATTGGCTCGGATATGCTTTTGCCGACTTCCTTGTCTCCTGTACCCTGGCAGTGCTAACAATTTGCCTCGTTCAGGCAACGTTCAATGCCGCTGCACTTTAGACGTGTTTGCGGGAGACTGTAAGACAAGGTCGTGGGCAGAACGCTCTCATTGCCATGCATGACTAGGTCTTCAAGCTGTCTTCGCTCAAGTCTCAAACCTATAAACATGACTGTTCAGGCCCGCAACACATCCCACAATTCCCGCCCATTTCCCTCGTGACCTCCAACGTAATCCTGACCCACCACATTCACGAGCACAAGATCTTTGCGCAGAGCTTCCAATGTCTGCTCTTCGCTGCTACCGCGAGCGTAGCATCGCCTCCACTCGGCCCAGATTGCAAATGCTTCCTCTCCCCACGCTCTGAAGCTCTCACTTTCAATTATTGTAGGAGTGACGATTTCCTTGCCCCGAAACACGCCCCAGGTGACTGCGTTGACACCAGACTGGCCGGGTACTCTTTTCGAAGAAGATCTACCTGGCTTGGAAGCACCGTTCGTGATGTTGTCGCTCGACTCGTAGACGCCTTCAGCATCAGTCTTCATCCAGCTGAGATGATCTTGTGGCGTCTCGACGAGCTTTTTCCGAAGCACGTTCTCCCATTCCGATCTTGAGCAGAAGAACTCGACGAAGGCCTTCTGGAACACGAAACCTTCGTCTCTAGGTCCCCAGCCGAACACCTCGTCGTTGCTGCGTGCGCCATCGACTGCAGGCTGACTCGCGAGTGTCCAGTAATGCTTGCGCTGGATGAGATCTAGTATTTGCTCACGGATCACTGACGTCTCTGCTCTGAGTGAACCTGGACCGTGTAGCCCTGCTGTTGGATCGACCTCGTCACTCCATGGTATCGACGCCAGATCTCCAGTAATGAGCCTGGAAAACATACTCGTTACATCTTCTGGTGATGTTGGACTGCCCCAAAGCTTGCGCGCAGTTGCAGGTCCAACTTTCAGACTTGGCCCGTATCCATCGATCTCTCCATAGGCCGGTGAATGTGCTGGACCCCATCTGCCGTTCGGGAAGTCATCCCAAGTAGCTTCTCGGCCAAGCGACCCTTGTCCCTCAGAAATGAGCAAGCTATGTTTGCGATTGGGATCTGCGGCAGGTATACCGGTGCCTGCCTCAGTTGTCTGATGCGTTACGCCATTGCTTCGCTCTGACACGGTCGAGTCTGACGATTTTCCGCTTCGAGAAGAGCTGCTGTCCAAGATAACACGGTTGTGGGCTGAGCATTCACAGAACTAGCTCTTCTTCTAGAAATCCGTGGTTGAGAAGGAGGTGCCACGTCGTTGCTGACAAGAACGTAATCGTTGTCCTGTACAACATCCGAGTCGGAGCCTTCGTCAGGAGATGCCTCGTTCAGATGTGGCAGTAAGTGGCACCGCTCAAGAATGAAAGCGACACTCTTCTCGAGGTTCAACGTATAGAAGTGCAAACCTCGTGGCAGTCCTTCTGGTTGAGGCAATGCTCTGATCTGTTCCACCAATTCGCTCATGATGTCCACGCCAACTCTCTTCACTGCATTGTCGTCGTCCTTGACTTTTTCTATGCGGTCTGCGATGTCTTTGGGTAGTGTCGCGTGACTGAGCTTCGTAATGCGCTTGACGATCTGATAGCTTTGTATTGGCATCAAGCGGGGATGATCGGTATCCGAGTAAATGGAGCGTTGCCGTCTTCTGTCTTGTATGTGCGCAGTCTTTTCTCGTAGCTCATGTATGCGTTAATGTCGTAGGTTAGCTGTGTCATGATGAAGTCTGCTCCTGCAGTCACCTTGTCGACCAAGTATGGCAGATCGTGCTCAACACTCTGCTTCCCGGCTTCCGGATGACTTTCATCAGCATGGCCCTCAGGGTAGCCAGCCACACCGAGGGCGAAGTAGTCGCCGTGCTTCTTCCTGATATATTTGACAAGGTCTATTGCCCAGACGAACTCATCCGGCTTCGGACTTGAAGATCCGTTTCGGGGTGGGCTCTCTTCACGGTATTCTTCTCGTGGAGGGTCGCCACGGAGGGCTAGTATATTGCGGATTCCCAGCTCTTTACACGCTTCCAGTGCTTCGTCCACCATCGACCTCCGCATATTCGTACATGTCAAGTGGAGGACTGTTGGGAGGCCGAGTTGCCGCTGAGTCACTTCTGCCAATTCCAAACTTTTGGCAGACGTAGATCCGCCTGCGCCCCACGTTACTGTGACATATAAAGGCTTCAACGCCGTTGCCATGCGCGAGAGACGCGACTGCAGATTGTTGAAGCCGGCCTGTGTCTTAGGTGGGAAGAACTCGAGCGAGAAATAGGCCTGGTCTGGGGGTACTGAGGCGATCAGTGCTGGTAACCGCTCGTCGATCATGCTGGCGGCGGTCTGTGGTGACGATGGCGAGATGAATGTAAAGGCTGAGAGCAGGTATGACGCGCTTATGTATGCTAGCAGTAAAACCTGAACAGATATGAGTAAGTGACAAAATGCTCTCCTCGTCATGCACACAAAGAGAGCCCCACGAGCACAGGATGGCGAGAGTAGTCAGTAGTCTGTGCACGCGACAATGTCCAGAACGTGGCTTCTGAGAATGCGAGAAGAGACAGGGAGGTCGCTGGCGTTGGTGTTCTTATCATTGGAATGAAGACTGGCTACATTGCTATATGAGGTGATTCTCACACAAGAGTTGATCAAAGGCGCCGCAAATCGTTTGAGATTCTCGTTGCGGGTGGTGCAAGTGCCCCACCATTGGACCTGCCGGGATTTGATGTCCCCATTCGGCAAGCACTCTCACGACGACCATCGAAGACATCTCACGAGCCCTGAGATCTGCTATCTGATTGTAAGATGTCATCAGCGTCTCCGAGAGGAGCTTTGGTGGTTGTTGAAGGCCTTGACCGTTCGGGCAAGTCAAGTCAGTGCCAGATACTGGTCGATCACCTCAACCAGTCCGGAAGTAAGGCGCAGTATGTCAAATTTCCTGGTAAGTAAAAACCGGATGGTGGTATATCTCGAAGCACCACAGTCTGAGAAGTATAGATAGAAGCACGCCAACGGGCAAGATGATTAATAGCTACTTGACCGGAAGTGCCCAGCAGGACGATCATTCCATACATCTCCTGTTTTCCGCCAATCGTTGGGAAGCTATTCAGAGTATCTTGCAAATGCTGGAATTTGGCATGAATATCATAATCGATCGTTACTCATTCTCTGGAGCAGTCTACTCTGCCGCCAAAGACAATCCGAACCTCGGCCTTGATTGGGGTGGGTACAGCCATTATTATGCAAATCGGTACTGACCGCGTACAGCATGGGCATGCGAAGTTGGTCTACCGAAACCGGATCTCGTCCTCTTCCTCGACTTGTCTTCGGAGGAAGCAGCCAGGCGAGGTGGCTACGGCGAAGAGCGATACGAGACCCAGCAGATGCAGAGCAGGGTTCGGGCTCTATTTCAAGACCTGTTCAAGAGGTTGCCCAACGTCAACCTGAAGCAGATCAATGCTGGCTGTAGTATTGACGACGTCGCCACCGAGATCAGGACGACCTTCGGCCGTTTCGTCGAGCAGGCGAAACTGGAACGGCCACCGGAGAAGCTTCAAACACTGTCAGCATGATGTCGCTCATCGGTCCTCATCGCTATCTTCGATGACTATTTCGGCTTCATCGTGAGCTATGGGTGATGATTGCCTTGCTGGAGAGGACGAGCCGGAAAGCGAGAGCATGCTGACCTCAGAGCGAGCATCTTCTTCGACTATCTCCATGGCGAACTCTTCTTCCTGATCGGATTCCTCGACCTCCAGATCATCCTCGGTGTCTTCGTCAGGCAGCTCATCTCCGTTTTTGCCTGTCGACTTCTGCTTCTTCTTCAGGAGCTTAGCTACTTCCTTGGGGTTTCTGGTCCTCAGAGTCACTTCCTTCATCAATGAGTGCCATTCTAGAGGTCTCCGGCAGGAAGGACAATTCCCCGTCTTGGGCATGAACGTGTCTGTGTTCTCACTAAGGAAATGTCGCGACAGGCAATTGACGTGGCTCAAGCTTTGACACTGACCGTGCGGGCACACAGTGTATAGGTCGGTTCTTAAGTTAAGGTCCTTGGAACATGCGGCACACTTCTGACCGTCGTCCTCGTCAAGGAGGAATCGACCCTTCTGCAGAACGTCTTTGAGGCCTGCATACGTTGGATCGATGCCCTCAATGCCACCCTTACCAACCAGGTCGACCTTTCTTCTCTTTTTCGGCTTCTGACCGGACGTGATCTCTTCATCCTCGGCCTCACGTGCGTGTGGCAGATCCAGAGTCACGTCGATGCTGGGATGAAGCTGCTCATCGGTGCGTTCGCACCAAGATTGCCAGGCCTTGTATACGTCCTCGCTGAAGAACTGAAGTTTGAGTGGCCATTGGGAAAAGTATGGCGACCTTAGCAAGAGATGCAAGTTGGACAACTTCTCGAGCATCGACGTACTTGGTCTGCCAGGCTTTCGACGCGTCTTGCCAGTCTTCCGGTCAGTCTTGATTTTTGTGACTGAAAACGATATGCGGCTATCGGAGTCGATGTGTCGGGTGAGATGGGGATTGTGGAGAGCCCATTCCATCTGCAGTGCCGCAATGTTGGAAGGGAATCCAGACACGAGACACACCATCTCCCATGGTCTCAAGCTGGCACGTGATGTCCGTACGGCACCACCTTTGACCCTGCCATTGTGCTGGCCCAAGCGGCGGACTGGATGTGGAGTGGATCCTATATAGTTGCTCGCTCTTGCCCATATGTTAGCATTCGGTATGCCAGCTGAGTCACACAAGCACTACTAACTTTCGAACCGTTGATCTAAGCAGATACACGCCGTAGAAGGCTGGAACAGTCTTCAGTTCCATGTCAGTTCAATTGGAATTATCTTGAAAACTTGTGTCTTTGCATGGCGTGAATTTGCGATGCTCGTATGAATATAGCGATGTTTGACGCGTCGTTCATATAGGTGGCCATATGTTCTTTGATACAGTGAGGTTCGAGGTCGCGCCCGAAGTGGAGTCAAATGCAAGCATATAATTGGCTCTACACCTCACATGCAGCCGAAGCTAGGATTACGCTCCATGATCGCTGCTGCCATACCTATCGATTTAGAGGCGGAATAGGCATGAACCCTCCCTCTCTTCCTCCGCATCACATCTCGTTTCCTACAGCAACTTGAATCTCGCAGACAACATCTGTCGTCCTGCTCCTGTGACTGACTACTTTCCCATCATTTTGCCGCATGTAAGCGGTCACTCGCAGTGCTGCACCTGGCACTATTAGGTGGCCACTCTCTTCCTGCACTCCCACGGTACCACGAGGCTAGCGCTCCAGCCGGTCGATGAGACATATCCTCCCTCGCTTTTTCAACGAATCCTAGCGTTGGCTGGAGGGCGCATACCATCACATAGACCAAATGTTCGAATATATCGATCTCATTGCAGGCCACATATCTGCTTGAAGAGATGGTAAATCCACCTGCGATGGGCGGTGGCCCGACGGCGATTTCAGCAGTTGTGAAGCCGCCCTCCACCACCCGCATGTCTACAGTAGCGCCGATGGCGCCCTCTGCGGCGCCGCCCTTTCCATACAGCGCAAGGCGTGCTCCGCCGTTGGATTTGAGGACAGTCGAGCGCAAAGGTCCATCGGCAGTCCGCAACCCGCTTACACGTTCACGACCGCATGATCTCCGCGAAGCACCCACATATACACCAACCGAAGAAGAGTTTCGAGATCCTATGGCATACATACAAAGCATTCATGCAGAAGCCAGTCGCTTTGGCATTTGCAAGATCGTGCCTCCAGATTCATGGAATCCGGACTTCGCTATTGATACCGAACGATTCCACTTCCGTACAAGACGTCAAACGATCAACGAGACCGATGGCGGGAATCGCACCAATCTGCATTATCTGGATCAACTATCAAAGTTCCATCGACAATATGGAACTCAGCTCAATCGCTTTCCCAGCGTTGACAAGCGCCCGCTGGACCTCTATAAGCTGAAGAAGGCTGTCGAAATTCGAGGCGGCTTCGAAAAGGTATGCAGAGATAAGAAATGGGCTGAGATAGGCCGCGACTTGGGCTACTCTGGGAAAATCATGTCTTCATTGTCGACCTCACTCAAAAATTCCTATCAACGCTGGCTCCATCCATATGAGAGCTGGCTGGCCGCAGCCAAAGCGAATGGCGGCATTGCTCCGGACTTCGAGTACAACCAGGCAGCCTTCTCGCCGTCGGTTTCGCAGCATGCGTCTCCAGCACATCAACCTCCTCCGATGATGCCAGGCGGTCCAGTCGAATCACCTGCCATGCAAGCGTCCATGGCACTGAATGCTACTGTCAATCCTCCTCATGCCACAAATCCCCCACATCCCCCTGAGTACGTTCCACAGGTGTTGCCGCCCGCGCCTGCGCCTGATTCAGCGCCTCAGCCAGCACCTCGACCCGCTTCTGCGGGATTCATGGCTGTCAACTCTGGTGGATTTCAAGCTGTCAACCAGCAACCATCGGGCTTCATGGCTGTGAATCATCAACCGCCTGCTCCCGCGATAAAAAGTGAAGGTTTTCCGCCCATCGCAGCTGCGCCAATGTATGCTGGTGGTTTTGCGTCTGTCAATGGTGGAGCACCTCGGCCACCAGTGGATGGGCATCTGATGCCGAATGGCACAACAAATCCGTTGAAGCGCACCATCAGCCATGAAAGTATGAATGGAGATCCTGTTCCGAACGAGATGGACGCAGACGGCTTGCACCCAGCGAAACGACCAAAGAAGGACGGCCCAGCCATCCCGTCAAATCACATGCCGGCCATGCGTCCTGCAACACCTCAGATGAAGGGCAAGTCGGGACCGCGTCGCTCGGCGATAAGTGCGAGAAATGTGGCAAGTCCGATGACCCAGCAAACATCATACTTTGCGAGAACTGCGAACTTGGCTACCATCGATATTGTGCAGAACCACCCCTGCAAACAATGCCCGACTTCGACTGGAACTGCTCAAAATGCCTCATCGGCACCAACGACTACGGTTTTGAGGAAGGCAGCGTGTATTCACTGAAGGTCTTCCAAGAGAAGGCCAACAATTTCAAAGAACATTACTTTGCAACCAAAAGGACCAACTACGACGTAGTCACTGGTACGACCAAGCGGCCTACCGAGGACGACGTCGAGCGCGAGTTCTGGCGACTCGTGGAAGACATCACCGAGTCTGTGGAGGTCGAATATGGCGCGGACATCCACTCAACAACACACGGAAGCGGGTTCCCTACGATAGAGAAGAACCCTCTGAACCCATACTCGCGAGATCAGTGGAATTTGAACGTCATGCCTTTCCTCGAAGAGTCGTTGTTCAGGCACATCAAGGGTGACATTTCTGGCATGACTGTTCCATGGCTGTACGTCGGAATGTGCTTCTCGACATTCTGTTGGCACAATGAAGACCACTATGCTTACTCGGCCAACTACCAACATTTCGGATCAACGAAGACGTGGTATGGCATACCCGGCAAAGATGCTCAGAAGTTCGAGGATGCTATGCGAAAGGCCGTTCCCGAGCTCTTCGAGAGTCAACCCGATCTACTTTTCCAACTTGTCACAATTCTACCGCCGGATCAGCTGAGGCGAGCGGGTGTAGATGTGTATGTGCTTGATCAGCGTGCTGGTGAATTCGTCATCACTTTCCCCCAGGCGTACCATGCTGGTTTCAACCATGGTTTCAACTTCAACGAGGCTGTAAACTTCGCGCCAGCAGACTGGGAACCGTTCGGGGATACAAGTGTCCAGCGACTTCGAGACTTCCACAAACAGCCTTGCTTCAGTCACGACGAGCTTTTGATCACGGCTGCTGGAGCCGATACCAGTATCAAGACTTCGAAGTGGTTAGCACCAGCTCTCGAGAGAAGTAGGGATCGTGAACTGTCAGAACGAAACAACTTCGTGACCAAGCACAAGGAGCTACATCCTCACGAAGACTGCACCTACGATACGCTTGCGCCTCAGCCATCTCCGGAGTGCGGACTATCAATAATAGTCGAGGACAAGGAGGTGCAGGAAGAAGATTATCAATGCTATCACTGCAAAGCGTACACATACTTTTCACAATTCAGGTGTCACCAGAGCGGAAGGGTTAGCTGTTTGCTACACCCAGATGTTATGGAGTGCTGCTCAGAGCCTCCAGAGCAGCGGTTGCGCGGCCCAAACCACAGCCTATGTGTCCGCCATACAAATGATGAGCTGGACACTCTTGTGCAGAAAGTGGTGGACAAGGCCAACGTACCTGAGGCCTGGCACGCTAAGCTTGATGCACTTCTCGAGGACGAAAGCGCGCCTGCACTGCGATCAATGCACACTCTTCTCTCGGAAGGCAGTAAGATTCCATATCATCTGCCCGGACTTGAGGACTTGTCGGATTTCGTCAAGAAATGTGATTTGTGGGTCGAAGAAGCCAATCTCTACCTCATGCGTAAGCAGCAGAATCGTCGCAAGAACGATAAAGTCTGGCGAAAGAAGTCGGTCGGTGGCAAAGATGCCGAGAAAGACGATCAGCAATTGACGCTGGAACGAATGAAAGAACTGCTTGAAGACGGAAAGCAACTCAGCTTCTCTGCTCCACAACTAAGCGACTTGCAAGACAAGCTCGACACCATGAACGAATGGCGACGGAAAGTCAAGCCGCTTTGCGCCGGGCGAGAGCACGCATCGCTTGAGGACCTGACTGCCCTGCTCGAAGAAGGTCGTGGCTTTATGGCAGCCATGCCAGAGTTGACAGGGCTTGAGAAGCGTCACGCCTGCCAACAATGGTTTGCACAAGTCGAGGCAATACGCAATGACATGGGCAACCAGACCCTCGATGAGTGTAAAGCTATTCTGGAAAAGGTCACAGAACTCGACATCGATCCACAATCGATTGAAGTGCAAGGCTTGAAGGACGTCGTCAGACAAGGGTACGTACCTTTCACGGTTGTTCGGATCAGACTAACATGCGCAGTGAATTCTGGGAGTCGAAGACGAAAGAGGTCATGTCAGCAGAAGACGTACACTATCCTCAGCTTGAGTCATTGCATACTCAGGTTCAAGCCCACATATTCCCCGTCAACAAGGACACTCTTGCTCAGATGGACGCAATCCTTGCGAAGAACCGCGAAGCCAAGCGCCAAATTATCACACTTGTCGAGAAAAGTCACGACCCGGACTTCCGAAAGCGACCAACATACATCCACGTTCGGGATGTCGTCAAGGCCTTGGAAGATCTGAACGGCAAGCCTCACGGAACAGCAGACCTTGAAAAAGAGCTGCGACGCCATGAGGATTGGATGAGGCGTGGCAAGAAACTCTTCGGAAAGGCAAATGCTCCACTGCACATTCTAGAGCAGCATATGAAGTTTGTGGAGGAGAAGAACAGTTTCTGCTTTGACTTGAACGACACATTCCGTCCTCCCATTGAACCAGCATCACGCGAGGCGAGCCCGACAGACGGTCCTCAGGAGAAGACTCTTGGGGAAGATGAGAAGCCAGTCTTCTGCATCTGCCGTCAGCCCGAGGCGGGTCTGATGATCGAGTGTGAGGTCTGCCACGATTGGTGAGTGCTCCCTATGCCTTGGTGTGAATCGTTACTAACTTTTTTGCAGGTATCACGCGAAGTGTCTCAAACTCGCTCGAGGCAAAGTGAAAGACACCGAATGGTTTACGTGCCCAATCTGTGACTGGAGAGTAAAAATCCCTCGTGATGCAGCTCGGCCAAAACTCGAAGACCTTCAGGCCTGGCAGGACGAGTTGCCGGATCTTCCATTCCAGCCGGAAGAGGAAGAATTGCTGAAGCGTATTGTCGATAAGGCACAGGACTTCCGAGACTTCTTAGGACAATACACCAATGGCAATCAGCTTTGTCGCACGCAAGAGGAAATGCCTGAGATGCTGTTTTACCTACGAAAGATCGAAGGAGCCGAAGTTCTACTGGCATACGAGACAAATCTGTTCCGTCAGGAATTGCACAAGTGGCAGCCTATCGCCGATCAGCCGCCGCCAATAGCAAACACCAGTCTGTCCACGAGAAAGCCGCGACCTACGAAGCAGCAGAAGTTGATGAAAGAGATGGGTGTGGAGAAGCCAGAAGATCTGCCAGCGCATCTGCGCACGAAGAACTACAACCGGCGGAAGACTCAAGATGGTCAATCTCCAGGACCAGCGCTGATGCCGAAGCCTGGTCTGGGCTCACCAATACCTGGGTCTGAATCAAGTCCTGGAGTTTCTCATCAAGGACACGCGCGATCTGCTACGCCTGCAGGTATGCCGCGGACAGCGTCCACTGGCAACATTCCACAGAATGGTGTATTCGATCCGGCATTGACAGGTGCAGGTGGTGTTGGCCAATTCGATTCCGCATACCCTCATCCCGGACCGTTCACCGCTCGCTCGCCGTCACCACTATTCAGTCCTGCGCATGATGCAGGCCCAATGCTGCCCGGAGGTATGCCCGAGACCGCAAACGATGGCCTCTCATTCCCAACATTCCGACCATCGATGGGCGAGGACGACATTCGCAACGGACTTGCTAATGCCGACGGTCCTGCGGGGCCAGGCTCACCACCTGCTGCAAACGAGTACGACCAGATGTTCAACGAAATGCAGGATCCTGCTCGCGACGAGGCGGAGGGTGACAATGGCAACGATGCTCCGAATCTTGAGCATGAAGTCAGCCATGCGAGTGAAGCACTTGAGCTCATGGCTGAGACTGAAGAGCGAGGTGATGACGATGCTGGGCTTGAGGATGCGGAGGGAGTCGAGAAGCACTTTGACGATATGTTCTCCGGAGATCAGAACTAGTGGGAATGAACGGGGATGGCAAATGTCGGGCATTTCCTATGATACCCTCAGCGTTAGAAAGCATTTGTAAGGTGTACCTAAGGTAGTCAGCCACTGCTGCGATGCGGTGGGTTGCGGATGATGGCAGGGCGCAACGCATTATCTATTCCCGCGTTCGGGTGTTCTAATAGGCCCGCACAACCTCAAGAAGCTCGTCTATCATGGTATTCACATATTCGAGAAAAATCGAGATATGCCCTTCGCCCTGAACCAAATGCTTGCGCAGCTTCTCCTGAGGCAGGTGCTTCGCCAGCCACTGTCCGTGACTGTAAGGCACCATAAGGTCTTCGCTGCCCTGGTACAAGAACACTGGCACCTTGATCTCGGCCAAGTCAAAGCCCCATGCTTAGTGAACTCGAGATCGTCGTCACACCAGCCGTCCACGCCATGCTTTAATGCCTCCTGAAAGCCATCAACGATGCTCTGACCGAGCTCGGCGTTCTTCAGCATAGCCTGCTTGTCGACTTCAGGCAAGATCGAGGACATCTCCTTGGTCACCCCAGCGGCGTCCGCCTGTAGCAGAGCTTCCCGCTGGGGATCCAGGAATTTGCGCAGCTCGACCTCGCCTGCACTTGCGGCTGTGAACTCGTCGACGTCTACCAAAAGCAGTCAGTGCGGTTCCCTAGCACGGATCCTGGTCGTTACTTACTGTCCTGCCCTTGGCCAGCAAGGAAGTCCAGATCGGGCGCATCTGCCGGGGCCACGCCGGCCACACATAGCGCGGCCTTGACCCCGGGGAGCTTTGCTGCAAGTGCCAGAACATGCGGGCCGCCGCCACTCCACCCACCGGCTACACACGTCGCCACGCCCAAATGCTCGAGCAGCGCTTTGACATCCGCTACGTTGTCGATGACAGCCCGTCCGGCGTGTCTGCTTGAATCACCGTAGCCGGCTCGAGACATGGAGATGATCTTCAGGCCTTTCTGCTTGCACAGGCTTTTCAGAGATGGCAGCGTTGAATTCACGGAGCCGGGCGTGCCATGTATGAAGACGAACGGGAAGCCGGTTTGTGCGCCGTCGATGGCGTAGTCTAGTGTGCGGCCGTCTGGGAGGGTGAGGTGAGGCATGGTGATGCTTGCGAGTCTGTTGTACAAACCCCGAATGCGTTGCTAGTAGCACAGTACCTATGTAGAGAGGAAGTCATGACGTCTTGGCGCCTGGAATACACTTGCCACTGGCATTATCTGGATGCAACATCGGATCTGACTCTTACCACACTCGTGTTCTGCGATCACGAAACGCTACACTCCTGTGAATTCAACCGTCTTGACATCCGCGGAACACGTCTGCTCATGCCTCGCATTCGTTCGCACGCGGCTCCTGCGAACGTGGAAGCATTTCATTTCGGAAGACATCCCCCACGCCCGCACGTGCAATAAACGTCAATCACAACAAGCACACCTCACAAGGGCACATGGGTGTCTGCTTCCGCAGAAGCGGGATTTGGCTAAAGAAGGTAATGATTATGAGAGAGCACGAGACGTAGAGCTTTAACATTGACTGGACGAGTTATGGATGGGTGTGTCAACCGGGCCCATGTAGGCCCCAGTAAGAACGGATGACTAAAGCTGTCGTCCTGTCGACCGGTCTCATCTAAATCCTGGTAGAACCGGATGACTACATTTATCCGCTTGTCATCCGGTCTCATGTGACAGCTGATCAGACCGGATGACAATATCACTTCCTCTAGATCTGCCACTCCATCATTTCTATTGCTCCTATCTCCCCGTATCACCCTTGACCAGGCGGGCTGTCCCTAATTGGTAGACGTTGATCTCCCTATTACACGTCGCTAGCCCTTCATGCGTTCCTCTCGTCCGTCCAAATTCCAAGCGCATCACTAGGGCTGCTTGAACGTCCCGCTGCCTCGGCGATTCATCCACCCCATCTCTCCACATCCACCCTGTTTCTACGGCATAGGCATATTCAGAGCAGCAAAGTCGCCTAGCATCACCCGTCACTCCCGCCAACAAATCATCTCTACCACCCCCATACTGCGAGTCCTGAACCCAACTCAACCCTCCACAACACCGCCAAGAACCATGCCCTCCGCCACAGGAACCCTCCACACCTACCACCCAACCCGCGGCCTCCTTCTTTTCGAACACGCACACGGCCATGCCTCGCCACCACCACCCAATATCCTCCTCTTCGTCGGCGGCATGTTCGACAACTTCCTCTCTCCCAACTACACCCTATCCCTAGCCCAGCTGTTTCGGTCTTCAGAGCGGCCCAAATGGCGGCTAGCGCACATCCAACTCTCCTCCGCGATGCGCGGCTTTGGCATCTCCTCGCTCAGCAGGGATGCGCAGGAACTCAATCTTGGCGTGAAATTCGTGCGTGAGCACCTCCTCGCCGGCAACAGCAGCGGGAAAGTCGTGCTAATGGGCCACTCCACCGGCACGCAAGACCTCATCTCGTACTGCTACCTCAACAACAAAACCACCGGCCCGCTGGCAGAGCGGGCAAAGGTCGACGGAATCATCCTGCAAGCCGCCGTCTCAGACCGCGACACCGCGACGCCCGGCCCAGACGCAAGTGCTGAGCGTCGGCTCCGCTGGACGCAGTGCCTGGACCTAGCGCGCAGCACGCCGGATGCAGAGAAGCGAACGACGGTGCTGCCGATGCATTTGACGAACAGTATTTTCGGGCCTGCGCCGTTGAGCGTGGAGCGGTTCTTGAGTCTGGCGAGTCCGGACAGTCCCGAGAGGCCGGGTGAGGATGATCTGTTGAGCGGTGATGCGAGCGAGGAGTGGTTGAAGAAGACGTGGGGCGTGGCTTTTGGCGGCTCTGAAGGAGTTTTTCAACCGATGCCTAAGTCAAGGAAGAAGGAGCCACTCATCCTCCTGTCTGGGAATGATGAGCATGTTCCTGGACACGTCGATCAGAATAAGCTTCTCGAGAAATGGCGAGAAGCAGTCGAGAAGGCTGGCGGGGCGCTGCATAGCGAGAGCCAGGTAATCGCAGGGGCAGTGCATGATGTGAGCGGCGACGACGCGGCGAGCTTTCGTGCGAGGGAGCTTGCTTTGAGATGGGCGGTAGTTCTGTATCTGGCGGGCGTTCTAGGCGAAGAAATTGATGACGGCACGGACAGGGCACTGGAGGAAGCAGAGGAGCAGTGGAAGACGATGCAGAACGCAGGACAGCAGCAGTCTACGCCGACTGAGAAGGAGGATCTCGCATCAAAGATATAGGATCTCAGAATGTGCGCAAGTCGAAAATGGAGAGATTGAACGCGGGCTGCCGCGACATTTACCGAACACTTGCGACGAATGCTATGTATCTACTATTTCTCGCATATGCACACTTGCTATGGCTTTTGCCATCGACTCGGATCCTCCCAATGCCAATGATCGCTCATGGCCTGTGCTTCAGCTCAGATTCACCCTCCAAACCTCAATTCCTCATCCCATTGTTCCTATAGTCATCAACTTTCGCTCTCCCCTCAAAGTCCAGTGACTGATAGTACTGCTCCGCCAATCGCCACGGCGTGTTATGGAGGTCCGCAAACGGACTCCGATACGCGCTCGCACTCGCAACATGCTTATTGATGTAATACGTGGCAACTTTAGCCCAGAACCCGCCCTGCGCCTTCCACTTCACCAACTGCTCCGGTACAGCTCGATCATTCAACGGGTAGCCGCCTGGCGACGTCGATCTGGGCTGAAGGCTCGCCAGCAACACGGGCGAAGGCTCAGCCATGGGTGGCTGGGGAAGTGGCGGGGGGAGGTTTGGTTGTGTGATCGGCTGCAGAGGTCCTTGGGCTTTGTACAGTGGATCGTACACTGACCGTCGCGGTACGTAATTGCTGATCTGGGAGGCATTGGATGTGTTGAAAGTTGGTCGCTCGAGCATTCCAGCCGATGCTGTGCGATGCAGGTGTGGCTGCAAAGGTGGACCCATCGTGCCTGGCATCATTGATAAGCTGTTGCTTGCTGATCGGCGGCCTGCACTTGAGCCGGGAGGGGTGATCTGTGTTGCGGTGGGATCGATGAATTCCATTGGCCGTGATCCTAGGGCGCTCATAGAAGCCGAAGTCGACGGACGATAGGCGTCAGTCGTGGCAGGACTGCCCATCTGGTACGAGCTCCCGGGACGACTTCCAGGTGGGGTGTTCTTCTCAGCTTCCTTCTGGGCGAGGATCTGGTCGGGGCTCTTGAAAGGATATGCCGGGTTAGATATGCGACGTTGCCTTTCGATGGCGGCAGATGGTGGTGGAGGTGGTGGCCTGTTCGCCGCAGCTCTAATGCTTTCGATTCGTGCTGTCTCCTGCCGTATCCTTTCTGTATCACTCACTGGCGTGGACTGTGTGCGTTGATGCTGCGAGTTGTATGGAAATTGCTGATGGGATTGCTGCACGTAGGCAGGGAATTGGCCACCATTTGGCTGGCTCAAGTGAGGCGAATGCTGATTGTGGCTCGATCCGGGTCGCATCTGGGGCATCGGATTCATCCATTGCTGGCTGTACTGGGGTACCTGCCGTTGTGCATTGAACGCATTCTGATATGCCGGGTACTGAGCTGTGTTGTTGTAGCCGGTCCACATAGTCTGAGACTGTTGAGAGCCATTCATCTGGAACTGCTTTTGCCGCTCGACGGCGGCTTGATCGATGCCGATGCCTCCATTCAAGCCGGCCTGCTGATCAAGATGCTGTGCTTTAGCTTGCTGTCGCTGCAAGATTCTGGCTTGCTCGTTGGCTTTCGCCTCAGCTCCGATAATGACGTCGCAACCCTGTGAAGACTTCCTATTGACGTTCTTTGCCTGGGGAATATTCTTTGCTTGAGTGCCATTCTGCAGCATCGAATTCTGAGATGGCCCTGCCGAATGATTACCTGACAAAGTTCGTGGTCGAACAAAACCATTGTTTGTGTGGTTCTGGAGATTGGCCGGAAAGCTTGCAGCCAGAGATTGACGCTTCGGTTGGGACGGCGGCGCCATAAGAGCGCGAGCCGGTTCCACCGTATCCAGGTACTGGGAAGCAGGATCATGTATCTTTCTAGCGGGATCGCCCGTATAGTAAGCCTTGGATTCAGTGGACGATTCGCCAAGGTATAGCCATAGCTGCTTCGGTTTTGTGAGGTCGACCTTTTTCTGCAGCTTATTGTGGGGCAGTGCGACCGAAGAAAATTCGGCCCACTCCGTTTTCGGATCTTCGGTGAAAGTATCTCCTTCGCTGGGCTTGCGTTCAGAGTCGGGGAATTGTGCGCTCTTCCCCTGCAGCTCTTCTGGCAGATCTCGCGCATTAGCCGATGGCTTCTGCAGGCACGATGTTTCGCTGTCGATGAATAAAATCCACGATGGCTGGATTTCTTTCACCACTCGAACATCTGGCAGAACTTTGACGAGCATTCCCTCTTGTTCTTCGTCGTATCCTGTCATTATCATGCCAGCCTCGATCTCGTCGGAATGAGTGATCTGCCACTGTACCAGGTCGCCAGCTTTGAGACTTTTGATATATTGCACAAACTCGGGCTTGTTCCAGCAGTTGTTCAGATGATTGCATGTCGACAGCTCGCTCGTAATTCGAGTCCGTTTGACGGAACGATGGAGACGACAACGCCAATCGAAACCAATATCGCGGTACTCCACGCCTTCGTGCCAGACCGCGATTTCACCTTTGTCAACTTGTACACCTGCTTGCATAGCACAAGTTGCGTGGTAAGATTTGGTGCATTTTGCCGACGAACACTGGAAGCACGAGCCCTTCTTCTGCCGACATTCGTAGCACTTGAGCTCGAGCCTGGCCTTGCTGATATTTTCGACATTTGAGATGACTTCTTTGCCATCGACAGTCGCGATGTAGGTTTCGGGCGTGTACATCGCACAAGTTCGGTGGGCTTTCTGGCCATTCGAGGTAGGTAGAAGCTCTTCCCACGCGAAATCGTTCGGACACAAGCAACAGGGCTGGTGCTTGCTGACTTTCCGGATCTTGATCATCTTCCTGGCTTTCTTGTTTGGCCCGACATCTTTGGTCGCACGTTTCCGCTTGGAGGAAAGCTTGATCTTGCCTCGGTCGCTTCCTGGAGGAGTTGGTAGATCGATCAATTCATCTTCGTCTTCGTCATCGGTTATCTCGACTTCTTCGTATTCCGGCGACGGTTCGCCATTCATCCTCCGAATGAACCAGTCGACATCAATGAAAACACTGTCCCCCTCGCATTGGCATTTTCTTGCTGTTTTGCCGTACTGCAGCCAGTCAGGAATGGCGAAATTGACCGACTCTGCACAGTTGTAGCCCAGGTTGTAGCCAGAGTGGTACCCAATCGGGAACGTTATGATGAATTGGCCCTCCCTGTGTACGATTTTGTTGACTGTGACACCATACTTCGACTTGAGGATGGCTGGTGATACAAGGTACGTCTTGTGGCGTAGGAACTGGTCACACGTCTTCGCGTCTTCGCCCCAGATCGATTTCATGGCGTTCTCAAATTTTGGCGCGTCCTTCTGTGAGATGCTGTACCACTGCTTCGGAGCACCAAAGTGGATGTAGTTTATGCTGTACAAGTCAACATCCTCCAGATGCCATGCAAACGTGGCACGCCACATGCCCAGATACAGATATGCTGTATTGACACCAGGGATGGGTGCGCCGATCAAGTCGAGCAAGTTTGGGAGTTTGGCGACATTCCATTCCTTTGTCTGGTCGTCGAACAGTGAACCAGCCATGTCTGCGCCATACATCGGATTGCTGAAATTCAGCGACTTCCAGTACTTGTCCTCAAGCTCGTCGCAGCGCTCAGCAGTCCACTGATCGTTATCGTAGACGCGATAGTCGAAGTCACGAAAGGCTTCCTCGTCGATCTCGTCCACTGTCGCACCGGCTGTTCGCAGACGACGAGCAGCGACAGTGGTCTCGGAAGCTTTGCCACCTGTCTCGCGCTTCGTTGCGGACTTTGGCTGTCTCCCACGCGGTTTTGCAGCGGGTTTGCGGCCTGGCTTACGCTTTCCCGTAGTGGGCTCCGGAGTCTGCTCAGCGTCCTCCTCTTCAGCGTTAGCCTTCTCAGCAGGCTGCAATTCCGGACTCGTGGGTGTAAGCGGTGCGTTGATATTGGACTCATCGGCAGGCTCTTTCTTGACTGGAGTGTTCTTCGGCGGCCGACCTCTGCGCTTCCCGTTGACTGATGGTGCAGGCGAGCCCTCTGTCTTCTTGTTCTTGACTGACCCGCGGCCAAGGAGCTTGTCTGCATTCATTCGTTTCTCACCTCGACGTGCGGGGGGTTGATTCTCGGTGGATTCGCAGAGAGAGCGCCATTGGGGAATGTTGTAGGATCTCATCTTCTCCATGTTCCGTTGCGTGTAGATACCTTGAGCGCCATGGAACTCTTGTGTGATAGGGTTCTTGATCTTGACGTTCTTGATCTGTTCGTCAAGTGGCTTGCGGTCGCGTTTCCTGAAAAAGTCAGTACAAGGCGCAGATCTTCAAAGTGTTTTCGACGCACCATTCTTCGGGAGGATCGATGAGGACGATTCCAGACTGCATGCCGTACGGGTTGACACCTTGGACATATTTCTCGAAATCTCTGAATTCGTCCATCGTCTGGTATATGTCAGCCTCGTCGCCACGAACCTCGAAATGATCTGACTTGCCGGCTGGAAGACTGGTATATTATTTTCATAGTGATGAGGGGTAACCTCGCTGCTCTCCTCGGCTTCCGCGCCGGCACGGGCAGCCTCTTCGAACCGCATGCGGTTTTCGTCGTCGAGTATATCGCCTATGTCGTCGCCAAGCTCGGAGAGAGATGAGCTCGAGGCTGCGTCATCGGACTCTTTATGACTCGCTTCGTCGGTGATGGGAGGCGTGTGTACTTGGGTGGTGGGGAGATCGGAGCTGAGGTCGTGTTTATTCATCGCAGGTAATTCGGCCTCGACCGACGGCGTTGCCATGGTCGCCGCCATGATGAGGTGTTTAAGGATTCGGCGGTAGTTACCCGATCAGGGTCTAAGATAGCGAGAGGTGCGTCGCAGGACTCATGGGCGCGTCTGCACACTCAATAGTGGTGCTGCTTGACAAGTGACGCCGGCCGAGCCAGCTAGATCGGTGTTGAAGACTACAATTGGCGAGTGGCACGAGCGTAAAGTGAACGTCGGGTTCGATCTCCCCCTGCGCCTGAAGTCGACGCTGCCAAGGAACTTTAGCCTATCGACACATATCACGTGACAATTGTTTCGACGCACTTTTGAGACGGAGGACCCGAATAGACGAGGGAAAGCATCTCTCAGCAACTACAAGATGTCACATATGTTCATAGCTACACAAGGCGGGCATCCTAGACCTAAAATCCGCCTTTCGTACCAAAACATATGTGTATCCAACACTTCTCGACCCCGGATATGCAAGATCGTTATCCGCGTGCAACCCCACAAGATCGTCCGACCGAGTTCCGGCCCTTGCAGATGTGCCACGACACGACAGCCACCCACTCTTATCGTATCAGATCAGTATTCGGTCAGCGCCAATTTCTTGCCCACTGCCTTCCGCCTCTTCTCGATTTGCTCAGCTGGCGGCGGCGGCTGGTCTTTCTTCTTCAGTGCTTGCAACAGCATGCCAGCATCAAAGAACCCGTCTGTATTCTGTCAGCGTGGCTCACGAGAAGAAAAGGAAGCATTTACATCCACCCAAACCATCATCTTCAACCTCATTCGTATCTTCACTGGCCGGTGTCTGCACGCCACGTGCATCCGCCGTCGAATCCGACTTGATGATCCTACCTCGTGATTTAAGACGACCATCTTTGCCCACTTTATCTTCTGCTTCTCGTGCTGGCGTTCGACTGTGCGATGCATCCTTTGCCTTGCTGGCTTTGAGTAGCCGACGAATCTCGTTGAAGTAGGTCTCTATGCTGTCGATGTAGCGCTGTGTCTGCCTGTGCTTGCTACTTGCACAAATGGATATCGAGTCCTCTTTGATAATGTATCCAATACCAAAGCCGTCTCCAGAAACGGGACCGAACCCGAAATGGCGTAAGGCGGGGTTACCACAGTTGGATGTGCTCAGTATTGTGTTGTTCATCTTTTCCCATCCAGGATCACTGAACAGCGCAGGCAATTGATGCAGTGCTGGTGCGGGCGAACGACTGTTGCTACCATCAGTGGCATCCCTGGGTCTGTCGCGATGTGCGTGCTCGACTTCCTCAAATCTGTGAGGACTGCCCAGGTCACTTGTGTCGGCAGGACTGGAATAGCCGTTCGAGCTGAATCCTGTACTACTGGCAGCCTCGCCTCCGTCCTCATTTACCTTGCGCTGCCATACGCAGTACAGGGCGTACATGTGCCGATCGAAGCCCTGCGCCTTGCTACAGTCGCGCGTGACAGCAACGTGCTTCTGACAAGCAGCACGAAGAGCATCGATCTTCTGCTGTGCTGGATTATCGGCCCAGAACGTCTTGACGAAGTCACTGCTTTCCTTTGTCACTGATCGGATGGCTTCTGTCCTGCCGTGGAGGTAGATCTTGGTCATTGCTGGCTCGTATGTGTTCTCAATTCTTCCCCACAGGCCGTAGTAAGCAGCCTGGTAGGCCATCTGGACGAACGCATCTGGAGAGAATCCCATTGACTTCACAAAGTTACTGCCGTATGTCTTGTACTCGAGTACCTGGAACTCGTTCTGGTTGATGAGATCAGCTAGCCGTGTCTCTGCAAAACGTAGAGCTATTTGCAGCTCCGGTATCATGTCCCATTCCAATTTGTGCGGAGTTGTGCTGACCTGGCCGAAGCTGTCTGGGTCTCTCTTGGCCGGATCAGGACTATTGGTGGCCCATAACGTGGGAGCCTGACCGTTGATAGATCTCGCAAAACGGAGGATGGTGTCTGTATAAACGTCGCTAGCAAATCGAAGGACCGTGTGACCGTCCACGCCAGTGTGTTCGAAGTTGATGCCCGCACTACCGTTCTTGCATACAATGATTTGGAGCTTATCATACCATCTGTTCGTGCAAGTCCCGACTTGGACGCCCTTCACAACCTCATTAGTCCCGCAGAGCATGTTTCCACACAGCTTTGCTACGTCAGTTGGCTCGGTATAGTCTAAGCATACCATAAAGAGGGCTGAGTCGACTATGCTGAGACATTCGGCATTGTTGGAGCCCTCCTCACGAGTCAAAACATCGCGTAGCCCTGACCAGATCTTTCTATTCTCTGTACTGAGGACGCCGATAGCCCCTTTCGCCGCTTCTTGTATGGACGTCTGTTCTGCGTCGTCGACGATCGCTTGCAGGTTCTGTGCGACATCCTTCTCTGTCATGATAAGGTCGTTGTTCATGTCCAGTACGTCAAACCAGTAGAATTGGCCACGACACATGACAACTACATGCTTCGAGTCTGAGTCCTGGCCGATGATACATCCCTCATTTGTAGGAACGCGTGCTGTGCCAAACATTCTTGAGTACTGGAACATATCGAGCGGCGTGCCTCGCAGAGTGTCGGGTGGCAGCTCTTCTTTTCTCACAGCTCGGACGAAGCATAGTGATGAGATGACCAGGGAGGCGGCTCGCGTGACTTGATTGTTCCTTGCTGGCGTTGGATCGTCCTCGAGCAAGAAGAATGGATTCAGATTGAGGACGACTGGGTTGTCGTAGTTGAGGTATGAATCGTACCAAAACTGCTCGATGTAGCTCGTCTTATCGCTAGCATACCGCTTCAACTTATCCTGCAGATCCTTTCCCTCGTGTGCAAGGAAGTCTTTGACAGCAGCTTTCGTGTCATCTTGTTCTCTCGACGTCTGCAGCGGAGCGAGGGACTCCAAGTACTTCTTCGTGGAGGACTCGAGATCGGGGATGGGCAACTTAGGCAGTTTGTCCTGCGCCGCAAAGGTGATGCCTGGCTTCGGCTTCTCTTGTTTCTGCTTCAGAGGCTCCTTCTCATTCTTCGAGAACGCATCGGTCGCTTCCTTGGCCGCAGCCGAAGATCGCTCGTTCGAACTCATGTTGGAGTCCTCCACATGGGTAGAGGCGCCCTTGAGTGTTTCGTCGATAGATCCTGGTCGTCTAAATGATCTTTGCCCTGCAATCACAGAAGGCATAGTCAATATCTGAATCATGCGTGAATGACCGCAACGAGCGTGCTGATGTTCAGCAAGCGCAGGGCAGAGCGGTAGAAGTAATGACAATCTTGGAAGCAGTAGGGCGGCATTGGATGATCAGTATGATAGGGACTGTTCTTTGCAAAACGCGCAAGACATGGGATGCTGGGACATATCACCCGGTCAGCGGTAGATGATGTCCCAAGACATTTCCAAGGGCATATAGGCAGATGATGCCGTCTGGCATGGGGGAGGAGGGGTCACGTAAGGGCCGAAGGAAGCGGACATGTGCTGGCATGATATCCTCCGAGTCAGATCGGCACAAAGGGCCATCTCAATCATGTTCATTCGCGACGGTAAGCGAGGTTGTTCCAGTGTCCACGGTACTGCATGAGTCCCGCGGCTCATGGTCTGCTTCGAAGAAACGTGGTTCGGGGCAAAGGAGGAAGTGAGAAAGGCGCAAACGTACGGGAGCTGTTTAGGCGGAGTGGATTCGATGTAAAGCCCTTGCCGAGTGTTCGGACGTCGATTTCCGCGCCTGAAGAGATACGTGGGGTTGTTGCTGTATGCAGGCGTTCCTTGTGAGATCACTGCAATGGATGGATAGCTGAACGAAGTCTCGAGGGTCTCGCCGGCCTCTCACTGATGGTATGTTGTAAGACGTCACGCACATTCAGGCAAAGCTCGCTGGTATAACACCATATTCAGCAGTGTGCATCGTCAACGGATGACGTCGGCTTGGGTCAAGGTGGAGGCTGACCCGGCAGTGAAGCGGGAGCCAATAAGCCTAGACCGCCTAGACCTTAGGGGCAGTACGGAGCAGCGGAGGGAATCGTTAAAGGATGAAATTCATATTTGGCTATATGATTGCTCTGAAGCGCCCATTGTATCTCGGCCTGGTTTCCGGGTTCCAAATCTCAAAAGCAAAAATGCAACAGCGGATATCGTAAGCTGTCGAATGAGAAGAAAAATCATCAATAGATTCGCGCAACAGCTCCCAGCATGCTTTGAACATATCTGAATTGTCGACTCCGGCCATACCTTGATGCCGTCTCAGATGTTCACCGTAGCCATGCCGATAGGTTGTTGAACGTTAGCTGCGTACTGTCCCGCCATATTGCCGGCTGGACTGTAGTTGCAGACCATGAACCACGGACTGACATTGCTCCCAGTGTTGGCAAGACCGCCAGGACAGTAGACCGTCTCGCATCCGACCTTTTCTGTACCTTTCCACACGATTTGCGAAAAATGTCCCCAGTGGTGAAAGTCGTCCATATTCGGTTCTGAGCCGTAGCCAGGATAGTAGCCGATCTCATCGTTATACATGTTGCCACTAATCATTTTCGGGGCCTGGTCTCGAGGAGCGCCCGCTCCGATGTTCTGACCGTAGCCTCCGCCGTTGGTGTTCATGTTGTGGGCATATACGCAGGACTGCGCGATCTGTCTTGCCGTGTCGGCGAGTTCATTCGACCAGGTAAGAGGAGGGGCGGAGTGATTGGCTCGGTGATTGTTGTGCGCATCGAGAAGGCCTTGGGCATAGTCGCTTGAGATGGAACTGGCAGGCGGTGGAGATGATTGACTGGGTGAGGACTGTTGGGGCTGGTTCTGCTGATCCGCTTGGGTGTCACTAGTGGGACTAGGCGACGAGGAGGCACTTTCGGTGGTAGACTCTGGTGTAGGTGACGAGAGATCGCTCTCAATAGTGACAGTGACGGTCTCGTACACGACCTCCTGGGTCCACTCGGTCGCTGTAACGTCATCGCGTCTCTGTATGGGGTTGGCAATAGCAGTGCTTGCAAGGAGCGAGGCTCCCAAGACCAGTATCGACTTCATCTTGGCGGATCTGAGTTGTGATCTGACCGACTGATCTGAATGTTATTGAGCTGCGGTATCAAACAGCGTGGCAACTTGATCTGGCTTGATTCGACTGTGTGGTAAGAACGGTAGATTGGATCTGCTCTAAGGAATGGCTGATGTCCTGCGCCCCGAAAGAGTGAAGAGGCTTGCGGAATCGAGTGAATTACCTGTCCAGAGGTAGAGTGCTGTCGAGTAATGAAGGTAAGCACGATCTGGCCGTGACTTTGTACAAAGAGAAATGTCGAAGAGAAATTGACTCGAGCCTGGAGTCAATTTTGAAACATAGCCTCGAGCGAGGTGAACAAAGAGCTGCACTAGCCCGTTGCAGTGTTGCTTCGAGTCTGATGAGCCAGGACCTTGGTATTATTCTAGTCTCCAGCAAGTGACAAAGATTTCATGCTTTGAGAAACTCAATGGTGGCTTGCGGGTCTGAAGTGCTTCTGATATAGGTTTCAACTGCCACTGTCAATCAGACGCGAACGCTCTGCTTGGCTGTATCGATCTCCTCGACCAGGAGTCCATGAGGTCGAACCGACTCGATACCCGCGACCGGGTTTGAGGTTCAAAACAGCAATTTGCCCGTTTGCCAATCCACCAAGTCGAGGGCGCGGGTCTGTGCACAAAGGATCAACGGCATCAAAGAAACATAGACTCGGCCATGCAGTTGTCCTGTACCACTGTCAGAAATGACTTCGACGCCGCTCGCGAGAGGTAAGCGCTCCATCCACACGCGAGTCTCGCCTGCCAGGTCTCAACGGTCGCCACTTCCTACAGCCGTCGCTTCCTGAGGTGAAGTCTGTCAAGGATTGAAGACGCATTGTACCTTCCTCTTCAGCGCATGTCGACACGAGCCTCACGAGTAGTGCCCAGTCACTGTCGTTCAAGGAGCGGGACGTATATGCAGCGTGCCGTAGAAGCTTCATTTCGAGGCACTCAGGGGCCGCCGTGGAGTGTGCGACTTCCCCATGTTATCATCATTTGACACTTTGGAGGGGCGCATGAGCGGTATCAGGTACCACCGTCGACATCCTGAGGGACGACCGCTCGCCGTGACGAGTATGTATGTCCCTTGTAAAATGGCAACTAGAATGTAGCAGTCATAAGGAGGTGCAAAGTGAGGTTGGGCAGAAAACGCGTGCGCAGACAAATCATGTGACAGGAATTGCTTAGTCATCCGTCATTTCTTTGACGGCTGGGGTTTTTCCCACCTTGCAACAAGAGCTCCGTCCGTCTCGGACTAAGCGCGAGCTCGTTGCTTCCAGAGCGGTGTGCACAAAGTTCATGATCATGGTATAAGTGCTCGCATCGCTTTTTAACCGACGAAGTTCCTCACATCTTGTGACTGATTGTGAGAGACCTCTTCCGATAATATGACGGCGACTCCTTTGTCCTCACGCAAGCTGGTGCTCTACACGAATCATGGTATAGTATAACGCCTTATCGGCAACATGGCTGCTCGTGATAGCATGAGCAAGCAAGCAAGCAAGCAATCATGATTCGACAATACTAATCTTGGGCAGGATGTAGTTGGTGCCAGTAAGCGTTCAGATCCTTCACACACGTCTTGGACCTGTGTACAATGGCCCTTCTGTATGTGGTCATCTACAGTGGCTCCTACCCAATGCAGCGCTAACAGATCCTCTAGCCGAGTAACGGTGGGTTGATTACTGGGCGAGGAGTACTATACTGAGACAGTATCTCAGATCGTCTTGAAAGAGCTCGGTCTTTCCTACGAAGAGGTCTTGATCGACCTCAATGGACCACGACCAGACTGGTATCTCCGTGTACGACGACCTCTCGAATCGCTAGGCGTCCAGCTGATTGTCTAGATCAATCCTCGTGGTCTGGTTCCAAGTCTTCACGTCAAAGGCGATGGTGTTGATGAGTTTCTGGTCGAGTCTGGGCCGATCGTCGACTTCTTGATCGAGCTCTACCCGTCTCGTCTTACCCCCCAAGACGGCACACCTCTCGAAAAAGCAGTCGCGCGATGGCGTCAACGCTTCTTCGTCGACACCTTCTTCAGCAAAGTCGTGCCACTCCTGTTCAAGATCGGTGGTATAGGCGACCGCGACGCGCAGCTCAAAATCGTGGACGAAGTTGTTGGGCATACGACCAAGGAGCTCGAGCCTTCGCTGAAAGATGTGGCGCCTCATTTCGGTGGGAGCAAGACACTTACTGTTGTGGAGGTAAGATCAGGAAGCCTTCCTGAGACGCTTCACTAATTCTAGCAGGCGATGTGTATGCCGTTCCTCATTCTGGCAGAGGACATGTGCGACGATGTTATTTGGCCTGTCGCATTACTGGAGCAGCTGAGCGGACTGCCAAACTTCGGCAAGTGGATGGAGGCTGGGTGTCGGCACAGCAGTGTGTTGTACAAGGTTGAGAGGGAGCCTCGCAAGGCGTTTGTTCGAGAGAAGTTGTCTGAGGTCCGGAAGAAATACGCTGAGAAGGTCGAGACGGGGAGGAAATAGCATGGGAATCTTCGGGCAGTCTTTATGGCTTGGACTATGCCTGCCACAAATCAATATTTCTGTAATAGAAATTGTTTTCGTCTGTTGGACTTGCCGCGGCCGTCGTGAATCTCTAGAGGAAGTCAGACCCACTTCTATGGTGGCGTCTGCCAACTTCAAAAACTCAAACATCTCTCATCCGCGCAACATCCTCCTGTTCCTCAATGGTACTGCGATTTACATTCTACGTGACAGCTGTGTGAAGGCGGGATATATCAGTTATGGCGCAAGTAAAGCCACTCATCAGCGTCATCGGCTCCCTCAACGTCGACTTCGTGACGCTCACTCCTCGAGTGCCAGCAGCTGGAGAAACACTGACAGCACGGTCGATGACAGTCCATGCCGGAGGCAAAGGCGCCAACCAAGCAGTCGCTTGCGGCAAAGCATCATGGGTCACCAAAGATGCGCAGGACGTCGACGTTGCGATGATTGGATGCGTGGGCAAAGGTGATCCGTACTATGCCTCTCTCCTGAAACCAACACTCGAAAACAGTGGAGTCTCGATGGCCGGCATTGAGGAGATCGATGGAAGTCAGACTGGCACAGCCACGATTCTCGTGGAGGACAGCGGTCAGAACAGGATCCTCTTCGTGCCTGGCGCAAACTTCGATGGCATGCAAGACTCGCGCAAGGCCATAGACTTGGCAACAAAAACGGCTGAGCCTACGGTCTTGGTCATGCAAGGAGAAATTCCGCGCAGACCGACGTTCGAGATCCTCGAATACTTCGGCTCGCGGTCGACTCAGACCATCTGGAACCCGGCACCGGTCTACGACGATGGTATTCCGGCAAGAGTACTGCAGCACATTGATTACCTGATAGTGAATGAAACAGAGTGTCTGCTGCTAGCCAAAGGCGCCAGCATGGCTATCACTGTCGAAGATGAGGACAACATGACATCGACGGAGCTGGAAAGCATCGCGAAGGCGTACAAGAAAATCGGCGTCAAGAATCTGCTAGTCACTTTGGGCGCCAGGGGCGTCTTCTACTCTGCTGCCGATGGACAGCAAGGTCTGGTTGCAGGGTTGAGAGTACCGAAGGTTGTTGACACCACGGCTGCAGGCGATACGTTCGTTGGGTTCTTTGCTGCCGCGCTAGCAAGGTATGGATCAAGGAACGCCACCAGTGCCGGTGCCGTCTTCGACGTTGCCGTGGCGGTCAAACGTGCTAATGCTGGTGCTGCGGTCACAGTCCAGCGCCCAGGCGCAGGCGAAAGCATTCCCTTCGGCTACGAGGTATCGTGAGCACAACTCGGCTCTGCCGTGGATACAATCGAATAAATCTCGACATATCCCATGCCAGACGGCCGACTCTCGTCTAGACGTCGACATATGCAAGCTCAATTGGGGTTTTAAAAATGCCTCATTGCTTGAGCGTGAATGTGCAGGTGCTATGGCCGTTGGGTTCACCACCCATCAGCAGCAAGACGACAGCGACTGGAGTCATCGCACCATCATCGCACGATCCGATCTCAGGAATGAAGAGCGGTAGAAGGCCTAAACCATCCCGCCATAGAAAGTGTGACCCAGGTGGCTCGCGAAGGCGCGCACTACCAATTCGCAACAAGACGGAGGACGCAGCAGGCATCGTTCCGGTCGAGGCGCACCTTCACCGGATCAGAGTAAGCATCAGCACTTCAATGAATCGCGACGGCTGTCCTCGACTCGTGGATCTCTACTTCTTACTCGCGAAATAATCAAGAAAGCACCATTCAATCGTGTAGTATACGATTACTTGCAACTTTCAGCCTCCCTACAGCTTGCTCGGCTTCCACTTCGGCTGTCTCTTCTCCTTGAAGGCCAGCAAGCCCTCTCTCGTGTTCTCACCACTCATCAAGCCATCCCGCCATCGATCATCTGCCGTCTGGAAAGCGCGTTCAACGCTGTCCCTTTCCCAAGCCTCGCGAATCGCAGCACGACTGACGATAATGGCATCTGGACTGATGGCAGCAACCTTTCCGGCCAGTGCAATGGCTTCATCAACCACACTTTCTTGAGACTTGGAGACCTTGTTGATGAGCTGGAAGTTCAGCGCTTCCTGAGCTGTCAGGAATCGCGCAGTGAGGGCAATTTCATTGGCGAGTGGAAGCGACGTGTTTCGTAGCAGGCGTGGCAGACCACCAGCACCAGCATAGATACCGCGAAGCGCCTCCGGAAGGCCGAACGTAGCGTTTGGCGAGGCCACGACCATGTCACTTGAATGCAGATCAGCCAAACCCTCAAAGTCAGACACCAGTAGCTCTATACTCACCAATTAAGAACAATCTCAAACCCCCCACCCAACGCAAAGCCATTCACCGCCGCAATGATCGGCTTCTTCCCCACCCTCCTACTGATCCCCGCGAACCCGCTCGGCGGATGCCCAGCCATGCTCCTGACCATCTCTACAATCTTCGCATCCTCACTTCCCTCCCCACCTTTCCCACCCGCAGCAGCCTCCCGCCGCTTCCCCAACTCGATCAGATCCTGGCCGGCACAGAAAGACTTCTTACCCTTGCCAGTGATGACGGCGACGCGGAGCTCGGGCTCGGCGTCGAACCACGTGAAGAGGGCGTGCATGGCCCAGTGGACGGCGAAGGGGATTGAGTTCATTGCCTTCTCGCGGTTGATAGTCACGAGTAGGATGTGGGGGGTTGGGAAGGAGAGGATTAGGGAGTCATTGTGGGGCGGATTCTTCTCGAATTTTGGTTGGGCCATGTTGTGCTGTTGCTGGGATGATTTGTGACCTTTGGACACCTTGTCGAGAGGATGTTATTACAGATTGAAACGTGTCTGAAAGAGCTTCAGTTTGTGTCAGGCAAGCAAATCGCTGAGGTAGAGGCAGTATGACCCGAGTTGCCTCGGCTCTCCACAGATGACAGCGTGGTGCGAAAAGGGTCTAATGGTATCACGTCGACAAAGATGGCAAGTCCCGACATTGACCTCAACCGTACTGTATGTTCCCCATGTGCATTGTTCGAGGAGCAGCGAAGCCCACGGCCTGGATCGGTTGCTGTCAAACGATGCTTGACCGCACTGGATGGCTCAGACAGAGCTTCGGGCAAGATTGGCTCGGCGAGCAAGTGCCCTAGAAGTCTCCGGAGCTGGCACTGCATCTATATTCATGTTACAGGATAACCAGCACTTGCGATTCTCTAGATCTCTTGTGTAATCGGCCGAGTGTTTGCAGGAGTCTCATGAAGCTCGAGTGCTATCTAGACGTATGCAAGCGATGCCACGCAGGCACTCCTGCGACCTCCAATGGCGGCGCAACACAGTTGGGCTGCTGCACTGATGAGGGAAAGCCCTGCTTGCCGCAGATGTATGGTCTGCGCCTCAAACAAAGAAGACTTGAACACACTTGACGACGACACTAACCACAGCACGTGTCTTGGCAACAGACCAGCCTCGCGCAGGTCAACGACCGCCAAAACCCAAGCACTCAACACCGGGTTCGAACCATGTAGTCGCGGTTGACACTGGGCAGTAACAAGTAGTCGTAACTAAGCAAACCAAGTCACCGAGTCGTTGTTAGCGACTTGCAAAAAGCAATGATGTTGGAGGGCTCACGACTTACTGCGTGAGCTCCGGAGCACTTACTCTCCTATTATTCTTGCGAAGGCTCAGAACCTTCTGGTGATTGACTGAGCCCCCCCGAGACGCTCAAGGCTACTCTCAAATTTTTCGTTTTTAGAATAGGGAGCTACCCTATGTACTTGCAAGTACTTCAATTCTTAAAGCACCATACCCTTCTTTTCGGGGCAGGTTACGATGCAAATTTTGGAGGTGTAATATATAAAGAGTGGTTGCTGAGGAACACTGAGTCGGGAGCAAGTGACGAGCGAGGCTCGGGTCAAGTGATGGTGAGGTGGAAGTGAGGTGGAAGTGAGGTCGAAGTGGCTTGGCAGCGACGTGATCGAATTTGAGGCTGGCGACGACTCTTCTATCTCACATGAGACTGTCTTTTGCCTCGGTCGTCCCGTGGTTGCTTGCGAGACATGCTAGCAGTCTCACAACTTACTGCCGATCATGTTAGGACCAGATCGTCGACGGACGGACACCAAAGTAGGGCATGGGAACAGAATCTTACTTACTGCACTCCACTGCCACTGTCTGCGCCATCATACCCGCTCTTGCCCGGCACGCAGCCTTCGGCTCCGCCTCTCCGTCCAAACATCTCTCTCAAGTCGCCGACCAACAAGTCCGGTTGTTCATACGCAGCAAAATGTCCTCCAACATCAAACTCCTTCTGATGAACGACATTGCCCATAGTGCGATACCACAAACGCGGAAAGCTGCTCAACTCGACAGGAAAGTGTGCTATGCCAATCAGAGGCTTCACTGGTGAGCCTCTGACCAAGGCAGCAGGCGAGTCTTTCGGCATATTGCGACTCTCGTAGTAGATGCGAACTGACGCCGCGATCCCGCAGCCAAAGTAGTAGATGGAGACCCAGGTGAGTATTTCGTCATCAGTCCAAGGATAATGGTCGTGGTCGGACCAGTGATACAGCACATCATAGATCCAAGACAATAAGCCCACGGGACTGTCAGTATGCGAAATGGCGATTAGGGCCGGCCTGGTCTCTTGAATGCGATAGTAGCCCATCAAGTTCGCGCTGACGTCTCGAGTCTGCGCCAAATCGCGCTTTTCTCGGTCGGTCAGGGTGTGTGCTTCGACCTCGGCATGCAGCTCAGGATGCTTCTTAGCATCAGGTTTCTCTGGTACAGCGAGATTGCAGTGTATGGCCTTAAGGTGATCAGGGTACATACGTGCCATGGTATGCGTTGTGAAATAGCCCAGATCGCCACCTTGAGTCACGTATTGGTCATAGCCGAGCTGGAGCATGAGCTTATGGCATGTCTCGGCGTGCTGGGTAACATTGAAGCCTGGCTTTATACATTCCGAGGAGAAGCCGAAGTTGATCAAGCTTGGAGCTACCACGTGGAATGCGGGTTGGTCGGGTGAGTCGGGATGAGTGAGTTTGTGGATGATCTTGGTGACCTCGATGAAGCTGCCTGGCCATCCATGAACGAAACACAGCGGGATGGCATTTGCGACATGGCTGCGCTGGTGGATGAAATGCACAGAGAAGGCCCCGAAGTTGTCGATGTCGATATTTGTGGTGAATTGTGATAACCTATTGAGCTGGGCCTCGGCTTTGCGCCAGTCGTAACCGTCCTCCCAACGAGCAGCCAAGCGTTTGACATCCTTCAGCGGAGGCCCTCGATGCCAGGACTCGGCGTCATCAGCTTCAGACGGATAGTCAGTAAGAGCGAGCTTCTGCTTGAGCCGCTTGATCTTGGCCTCCGGGACATCAATCTTGAAGGGAACTGGACTAGCCATATCATCGAGTCTGGAGAACGAGTCCGCACTGGAGTATCTGGCAAGAGCTCAACAGTATTGGTATGTGAAGCTTGACCTACACTTCTGTACTTCTGCAATAGTTGGGATCGGCAGCCGGCATTTGGACTGTCGATCTTTCCAATTCAAGCCGAGGCAAGCGGCTTAGTGCATGAGGCTGCCCTCAAGAGCCCGAGACACTAGGCCGGACGTCCGTAGGGAATGCTTAGCATCGCAGATGCAGAATAGAGAACTGAGTGGTTTCGAACATACAGCAGTCAGCTTTTGTTACGAATGACCAAGAGCTGGAGCTTGCGGAAGTGTAAGCGGCGCTGTATGAATGTCTCAACGTTGCAACATGTTCTCAGCTTTCAACCACGTTTGCTAAGCCACTGCGGGCACACTAACGGCAGCAGTAGAGCGCGCAGAATCAGCGGAACATCTAGTCTACAAGACCAGGAAAGGCGCAGGAGGTGGAAGCAGAGAAAGAGAAGCTTGCAAACTCGAAAACAAACATTGCACCATTGAGTCTCGTAGAGAACCGTAGAGCTCAACTTCCCCTCGTTACTCAGGTCCTAGGCTCAGGACTGCCTATCTGGTATCTCGCCTGAATCAGCTGTTGTCAGCCAGAGCTGCAAGGCAGAAGATGCGCAAAAGGCGCGCGAATGTACGGCCGCGATGATGTTCATACGATCCGGACATCAAGTCCTCAATGGTTGGTGAACTTGGGTAAGCAGATAAAGGATTTCCATATCAGGCGGGAGATGGGTGTCATCAATTCAGGCCGTTGGTGATGACTTGAATCAGCGGCCATGGATCAGGCTGTGTGCGACGTGCCGTAACGCTCTGGTCTCTCTGAAGAAGGTATGTATGCAAAGCATGTGGGGTGGGTCAGTCATGTGGGACATCTGGGGATCCGGGGTATCTGAGCTCCTCGCACCGGGCCCTACGAAAGGGGCAAGCCAGCCATCCGTGGTTCACACTCCTTCATGAACTTCACTCACCCTCCATCTGCTACCACCTAAGGCAAGGACTACAGGAAAGATCACCGAGACGACCATGGTGTTCCGTGTGGGCAATATCGATGTCCTGCAAAAACCAACAACTCCAACCACCGAGCCAATAGCGAAGTACGACGGGCTGAAGCCAAGCGTCACCGAGCTTCCTGCGGGCTTCCAGAAGACTGCCGGGCACCGTGCTTTCCGAGCGAAAACGATCTTCGAGAAGGACATTGCCGTTCCGCTGCGCGATGGCGCCACCATTCGCGCTGACGTCTTCCGACCTGCTGATGTGGTGCACAAGGTGCCTGCGCTTGTTGCATGGAGTCCCTACGGCAAAAGCGGCACTGGATTCTTCTCCCTGGACCTCGTTCCGGGCCGTGTTGGAGTCTCACAAGATAGACTGTCGGGATTTGAATGCTTCGAAGGCCTTGATCCCGCAGAGTGGACGGCCAGAGGCTACGCAATAGTGAATGTTGACGCTCGAGGTGCATTTGGCTCTGAGGGCGATTTGAGATGGTTCGGCAGCGCTGAGGGTCGAGACGGACACGACGCAATTGAGCATCTTGCAACCCTGCCGTGGTGTAGCGGGAAGATCGGACTGGTCGGGAACTCCTGGCTAGCTGCTGCGCAGTGGTTCATCGCAGCAGAGCAGCTCCGCACCTGACCTGTATAGCCCCATTAGAGGGCCTCAGTGACATGTATCGCGAGACTCTCTGCAGAGGAGGCGTGCCATACAAGCCTTTCTGGGGATTCTTAAGCACGATGCTCTTTGGACACAACAAGCAAGAGGACGCAATCGGCATGATTGACAAGTACCCCTTGATGAACGACTATTGGGCAGACAAAAGAGTCGATATGAGCAAGATTACTATCCCGGCATACGTCCTCGCGAGCTACTCTACGGCTTTGCATACTGTGGGATCGTTCCGAGGCTTCGAAGAACTCCCGTCCAAGGAGAAGTGGCTCAGGGTCCATCCCACCCAAGAGTGGCACGACTTATACAGTGAGGCGTGTACAGAAGACCTCCAGCGCTACTTCGACTGCTACCTGAAGGGTGAGCAGAACGACTGGAAGCAGACGCCTCAGATTCGGGCAAGTCTGCTTCGTTTCAATCAGGACCCGATTGTGAATTACGTCTTCAGCGACTGGCCTATACCCGACACCGATTATCGCAAGCTCTACTTGTCAGGAGACGCCCAACTTGTGCATGACCTGCCCAGGAGTTCTCAAACCTTCTCTTACCAATCAGATACCCCATCATTACAGATTGACGCAGATTCTGAAGAGCTTCACTTCAGCCATAAATTCACAGCTCGCAGCTATCTCGTCGGCTATTCCCGAGCGGTGCTCTATGTGTCCTGCCCCAACAGCGACGATCTGGACGTTTTCATCCAGCTTCGCAAAGCAGACGCCAGCGGCAAGTTGTTACAGAACATCAACATTCCCCTGGAGCACCTCGAGCTTAAGGCGGAAGAAGTTGCGACCGTCAACACTAACAAATACCTTGGCCCCACAGGCATACTCCGTGCGAGCCACCGGAAGATCGATTATGAGCAGTCGAAACCCCATTGGCCTCTGCATAGCCATTTCGAAGAGGAGAAGGTGCCGAGAGGTCAAGTTGTCGAGCTGACTATCGGGTTGTGGCCAACGGGGATGGCTTTTGAGGCTGGAGAGCAGCTAGTCCTCAAGATCGCAGGCCATCACATGACTCTGGCTGAGTTTGAGCCATTGCGTGGCGGGTTCCAGACAAGCAATAAGGGCACACATGTTGTTCATGTTGGACCGGAGCATCCGAGTCATGTTGTCGTGCCATTCGTGAGTGTGTAGTGTACACGGGTTTCGGCAAAGCAATGGGATTTGGTTGCAGGCGAATTATTTGCCTCCAAAATCACACACCCTCATCCATCTTGCTCTGTCCCGTCCTCGCCTCTTTAGCACTTGTCCGCGCTGATCTCGGTACCGTCTCCATGGACGAAATCCAGGACCATGACTTCCTTGCTTAATTTGCCGTCCAAAAAGCTGATCAGCTCTTTATGCATCGGGTCTTGCTTCACGAAATACATCCGGTCTCCATTCGACGCAAATGTGACCACGCAAGCAAGATTGTAGCCTTGCGCAGTGTATCGTCAGTTTGACACGACACGTTACTCGCAAGAGTCCATCTAGGTACTGACCTAAACTTCTGACGGGTGGGGATGGCCTTGTCGTACCACATCTGACATTGACGATGTAGGGGATGCCATCTTTCAAGCTTCGTGTTGTCAGGGTCTCAATGAATCAAACGACAGCTGGAACTTCTTCCGGGTCCTTGAAGGAGTATAGGACGATGTGCTCGATCCACATGGTCATGGTCGTGGCTGTGGGCTTGATGCATCGGCTTCTTCACATGGATGACATGAGGGCTAATTTTGGGCACTCTCGACGGTCTGTGTTCGAATTATGCAAGATGGAAGTTGGTGGCAGCAAGGCAAGGAGACGCAGATACGGCAGCTGTGTTCGGATGACTCTTGCCGGAGAATAGCGGGAAACTGAAGATGCGATTGTAGGGATGATCTCTGGGACGCCAATGTGGGACCAGCGGTCGAGCTAATGTGCTATCTTGATGGACCTGGAAAATGAGAGCCCAAGAACCTTCCAAGCTATCCGAATTAGCCGGCATCACTTGTGGCAAGACGTGGGGAGCACGCTGGACGCGAACTGGCACAGGACATCTCGACGCAAGCCAGACTCTCTACGCTCTGGTTAGCTGTAGCTCCGGCGTTCACGATCTCAAATGTGATGGATGGAGCTGCTCGATCACAGACGCTGCGACCGTCAGTGTCAGGCTATCATGCTGGCGGCTATCTCGTACGCTTTGATTCGATGCACCAGGCTTTTGCGCCGCCATAGCCAGCAGGTCATTCCTCAAATTGCTGGAGATACCCATCTGCCACACGATGTTCCTTTTCCATGACATCCACATGTGCTGCTGATCTTGGTATGAACTGCAACGGAAATTCTTTGGGTGCTATCAGGAAACCACCATGGTAGCTGGTCGCAACGTCGTCGTCGAGTCTGCCACCCTCAGGCTTGATGTTGAATCCCCACACGAGTTTGGCCATATTCACGATCTGAATCCGTCAGCCTGTTACTTTACACTGATGCGTGCAGGAGCACATACGAGTGAGTTCTCTGCTAGCCTCTGGCCCGAGCAAACACGTCTGCCGGCACCGAAGCCGTACTGCACTCGCCGCTTCGACTCGTCGATTTGCCCCGAGTGCAATGGATCAATGCCGAACTTGTTATGAAGGAATCTCTCCGGCTTGAAAGCCTCTGGGTCTTCGAACTCGGCGGTCCTATGGATTGCCCATGCATTGGCAAAAAGAATGGTGCCTTTTGGGATGAAGTATCCGTTGTAATGATCATCCTCTGTTACGGCGTGCGGAATACCACCTGCGGCAACGGGACGCCAACGTAGGGTCTATGAGCAGTAAATAAGCGAGACCTAACTCAAGCATGCTGGGAATAGTTTGCTGTGACTTACCTCGTTCATGACTGCTCGCACATAGGGCAATTGATCTAGGTCGTCAATGGCGGGGCTTCGCACAACACCACAAAGCGCGTCAACCTCTTCTTGACATCGTCTCAGAACATCTGGATGGTTAGCCATGGCGAGGAGGAACGAGAGAAGTGTGGACGCAGTGGTATCGGAGCCGGCTTCCATCTGCGATAGCGTTAATGGGACGTTCAGGATCGGAAGGTCTACATACCAGTGTACCTCCAAGATAGGCAATATGTTCGTCGCTCAACCCACTTTTTTCCTGGTCCTTGATCAAGCGAGCTAGAAAGCATTCTTTGGCGTCATCTTTCTGCATCTGTCTCTTACTCTGTTGCATCAGGGAGAAATAGAGGGCTCGCTGCTCTGTGCGGATGGAGTATGCCCACTTCCTCCAGCTGCTGACAACGTTCGGCAGGCGTTTCAACCATGGGAATATGTCGACGGGTGGCGTGGCGCCTAGCTCGGTGATCTGGGTGAACTGATCCTGTACATGATATAGGGCGCTCACTTGTGGCGAATCGAAGCTGGCACCGCGCACACCAAAGACCGACGCCAGGATAACAGCAGTGGAGTATCTGCGGATGTGGTCATACCATCTACCTGGTGCATTGTCTGTGTCGCTTCAGCGTTCTGGATCGGCAGCAGGCCATCGACAGCCGTGACACTCAGGAGGCCTTTCATCGGAGGGCTTGCCGGGCGGTCTTGCGGCGCTTGGGGGGCGGTGATGGTGTAGGGAGCTTGTAATTGATTCGTTTGGTCCGCTGTGGCCGGCCAGACGACGAAGAAGTTGCTGCGGTAGCAGGAGGGACGTGCACGCGCGCCGGCGAGCCAAGCATTGTGGTGTCGACTGCTGCACGATCAAAGATTAGAACACAATACCATAATCGAAATCGTCTTACCATGATTGAGGCTGGCTATCATGCCACGCTTAGGTGGCTCATTCTCCTTGTCATCGCCTCCACAGCCGGCGATGGCATCCTTCGTATCTTCTGTTTATGTTAGTGGGACGAGACTAGATTTGAACGGGACGATGGATTCAACCAAGAGCGGGTGTTGAGACCGCAGGGGCCTCTCCCATGTCTTCGTCATCATCGTCGTCTTTGCTGTTGTTGTTGCTGTCGTCATCGTTGTCATCGAACAAAACAAATTCATCGCGCGGCGGAACAGACAGTATACCCGATTGCTCGGGCTTGGTCACATTTGACCGAGATGCAGGACGAACAGGCGCAAGAACAGGCGCAAGAACAGGAGAGCCGACAGGCGACGAGCTTGGTGGTGGCGTATCACCTCCATCCGATACATCATCGGATGGCCGCAAGCGATACTCGATCATCTCACCTTCCACCGAAAACCTACTGGTATTTGCGAAGGTATGCAGAGGCATTGCTGATCGCGATGTTTGGTACGGTCAGTAGTGTCCGGTCCGAGCGGGTCGCTCGATGAAATTTCCCATTTTGCGTTCCATTGTGGGATGGAGTTCCGGTATTTCTCCTATAGGCTCATCCAAACTCTAAGCTGCTCTCTTAAGCACGTCCTACTGCAGTCCTTTGATGCCCCGAATGTGTAGCACGTTCACCATGAGATGCGCACCACGGACATGATGTCTGCCAGGGTAGATCATCGGCAGCTAGCTCGGTGTGATGCAATCCAGATGTACTGCTTGATCCGTGTTTGATGCTCAACAAGCTTGCCCGGACGATTGTGGTTTATCCGAACTGGAATCTCGTGTCCGACTTCTATCCTATGAGCCCTGAGCTTAGGGTTGTGGCCTCGTCGACCTGGACCTGTGAGTTGAGCTCACGGAAGAGCAGCTCTAGCGGCACATTACTAGGCAGTCGCAGGCGTGGGAATTGTATGGCCGATATGCTATCGCACAGGACACTGATTTGGCCTTCCTGAATGCGCGTCACTCACCTCGATCGGCGCCTTAGCAAGGATGCAGGCAGCGGCCAATGTGACAGGCCTTAGACTTCTCCTGGACTTCCATTCCTGGGCGTCCAGCGGCGCTGCACTTTCTCTGATGGAGGTGCAGAATTAACAGCATATAATGCGGTGGCATCGCCATTTGCGTCTGGGTCATGGACGGAGAGGCACGGTCTGCTCCTCAGCAAGCTATAGCTGCCATGAGTGCTGCAGAGCTGGCCATGTTCGGAGTGCTTACATGTGACCGCGTACTGCTGCGATTGTCCTAGGTCACTCACAGTCTCGATGCTCTAAAATGGACGATAACTGGCCATCTCAACTTCGCAGCAGTTCAGGTAGGGCTCCAGGACGAATATGTGACAATTTGAGCCTCTAACTCGAGCATATTAGGGATCCGGTGCAATGGCGACTACCATCTGCATCAGGTCGTGTCTCAATCACGTGGTATGGATGGGCAGCAAGTGACGAATTGTGATTGCGAAGGATTGTGTACTTCTTCTGGTGACAGCGTGACGTTGCTATGGGCTACCGGGCTCGTCGAGTCGCGATCTCGTTTGCAAGGCTGCAAGTAATGACTTCCGCTGCCTTCTACTCTTCACACCTACAACCGTGGTGTTCCTCGATCGACAATCCTGGCACACGCTTCTCCTTTGAAGGGCAATCGCTCACCGGTGGACTACTACAATTTGACAAATCTGTGCCCTCTTCGTCTTTCGCCAAGCCAGATTCGCATTCAACTTGCCTCTAGCACTACCGCAAAACAATACCTGGTTTGCGTCCTGTTGGCCGCAAATATCGGACTTTGTTCCATTGTCCTAGCCACAAATAATTGAACGTAAGTCTTCCAGATTCCAATCATCGCTGACAACATACTTGTTGCTTCCTCACGGCCGCGTTTCGAATATACCACAAGTTTCTTTGACCGGCTTTGGAAGAACATCATACGTTGACCAGCGTCTACTTGGGCCAGCTCCAACTTGAGCCAACGTCTCTCTGGACCAGCTTGCCCCGAGCGCGTCAAGTTCCTGACTAACGGCTCTCAATACAGAAAGCGTAACTCTATCAGTTCGGCGACAAGACTCTTTGGAGCATGCCTCCCAAGAAGAAAAAGGCTAAGGCCGTGTCCGCCTCGCAGGCGCAGTCGCTTCCCGTCGCTGAGACCACGGCTCCAGCCCTAATGGGACCTCCATTCACATTCACCGAAGAAGACCTCTCTCGGTCCTGGTGGAAACTCTACTACGCCCCTGGCCATGTAACTTACCAGCGTCTCCTCGACTATGTTGCGTCAGATCCCTATCTCATGACACTTCCCGAGGATTTTGGCGACATGACAAAGGAGGAGCAGACAGCGATCGCTGCCAAAATGCCTAAAGGTCAGCTTCCATTGGTTTACCAAGCCATTCAGCGGATCTGTCGCGAATATGAAGCGGAGAACTCGAAGACACCCTGGCTACCAATGTTCGACGTTCTCTCTCGAACAGACGAGGCTCTGTCCGGCATCAGATCCCGCATTGCGAGCAACACTGCTACACCAGCGGATCATGAGCAGTACAGACAGTATCTTGAGCATTGTATGGCGAAGTACAAAGCTCTCGAAAAGAAGCAGCTCGACGTCGCCACTGAGGAGGACAAACAGCCCAAGAAACATGCTATGCGCACCGACACGGAAGGGTATCAGGTCTTCGATAGCAAGTATCCGAACAACAACTGGTCTATCATCATCACTGATTTCGATGAATGGCTTTGTGCTCCGCGAGCTTGCGCGCACTCCTTCCTGCACGACAACCCCGAGGTCGGTGTCACATACCAAGAGCTTGTCGATATGCTTTCTGATATGCTGGAGTCCGAGGAAATCAAGTCGAAGATCATTCCCGTCGTGGACGAAACAGGAAAACCCCTGTCGAAGAAGAAAGTCGAGCAACTGGACGGGAAAGGCTACCAGTTCAGCCACATGGCGCTGGCATTCTCAACCTGGGCTTATCAAAATGGCTACGGTCATTACCGACTTGGTGTCTACATCGAAGAGCAGACTGTCCTCCTGGAAACGTACGTTAGTGGACAAGACGAGCCAACGGGCCGAACATTGTTCATCCACAACAACAACTCTCGAGCTCTCTCCGGAAATACTGCTAACATCAAAGCCGATCACTACAGTGGGATCCGCCTTGGTCCTCCTCCTACAGAGCCAGCACTTACAGTCAAGCCAGCAGCTGCGAAGAAGAAGCTCTCGACAAGCCTTCCCATACCAAAGAACGCTCAGCTTGTGACGACACAGCGCAGCAACAACGGGTCTGACGTCTACTCTGGGCCAGACATTGTCGGGCGACCATACACATGCATCAAAGCATACTTCAAATCGCACGAGACAGATATCGATCTTGAAGTTGGTGACATTGGTAGAGTCATTGCTGCCACGACGAAGTCCTCTGGCAAGATCTACGCCAAAGTCTCTATCATCCGTACTCAGCAACGTGGCTGGGTTGACCGATCTTGTATCGAAGTTGGTACAGGATCTTATGGCAGTCTCTCAGTCCAGCTCGCTGGTGAGTTTCTTGCGCCGGTCCTACCTACAGTTCAGGTCCCTGGAAACCCAAGTCTTCTCTCCCGAACCCTCAGAGCATTCGCTATGGGTCTCCGCGACTGCCCGGACATCACATTGAACGTCGGCGTGCTAGGAGCCTCCAAAACCCAGCCACTATGGACGACTTTCTATCAAAGATCGAGAAAGGAATAGCCACAGCGGGCTATACGGCGGTACTCGACACGACTTTCACGTACCAGCAGCTGAGGGACGCAGGCTCTCCGGTTACTTCGATTGCCAGCAGAACGCTCAAGGCTGCGGGAAAATCTCAGCAATCAGTGGCACCCAAGCTCCTTGGTTCCCACGCCAGACGCAAGGGCATCTACTTACGCTTCTATTCGGAGTTCTATGACTTGCAACTTGAGAAGGAGTTGAATAAGGCTGCAAAGCGTAAGGGCAACTCATTCAAGCTCAAGGGTGGCTCTCTCGCCAGTCATCACGGACCACCCAAGGACTACATGTACGATGGCAAGACCGAGATTGGTTTCGTCACACGTGAGGCGAGACACGACAGCGATGCCTCTGCCGGCTATGGCTCCGACAGTAATCACTACAGCATTGCCGCCCTCTACGACCCGATCAAGGGCCGTCTCACTGTACCATTTGTTGTCTTTGAAGAGGAGGATGAGTCCAATGAGGTGCTGTACGCCCTCGCTGAGCAGCTGACATTGATGCTCTTCAACTTGTTCCTCCCCCTGATGAAGCGAGAGATCAAGCCAACAGTGACAGTTTCTGCTGAAGATCTCGACCCGGATGCTTCTGCGCTAGCTGAGGCTGCTGGGACGGCCAGTGCTGCAGCAAGTGCCGGCGAGTGGGCGGCCTCGATAAGAACAGGACAGGTCATATACCAACTCACCAAGTCTGTCGCTAAGCAGGTAGGCTGGATTGGCGCTTATGACCGTCCAGGCTTCACACCGAATGGTGGCAATGGCCTGAACTGGCAAATGCCAGCATGCGTGACCAGCGCCAGTAGTGCAGTTGCATGGACTAGGGTCATGACCTCCGACCGAGCAATCTTTTATCGGAATCGCCCACTGGCAGTCTTTGCAAAGGGGAAGACAAGTCACAGACTCGTGATTCTTTTCGATGGAGAGCGAGCGAACACAAGACGCATGGAAGTCTATGCTGGCGATATTCCGGCAGGGACGAAGGTGTTTCCCGTCATTGAGGTCATGAAGAACGGTGATGTCCACGACTTCCAATACGCGCGCTTACCAGAGCTTCCATTGTACGTCGATCAAAACGAAGCGAGCGCCGTTGCTCTTTATTTTTTGTACAAGGATCTAAACGGACAATGGCACAAACGATACCAGCAGGCCGCCGAAAAGTTCGGAAACTCGGCATCCATGCCGCTGGTGTCTTATGTATCAGCTTTGGCGTTGAGATATCATGTTGAACGCGTCCCGATCGTTCGACCCGACCACTGGACCGATGACTTTGGCACACGAATTGGGCTTGCAGATTCTGTCAAAGACGTCTCGTATGACCACATGCGACAAACGTATGTCATGACAGAGCTGTCCATCCAAGACTCCAAGACAGTTGGGATTGTGACTGACTATGATACACGTCGATCGTTCTTCGAGAATGTGCCTTTCGACAATGTGGGAATACCTTGGCCGAACGATGCAAAGATGAAGGAGCTCTTCCCCAAAACCAACCCGAAACAAAAAAAGATACGCCAAAAATGTGATCTCTGCGTCATCTTCACGATGAACTCTTTACTGCCAAAGACACCAGCCACATGTAAGAGACACGAAGGCACTGATCAGTGTGAGCTCTGTCACGAACTCGGCGTGCCTTGCAGCTGGACCAAGTGGGAGAAGATCGGTCAGTTCCGGCGAGGAACCAAACATAGACCCAACCAGATGGTGATGGACAAATTGAATGATGAGGTCAAGCTTGCCATAAAAGGCCCGGATCGCATCGAGGAAGTTGACTTTGAGATCGACGATCCTGGCTTCATTACGGCGCAAATAGACTGAGGACAGGAACGGGAGACAAAGTCGACGATGGCCGGAAAGAAGTGATGGAGCAGTGCTTGGACCACCAGGAGGATTTGCGCGATAACGGTGGGCTTCAAGAAGTGCCGTTCGTCAGGTGGCAAGGTATGGCACGAACGTTGACTTAGTGGCATGTCTCGAGGAGGCTCGACGAGGCAAAGTCAATCGCTAGACCAACATCTCATACCAGCTGGAGCGTCTTACAGAATGATTCATACTGTAACAATGAACAAGCGCAGTTACGGTCGGAAGGGATGATTTCCGTACCCTACTTTCCTGAAAGACAAGCTGATATGGATCAGCTAAAGGGCGATTCGAAGTCCGTAAATTCATAGTCCGCCCGAGCGCCAGGAGATGTTGCTGTACCGCTTGCGTCCGTTCTGCGCTCAGCGAGCCCTCTAACCGTGCTTCCAGTATATCAATACTGATGCCTTCGAGCGCTGCGTATATACTAAAGCCGCTGTCATACGGTATGTGGCTGTAGGCTGAAATGGGCACCGATGGTGAAGTTGGCGCGTGACTTGTGACCTCATGGCCAATACTCTGGCTGTCTCTCAACTTGAGTCTCCATTGAGTCGCGGTAGATGCTGCGAACTCCATGTCAGAGCTAGCCAAGACAAGGCGGCGAGGGTCGTGGCGGAAAGTCCCTTCGTGATGAAACAGATTCGCAAGCTCTGCGTCATGAACTCGCAGTCCGTGTACCAGTCTGATCTTCATCTCCACTCTAGCCCAGTTGGCCCAGGCCTGGTCGGTCGAAGCCTGGTGCTCGCTGGAGTTATCAGAGTCGTGCTGAGCCGTGAAGGCGCCGACTCTTCTTGCCCAGTGGACGACAGTTCCCTGAAATGCATCGACCAGGGCTAGATAGTCCGGGTTTCCACAGAGAAGCGCAAAAGTTTGGCCGATGAGAGCTGCTTGTGTCATCGACATCGCTTCATGGCTGTCACGTGCCATCAGCTTATCCCACTTATTTATGATCGCTTTGTGTAACCTGTGGAACATCTGAGTAGCCCAAATGAGCGCATTTTCCACGCCAGTAAAGAGGCAGCCCACCGAACAGATCGATAGCAAAAGCATAGTGTTCCCCTTTGACGGCTTGAATGTCGGCATGTGTATTATGGGAAATACAGGCTGAAATCGCAGAAAGTAAAGCTGCACACAGCAGTTGAGGAAATCAGTCGAAGGTAGTTGGTGTTGCTCCGGCACCGGAATATTCAAACGTCGATGCAACGCATGTCGATAGTTCTCGTCCACTTCCCCTTCCGCTGCAGGACTCGCGATGCCTGATTCAGGCAAAAGCTCTTGTCGGCGTTCGACGTTGGTGAACCAGATATCACACACATTTGCCGCCGGCTTGGGAGGCTCGACAGGGGCAGCCTCGTACGCTTGCAAGGGTGAGATATCGAACCCGGGCTGCGATAAGTCCTGTCCAAATGCAAAGTTGGCTAAATCGAGACCTTGAGCATCATCAAGCATCCAGTCGGGTAGTTGCTCCCACGACTGCCCGTCTCCGCAAACTTGATCATTGTAGTTGAGATCACTGGCTGATCCCAACAAAGCATCAGAAGCACTAGGCACATAGCTGTGGCCAGATTCCTGCGGACACCATACATCCTTTGCGGCAGAGAAGGGAAAGCGTTTTTGCGGTACGTTGACCTGAGATTGCGATGGCGCCTGTCCGTTCTGATGTGTAGCTGGAAGCTCGGGCTCCGATGCCTGTATGCTGGAGTTTGTCACTGTTGGCACGTCGACCGTACCAATCACATCGGCAATGTCATCGTTGCCAGGACTCTTGTGCTCGCGCTGATGCCGGAGCAGTGTATCACTTGCAAAGTTAGCTCTTCGATAACGGCATCCCGAGGTTCAAATTACCGTCTCGAATAGCACCGTCCGCACTGCGGGCACGAGAAGGGCTTCTCCTTTGTATGGGAGCGGACGTGTCTTGCAAGATGCTCGGTCTTGCTGAAACTTCGACCACAAACGTTGCAACTCCTCCTCATTGCCAGCCTAGCAGTGTCGCCGGGACTTCGGAGGCAAGCTATTGTGAGGCGCTTTTACGCACTTCAGCCCGGGGGAAGAAACCTCGGAAACTGCGAAGCTTCCATGTCGCCTATTCTAGGCAGTTCCGGGGAACCCCCCGTGGCGTCTCAGACTGCATCACTGAGCCGCGTGCTGAACCGTATCGTTCGTTGTCTCCGTCCCACAAAATATCTCACACTCAGGATTTAATCATGTCTCTTCCTCAAATCAGCTCATGACAGGTGAGGTCTCAAGATAGAAGACGCACCACAGCCATACGAATGCTGTACGGCTTTGGTCCCTGGGATCCGGAGTTCCTTTGCCTGATGTTTCGTGAACTTAGGTAAGCAGACCACCGACTGGCGATGGCGTGCTTGAGCCCCTTGATTGTGAGATTGTGAATGAGCGCGGGCTAAGCTTGTCCGCCTTGCGGTGCCGATCCGTGAAACACGCCGGGACGTGGCGCATGCCATATAATAATAAAATCATGTCCCTGCGACGATAATATGGACCGTGGAAGCTGGCGGCTAGACCGTCGTGCACCAAAGTCGACAACAGAAAGCACGATGGCTACAGCAGCAGCCGACGACTCGTCGGATATAGCAGAGTCAGAGCTTGGTAGCGGCGAGAGAACGCCACTCCTTGCTTCTGACTCTTCAACACTCTCAGGACGCGACATTGATCAGCATAAGGATGCCCTGGACGTCGAAAACAACATTAAGACCGAGACATCAACTCTAGGCAGGCAAATAGGATGGAGCAGCGCGTTCATTCTCGTCATCAGTCGCGTGATTGGCAGCGGCATCTACGCGATGCCTGGTGTTGTCCTGAGTGAAGTGGGCAGCACGGGCCTGGCATTGAGTCTCTGGGTCGCTGGAGCCCTAGTCTCCTATACAGGGCTGGCAATCACGATCGAGTACGGCGCCATGTTTCCACGATCTGGCGGAGTCAAGGTCTATCTCGAGGAGACATATCGCCGACCCCATCTTCTGGCAACCGTCCTTGTTGCCGTCCACGCAGTCTTACTCGGGTTCACGGCCTCGAACTGTATCATATTTGCAAAGTATATGCTTTATGCAGCCAACATTGAGCCAAGTGACATTTCGACCAAGCTCTCAGCCGTTGGATTGCTCACACTGATTACGATCGTGCATGGATGCTTCTATCGGACTGGCGTATACGTCCAAAACTTGCTGGGTTGGCTAAAGATTGGTCTCACCGTTTTCATGATCATGACGGGCTTCACCGTCCTAGCGAGGTCGAAAGAGCCTGTTCCTAAGTGGGCCGAGATCTGGGCAGGGTCGACCAGCGACTGGAACACGATATCTACGGCGTTCTTCAAGATTCTCTACTCGTTTGCAGGTCTCGAGAACGTCAACAACGTGATGAATGAAGTCAAGAAGCCAATTCGGACTATCAAGACTGTTGGCCCAGCCGGTCTTCTCACAGCATGCCTGATGTATCTCCTGATCAACATCTCGTACTTGGCAGTCGTTCCTGTGGACGAGGTCAAGCAGAGTCGCGAACTGATAGCTGCTCTCTTCTTCGAGAAAGTGGGGTTTGGAAGGTCATTTCTTCCCATTGCCATTGCGCTCAGTGCCGCAGGAAATGTCATGGTGGTCGTATTCAGCACGGTGAGTTTGCTGTGTCGATACGGCGAAGGTTGCTAACAAGTCCAGGCTCGTTTCAAGCAAGAAATTGCGCGGTCCGGCGTACTTCCACTTCCAAAGATCCTCGCCTCAAACGAGCCTTTCAATTCTCCACTGGGTGGCCTTTTGATACACTACATTCCTAGTGTGCTTGTGATCGTTCTGCCACCATCGAGCACTGTCTACAGCTTCATCGCCGACGTCGAGGGCTACTCAGGACAATTCTTCGGACTAGCAATTGCTGCGGGCTTGCTAATACTGCGCTGGAAACAACCAAACCTTCCTCGTCCGTATAAGGCGTGGCTGCCTGTTGTGTGGTTCCGGATCGCTCTCGCAATATGTCTCATAATGGCACCACTCTTCCCGCCCAAGAAACGACCGGAGGGCATGTTCTACGCCACGTATGCGTTGCTAGGTATAGCAGTGTAAGACAGCCCCTCGTTCGCCCTAGCATAAGCTGACCACTCTGAACAGTCTGATCTTCGGTATTGCTTATTGGTTCGCGACTGTGATCGCCTGGCCGCGCTACCGAGGCTACAAACTCGTGGAAGAGACCGAGGCGCTCAGAGATGGCACAAAGATTACAAAACTCGTCCGCCGGCCGCTCCAGAGTACGCCCTGAGTGGTTCACAAATGCCATATTTCCAAGCAACATCATATAGATAAAGACACAGCCCTGGTCATATGTCAATCCTCGTATGCTGATTGGACAGACGTGTCTTACGCGACATCTTCCCCACACCCCGTACAGCATCACGAACCTCTCCCCAACTATGGCGTGCTTACTGACAAATCAGGCATCAGGCCTGGTGGCACGATATATACACACGATGTCGAGGTGTTGTAATGGGCCATCACCAACGTCACTATGGCTTCAGCAGCAGTCGATCAGTCCGCCGGTGGACATACCACCACCTTTGAGCCACTTACCACCGTTCAGACCGGTGTGACCAAGCATCATGTTCGCACCATCTTGAACTACCACAAGCCCAATGAGGATGGAAGCCCACCTCATGCGACGTACGTCGGCAGGCCAGAGACCTACGAGCGACCCGTCGACCCAGTCGAAGTGACCATCAACGATATCCGCGGCGAGACAGACAAATACAATCTCGACAGCAATGGCTTCCAGCTCTACAACTTCCCCTCGGCCGAGAAGGACTTCCTCGACGACGACAAGATCAAGGCCGAGTACTATCCCGAGACGGAGAGACTGCTCAAGGAAGCGTGCGTTGACTCCATGACCTGACAATCCTCCATCGACACTAACAATCAACAGCACCGGCGCCTCCCGTGTCTTCATCTTCGACCACACCATCCGCCGCCCTGGCCCTCCCAGCGCCGAAAACCCCACCGAGAACACCCCGGCCGCACCCCTCCGCGGCCCCGTCCAGCGCGTACACATCGACCAATCCTACACGGCCTCGCGCTCCCGCGTCCCCCACCACCTGCCCGAGCTCGCCGACCAGCTCCTCAGACCCGCCACCAGATCATCAACGTCTGGCGCCCCATCAAGCCATCTACAAGGATCCTCTCGCTGTGGCCGACGCACACTCCGTGCCCGATACTGATCTGGTTCCTGTCCCGCTGATCTATCCAACTCGCTCGGGCGAGACCCTGACTGTGCTGCCGAACAAGTCGCACAAGTGGTATTTCGCGTATGGGCAGACGCCGGATGAGGTCATGTTGATCAGATGCTATGATAGTAAGTTGGACGGGAGGGCGAGACGGGTGCCGCACACGGCGTTTGTCAATCCGGAGACGGAGGACAGGGAGGCCAGGCAGAGTATTGAGATTCGGGCGCTGGTGTTCCATGAGGACCAGGAGGCTGAGTGATTGAGACTTAGGGAGTTAGTGAGGGGTACTCCAGCGTATGACTTGTAGTTTGATGAGGTTATGAATATTCTGCTGTTGTACTTGACTCTCGAGGTCGTCGTCTTCGAACATTGTCAATTGGCGTCATGTCTTACCCACGGCTGTCAAGTATGAACAGGCAGTCCATGAATACTTGATGAGTTGCGACTGCCACAGCCAAAGTCACTCCTGAGTAGTGGCCGCAAAGCCACCAGCACCCACGTGCCTGCCGTAAATACCTACACTCTCACACCTACGTGTACCTACCTTCAAGCTCATACCGTACCTTCCTTTGATACCCGAGCAGGCGCGTTGACGGTCTGGTCTATATCTGCGAGCTGGAGAAACGTCCAGAGTAGAATCCCAAGAGAAAGAGTGCAAGCACCCTACTCTGGACGTTTCTCCAACTGGCAGATGTAGACCAGACCGTCAACGCGTGCTCCAGATGATACGTAGACACTAGGTAGCTCGTGCTGTACAGCTGTGATCAAACTTTGCCCGCGTGTACGTATGTGTGCCCGTCAGACTACTTAGGTGGAGTGGAAGGCGACACTGCTCGTGAATGCGAAGACATCTGGCATACGCCCAGCTTCTCAATCTCACGATCTCGGAACCTTGAGCAGCATGAATCTCAGGCCCTGTGATGCGTGTCGCGTGAAGGGCATCGGATGTTTTCCGGCCTGCCCCTCATTGCCAGCATTGCTCCCCCACCATCCCACACATTGACGAGATCCCTCGGTAGTGAAGTCACGTCACGAAATCGAATCAGTATTTGGTGAAATTCACTGCTCCGTGCTCGATTACAAACTAAGTATCCTTTGATGTATGCTGCTGACTAGATTTCCTTGTGCTCGTCGTCGCCTGTATAGATCGCTCGTCAATCTAAGACTTCGTCCAAGCTCTACCAGTATATACGGCATTATGCCATCCCCTCCACAGCCAGACCTCCCTCATCCGGCTCATGTCGATAGAGAATCCGGCCTTGGTAGGAAATTTGGCAAGGAAGTTGTGAATTACTTCGGCAGTAGGATGATACATGGCAGACGAGCTCCACGATGCTGACCATCTCCAGGCTCACCATTGAACCGACTGTCCTTCCTGCGCGAAGACTACGGCTTCCTCGCCGGCGCATTCGACCACCCGACAACCAAGTTCCTGTGCTTCAAGAACCTGTCACCTCTCCAGAAGTCTCAGACCGAAATCCACCATGCCACATTACAAGAGCTCAAGCCCCTAGCACCCGAGAACCCATACGCAAAGACCGAGAAAGAAATCATAGAATCATTCGACTCAAGAAACGTCACCGCGCAATTCGTGTTCCTAGGCATAGACGAAAAAGTCACAGATGGCTACAAATTCCGTAACTTCACCGGCGCACCACACTTTGCAGTCGACATCACCCCAAAAGCCCCCTATGCCGAGGCAGCCGAAAAGATCATCGAAGGCTTCAACGCGAAAGGGTACAGCTTCGCCGAGGGCATGCGAGCAATGTTCTACCACGCCGATGTCGCCGCCGAGTACGCCCAGGGACGACACTACCTCGACTGGAACGCCCGCAACACGTTCTGCGGCACCTGTGGCCACCGCACATTGTCCGTGAACGCAGGAGCCAAGCGTGTCTGTCCACCCATCGACAAAGCAGAGTCTCCACCCGAGCGAGAAGCCTGCTCGACACGAACGACACTGTCCAATCTGACCTTCCCTCGCACCGACCCTACCATCATCGTCGCCGTCCTCTCCCACGACAGCAAACGTCTCCTCCTCGGCCGCCAGAAGCGATGGCCACCATACTGGTTCTCGACGCTGGCGGGCTTCATCGAGCCCGCCGAATCAGTCGAGGACGCCGTGCGGAGAGAAGTATGGGAGGAAGCAGGTGTCGTCTTGTCTCGCGTGCTCATCCACTCGACGCAGCCATGGCCGTATCCAGCGAATCTCATGATCGGGGCGATCGCACAAGTAGCGGCGCCGGAGGATGAGAATATCAAGTTGGACAATGATCCTGAGTTGGAGACTGCCAAGTGGTTCACGCTGGATGAGATTGAGGAGGCACTGCGGGTTGGGACGAGTGGATTGGGTGATCCGGCGCCGGAGGGGTATGTGGAGGGCAATTTGCGGTTGCCGCCTCCTACCGCTATTGCTCATCAGTTGATTAGTGCGGTGGTCAAGGGCGGGTTTCTGGAGGGCGTGACGCCGCTGGCTACTGCGAGTAAGATGTGAAGGGTGTGTTGAACGCTACCTCCAGCGAGACTCCGGATGGTGCCTGGATTGAGCGTGGGTCACTGTCTATGTAAAGAGGATGATAGAGTCAATGCACAGTGCAGAGGTTGCAATCACAGTCGGACAACATCTACCCAGTCTACCAGCGGCAATTCCACGAGGCGTGAGTAAGTTGCACAGGCACATGCTCTCGAATTACTGTTCTATAAAACCTGTGTTTGATCCTGCGAGGATGGTCGCGTCGTGGCCCTACAGTCACCGACCGCCGCTATCTGAATGAAGAATTAGAGCAATTAAGATTTGCTTCCCTCCGCTTCCTACCATCTCCTCTCACACTAGAGCTCCCTCGCCAGAGCAGCCATCAGCTAGCCCGCATAACACCAATTAGTAGTACCCCAAAACCGCCGTATCATACCTCACCAACTGCCCCTTCGCCGGCTCGTCCGACCCATACGAGAACGGATCGCCATTCGTACTCACGTACAGACTCCCACGCTCCAGATCCAAACTCGTAATCCCAAACTTCGCGCTTGTCAACCCATGCGGCAGCCCCGTCGAGTTTCCCGCCACCGCAGTAATATTATGCTTCTCGCCATTGGTCACACTGTCGAAGAACGCAACATGCCCATACTCACATGCCAGCCACGCGTTACCGGCAAAGTCAAGCGTGAAGTCGTCCGGGAAGATGTTTGCGAACTCCTGATCGATGAGCAGCTCCGCAGGGCCAGTGGCTGCACCCGTGGTGGAGTTGATGGGGCTACGGTAGAAGGTGACTGTGTTTGTGTTGTCGTAGTAGAGGTAGCCGTTACTGGCGACGAGGCCGTTGATGCCGAGGGGGAGGCCGCCGGAGAGGTCGGGTTGGGGGGCCATGGTGGCGTCTTTGATCGCGCTGGCTACGTCGCCCGTGCGGACGTTGACGGACCAGACGATGCCGTTGATTGAATCTGCGACCAGGAGGATGCCGAGTGTGGGGTTGAGGACTGTCAGGCCGTTGGCGAGGCCCGCATCAGGGAGGTCTGCGACTTTCTTGAGTTGCGCTTGGGTGCCGCGTTTCCAGTCAGACCAGTGGCCTTCGCTGTCGTGCTCGAGCTCGAGGCCGTTCAGGTTGATCTCCCAGATAGAGTAGCTGCCTTGTGTAGAGGTGAAGCTAGCTTCTACGTTAGCTCAGATTGGGACGCGAGTGAGAAGTGAAGGAATGGGTCGGAAGGAGACATGGAACAGGAGTACGAGACGAGAGTGTCAGAGACAGCTGCGAAACCTCTATTCTCCACTCTGTTCCCGGTCCAAATTTGGGAAGTAACTCACGTTTTGGTGGAAAAGTTGCCGATAACGGCGTAGAAGACGTCGAGACCGAGCTCGACTATGCCTAGGCAGGCGGTGTACTCGGGAAATTCAGCCACGATGACCGGGTCAAATTTACTGTCGTAGGAGATCAGGTAGACCTGTGGCTTGGAGAGTACGGTGCCGACGAAGTTGCCATCTGTTGAGCGAGCGGCTAGGTTCTCGATCCATATGCCATTGTCGAAGGTAGCAATGATGTTTGGCTCGAGGAGCGGCTCGGAGAACATGATGGGTGTCAGATCGCTGGCGGCTTGCCGGGGCTTGGGATATGAGAGGCGTGCAAAGGCTGGGGTGATGGCGAGACACCAGAAAAGCAGCGCGCTGATGCTGTTGATTGAAGACATTATGATAGTTGTGTAGATATACAGAGGAGAAGCTTCAATGAGTGTTCGACGATCGGGTGGTTGACATAGGGACCTGACCGGGTTCCATGATTCTTATATGCTTGCCTGCTTGAGCATCTACATTATGTCGTCTCGTCGAAGGGGCCAGGACTCAAGACCATGACCGCGAAGGTAGGATCCCACGAGCTGCTTAGCTGAATGCACATAATTTGCAATGACTGAAGCGAAATTGGAGCAATGTTCCTGCAACTTTCAATGGGGCTGGCGAGCAGAATGCAGTGATCACTTCCTAAGTCGCGTTGATGCTCGGGTCGACTTGTCCCGCGGTCAAGTCATCACGCCGTCGGGAATGCTGAAATTGCCTGAAGGTGCTTTTGGTGGATGTGTTATGGAATCGTGAGCTGCTAACAACTGACCGGCTCCATATGATGGCGAGGCTGAGTAAGGGAGCGGTGTCTGTGCTAGGAAGCTGTGGTCCCTTGGCTACAGTTTGATTGACGTCTGTCGTTGTTTTAGACGCGATGCTGTCTAACTTCGTCGGCCCCCACGATAGATATAGGGCTTGAGCTCGGTTCAGATAGCCTGTTCCTGGAGCTCGCTTGACCTGCATACGAGCCGGCGGTCAAGTCTTTACGTGGCTGCGGCATCTTTCTGAACCAGTCGATCGGTCACTAGCTCGTGAAAGGAAAGCTATGCTCCTAGCCTTTGCCCGATGTGTTGATAGCTACTGCTGTTCGGGGACCACTATTCGCGAACTCGATTTGTTGCCAGACCAGGACGATGCGTACTTGTCTCGATGTAGAGATGTTGAAGGACTGTGAATTCAAATTAGGCATGTACCTTAGTGATATGCACGCCGTTGAATGCCTCCAGAAAGGGACTAGTGTGCGGCTGAATGAGGGTCTTGCAGGGATACTGTGGCCCTTGCAGCTCCCCACGCTTGCAGATATCGCTCGTAAACTTGCCAAGATGCCCTCGTATGCTACACAGGGCTGAAACAACAACGACAATGCTGATATTGCCAAGAACAGGTCGGAATTTGATCATGTTGGAGCGATCGAGACATTGTCCACCGTCGATCTGGGGCCATGGAAGGATCAATAAAGCACGAAGTTAGCTAGGTGGAAGCGTGCACATCTCGCGAGATACATCAAAGACCAGGAAGATCGAAGCCGCAGAGGCCGCCCTGATGTGGTCAAACCCTCGGAGGCACTGCAGTATCCGCCGAAGTTGCGCAGGACGTTAGTTGATGACCGGCCACTGGGTTCACGTCGGTCCGTACAATCTCGCATATACAGTGTGGCCTGTGACGAAGGTCAGTACCTCGCTCAATAGGAGATTCATCGTCTTCCACGGCGCAAGAGCGGAGAGCTAGGCTGCATGACTGGCCCATGAGATGCCTCTGCCAGCGCTTCAGCCCCGGGCCGATCGTCGTGAGATGTCTCACACCAGCGCCTAGTATCCAGCAGTGTGAGTTGCCTTAGCGATCTCTGTCGCAAGCGAAAAGATTGAGACCCCTGAGAAGCCCCTTCAGTGAAGAAGGCTGCTGTCCGCTGCATTATAAACTGGTCTGGCGGCATTCACAGGCTGCTTTGATTAATTCGTCAAAGTGAAGTCTATGCCATCGCCAGAAGCAGTCCATTATCAGCCATGTCGTTCATGTCCAAGTTTCTCGCCTTGTTTCGTCGCAAGAAGCAGCACTCATCCGCCTGCATGATGTCCTTGGAGGACAATCACGTCCACACAGATGCGTGCTTCGTCAACATCGTTCCGTTATCCCTGGTCGAGCTCTTCAGCTCTCAAGGCTGCGTCTCTTGTCCGCCAGCTCTGCCCAATATCGTAAGTGGCAGCCATGGCGTGGACTTACCTCTAACATACGACAGTACAAGACAGTTCTCGCTAATCCCAACGCGCTCTTGCTCACGTACAACGTGACTTACTGGGACGGCAAGAGTGGCTGGAAGGACACTTTCGCGCAGAATCAGTGGGACCAGAGACAGAAAGCTTACGCTACCAAGAACGGAAAGCCGGGCGTGTACACGCCGCAGGTCATTTGGGATGGTCTTGCTGATGGGGTGGGCGGCAAAGAAGAGGAAATGATGGACATCGCTGCTAAGGGGATCGCGGCTAGAGAGCGTGTCGACGTTGGTTCTGTGACTTTGAGCATCTTCGGTGACGAGATCAGAATTGCCTCCGACAGAACGGAAGCGGAGCATTGTGATGTGACAGTCGTTGCATACAACTCACGTGAGCAGGCTGTTAAGGTCGGGGCGGGTCCTAACAAGAAGAAGAAGATCGCGCACAACAATGTCGTCGTCGACATGATGAAGCTGGGGACCTGGAATGGAGGCAACGTATTGCTCGCCTTGCCCGCTGCTGGTGACAGCTCCCTGGAGAGAGCGGTCTTCCTGCAGGCCGGCCCGGGAGGCTCAATTGCCGCGGTTGCGAAGGTGTGACCCATTCTGTACCTAGGTAGATAGCAACGCGCCGTTCTAGTAGTAGATGGTACAATCCGGATCTCGTATTGATAGTGGCAAGTGTGTGAATCGAGCTCAGGCTTCGGACGCGGTCGATTTTGACATTCGAGCGGGTGACTAAGCGCGCGGGTCGCACCCCACAGCATCCCTGCTGGGCTTGATCGGCGCCGCCGCGGGTTGCCTAACGTTGCACTGCTTGCAGCTTCCGTACAGCCATGATCCTTTCCAAATAATGTTCAGCTCTTCAGCTCGGGGATTAGCTCTTGCTCGCTAGCAGAGTGATTCGATATGAGGGAATCCGTAGGGCATTTTGGTCGCAATGTAGCTTGTCGATGAAAGAGGGTGAAAGATGCCCCTGACCATTGCTGGACGTGGTACTTAACCACAGAGATCGCTCGCCCGAATCGGCAAGAATGGACGACTTGCATTTTCAAAGATGGTCGGCGTACCAGGGCGTAGTAAAGGCTGTCTGACGTGCCTCAAGCGAAGATTGAAGTGTGGTAAGGAACGAAGTGATGCCACCAGACGACATATATCTAACCTGCCCACAGACGAGACCAAGCCCACCTGCCAGAGATGCGAGAAATCCGGATACGTCTGCAAGGGCTACGAGCGAAAGCTTGATGTGCGATTTCATGCATTCGGAAAAAGTAAGAGCGCTCCCGAGAAGACAGGCACGACCCAGGCCCAACAAATATCCAGTTGCAAGCCTGCAATTCCGCCAGATGTGAGCCTGGTGGCTTTCAAGGACAACATCCAGTACTCGTTCCTCTTCTCGAATCTCGTATGGAGCCATTATGGCAGCCCGTGGTTACAGAGATCTGCGTTGGGCAAGCTCGGCATCCTTGCTCTCGAAGCATGTCAGGCTTTCTCTCTTTGCGTCTTTGGCCAACAGCACCACCTGTCGAGTATCGAGATAGATGGAGCTCAGCATTACAGTAGCGCTGTTCGCAAATTGGCCATGCAGTTGCCCAACGTTGGCGCTCCTGGAAGCGAGGACCTTTTGATCCCTATCATGATCCTGCTCTTGCATTCGGTAAGTTCAGCCTTGAGTGCCTTGGACTAGGCTGATCACGACAGTCCACAACCGTAACAGACCCGACGGCATCGTCTTTCCATGTGGCAGCCCTGTACAGGCTGCTGCAGATACGAGGTCCTAAAGCCTTCGCAGCTGAACCACTCAGAAGTGCATTTGAAAGCTGCAGATCGACCCTAGTATGTATGCCGACACCACGATCTGCCTGAATCTGACATCCCAAGATCGTCATAGGACTAGTCACCAAGACTCGAACATTCCTTGAAGATCCGGAGTGGATCATGGGCCCCTGGTCGTTACCCGAAAGTCCAGGAAAGAATGCACAGAATCAACTTGTCGATGTGCTCTCCCATGTGCCAGGCTTCTTGCAGGATCAAGCGCATGTCTTCAGCACAGGCGATAGACAGCTGCAACGAACGCTGATATGCAAGATCGAGCGTCAGCTTTCAATCACTTACTCCTGGCGTTGGGACTGGGAAGGAAAGCATCCGAACGCAGCGCACGAAGTTGACCATCTACGAGACTATCCACTTCTCGGCCTCCTCAACTCCCGCCCGTTCACGAAGGTGCTCGTCTGCTCGAGTTGGCAGCAGGCTACAGAAATCTCGTTGTACAACTCAGTGGTCCTCTGTCTACTCGGCATCTTGTGGTCTCTGCAATCTCCTGCAGCCATCGCAGAAGCCACTCAAACCAAGAGAGAGTCGTCATCGCCTCTGCTACTTCCCAACCAAATCACCTCGCTCGAGCAGGTCGCAGTTGAAATCTGTCGCGTCTTCGAATACCAGCTAGCTACAGTAAGCACGGCTCCTCCACTCCGATCGCGTGACGACGAGCACATTGCAACCTTGATGACTTTACCCAAAACGCCCCTATCAGCCAGCCGAAGAGCTGCGCTGTGCAGTGCTGCGTTCTGGCTTTGGACAAGACTATGGCCAATATTCCCAGCACACCTTTTCTGAATCCTACGGAGCTGACCACAGCGACTTCAGGCTGCGCGCGTGCCTGACCAGCAGACGCTCTTCTGGGTACTTCCAGTCGGTCTTGCCGGTTTCGTACTGGAACACAATGAACGGTACTCGGCTTGGGTGAAAGAATTACACGACGTGGGTCAGACTACTCGTGGATATAGCGCTGGAGGCCTTGGATATGGGTCAAGCGTTTACAACATCTTCAACACCAAATGGGCTGCCGGCAGGAACGATGGCCAACGGACGTTCGAGGGTCAGGACTGGGGCTATATTCCACCGAACGTGTACCATGCTCTACCGAGCGAAGACCTAGACTGAGACTTCAGATGATATCGCCCTTGCGCTATGCCACGAAAACAATGACCTGGAACGTACTAGAAGTTCTTCCACACCTTTTGCCACCCCGATGGTCTCCTTGCTGGCACATCCGCTGCAGGCCCACTCCCGTGACTGACCACTGCCTCCTTCGCCGCATCCAGATCTGCCCTGCGTCCACGATCCAAATCAATCTCGTGCTTTCTCCACAGCTTCGTCTTAAACACCAACTTATACCCAAAGTAAATCACCGGAAACAGCGGCAGCAAAATATACGCATCCACGAACGTCCCCGCATCAAACGGACTCAACGTCGTCCACCCCTGCACAAACGCCAAGAATACGTTCGCGAACAATCCGAAATACGCGTTCCATGGGTACAACATCGACTTGAACGGCAGCTCCGCAGTAGTCCGACCCTGGTGCGTCCACGCGCGACGGAACTTGATGTGGATGAAGGAGATGGCGGCCCAGACGATGAAGGTCGACACCCCGGAGAGGTTGACAATGTATGAGTAGGCTTTGGAAGCACCGGTGGAGACGTTCATCATGCTAAGTGCACCGAACAGATTAGTGAAGATGATGGCGTAGACGGGCACGCCGCGACCGTTAGTGTAGCCAAGGAAGCGGGGCGCGGCGCGTGTTTGAGCCATGTAGAGGACGGTGCGGGACGCAATGTAGATGCTACTGTTGACTGCGGAGAGGCAGGTGACGAAGATGAAGCTGTTGATGAGGTGGACGCCGCCATTCCAGCCGGCGTTTTGGATTGCTACTGTCATTGGGGATCGGAGGGCCCGGGAGGCGCCGTTGATGAGTCCGTCCGCGTTTGCTGGGCAGGTCAAGCCGAAGAAGATGGCTGAGCCCATGTAGATGAAGATGATGCGCCAGAAGACTTGTCTGACGGCAAGCGGCACGGCGACCTTGGGATTCTTCGTCTCTGTCGCCGCCACCGCAACAGACTCGACGCCGGCATAGAATGTGCTGCAGAACACAAAGACCGAGGCAACTCCGCGGAAGCCGTTGCCGTTGAATGCTCCAGGATCAGACCAGTACCGAGCACCGACTTTGTCGCCGTTCACTCCTCCTGCAACGTAGACGATGCTGAAGATGAAGTAGGCGCACAGGCCACCTAGCTTGACCAAAGCTAGCCAGTATTCTGCTTCGCCGAATGACTCGACTCCCAAGAGCTGGAAGCCTAGGAACGCGAACCAGAAGATGAGGAAGTAGCCCCATTGAGGGACGGTGTCGCTCCAGTAGACAAGGACGGAGGTGACGACGTTGTACTCGTTGGCTAGCACAGCTGCCAGATGATGAAATAGTTCCAGCCCACAGCCACAGAGAACGCTTTGTCGACGAATCGATCGGCGAGACCGGTGAAGGCACCTCCAGTCGGATACAGGGTGGTCATCTCGCCGAGAGACTGCATGATCGAGAACGCAATGATCCCAATCACGCCGAACCCGATGATTAGACTGGCCGGACCGCCATTCGACAGAGCACCTCCCGAGCCGACGAGGAGACCTGGTCCGATGATACCTGCAAGGGCGAGCATGCTCAGATGGCGCGTCTTGAGCCCTCGCTTGACCCCAGACTCGGGATCGATTCGTTGATGGTCAGTACTTGCCAAGCCACGGCCTTCGCCGTTCGGCGTTGGCGAGTCTGGGTCGACGGTTGGGGAATGGGACTTGTAGTCTGGCATAATGATGAGGACAGGTTGGAGCGGCCAGCAGACGTAGAGTGCATGGGTCGAGGGCGGACATTGTCACGGATGACCTACCTTTGAGATACTTATAGTGACCGCCAAGGAGCGTGGATGCTTGAAAAAGTCATGGCAAAGATAAGGATTGGATGATCACCCATGCGACATCGGTGAAAAATGGAGATGAACAAACCAGCGTTGGAGGCGATGGCACAATAACAGCCTCAACTCTTGACATCCTCGTACTCGAGAATAGACACGGGAAGCTCAGCTTACACCTACAGCTGGGTGGCCGAGCCTGTGTTCTGCTTTCCTTGCCTTTGTGTGTAAGTAAGTACTGTTGAGTAGGAAGTGGACGGATACGACGGCCGTGGAAATGTTTGCGATCGGAGTTATGTCATCCGGCGTCATATTCTAGCTGCTCAGCCTTGTTCAGCCTCGTTGCAGTATCTTTTGTCCAGCCTGTCAAACGCAACGGTGACCTGCATTTCATGTCGACCCAAGAGTATCGAAAGCCTCTATTCGTTAGATTCTTCACAGCAAATTATCTCAGAGCCGCTATGGGCGTGCCCTGGAGACCTACTTTCACTGTATATTCAGGAGACTATCGGAGAAGACGGAAGGCTCCAACTGGTCGCCATGGCCCGCGAGATACCCGGGTTCATCTACGATGCAAGCAAAGGCAAATACTTCCGCATCCAGGAGAACCATCGGAACACTCAACATGTCGCCCAACGTGATCGATCAACCACGAAATACTCGAGGGAAGCTGTCGAGGGACGAAGGCGTCTCGAGAAGGAGTCAGTGCCACGGAAGAAGCTGAAGCTTGGCGGATCGGGGAGTTCAAGTCTGTCGGGCGGGTCTAGAAGCACAGCGGATTCAAGTATCCAGACTAAGAGTCTGAGGCGCCTGGACGACGAGATCGAGCTACGCCTTCGACTTGGTACTGGATCTTCTCGCCAGCGTATGCATGTTGGGGACTTGGTCAACGAACGTTATGCTGCATCGCTGGCACCTCGCCCATTGTCGAACGGATCGACAGATTTTGTCAGTCCCATGTTCACTATCGACCCTCATAACAAAGTTCTGTACAGCCACACGAGGTCTTGGAGGCATCGCCCAGAGTTCTCCAGCACACCACTAGAATACGATTGTAAGATCAACGGCGAGCATGCGGCATTTGGCTACAGAAGGATCAACACCACATCCATTTTCGACTGCGAGAGTCTTCTCTTTGCCACGCCTCTTACGTCCGAAGTGGTGTTATGGGGGACCGGCAATACGATTGGCGACAGATCTCTGAACACATCCACCCTCTACTCTGGACAGGGCACAGATTTACCGTGGCACAGATTCCGGGAAGACTTTGGCGATTGGGGTACGACCACACGAACAATTGCACCGCCTCATAAAGTTGAATTTTTCGGCGCAGCTACGTCAGGCTACGGCTCTGGGTCAGCAGACGACATGCCCAGCGTGGCCATTGCAACTTCCCGAGGTGTTGGCCTCCTATACGATGCGGCCGGGAGGCTGGTAATCCGATCCAGCTGCGGCTGCGGCCGCGGCCAGACAACTGATGACGACCACGACCCAAAGTGCGAAGTCGTCAGTGTTGCCTGGCAGAGTAAGCACATCTGGCTTGCGGGCACCAAGGGCGGACTTATACAACTGGGTGATGTCCGCGACCCTCACGCCCCTGTCATACCCCGGATCAGAACGCCTTACGGCGGAGCCAACCATATTGCGTCTGTCGGAATCGAACTCGTGTGGGGCGTTCTGTCATGGGGTGTCAATGGCGCTGGAGTCTACGACTTGAGATACTGTCGAGACATGCTGTCAACGAAGATGCCGAACGGAGAAATAAAGTGTTCGCACGAGCTGACGGACCCACTGTATACTTTCGATGTTACACGCTACGGACACCAATACTATCAGCCCCTGGGCTGGGCATACGACGATTCCACAGGCATAGTCGCAGCTGCACATAGCACTTACATAAACCAGAGCAAGATTGCTCTTTGGGATCTGCGGAGTGGGCAGCTTTTGACGACGAGGTCTGCGGGAACAGCAAGCGGTGGCGCCCTATACTGTTCAGCGACGGGACTCGGCAAACACAACAAGATATACTTTGCGGACAACCTGGCTGATCGGGAGTTCAAGGATGAAGTGCGGTGTATGCAATTTGTGGATTTGGAGGGCAGTGCAACGAAGAGTCTGGTCGTGAGCACGGAAGACAAGTTGGACATCTGGGAGGTGTGATTGCCAGACTGGAAATCTGCTGGCCCCTTGGCAGATATCGATTACGATCCCAAGGCGGACTTCCACTGTGGAACCAGAGCTAACATCTGGACTTGGTCACGGCACACTAGGCATATGAAAAGCGTGGTTGCAGTTCACAGACGTCCACCGAGGGATTGAGGTTTTTTAGTCATCAATGTCTATTCAAAAGGAGCACGGTCAGCTTTGTCGCGGACTCCGCGGCGTTTCCCATATCCAGAACCTTTCTTTCGATTAGCAATGACTCGAGTGCACTCCGAAGTCTGTGTTCGGGATTTAGGCTACTTCCGAATACTCTTGAAAAGATGTTTGACATTGCTCAAGTGGACGTCGTCGCTTGCTGCTTGCTACTGCTTTGTCCTTTAGAAGACAAGGCAACCGTTTGCCTGCTTACTCAAACCACAACACTGCACTTGAACAAGCAACCATAGGTACAAATTGTGTTACGTATGGGACGTCTGTACCATGCCTCTTTCCAGAGCATGATAGCTGAATGACGATCCTCTCTGCTCCGTCCCCAGCCCATCTTCCTGTATCATCACCCAAAAATGCATCTTCACCTGCCAAACCAAAACAAGGCAACTTCTTCTCTCCGCCTAACTCCCTCAGCCATTCCTTTTCCAGACGCGTGACTCCCAATCGTGAGTCTGTGAACCTCTAGCCTCATCTGGCACTTTATAGATATCATCATGTTCTCTCCGGTCTGCAGCATAGCCGTATCTTTGCTGTTAACAGTAACCCAGTTGAACGAGAGCAAGAACGACCAACCTTGTGCATACACGGCACAACAAGACACGAGTCCCTCTTCCTCCCGTCCGACAACCCGGGTCTCTTCGACAAGCGCTCCGTTGCTCCTTTCTGACCTCGTTAAGCATGCCTCGAGCAAAGGGTTTCGCAGATCCCAATGCCAAAGAGGTCAAGAAAGAACGCGACAAACAAGTCCTCCAGGCCAAGCGTGAGGCCCAAAACCAACTCCGCAAAGACGTGAACGACTGGATCAAGGACAGCGCCCCTGCCCAGTTCCAGCTCGACATGGCCAACAAGAATGAAGTCGATCTCGAGCCGCTCGGACAGACACTGCGCGCGTTGCACAAGTGGGCGAGGGCTGGTTTGCCAATGAAGGCGAAGGGAGAGAGCGACAATGGTGGTAACGATGATGGTGGTGACAATGGGAAAGGTGGTGTGTTTGGACCTGACGGGTGGCAACGTTATAAATATGCCGAGTTCCCTTTCAATGCGCCGCCAAGTAAGTCCTCCCGCTGTTCGCTGCTGCAGCCATGCGCCTTGCTGACCCGTATGCTAGGACAATCGCTTCCAGTTGCCAACTTCCCAGCCGGCCTCAACCCGGAGGCACCTCCTTTCGTCGTGGCTTCGCAGAGAAGTCAATCTCAGGATGTACCTCCCTCTCTCGCCGTTCCGCATGGCAGTCGACCCGAAGATGCTAGTCGTAAGTCGATCCTACGCTCATGCAAACCATACCAGACCGCTGACCCTTTTCTCAAGCCTACGCTGGCTTCTATCCTCGCCCAGGACAGCAGTCGGCGACGACCTTCGCTCCCGTCGGCCCTGTGACCGCTCCTGGATTCATACAGGTTCCCGATGTCCTACAAAGCCAGGCTGCTTCTCGTTCAAGCACAGATCCTTCACGCGCACCCATCCAGGTCACCGAGTCGGTTCTAGCTCCTGTGTTCGGCGCGTCTCAAAGTCCTCTGGTCTCCGATATCCCGGCTCCTTCACCGGTAGTAAAAGAGAATGTGCCCATCTCCACTGAGCCTGTCAGCCGCCGCATCGAGCTCTCACAATCACACGCAGGCACCAATACCGCCCCTCGTCGTCCGCCCGTCGTAGCTGCCGACCGAAACACGAATCGCACCAACGTCACCCAACCAGCTCTACCGCTTACAGCACCGAGAGGCCAGGAGATCACCCAGGTGCCGTCACTTCGAGTCCGAGATACCCTCCGCCGCGCGGGCCTTGCACAACCACGTTTCCCACTGCGCTTCACCAACCAGCTTCTCTACAACACTGCTCGCGTCGGTCCTGCACCCAACACCCCAGTCGCGCCAGACCTGAGCGACATCGACGAGCTAGTAAACCTGCACAATCGCTTCGCGCGGCTGGGTATGGCCATGGGCGAGCTCTTGCGGGATGTCTCTAACATTACTGAGGAGCGTCGGCGGGTACTTAATGAGGCAAATATGCTGCAAGACCTGCACCGAATCGAAGCTCAGCTTGCTAATACAGCAGTTGCAGTGGAGAATGAGGCTGGCCAGACGGTGATGGCGAGGAATGTCGGAGAGGACATTGAGGATTTGATCAGGCGCTTGACGCGAGATTCTGACGACGCCAGTGACCAGTAATTCAGCGTTCACGGGATCTCTGATGAAGGCTACCGTGGAGGTGTCTTGAGTAAACCACTGAGATGCCACTCAGCCAAGGCCCCATCATTCTGAGGCATCTGCTGGGCCTCCCAGATACCTGGCCGAGGCATATTCGTCTGCCCCGAAAGCCGTTCGTCCCAGGTAAAAGTGGAGATCGTGGGAGGAGCCGCCAGCACCAAACAGAGCATCCAGCCATTCCTTCCATCATCCCTGTCGAGGATTTGCAGCAGAACTCCGCGGTCGAGTCCCTCGCTCAGCTCTGCCAGCGAACTGGCCAGCCCATTGACTTCGATAACAAGAGAGGGCGTCCGTATTGGCCTTGATAGTGCAGAGAGCTGTCCCTCAGATAAGCGAAAGAAAGAGCAGAGCGAGATGGTCATCCGTTCTGGTGATGGTCCAGAGTCATGCTAAGATGATGCGATCGAACATTTAATGAGCCAGCTGAGTTTTCCTGTTCGAAGCGTGGCCAGCGCAGGGACGAAAGTTCGAAGATAGTCCTAAGTTCTTGTATCCAGTGCCAACGTTGCTATGGTCCAAGTCTTCGGAATACAGCTCATTACCAATGCTAATAGCGCCTGATTGTCCTGTCCAGTATCGTTCGTTCGTAGTTCGCAGATTCCTCCAAGAATGAAATCGAGATCTTCACCTCTAGTGATCGATCTTCAACGAGAAATCCACATGCGGCACCCCCTGATGCACCGAGCTCGTACTTATGATATCGATATCATTGTTGATGTAACCGCCAACGTTCTCCTCCGTCAAGCCTCCACTGCTCTCCAGCAACACCTCCCTATTTCCCCTCCATCTCTGCTTCAAACTCTTCGCCGCGACCTTCAACCCTTCCCCGTCGAAATTATCGAGCATAACAATATCCGCCCCAGCCTCAATCGCCTCATCCGCCTCCGCCTCGCTCTGGCACTCCACCTCAATCTTTAGCGCGAACCCTCCAACTGACCTCGCGGCCTTGACTGCATTCGTAATGCTGCCTTTCGCCCAGATGTGGTTGTCTTTCAGCATGATCATGCTGCTTAGATCGTGGCGATGGCCGTCAATGCCGCCTACCAGCATGCCGTATTTCTCTACTAGGCGGAAGCCGGGTGTTGTTTTTCGCGTGCCGGCTATGATGCCCGTGTAGCCTGCTTCTCGAACCATATCGAGCAGTTTCCTGCTCTTGGTTGCTACGCCGCTGCACCTCGCCAGTGTATTCAGCGCGACTCTTTCGCCCAGTAGTAGCTTTCTTGTAGACCCGCTGACGGTTGCGACCTTCACCTTACCACTCTTGCTCGTATCAATGAACGTGCCCTCGTTCACATGCCACTCGACTTTGCACTCAAGCTGGTGGAAGACCTCGTTGAAGAACGGGACACCGGCTAGAATGCCGGAGGACTTGCATAAGAGTTGGGCTGTGCGAGGAGATGAACCGACGACGAAACCGCCGTAGTCAAAGGAGGGAGTGTCTTCGGCTAGCCAGGTCGTGATGTCTGTTGTGAAGTGGGAGGGCAGGAGGTCTGCTAGGGAGCCGTGGGCATGGCTCGCGGTGGTGGGGAGTGGGAGCTCGCTGGCCGCGGGCGCGCCGTTCATCTTCGTCGGAACTCCTTTGGGCAGGCACTCTTTATATAGGGCGCGGCTACAAATGACAGGTCATTGATCATGTATAACGATACCTAGGTAGCTATCGGGTCACTATGCATAGCAAGCAGCGTGTAATAATATATGTACGGAGGTGCTCGGCCCGTGATGATGCAATGGATCGTTTGCGAGTACGTACGCGGAATTTTCGCTTCCGATTTCCCACGCGTTCACGCGTTCCTCACCTGATCCTCACTACCTGAGGCTTCTATTACATACTACCATCTACGACACAGACAGCCTTGCCACTCAGCTTGCCTGAGTGCGCCAACTCGACCATGTCCGGAACCTTGTCAAGACCTTGGAACTTCTGAGTCTCAACCTTGACACCGCTAGAGCCAGCGACGTCAAGCATCTCCTGCGAGATCTTTTGTCCCGCCACCAGAGTCCCCTTGATCGTGATGTCGCGGAAGATAAACTCGGTGAACGGCACCGACACCATCTCTGGCTGCGAGACCTGAACGACAAGGCCGTGCATACGAGTGATCGCACATGCTAGCGGTGCTGATGTTTCGTGCTCCGACACATTGATGGCGGACTCGACGCCGAGTCCGTCAGTGAGGGCTTGCACTTGCTTGACGACCTCTTCTTTCCCCTTGCGGCGTCAAAGACATGCTCAGCGCCTGCCTTCTTGCACAGCTCGAGTCCCTCGTCCCGCGCGTCGATGGCGACGACATTGATGCCTCTTGCCTTGGCAAATTGGATCCCGAGATGACCAAGACCACCACCAGCACCGACGATGGCCATCCACGTGCCTTCTTGGCACCTGAGGTGATGATGGCGCGGTAGATGGTGACACCGGCGCATGCGAGTGGTGCTGCATCGGCGAAACTGACGCTGTCGGGGATATGGCAGCTTGTTCTGCTATCGGCGACGTGGTAGTCGGCGAATGCTCCATCGATGATGACTCCGATCATGCCCTCTACATTAGTGCAATACTGCTTGTAGTCATCGCCCTTCTTGCAGCTCATGCATTCACCACATGCCGATTTGGGAATGCCGGACATGACGCGATCGCCCTCCTTGAACGTGTCGACCTTGCTGCCCTTTGCCACGACGATGCCGGTGCCTTCATGGGATCCGGTGCAGGGCAGCTTTGTCGGGAATACACCATTCCGGACCATGGCGTCTGTGTGACATAGCGAAGCCACGGCCGTCTTGACCAGAATGTCATAGTCGCCAAGTTTCTGTGGTGTTGGGACCTTGTGGATCTTGTATGGTTGTTTGAACTGGTGAAGATGTCAATATTCGGTCGCAAGAGCCATGCGGAGGACATACTTCGACGACCTGGACGGCCGTCATGTCTTTGGGAATCTTTTCTATGCCCATGTTTGCGACGTTTGTGCTACGTTCTTGCTTTTCTGGTCAACTATGTCAATATAAGTGCAGTGAACACGCATCAAGACCTCCGAAATATAACAAAATATGAGCTCGTCCTCCGCGTTTCGCATTTCGTCATTGTACATCGCATTGACTTCTCATCGACTCAGCGCTCGCGGTCTCGATCTCGTAGTGTGTCACCAGTCGCTCGTTCCGCATTTCCCCATCCGAAATCGCATCCCATCCCCGCGGTCATTACTCAAAGCTTAAAAGTCTGGCCCGAACATCATGGAGGTAGGATTTCTCGGACGCGGCATGCCCGCCTTGTTCCGACCGCACCTACTTCGCGATATCGAACACGACTGAGAGGTAGGCATGGGAGGCACGACCCGTCAAGCCAGCTCTACATCAATTTCGCCGGCCACACGCGCGTCACAGACGGATACACACATGTACCACCCGCAAGTCATTGCAACCTCGTCGACGCTCGCGATGTTCCTGATACGATGTTTCCCAAGCTCAACCTACCTGGCTGGTCCGTGCGCCAAGTCTTCGCATCAGATCGCTGGACATGCCCATCAGCGCGGAACGCATCCATGACGAACACGATTGGATGATCTATGTGTGCACCGATACAGCCACGTCAAAGACAGCAACTACCGCAAGAGGGCGTGCTGTGAAGCACGCTGATTTGATGTACTGCCTGCGTTGACACCAACCTTGCTCTTGACCACGACAGTGACCTCGTCAGGGGCTCAAGCCAATGTCGACAATTGACTATGCTCAAATATGTGCTGACCACGTTTCATTGAGCTTACCAGGCTCTCTGTAACACAACAATCGAGATCAGTGTCGTTCGTGCCCTTTTCCGGCGGGATGCTACAAAGGTCTTTGTTCGAGCCGTTCTCATTGAGCAAGAAGACAACCGATTGTATACCTACACAATGCCAATTTTCCTGCCTTCCTTGATGTTGCAGACCCGGGGCTGCGACTTCGAGCCCGTTACTTCAGGCCATCAGAGATGCCACCTCCTCGTCCGAGTCCTTTAGAAGAGCCGCAAATTACCGATGACCACGAACTTAACGCCGAAAGATTCTGGGATCAAAGTAACTGGGCCCCATCTGACTATTTCTTGTTACCATCCGACCAGTTGGATAGAGTCCGCAAGCGCTTGCGACCCGGGCAGAGGCCGAGGGCATGGAACTTCTTGAGGTGGTTGCTCGTGCCACGTGATATTGCTTCAAATCTCGGACAGCAAGACGACGATGCGACATGGACGGTAGACCGCAATCTGTTCGAGGGCAACTCTGTAGTCGGTCTGGTAAGTCCTTCGAGATGTCGGTCTTTGCATATCGGATCTTGCTGATACTATATGCGGCCAGTGGGTCAAACGCGACGCCGAGCAAAAGCGAGTCGATGAGATTCTTGTCAAGGAGACAGCTGCTTTTGACCATGCGTACTTCTCCGAAACACTGAAGAAGACGGGTAAAAAGAAAAGGTCTGGCATCGCTATGGAAGCCGTTTGGCATTTGGATATCCAAAGGCAAGAGCGGGCCGACAGACCCGACGAGGAGATCAGAAACATTGTGCACCTACGTGGTTACAAGTACAATAACTGGCCGAAGCAGAGCGAAACTCCGATACGGCTTTATCTCACATATGCTCCACACGGGACAGTGCTGGATTTGAACTTTCGATATCAGCTTTGCGGTCACAGTGTTCCAGAGGTACGTAATTGATCACCATCTGGCGACTGCCCAATGTGCTTTGATGTTCTCCCTTCGTGATAACATTTGGCATTAGCATGCTGACAGGCCAGGCTTTCTGGTGGCACCTCTTGAGTTCTGTGGCCAAGGCATGCCTCGTCTTCAAGAGACCCCTGGAGGAGGACGCACTCTACTACAAAACCACAGAGTCCAGTGGGCGTTCAGATGGAGACTACATGCTTCATGGAGACATCAAGCATGTCAACGTCGTGTTGGATTACGCACCGCTCGAGGACGAAACTCTTCACCGCATCTATCAGAGGCTTGAAGAACCTGACCATTTCACAAGGATTTACCCTGTGGTCAAGCTTACAGACTTCCAGTTCATGCACTACGCAAAACCAGATCGGCCGTTCAATTTTATCGAGTCAGGCACTGCTCATTGGGCAACACCAGAGCAGCTGAAATGGGGCAAGGATCTCATACCTCCGCCCAACGACTACGATGCACTGGAGTACGACTCCAGATGGGAGGTCTGGCAGATCGGAAAGATGGTCTACGAGGCAGCCCAACGTCCTGGCGACAGCCAGACGTACACGAAATTGCTTCTAAAGGACGCCGTGGATTGGGACGATTCTCAATCGTTATACGAAGCCCGAAACGGCCACTTCCTAACGGACGAGCATTTGAACCGAATCCCTTCAGCCGAATTGAAAGCTTTGCTGATGCGCTGCTTACACCCGTCCGTCGCAAAGCGACCCACCATGTATCAGCTTGCGATCGAAACCGACACATGGCTCACAGCATGGAATAGGAAATTGCGTACCACTGCCACGTCAGTCGACGACCTCAAGCAGCATCGACTCTACTACCGCAACAACGAAATCAACGAGCTAGGCCCTGGGAATGTCATGGAACACGAGGGAGAATTAGCCCATAAGGACTACATGAAGTACAAGTACTGGAATCCCGAGTATCCTCTGGACATCACCCCTGGCCGGTTTCGACGCCCGACGCCTAACGATAAGCAGGAAAGAGACAAGCGGATGGTCGAAAGGGAAGCCGACGCGCTGGGCTCGTACGTGATTCCCCTACCTCCGCCATCAGAGGCCGAGTTACAAGCGCAGAGGGCACAGTACACGGCGCTTGGCATGCAGGGACTGAGGACGGAGATCAGGGCTAGGAACCTCGACGTACGGCTTGCGGGGAAGGGCGTCACGAAGGATAGCCTTGCGAAGAAGCTGGTTGACCATGATGAGGAGGCGAGGGCGGAGAAGAAGAGGAAATGGGTCGAGATTGGTGAAGGGGAGGTAGACGAAGAAGACGAAGAAGAAGAGGAGGAGGAGGCGGAAGAGGAGGAAGAATACGTAGATGATGTGGAGGAAGGAGAGGGAGGAGCGGAGGGAGAGCCGGCAGTGGCGCAGAGAGATCTTGTAGAAGGAGGAGAAGAGGAGGTCGGAGCGACGGAGGCGGCAAACAACCGAGAGGCGCGGAAAAGAGAACGAGCCAAGAGGATTGTGAGAAGCGATGACGAGGAAGACTATAACAATGAGGAAGACTGAGGTGAAGATGGATAGCGTAGTTGTAGTCTGTAGCTTGTGTATGAAGGTTCAAAACAGACCACACGTTTAAGACATTGTGTAAGTACGTAGGCATAGGCATCGTGGGCAGACATGGCTAGCATCAGCACCTCAATGCATTAGTCCGACCACACCACAAAGGTTCACCTGGAATTCTCATCTTCTGTGATTGCTGCTGCTAGTCCACGATCCTCCGAGCCTGTTCAGTGCCGAGACACGTGCTGGTTGAGGTAACATCTCCCATCCCTTGCCGTCTGGGATCTGTCGCCCGTGAGCCAGAATCAATGCGGGCAGCACTCTACCCGCGACGGGACCAATCAGCTGTCCCCTCCTATCGCTCCATCCGAGCCGTAGACAGCCGCAAGTTGAAGGACACGGACATGAGAAGGCGGGGCGGAGGAATGTTACGACGCAACACCAAAGTGAGTCGTTGGCAGCCGCGGATCAGAGCGATGACGCGAGCCTGAGCGGAAGCGCAATGTATCGCGAGTGAAACGCCGCAGACATACCCAGGAGGCGCAAGCTAAGCTGAACCAAGCACATGTCAGCGCGAGACACCTCGAGCTAGGGAACATTAGTCACAGCACAGACGCTGCACGGATGCCACTGTTCTGTTCTGAGTCGAGCTGAGTCACAATTGAGAAGAGCGCAGGGGCCGGGTTGGTCCTTGACGACTCAAAACATGCTCAATTTCAAATGACCAGCGGAGGCTTGGCAAAGCTAGGGTCTTGGCAACGACTATATCCCACCAGCCAAAATTTCTCTCCTTCCCCGATCTTCTTTCATTCCTACATATCACTTCTGCAAGTCTTACTTGCTTTTTGGAACCATTCCTCGGGATATTCTAAAGGCGCTGGAAGGACGCCTGGCGAGTGGCACTAAGGTAGAGCTAGTTGTGTGCAGCTCAGAGACTGGAGTGTGAGGGCTTGGGCAAAACCCTCCGTGGACTGGCTGGTTTGTGATAACCTCTGTACGGCACCCTCCCAGCCAGAAGCTCGCTGCCCATCGGATCCTGACAACCACTTTTTTCAATGAACGATGACTTTCGAGTTGTCGATGCAGAGATCGTCCCTTTTGGTGTGGGAATCATCTGCTGAGTTTTGTGATGGCCTTACACTCTCGCCTTCCATAGCTTTTTTCGCTTTTTCATCATTGTCGTCGCCTCGTGCGATGCTCTGGGGAAGAAGTTGAGTTGATAGTTCCGTAGCTGAATTTGACGGAGTCAGTGGTGTACATCCGCGTCCGGGAGTGCTGGATTTCGCCGCAGCCACCACTACACTTGTGCCGTCCTAGACCTCGCCATCGTCTACCTTAGTGTGTAACGTGTGTCCCCGGATACTGTTGCCTGTGTCACCGACGCGTCTCCCGCCATCAATGTGCTGTAACTGCCACTGCCTCTGGGAGACTCGCGGCAACTAGACTATTCTCTGCTTTGTCCAGAATGGATCGCTGTGACCCGAAGGCAGCAAGCCTGGCGCATGGATACACAGACCAGATCCCACGTCAGCTCCATGATGAAGCCAGTATCCCCAAGCCTGACACTTACGACAGAATTTCGAGCCGTTATTTTGGAAGATGATATTTCGGAGATGAACATGCTGCCACCGCTTGCTTTGAGTCGTTCGGACCTGTAAGATAGCGCTGCGGGTGTATTCTCATCTTTTAAGTCTTTTTCTGCCTAAGAGATGCGAAGAGTCCCTACTCACTGACATCACAGCATCGTCGACTTCCTTTCACAACCCAGCCCTCCCTCCAATCCACCCTATTCTTACCAACCTCTATCGCCATCGAGGCCACAATCGATACAGCTCGCAGTGGGAGTCGTCCCATCAATTTCAATGCCGACCACTGATGATCCGCAGTTCGTTTGACTTCTTCAACGCTATCTCCACGAACTTTGGTGCCATCAATCTCGCTGAGCTCGGACTGTTCATATCACGTTACTCTCGGGCGTATCTTCCGCACTACAGCGATTGCTTTCTGCAGCTTCTAGTCCACGACATCCATTTGCTGCTGTTGCGAGTTTACATTCCTGGAGAGCCTGGTACTGATGGTCATGGGCTCCCGCATCACACACGCACCCACCGAATGATGTTCTGCCCCGGCCGCAGTTCAACCATCGCGGCCTTCAACAACGAATCCTTGTCAAATAAGAACATTGCACAGTCTTTGATGACCAGCAGTATTGTCGTCGAGAATATTTCTTCACCCGTGTCAGCTAATATGCTTGACCTTGCTCTGTCGAGACTGCAGGCGCACATCCGCAGAACTCATCTCGCTTTGCTTCACAGGACGTATGAGGGGCGGATCGGTGTCTTTCACTGGCGCGCAACTGCTCACACAACATGTGGGAGTCATCGCTAGTCTACTGGCGTGGCTGACCAGAACATCTGGCGGCCCCAGACCGGCCACTGTCCTGCAGGCACAGCGGTGAGCATAGAATCCTATGTCGAGGCCGACAATGGCCCGTCCGAAGTCGAGTAACGTCAAGCACCCTCAAAAACGTCGACTATGCTCTATGGCGTCTGCTGGGAATATCGCGCGCTTCCAGAGTAAAGATGTGGCCATGCAGAAAGGCACCAAGCACCGATAGGTTAGACTCCGGCCTGCAGTCCTCTCGTGCCGATGTATTTGCGTTCATGCAGCCCTCGTCACACAAGGATGCGGGTGTCGCCCCCCAGCAGCGGGTGTCGCCCCCCAGCAGCGGGTCATGGTAACGTGCGGATCGAGACAGGTTAGAAACCCTGCTTCAATCATGACACGCGATGCCCTGAAGTCGAATCCAAGTCCGTGACCCCCAATGAAGCCAATAGCACACATGCCTGGCATTATCGCCGTCCGTCTGCTCTTCGACTTAGGAGCAATCACGAGAAACGAGGGCCCAGTGGTGGTCTTTGTTGACATTCACAGTATCGCACCCGCCAGATACGGCCTAAAGTTCTTGCCCGAGCTGTGAGCTGTGATGAGGCGTAGGGACCAAGTCATTGTTCCCGTGGACCAGACCTGGACAATCTAGCATTTGCAGAAGCTATGCACTCGTTCTCCAAAAGTTGCAAGACAAGCTGCCGTTTCAATGTGGATCAGGAGATCGTTACAGCTAGAATATCGTAGGTCAGCCGGTGAGCCAGGCAGGCAGATGACGCTCGAGCCTGGCGTGATTGGTCGAGCCTGCGCCTTCTTCCGATGCATCATGCCGCAGCAAAGGTCAGATATGCCGTGAAGGCAAAAGGGGAGACGAGCGCCCGGCAACGGCAGAATATCTGCCTTGCTGCCCAATTGTCCGGGGACAATATCCACAAACTGCAATCGCAGGCTACTAGCCCCGGCTTATCACAGGCTGACCGGTCAGATTTTGGCGATAGCCGTCTCCGCCAATGGGGCCGCATGATTTGAGCCTCAATTTGCCTGTCAAGTTGTCATGATTGTGAAGAGGGCGGGAAATGCAATAGATTTTTGGAAGTGGCTCGGATTGCGAAGTACTGCTGAGCTATCAGACTGACCATTTCCCCAACAGTGCCAGCACTTTTCTGTCGTGCTTCAGCTACAAGTTGTCCTCTATCGCTCCAGACTCCCAAGCAAAGGGAGATAGTACACAAAGGCATGAATCTCCGCGTCAGCCGACAAGCTGCAGGAAGGCTGGCGGCTGGCCCTTGTAGAGTCCCCTATTTATGTCTCTCGTAGCGGTCTCGGTCTGGCTGCTTCCCCTTTCCACCCGTCGGATATTGTGCTGCTGGCTGGTAGGAACTCACGAGCGGCCGTGCGCTTTTTGGGTCGACAGCAATATTGAGATTGTTTTGCGAGTTTCGTACGGGCATGTTGACTCCCCTTGGGGACAGGGCTCTGCGATCAGATGAGTCTGTCTGTCTGACACGTGTCTCAGGCGCTCTCGGTTCTCTCCCTGGGTCGCCTATGTGCCTGGACTTGGTTTGTGGGGCTGAACTCGCACTATAGTCACTTCGTTCCTTGCTCACGCCTGATTTTGGTATGCTCGATGAGGGTCTCCTTGCATATTTCTTGTTCTCGGGCGCGACCGACTCGTCAGAACTATCTGTGTTCTCTGAATCGGACTCTTCCTCCTTATGTGAGTGCCGATTGTTGTGACCAGTAGGCCTCGATGTTGCGGAAGGTCTCCGACTGGCTGGTTCTGGCCGCTGTCCGTGGCGCGTAGCATCTGTGGAATATGCGACTTGATCTGCTGCATGTTAGAACAAATTTCGCTCCTGCGACGGGACCGCATATACTTCTACCCGAGTACGAGTGGGGCTGCCGGGGCGCGACGCTGGCAGAGCTGCTCAGATGCCTGTGGTCTTGTGATGTAGTCGGATGCGAGGAGAATTGGGCGCCCACGTGTCGGTGGTCTTGGGATTTAGTCGACTGGGTCGCGAGGTCTGCCAGTTCAGACTTGACCTCCTCCAGACTTTCAGCCATCTTGCTACTGCCCGTGGAGCCATGATAGATTGTCGTCTGCTGATTCTGGTTGCCAATGTACATCCTGCTTAGGATCGGCCGGCCGATGTCTTTCCTGTCGCAGGCGCGAACGTGTTGCTCGTACTGTTGACGGGTGAGTGCTTTACCTTCCCGAACCAATTTACCGGAAATGAACTCGTTCTTCTGTTTATCAAAGTATCCAAAACCACAACGGCAGGTGATATCTTCCTTAGACTGGCCGTCTTTGACGATCATGGTGCATGGGCCACTGAAGCAGACAGGCTGAGGTCCCTGATCCGGCTTGCCAGTAGACATCTCGATTTGATGCAGTAAAGCGCGCCAATGCGCCCGATCTGACTTCGCCTCAGGTAGAACAGATGCCGATACCTATATAGTAGAGGTTGAGATGTAATTTGCACTGATCGGTCCAAGTTACAGGTACGCCGCTCACTCCGCCGTGAAAACGCTCGAGCATCCGGACATCTTTACGATTATAAGATGCTAGATTGTTAGCGCTGGATGAAAGGATGATATTGGATGAAGATCCAGCATGTGACCAGTCTGCAGCGTTACAGAGACGCCACGTATCCATGATGCCCAACTCGCCGGTCCAGGTGTCAGGACTGGACGCGGAGACAGGGGATGAGCGCAGCGCATTTTAACCGATGAACAAGTTCGCGCATCTGGTTCGCATGTGCTCTTTGCAGTTGGGCAACAAGAATTGGGTTCTGAAATAGCATAAAGAGTGCCCAACTCCCTATGTATATAGCGACACCACAAGTCAGTCTTGTGTCACAACAAGCTGCCATGTCGAAACATGCGGATGCTGCCAGAGGCTTGCAAGCACCGGATGTTGTAATCAGGGCCTTCGATGAAGCTTCAAATGTGAGGCAACCCTTCTCTAAGTACTCCTTGCCTATTCAAGTTTGGGGTGCCCGAACCAGCATAAGCCCCCGAGGTTGCCAGTGTCGTCGCACAGGCAAGGTCGCGTGGGGTTTCTGGGCGCTGGGCCGTTCCGAAAGGGTGTAACAGCTGACCCACCTACCCTGTCCATAGCGTTTTAAGCAGGGGACGCGAGACGCGAAGAAGCTCAGGGCTCTGGCCGAGCTCAGAGCCCCTCAGCCTGTTGGCCTTCAATCAATTTTGGTTCAGGCTACCGAGCTCTTTACGCAGCGGACTGCACCACGTGGCAAGCTCCGAAGAGCGATTGAGAAAGCTCTGACGACGATTGAACAACACGCGCCGTTGGCAGGCCTCTTCGTGCAAGATCAGGCGCAGGCAGCTATCGCCTGGGGTGCAATAAGGCTGTTCATCGTGGTACGTATGGCTCTATAGATCCAGTTATCGTGGCTGATGTTGTCGCCGAGCTCTTCGTAGCGGATCTTTATCTCTGTGAAGAGCTGGAATCGAATCTGATCAGTCTCGCGCAACAATTGGCTACCGCGGAGTTTCGACTATCGCAATACTGTCACGACAGCCAGATCATAGACGCGACAGTGTCGCTGCTAGTGGCGGTTATTCATTTCATTGTTCGTTCCTACTTGTTCTTAACAGCTGGGAAGGTCGCGCGCTCATGGAGAGCCTTTCGTCATCTGTCAACCATGAAGAGATTGTTCCACAACGTCGAACAACGCATGACGGACCTGAACCTACTGGTCGGACTTGCAGATAGCAGAAGTTGGTCTTTGATCCCAATGGCCCGACCTGTCTGACGAAGTCTAGTATCCACACTGAGACAGGAGGCTGCCGTAGTGGCGGCATGCTTGCCGGTGACACAGAGGCAGTTCTCTGATATGGTGGAGGCTGATCCGGGCACATGTGACTGGCCGTATAGCTCACACGCATATGTCACCTGGCAGGCCGCGCACAACGACATCCTGTTCGTAGAAGGTGGACCAGGTATGTCTAATTCTGCGGATTTGCTGTCTCAGCTCACCAAGTCAGGCTGTGGGAAGACGGTATTGGCGGGAAGCATTGCACGACATGCTGAGACGAAGTTGGTGATCTATCACAGCTCGCAATCCGAGGCTCCGACGTCTAGCTTCTTGCATGCTGTTCTCAAGAAGCTACTACAAACCACCGACCATGACGTTCGTGACTGCCCCCTATTCACAATCGTCATGAAGCATATAACGCCAGTTTTAAATGAGGCCAGAACCTCCGGACAACTAGAGCGAGGCTCCATACGGGCCGCTCTCCATCATATGCTCAGCGATGAGAGCTTCCCTTGTCTCACAATAATCTTGGACGGTGTCGATGGTATGGGCAATGGTGCGAATATGAGAAATGATGTATCCGAGATCGAATCATTGCGATGTCTGGTCAGCACAGGCAAAGTTATGGCGCTGGTTTTCACACAAAACGCGCACAGCTACCAGCCGCTACATCTCCTTCGTCTCGATGCACCAACGATTGAGCCAGACGTGCTGGCCTACATCAAGGGAGATATCGCGAAGAACAAGATGCTCGAGCCTTTCGCCGCTCAGATAACGAAGGCAGTGTTTTCAAGCTCGTCGGGAATGTTCCTGTACGCTAGAATGCTTCTTGATGATCTCTTACAAGCATCCAGCCAGGAGCATCGTCAAAGTATCCTCGGAAGCGTACCTAGTGGCCTGTACAAGTATTATGAGCGCCGTTGGAACAAACAACACCGGTACCTATCCAAAAAGAATCGAGAATACCGCAACGAATGCTTCCGATGCCTTCTTACGGACTACGGTCCTCTAAATGTTGCGACAGTCACTCAATATCTAGCGCTAGACGATCGGACGCAGACAAAGATACCGGATCGCACACTAAATCCTCCACGCGAGTGTATCGGTCGACTTTGCTACCCCTTCGTCAACTTTTCCGGAGACTGTGCAGAAATCGCCCACCCGTCTATGCGGACATTCATCAAGCGCAAAGTTGGAGATCCCGACACGTTTCTTGCAGCAAAGTGTTTCACACAACTTTCTCTGGACCGTTACCAGCAGCCCATATATGCCGCAGCTGCTCTGAGACGACGCATACTCGGCACAAGATTCGCGACTACCAGCAGTGTCCTGCCAGAATCCGCGCGGGATCCGGAGCCTGACACCATTCCATACGATTATGCTGTGCTCCACTGGCAAGATCATCTTTTTGCAGTGCGCACCCCTTCCGATGAGCTCTTACGTAGTTCGGCTGCCTTTTTCACGAGCATAGCTATCGTGTCTTGGGCCGAACGGCTAGGGGAGTTGAAAAGTCAGATACCCATTAACGTGTTGAATATCGTGCTAGGTATCAGGACCGCTTTGCTCGCCTTTGTAGGCCGTCTCCCAACAGCGCAGCGCGACCTCATTGATACAGATGACTTCTTGGTTCAGGGCTACCATAGACTGCGAACAAGACTGAACGATCACGATGAGGCGACCGGCTGTTTCCAATACTACCATTGATCAGACTGGGCGAATGGTTTAGCCTAAGCCAAACCTCCAAGGACGATTCGCAGAGGGCGTATGAGAACAAACAGAGAGCGGCCGAAGAAGCAGGAAATGTGCTCGGTCCACGAAATCCTTGGGTTCTGGAGCTGCGAAATTCTGTAATCAACGAAGTATGGGCGCAGCAAGGTATGATGCAAGCGCTCGATATATTGTCGGCGATTGTGGAAGATTATCGTCTGATCGGTCTGGATTCGTCACCGGCCTACTATCAGGCCGTTCAGAATCTTGGCGTTACCAAGTACTTTATCACCGACTTCAGCGGCGCCTTGGTGTCTCTGCAAGAATCTGCTGCTGGGCTGGCTGCAGCAGGAGAACAGAACAAAGCGTTCCAGCTCAATGACATCGCAGAAGGCTTGACTCTCGAGCGAATGGGACGGGTCGATGAGGCTGGCGCTAAGTATGAGTCCGTTCTCGACACCTGGATCCCTGTGGCAGGGCAAGATAATGGTTTAAGCCTTTGGGCAGAAGATGCACTAGCCTCCGTTCGACGAAAGCAAGGAAGGTACAGTGAGGCCAAATCTTGCCTGCTGCACACCTGGGATATGCGTCGCAAGCTGTTCTCCTTGAATAACTTCACCACAATCGATTCCGGGCTGCACCTTGCGATAACGTTTCGAGAATCTGACAATCTTGATGAGGCAGAAGACATTCTGAGGCAAGTTGCGCCTTCCATCGTGTTCACAGAAAATATCGCCAGACGACATCAAGCCACGCATGTGCAAGCTTTGGTTGCGTTTGACCGTGGTGATTACAACACGCCCAAGACGGACCTCCTGAGAGCAATTCAGGAGACTGTTGGTACAGAACGTCACCAAAACAATCGCGAAGCACTGTGGATTCGAACTACAGCAGCAGACGCTCTTCGACACGAAGGCAAGGAAGCCGAGGCACTGAGCCTGTTTTCCGAGCTCGTCAAGCCCAGTGAGGAATTGTCAGGCAGATCACCGACTCCAACGCTTGCAGAGGAACCAGAGCCCGCATCACAGCTGTCGGTTGCAGAAGAAGCCCTGAGACTCGTGAAAGAACGCGATCAAGAAGGCGCACAGGAGCTCCTCGCCAAGAACAACCTAGAATGGGTTCGAGCCAAGGACTTCTGGCTAGGTGGTGGCGCTCCAGCCGATACGGCGTGGATGAAACCACCGATGTTTGATGCAGACTTCATCAGCATCTCCATGCCCCCGTTGAACAGTCCGGTCGCGATATCAGCGAGGTGACAGTTGAATGTGTGCCTTACTGGCCGAATCCGGCTCGAAGTAGTTTTAGAGCACTTCCGCATTCCTGTGCTCACCTAGGGTGGGAAGGATTTCTTGTGCAGCACTGCAGGGTGATGTTAGACGACGAATCCTTCGACGGGTGCTGAATGTGAAAGCTCGAGTGGTGCCAAAACTGGATGTTGCCGTGTAAGGAATGCCACTTACGCGTGGTCGGGCTCAGTGGACTGGAATGCCCGTGTGAAGAAAGAGCACACCAGCGCCAGGGTGGCAGTCACAAGAGCGATGCCTCCTCTGCTTGTCAGGCTGACCGTGACGTGCTTAGGGACGGTAAGCTCACCTCCGGCTTCAACGGTGCTGCTGACGAAGCTATGCCGAATGCTATCAGCGACGTCAGGGTTCCTACCTCGCAAGCACGTCGCCAGGCTTTTGCGGCATTCGTTGACGAGCTGAAGACGCACAGGACATTAGGTCGAGCGGACTTTGGTAGACATTGGTTCGCACCTCATCTTTGTCGCCATCAAAGCCTTCGAGATTTCTTCTGAGGTTTACGCCGAGGCTTCGCTTGAATTTACTTGAAGCGATGGCGGTGGCTATCAGTCCGCCAAGATGTCCAAGCATACTGTAACCCGCGTACATGGCTGCCGCATCTGACGGAGAAATATGAGCATGTTTCGGTGTGGCTTGCAAGCTCATACCTGGAGTGCCCTTGAGGAAACCCTGCTTCAAGAGCGTTTCGAAAGTGGCTATGGCCGTTGCAGACACTAATGGAATACCGTATCGCTCCGCTTGGTTCTCATGGCCTGGGGACAGTCAGCTGTGGCTTGTCAGATGAGTGTCACGGACCATCGAAGGAGTATTTCAACCAGAATATTGACAGAACGGAGGCAAAGCCGGATCCTGCAAGGAACGCATGGGTGGAGGACTTTTGTTTGAGATGGCCCCAATCGATGAGTCCCTGGACTGCCAGTGCTGCCAGCACCGATCCGGTAGATGACACCCACAGCAGCAGTGCCACATTCAAACTGCTCGTCGGTCGTGCCGTAGTGAGGTACATGGGGATCAGAATGAAGATCTGCTGAGATCAGCCGTGCACCTTTCCACTTTCTTGGAGTTGATTCTGACAACAGATCTTGTAGCCGTACTTAGGAAGTAAGTCACAAATAGCATCGTTCGGCGTGAACTTTCCAAGATTGCTCTCACAGGTACGAGCGGTCTTCTTGCTCGTGATTCGGACTTCGCAGGATTGTCAAGTCTGATCTCAGCGTAAATGAAGACCAATCCGAGGAAGCTCCCAAGGGTCAGAAGCGTGAGTTCGACCACAGATTGCCATTGACCAACTTGGAGATGTGCGTGTATCTGTAGGGCAAAGAAGATCATTGCGACAGACAGTGTCCAAATGACTGCGCCAAGGATGTCGAAGTGGCTGGTGATTGTGGAAAACAGCTGTCGCCAGTGAGTCCATGAGAGGGATTTTGTGTCCTTCTGCGGGTTGGTCTCGGTGTCATGGTCGATAGCGCCACGCTGTGAAGTCAGTTTGGGTACGCTGAGATACAGAGAGCAGAGAAAGATAGCCGGCACAACTACAATCATTTCCGATCCGAAAGCCCTGCACGATGTTAGAACTTGATTGAGATATGTATGACGTGCGGACCATCTTCGTCCATAATGATCGAAAATTGCACCACCGCCCAAGCCTCCCAGCAGCTGAGCAATGAGGTATAGGCCGGCTTCGACCGCAGCCCACCAAGGTCGGTCATTGGTTGCCACAATCGCGGAGTCTGTACGACGTGTTAGACGCGATTGGAATACGGCAGCCTCTTCTGTCCTACCATTGAGGACAACGTCGACCAAGAACGCCATGCCAGCACCAGGCACGCCAATGTATGCACGTACAGCCACGAACGTCCAGAAGCTATCCAAACACACTCTGCTTGCTCTTAGTATAATAACAGCATCGGCCTCGGATGCTTACAGAACCGCGACGCCAAGGGCAAACCCGATGTTGCAGAGAATGATAATGCGCCCAGGTCCAGATAGATCCGACAACCGACAAAGCTGGAGAACGTTAAGCAATGCTGTCACAAAACCAGCTAAAGATACTCACAGAAGGCTGTACGGCTGAGCCTACCGCGTATCTTGTGATCACAATCCAAGCCGCATCGTCTCGATGCATGAGCTGGTCACCTAAATCTGGCGTGAGTGCCGATCACCGCGACGAGGATGGCAGCCCACCTATATCGTTGTACGAGACTGACTCCAGCATTCCGTCCGCTTGGGCCATAATGCAACTATATTGCGTCTCAGGACCGACTGTAGCAAACGCATTGGAATCACTTACCTTAATGCGAGGCCTAGCCCGCCCAAGCCTAGCAGAAAATGACGCCTGGAGCGGCTTTCGGAGATCGCTTCATTCGCAGGTAAGGACAAGACTGCACACTCTGGCCTGTCCGATGACCCGACTGCTTCAGGACGATTCCTGAGCAACGGTGTGGCCTCATGATCGTCTCCATCGTGCAGATCCATAAGTGTTCTTCAGCGAGAGCAAGACTGGTCTAAGACCAAGGAATGCTGGAAGGCGTCTGCCTGGAGGCGCCATCCTTGGCGGATCAGACGTCAAGCCTCGCCCGCAGATCTTCCCATGTTCCACTCCAGTCATACGCGAGGCTGGGAGACTTCTCAGATGACACAACCTATTGTATGTCCGTACGCCCTTGTGTCTGTCAGGAACCTACTTACGACGACCCAGGAAGACCTCGACGGTTTTCCAAGGACGTCAAGTCAAGCCTAAGGGCCCTTAGAGTCCGCCAAACGACCTAATTTAAACTTCCGATCCACGTCTAGGCACGAACCTTGCGGAAAGTACAATGAATGGTGAACCACATAGAACGAGTGAAGGACGCTTCGCAACGACATATACAGCATCGGATCTACTTCAATTTGACTACTCTTCACACTTCCTTGACGTTTCTATGCTGTCCACTTCTTTAGTCTAATTCTACTGTGCCATCTTCCAACTTCCCTTTTCTAAGCCTCTATTGCTAGACGGCGCGCGAACAATTCTTCCTCAACGCTTCTCGCCTAGGTGCTCTCATTCACAAAATCCAAGGTATCTTGACAGCAGCATCGACGATTAGGCAATTAGCTCTCCCACAGCTCCCGGGCTTCTTCCATCTTCCTACACGTTTGTCCACGGTCCCAGACTGTATTAGCTCGTCGAACCAGACTTCACCAGGCGGCGCGAGGATGTCAGGGTCGAGAAACTCGGCAATGATCGCCCTTGCTTCAGCCCACGAAGCGCAGTTGATTCGGTAGGCATGCTCGTACAGCATGGCCTCAAACCACGGTGACCAGCCGACGGAAGGTAAGGCGTACCAGAATTGCAGCTCCCAGCACGTGCCGACCATGAGGACCCAGAGATAGGCGTCGCTATGCAACCGCGGTATACGCTGCAGCGAAAGGGCTAGGGCGAGGTCTGTCCGCAACGAGCCCATGATGCCAGAGGCGACTTTCGCAAGGCCGAGGCGTGCGATGTTATGCTCCTGCATCGTGTGCAAAGCTGGGATGGCGAGCGCCATGACGGACTCCGTATATGTTCGCGCATCTGCATATGCATCTTGGCTCGTTCTATACCGTCTGTCCTTATATATAGTGAAGGCATCACCGACGAGTCGGAGCGTACGCTGGAGTGGCAATGAGAGGTGTGGTGGCGGCAGGCGCATCGATCCCCGCTGAGCATGGCTTGCCGACATACCCCCTGCACACGACAAGTCGCGTAATTTCTGATAAAGCTCAACAATGTCGCGGCTGAAATCTTCTGTACTTGGCTGGCCGACGAGCAGTGCCTCTGGGATTGAAGCAAGCCAGACGTCGTCAGCGATCCACCCGTAGCGGGCGAGCGGTGACGACGGGCCCATGTCCAGCATCGGAGGCTGGACGTACTGCAACGAGACTGTGTGGTCCATCAGGTATGCTCGTGTAAGAACCATCTGGGTGGTTTCGGGGTCTTGGAGCGTGAAGTGCTCAAGCAGAGTGCGCAGTTGTCTGCCGTGTATGATGATCTCGGCTACATCCTCCATCATGATCGATGCAATCAACATGGAGAAGACTGCGCGGACGTAAAAAAGCTCATGTCGTGAGTCTGCCGGCGCGTTACCCTGTGGGAGCAGTTGACGTAGTGCTTGATGCTTCAATCGTAGCACAGTTAGTCGTACATCGTCTCGCTGCGGCAGTACCTGAGCGGCGACCATGGCAGCGCATTCCAACAGAAACGCGGTCCCACTGACTTTGTGGTGAAGAGCTGCTCGGTCTTCGGAGAACTGGAGCGCAAGGGCACTCTTGCCCCAATCGTGACTAGTATTAGTGCTGTAGGCGGTGTGCCAGCAGTTCCAGTGGACTTTACGTTTCCTGGCGACAAGCATCTCTGCAACAGCGGGCGAGACTTCGACCGCGAGGATGTCGAAGGGGTCGCGGGATGTTGAGCCATCAGGGGCATACACCAGGCGCGTGCAACGGGCAGCTAGTTGTTGTGAATCAACTTCATCGTCAACGGGCGTTTTGCGCGTTGTGGGACTTTGTGCCTCACGCGGCCTTTTCAGTCGGCGGCGATAGGAGACTTTGGCGGCATGAGAGAGAGCTTGGGCTCTCTGCAATTGCTGCTCCCGCGCGCTAAGCTTTGGGTTGAAGCTCAAGATTTGTAAATCTGTAGAACGCTTTGTTGACACCATTGATACATGCCAAGTACGTGTTTGACGACACGGTGGCGCTGGTTTGCTCTCTGGCCTCGTTCCTCCTTAACGACATGTCCGTGCCCGTCGACGAGATCCAAACGAGCGACGATAATGCTCAGAGATGAGCAAGGCGGGCAAGTGATTCATGTTGCGCTGACGACATAAATTATCTATCGAGCAGCCAAGACATCCACCTTTGTCAGCGTCCCGCTTGCTGATAGAAGGTAGCAGCCAAGCTCAGATTGAGAGTGTCTGGGCATCTCATCATTTGGAATTTGTGTGGATACCTCAGCTGAGTACATTGTGGGTGCGGTCTCGGATCCCATGTCCGGGCAGCGCGACAGTGCTGTTGAATGCCTACGTCCTGCAGCGCCACGTTTTATCTTGAAAGAAGCTCGATCCCGGGCTTGCCAACATATTGAGAATCGAAGAAAAGGCGGCCAGCTCCTTCGCGCTAGGCGGGCCGCGGGGCTCCGAGTCCACGTCAATCACCAACTCAGGAATCTGAACTGCCTTACCTGAGTATTGACCACATGTCGCGCCTGATCATGCCTTCAGACAATGTGCGCGAAGGAAGGCCTGCGTCCGCTGCGTGGCCTTATCACTGATAAGCACTCTTTGCTCTTGATGGTTCTGATTGATCAGGTATTCTAGTTTGTGCATTCACTGACCTGGTACGCCTGGAAATTTTGACTCAACCTCATAAGGAGCCTGCATACCCCTAGGCATTCGGAGCACTCAACGACGTTGCCATTGCAAGTACAGAATTTCTTCATTCGGTTGGTAACATAAGACGCTGCGTTTCATTCACATTGACGCAAGTCAAAGCAAAATCTTGCTAGTACCCAGTCCACAATATCGTCCACGCTCGACTGTCGACACACTCAACAAGCACTATGTCTGCTCTGACTAACAAACCGGACACGCCATCCATCCCAGTGATCTCTTTCGCCGACTACAGCGCCCTCGCCCTCCCCCAACGCCGCCACACCGCCACCCAACTCGTCAACGCCTGCACCAAGTACGGCTTCGCCTACATCACCGATCACGGCGTCCCCGCCACCACCATCCAACGCGCCTTCGACCTCTCCGCTCAGTTCTTCGCCAGCCCCGTCGCTTCGAAGATGAAGGCGCCGCACCCGCCTGGTTGGGCCGTTCATCGCGGTTACTCGTGGCCCGGACTGGAGAAGGTCAGTAATGCTACTTCAAGCAACGGAGATGGAGGTGCAACGGAGGGGAACGGGGATGGGAATGAGGAGATCGCAGCACAGATCGCCGCGCTGAGGGAGATTACGGACGTGAAGGAGAGTTTCGATATTGGGTCAGATGGGAATGCTGAGCAGCCGAATCAGTGGCCGCCGGAGGAGTTGTATCCGGGGTTCAGGGGGTTTATGACGCAGTTCTATGAGGAGATGAATCGCGCTGCTATGCAGGTGTTACGGGCGCTGGCGCTTGGGCTGCTCAGCGATGATGACGCTGGTGAAGAAGGCGAGCTCGACGAAGACGCCTTCGCCAAGCTGCATTCAGGAGCGTATAATCAGCTTCGGCTGCTGCACTATCCGCCGATACCGATCGATGAGGTGAGCGAGTATGGCAAGACCAAGACCAGGATGCCGAGTCACACAGACTGGAGTACTATCACGCTACTCTTTCAGGATTCGGTTGGTGGTCTGGAAGTGGAAGTCCCGGAAGGTGGAGGTAAGTACATGGCTGTTCCGCCACTTCCATCAGATCCATACGCCATGGTCATGAACGTCGGCGATCTTATGGTCAGGTGGTCGAATGATCGATTGAAGTCCACTGAGCATCGGGTTGGGCTTCCCCCGGTGATCAAGGCTGTCGATGGGTCCAATGGATCCAACGGAGCTGAGGGCATGACGAAAGCACGCTATAGCATTCCTTACTTCTTGACAACGGACCCGGACTTGGTGATTGAATGCCTGGCGACGAGAGAAGCGAGAAGCCGAAATACGAGCCCATCACTCAGCGAAACTACAATGCTATGCGAGCAAGCATGCAATACTGACGCATTGAGAAGAAGGCAGCATGAGATCAGGGCGGATCGAGGGAAGGAGATGTCCAAGAGAGTTCAAGATATGATTTCACCGTGCTACCATTCCCGACTCGCTGGAATACAGGACTACGCCTCTGTTCGAGATCCAATGTCCACTAGCCAGCGCCGCATAGCCGTCCCGCCTGCAGACTCAGTTCTACCAGACTCTCCACCATCAGCGTCAAGACGCCGTATGACCGACTCCACATTCTCGCCGGACCTTCAAGCCGCCGCAGACCAAGAGCCACTCAACCCAGCTTTCTCCGCTTCCCGTCCTCGGTCATCTCCTGCTTGCTGTCATCATTCCTACAACCGTCGTCCCCATCATCGCCATCCATTTCCATCTCGGTGTCGGCATCAGAATCACTCCACCCATCCTCTGAGCGCAATGAGTCGTGCTTGCGCTTCCTGATGTTGCCATCGGTGACCTCGTCCTCAGCAGTGGCGGTATTTGGTTGGGAAGAGTTGCCGGCCTTAAATACTGGTGTACCCTGTGGATCAAGATTGATGATTGCTGATGGCGGATCAGGCCGCGACGATGATTGAGAGGGATACCAGTACGGCCACCAGGGATTCTTCGCCAGCATTTGTCTACGGGCTTCCGTGTAAGCAAGTGGCTGTTTGTAGACTTGACCTCCGATCTGGAAGTAGGGGTGCTCTTGTGTCGGTGGATAGTGAAGTTCGAATTGAGGCTGGTCTTTGTCGGGAAGCTGCACTCGGAATCGATCACAACTGTTGACGACAGCTTGATACTGCTCGCGAGTGATTGAGGTGGTCGATCTGGTAACATCGTGGTCGAGATCGAGACAACTGAACGAAGTTTCTTTTCGAGACATGCCGGAAGACCCAGGTTTCTGCATGAACGGGCTCTTGGACGGGTTCCCCATCGTGTTGGTGGCTTGGTATACAGCGTTAGAGGAGGTGCAAGGGTAGGCTGCTTAAATACCTATTGTTTGTGCTATCCGTATAACAAACGATCCCAAAAAGTGACTTCTGAGTTCTGCAGCACTTCACTGGGATTCCTCCTATGATGCCAATGTATGTGAGCAGTCAATAAGTCGTGTGTTGGGAAGGGTCCGTGGTCAGCAATACAGTACTCCCAGCGACAGTGGCATGGTCTCGACTTGGAATCGGGTTGCTCTGGGATGGGCTGCTCTGGAGCTGGGGCGGCTTCAGGAGGTACAGGCTGGAAGAGGCGGAGAACAGGGATGAGCATGGCGATGAAGCATCTGCATGCCAAGTGCCAGAGTCTTTGTAGCATCATGCAAGCTGTTGGTGAATGAATGATGGGTCACTGGTCTTGAGCTTTGTAGTGAGTGAATTTCAGATCGACTGAGAAGTGTGATAGTCGGCGGATTTGCGAACGATAGGCTGTTATATGCTGTAGATGATACTGGAATAAGGACTTGTTGGCTCGACCACTTCAACGCACATCTATATAGTCGTCCTTGACCACCTTCCTCACACCTGCCAGCCGGCTCCAGCATAGACAGTCCATCCAGAGCATCAGAGTTGAACAAAGAAGAACTCAGACACTTCCGAGCCACGGCTGAGACGTGGTATAAGCTTGCGATATCTGAGACCACGGGCTGGTCAGTTTCGGCTTCATCTGAATCGAAAATCTCGGATCAATGATTGTCGCTTTGTTCTCATGTATGCAGATGGTGTCAATGAGCGTGACTTGGTCGTGATATCTTTTCAACGAGGTTGCAACAGGTCTGAATCATGTAATCGGAACCTGTTCGACGACTACTCAGGTATATGGTGGCAGCCCTCCGTAACAGACCTCAGTACGAGTGCCAGATGACAAAGGGAAAATGTTCCACATCATTACGCTCCTTGTCCGGCGGCACATCAGAGGCAGCCTTGACTGCTCAGGACGCATTCTGCGCCCCGGAGTAGACGAGCCTATGCATCAGAGCAGCCACATCGGCAACGAGACGTACACGTGCCTTGTCGTCATCGCGATATAAATTGTCGACGAGGATTCAGCGTCGACAAGAGCATCGATATCATTTTCACGACCAATATTTGGGGTCTGTCGTCATGTCTGTCATTATGTCTGGTTGACTGGGGATGCTGTTAATGATCGGGAGTCATCGGGACTTGCTGATGGCATACGGAGAGTTCCTTCCATGAGGGCGACACAGCTTGATCACGTCGATCGAGTAAGTGAACTGGGGCAAAAGGACAGGCAGACAGACTTGGAGCGCACGCGAGGAGCTCCCTCAGAGCGAGCTTGGGGCACCACGGCGGCCTCCAAGGGACCAACCTTTAGGGCTACTTTAAATACCCGAAGCGCAAGCGGACCTTTGGGACCACCAAAGCTTAGCTTAATCTGCTAGCATCCCTGCGGCTCATTTCACCACATATCTTCCGAGCGCCAATGAGTCCGCCTCATGGGCAACCGTTCCCACCACGCTGCGCGAGATGTAAACGCCGCCGGAACAAGTGTGATGAAGCACGCCCGACCTGCACGCGATGCTATCAAGCCGGCGCAGAATGTGAATATCTCATCAAACTGAAATGGGATGGCAGAGTCCCGCGCCAGACGACACCACAGATCGCCAGACCAATCCAGTCATGGCCATCAACAGATCGTCTTCTGATGAGCCATTTCATCAACCACACCTCTCATATCATCCCGCACCGGAAAATGAGAGAACAAACGTGCCGCGACCTGATCCCACTCGCCAATGAACGGCCTGCTTTGCGCTATGCGATCATGGCAATGTCAGCTATTCATCGAAATGAAGTTTTCGAGCAATTTCTCGCGCACAGCCTACACCACCTACAGCAGGACCTATTCAATCAAGACGACAGCGTTCTCCAAACCATCAAGACCCTGTGTATCTCTGAAATCTACTCAGGACGTTGCGATTCGGCCTGGCGAATTCACGTAGCTGGAGCCGCTGCGATGGTAGGAGCACGAACCGGCATTATCAAGCAATGGTATCAGTCAATGGAAGCTTTGACAGCATTGACGAGCCGTGGACCACTCAACAACGACGAAATCCACCCGATCGTTGTCAAGGAAGCCATCTTGGATCTCTACAGCGGCTACACGCCAGACTTGAACGACGTCTTCCGCCAAATCGGCAAGGGCCACGCTACAGCAGACACAGTCTACGAGATGATTCAGCGAGATCAGATGGAACTCCGTTTTCCACCCGACGTACAGCTCGACAAGGCTGAAGTTCGACAATATGCAGCCTGCAATACGGCCTACCAACACTGCGCATTGATCCACATCTACCGAAAACTCGAGAACTACGACGCCACTTCCCCAGAGGTCCAATACTGTGTTCGAACAATCCTTGACACCGTCTGCGGTATTCTCCCCATGAACGCGTTGAGTCCCTGGGCGCTGCTCACGACACCAATCTTCACAGCAGGGTAAGTCCGCGACCAAGTAAGTGCTATCTAACTTTCCACAGATGTGAAGCCGCTGGTGATGACCGAGACCTCGTACGAACACTCCTCAAAGACCTTCATTCTACACTCCGCATCAAGAACATACTTCGAGCGCTTGATATCCTCGAGCATCAATGGTCAAGCAAGCATGCTGAAATCGAAAGCCTGGACTTCATTCCATATTGAGTAGGTCGAGGAGATACCCCACTCTGGGAGATCTCCGCAATCATTCACCTTGTGTTCATCACATGGCAGTCTCTCGAGACCCACAGCTTCCGTAGCAAGCGATGGACAAAGCCTTTGTGGGCGCCAGCTTCGCCCATCTGGTCAGACATCCAAAAGCGTCGCGTTGCGCACCACGACGCTCCTTCTCTTCGCCGAACAATCATGTCCGCCCGAGTGTCAACACGAATCAGCATACGCTGGCCACCAGAGGAGGCTTCGGAGCCGACAGACACACTCTTCCTGAGCCTGGGAGGATACTATGTCGACCTACGCATCAACAAATACACAAAAACCATCGATTGGGCACTCGCCGGACAACGCATCATTGTCTCCGAAGATCCACGTAAGCACAACCACTTCATGAATCTCACACAAAGCTGATCCCGACAGTGAAAGTCGAGTTCACACATCCACTGGACTCGCATTGCCATGCGCCAGGCGAGCAGGGGCATGGAGAAGCCGATGTAGGCCAATTCTCCAAGCTGCCGAATGGAGATGATCTGGAAGTCGGAGAGATGGCAGCGCCGCATTTAGGTGGGCGGGTTATGCCGTACGAAGAGGTCTGGAGGGAGCTGGATGCTTCAGAAGAGGCGAAGGGGTGGATTCTGGAGAGTGTCGATGAGGAGCCCAAAGTTTTCTATGCGAGGATTGCCGGATACTTCATTGCGGTGAAGCGGACGACTTCCTCCGACCGTTATGAGTACGCTGCAGTCCGCGAAGACCGCGAGGATGGAAGGTGGGTGAGTAAGCACGCATCAGAAGATGTGCGTGGCGTCGAGACTATGAGTGGGTTGAGTGAGGGTCTGAGGCCGGAGAAGTGGAACGTCGGAGATATAGTGAAGTTTGGGGGGATGAGCGTCATTGTGCGAGCTGTAGCTCAATAGCAGTCTAGGGAGCGTCAAATCTGACGGACACGATTCGCAGTAGTAGGAGAGCAAACGCAACCGATGTGTTGACTTCCAGGGTCTTTCCTTGTCTGTCAACCGTTGGCACACAGGTTCTCATCCAGATCAGATCACTTCGCCATTCCAGTCACAGCCTCACGCGTCACATCTTCCTCCCTCACAACACCAACGCCAAGGTCCTCGACGCCGTCCACACGCTTCATATACATCGGTCTCTTGGCGCGCATCCGTGGTCCATACTTCAGGAGTAACAGATACGCCGGGATGAGTCCGAAGGTGCAGATGATGGCTTGTGCAGCGAACGAGAGGGTGTAGCCTGTGAATCGTCAGCTTGGGTGAGGTCAGAGTGACAGCAGAAGATCGTGAAGTTGAGGCGGGTCCCAAGAGCGGGTCAGGACATGACCGAGGGAACAGTGAAGTCATGATGATGATCACAGCGTTGGCCTGGTGTTTGGAAACTCGGGAGAACGCCTTACCTGAGTCTTCGACCCATGGAAAGATGAACCATGGAATGATGAACGCGGACATCTGTAAAGCGTCAGCAAGGTTGATCCACATTAGATCAGATCGACCTACGTTGATCCAAACGGTGTAGAAGGTTATGACCTCGTTCGCATGGCTAGGGTAGTTGTCCACGATATAGGCAGACAAGGTAGTGTTGCCCATCTGCAACCCGAGCGAGTCTAATATCAGAGTCAGCTTCTGCATGATAGATCACAGAGCGCACCCACAAAGGAAGAACGCGACCTGTCCAGTCATCCAATGCCAGTGTTTATCGATAGAGAAGCCCCAAACAAGGAGGCCAACAGAAGAAACGACCGCAGCAGGCATCCCCAGCCATAGTCGGTTCTCCGGCAGTCTCTCCCCTCCACTCTTACGTGTCATCCATACCATGATCTTGTCACTCAGATGTCCGGAGCAGAACAATTCTGCTGCCAAGAGGCCCACAAGTAAACCTATGAGGAGGGCGCCCTGCACACGTGGAGTGTCTTGCTCATATGCAGCAGGAACGATTGTTGTGATGCCGCAGATCCACCAGTAGTGTAGGAAACAATAGCTGAAGACACTTATGACCACAGTTGGGTATGCAAACAGGCGGATGAACTGTGTTATGGTCGTCCAAGGCTTCGGATGGGCCACACCTGGTACTTTCAGGAGGTTGAAGTATCCCAACTGCTTCGTTCTCTTCAAGTTTGTCAATGAGTTGTGCTGCACCTCGGCCGCCACCATGACAGCTCGAGGATACAGAGTCTCTGGCAGAAGCAGACACTGCGATAATAGAAGGACTGCATAGAGGATCGTGACGTGATAGGCGACCCATTGGCCTGACTCCGCGAGAAGTCCACCGATGACACCGCCCATGATCGTGCCACAGTTGGCGGCAATAGTCCACAGTCCGACTCGTGTGCCTCTTTCATGCTCCCAACTCAAGTCATTGATGATGCATAGGCCGACATTGGCGGCTGGACCAGCTCCAAGACCTTGAAAGAACCTGGCAGCCATGTAGCCGGCAAAGTTGATTCCTTCAATTGCTGTACATCCACTGGCGATCACAGCAATGCACGTGGACAAGATCAGGACTGGTCTCCGTCCATACGTATCTGCGAGTGCTCCCACCAGTAGTGGTCCGACAGCCAGCCCGAAACATGGTAGAGCGAAGGTCCAGTTGACATGGTTGTAGTCCACATCCAGCTGGACCATCAAGAAGGCGAAAGACGGGATTGTGGAGGTTGTGAAATATGTCAGGAGGAAATAGCTGTAAATGACAATGCCAATGCAAGTGTACTTTCGTCGCGTGTTCCAGTTCAGCGGGTCCAGCTTATCCGACGTTGGGGTCGGCGACAGGGGCCGCCCTGCAGGGTCAAGTCTCTGGGTGCTGGGCGTTCGCTCGACATCTTTGATTGTAGCCATGTTTGATCTTCAGTCGTTGCAGACTTCGACATCTTCCAGATGGGCTCCAGCAGCCATCTTATGCTTCATCTCCTGACCTGCCTTCTGTCGCATGACTGGTCTGATAAGCAGGAGGAAAACGTTCAAGGACCGTGTTCGAGATGGAGATGGGAAACGCTCTGATCTCCTCGACTTCCCCAATCAGGCTTAGCGTTATCAGGAGGAAGGAGGATGTTAAATCTTGACAACAAAGCGGAGGAGAGCGGCGATTAGATTCCTGCTCCACAACCATGGAGGTGAAGTGGATGATGGGAAACCTTCAAATCTCCTCGACTTACCCAGGCTGATGAAGCCAAGGGACCACCTTCCTCATCTCCTCCCAACGACAGATCTTGGCAAGCGCGATACGTTGTAAATAAAGAGACATGTTCAGACAACGAGCTTTCCGGAGGGACTCACCATATCCTTGACTTATCATCATGTTAGCTCCCCTCCTACTATGCGCGGCTTGGCTGCTCTATAACGGAGCATCAGTCTACCGTAGCTACACTACCGGCATACCTGGCCCGTGGTACACAAACTTCACAACTGTGGTACTGAAATACTATGAATTCACCCGTCGAAGGCGGACATGGATTCACAGTCTTCACCAGCGGTACGGACCTGTTGTTCGCCTGGCACCGAATGAAGTGTCGTTCTCCAATCTGGAAGGCCTCAAGGAGATCTACCAGAGCGGTGGCAGTGGATATGACAAGACGGAGTTCTATGACCTCTTCAAACAGTATGGTCACAGGTACGAGAGTTCCTCATCCAGTAGGGTTGTGCTGATGAGTTCAGGACCATGTTCAGCACACTAAACCGGCAAGATGTCAGTTGCCTGCCCAGGCTATATCACTCTCGCTAATCGGACCAATAGCATGCCAAGCGCAGAAAGCTATTCGCCGAACGCTATGCCATGACAAATATTCTGCGTTCCACGATCGTTGACGGCATAAGACAGAGAGCAGCAGCAGTAATCGAGAAGTGCAAAGCGTCACAGGGTGGTTATCTTGATGTTTACGTGAGCTTCCTGATTCTTGCTTCAATCCGTTGCTAAATGGCTAGGTCACCTTGCATTGCTATGCCTTGGACTGTGCCAGCCACTTCCTCTTCAGCCCGGGAGGGAGCTGGTCCCTGACGGACGACAATGACTTCAAGCTCATGCAAGAGCTATCGTACCATGACAGTCTCCAGCAACGATGGATCCAGTACTACTGGCCAATTCTTGACAAGGTCAACACCTTCTTCAAGCCCAAGTCGACTCCCATCTCTCACGACTTCGTTCTGGGTCGAAGCCAACAACGCAACCCTGACGAGGTCTCACTCTTGCACAAGTTGCAGTCCAAGTCATCCGATCTCACCCCAATGCAGACAGCAGCTGAGTCGATGGATCATCTTGCTGCTGGGATCGATACAACCGGCGATGGGCTGTGCTTCCTAATGTACGAGCTTTCCTTGCCGCACAACAAGGTCCGTCAACAGCGGTTACAGAAGGAGATCTCGGAAAACCCCACCGCTAAGCTGGATGAGCTTATCTACCTCGACGCGGTAATCAAGGAAGGACTCCGTCTCTTCCCACCCATCCCGATGAGTTATCCCCGATACGTTCCTGCGGGTGGTCGGAAGATCAGCGACTTCGACGTCCCAGGTGGAACCATCGTTAGTTGTCAGCCATATTCGCTACACCTGCTGAATGAGGATGTGTATCCGAAGGGCGAGACTTTCATCCCCGAGCGTTGGCTAGAGAAGGAGGGTGATCTGGAGAGGAACAGACTGTTCTTCGCTTTCTCTGCCGGAGGTCGAGGTTGCATCGGAAAAAAGTAAGTCTATGCATGAGCCTTGTCCGGGCACCGCTGACGTCGATAGTCTTGCGCTGGTAGAGATGAAGACCCTTCTGCGAGAGATATATGGCAGATTTACGACGACTGTGGCAAAGGAGATGACAGGTGATATGTCGATTGATGACCAGATCATTGCCTCACGGCCAAAGGATCAGACATGCCTGCTGGTGTTCGAGGAGCGGTCCGACGTGTCGAGTTGATCCGTGTTAGCAGTATCGACATCCGCTCGACAAACCGGCGCCAGTAGCTGATCGAGCCGAAGCCCGGTGCAAACCTGACACGTTGACAGGATACCACGCCGAATCAGCACGAGCTTTGTGCGGGAGCTGACGGGGAAAAGTCGCGACCGCAAGGATCCGTTCTGCTAGCCCAGCACAGATGAACTTCGTTTCTCTGTGACCGACGTGTAGATCAAGTGGGCGCGCTATAATACCTCCTATATGTCGGAAGCTAGCCGCACCATCGTGACTGCGATACTCTGCGTCCATCAGCTCAACCGCAGGTGGTTAGGGCGGTCAAATCCCTGGGTCTGGTCAGAATCTCCCCAAGTGAAGGCGCATGCAGTGGTCGCAATGACCTCTGGGCATCACAAGAGTTATGCCATGGCTAAAAACATCGGCACTCAGAGATCTAGGTATTGAAGGAGTGGCAGGGGAATATCTAGGACTGGTAAACACTTCAGCGACCATGGAAAGTGCCCATTTCTTCATGATCAAGGCCGCGTTCTAAGATCTCGGCGATCTCATCTGCATCATTCTTACCACCACTACCACCAAGGTCGTTTGTCCGAAAGCTCCGGCTGTGGTGCGCGGGCGATTCCTTCTTGGCCTGCTTGTTGTCATGAGCAGCCTTTCGAATCTTGCTTACAACTTGCCTCCCACGACAGGTGCCTTGTTCACAACGGCCCCAGCCGCAGATACATTGCCGACAGTGGTGCCGACCACGGGTGCATTGCTCACAGCCCCGCCCGCATCAGGCACATTGCCCACAACATCATCGACCTCTGGTATAGCTACGGCTCCCTTTGCAACCGCATCTAGGAACTTCGCAATCCGCATGGGTCCTGTCAAACGTTTCTTGACCGGCGTTTTGACCTTCCCTGCCGTAGCCTTGACCTTGTTCTTGACCTTTGTCCCGGCATGATCATCACCAGACCCGTCCAGCCCATACTGATGAAGCGGTCGTGTCCCATCCCACCACTTCCACCAAGGTCGTTTGTCCGAAGGCTCAGGCTGTTGTGGTGGCGACGGCGGCGGTTCCTTCTTGGCCTTCTTCTTGTCATGAGCAGCCTTTCGAGCCTTCCTGCGAGCCTCCCTCTCCGCCTTCTTTTTGGCCCTCTTGTTGGCCCTTGCCTTCTTTTTGGCTGCCCTCTCCTCCTCTTTCTTGGCCTTCCTCTTCGCCTTTTCTCGAGCTTTCTTCTTTTTGGCCTGTTCCTTCTTGTACTTCTTGATCCTCTTATCTATCACATTCTTGTCCTTCTTAAACTCCTTCTTGACAATGCTTCCAACAACCCCCAAGGTCTGCACCTGATTCTGCGCCTGGTTGTTGTCCGGCTTATGCTTGCCCTACAATCGCCATTAGCCGCTCTTTTAATTTGACTGCGGCAGATCGACTCACCCAGGCCTCCTAGTTGCTGAGCAGCTTTGCATTCATGCCAACTACACAACGACATAGATCCCAATCACCCCCCTGGCCAACCCAGTCCATGACAACGATGCCCGTGCTCCAGTCCCCTTCCTTGACGCCGCCATCGTCTTTGAGCATATGTGCGTGACTTAGATGCTTGACAATCTCCGGGTTGATAGCCGCAGCCACCTTTTCAGGCCAAGTTCCAACCTTCCAGAAATTCGAAGCGGAGAGGAAGTTTATGTACAATGGAAACTTTTCACCCTCGTGGGCCTCGCCATTTGGCGGGAACTTGCAGCATCCACTTCTTTCGAGATGCTCACGTGCGAAGATGATTTTCTGGTTGATTGAGGCGGGCTCGTCGACCTGGTAGAAGTCTTGCACACAGACATCGCCGCTAGGACAGGTTGAGTTGGCAGTATTGTCGGCCCACTGGCTGGCATCAATACCCCAGCCCTTGCCATCATGTTCATGCTTGAGGCCTTCTTCGATATTGAATCGTCGGACGAGCACGATCTTGCCCCTGCAGTCGGACAGTTTTGGTACCCAGGGTCGTGTGAACCATTGCTCAGGATTGCCGTCCTTATAGTGCTTCTTGAGTATCTGGGAGAGTTGCTCATCCGTGCCTTTGCCAGTTCCCTCGCGCTTCAGCGACATGATCAGGGTTTCCGAAGGGTTCTCGCGGAGAAATTTTAGGACTTCTTCGTAGAGATCGCGGAAGTATTTGTTGCCAGTAAGTGAGATGGGAAACACAGAGTGGACCAGTACCAATTTGTCTGAGTCGAGGTTGAATGGCTCCGGGACTTGTACACGAAGATCGAAGAATCGGACACCATTCTGAAGTTGTTCCCATGGTGATACAGCCTGACAGCGAACCGAAGGAGGTGCGTTGTGATGGGTAGGCGAGTTGTGTGTGCCGGGAATCGATAGGGCACCCAGAGGTGTGCTGTCTGGTAATCTGCCCATCCAGTTGTTCAGACCTTTTGAGCTGTAGATGGCGACGAAGGAATCCTCTGGGAGGTAAATGCCTGTGAACCTGTTCTCAGGGTTGCCATCGACTTCAAGCTCTGGCGTGTCACTGGTCGTCGGTACAGGCGTGTACATTCGATGTCGTTCGCCATTGCCTGCTTCAAATGTCAAGCGCGTGCGGTCCTTTTCTCCGCGTTTTGTCGGCTCGAAGTCGGTCTTCACGATCTGGAACGGTTCGAGACGGATATCGACTTCACGACGATCGAAAGGTTGTGCATCGCGAGAGATCTCGGGCACTTCTACCCGCGTAGAATGGTTTGTGAGGCCGACAGCGTTAGTGACATTCGAAAGGGCAGAAGTAACATTCTTAAGATTGAAGGCGTTGTTGATTGATTTCTGTTCAGGATCGAAATACTCAACGAGCTTGAGGGTGAGGGGCTGGTTGGAGATGTTGCGTAATGTAATGTTGGGCGCCATGCTGATGTTGTAAGAATACGAATACTTCTCCTAGGTGGCAATGTAAGGATGTTGTAGGAATAAATGTTCAGATGAGACGCCAGCCAGGTATACCTTGTGCAAGAAACAAGATGATGGAGCGGGACACAAACTCGATCGTAGCTGCTTCTTTGGAAGTGAAGTCATTGCTGCAGGTCCAGCTTTACAGGGGTCTTGTCCCGTCCCGACAAGATCGAAGCTGAGTTTCGGTCCCGCTACAGCAAACTAGCGCTCCCGTCGTAGGGAAAGCCCGTAGGCGCATAAGCTCGTGGCTAGATCTGGGACATCAGCACCAACTTTGTAGGATCCAGTGTTCCCCTCCAGGCTTATGAGGGGCATTGGAGCGAGGGGCATCTTGGCTGGTGACGAAGCCACCTGGGGGTGCCTGCCTGCCGTCATGCTAGGCGTGCCTGCTCGAGACGGTAGTCCTGCTTGAAAATCGACTGCATTGAGGAGGAAGGAGCAATCTACTCTGCAATGTCGCGTCTCAAGCACAGGTACTCCTGGCGTTAGGTCTAATAACAATCAGAAAAGCTCGCCGACATGATGGTGGGACGACCTCGGAAACATTTTCCAGCGCCCGTCTTCTATGCCAAGAAGCGGACTGTCTTATCTAACTGTGATAAAGCGAGCAATTTCGTTGACATACCCGCATACTTCCTTCGGGTCAGATCCCCGCGCTCTATCGACATCAGACCAGTCCCTTGGCATTTATGCAGTTTGGGTGAGGTCCGAGTCTCCCATCGCATCGGGAGGGGTATTGACCGGATTCGATATGCCTCACAATGCCTCAGAAGCGACAACGATCGCCGCCAGTAGATGAGCTAAAAGACAGCATCTTCATCTCCGACCCCATCGAGGACAGGAGCTCAACATTCATCGCGTACTACTCGCCAACAGAATCTGCAAAGTCACTCCAAGCACTGCCGCAACTGAAAAGCGCTGATCATCGGATGGCAGCATGGCGAAAGCCGTCAGCACAAAAGACCATTGCCGGCAAGTCTATCTTCGCAACTGGTTCAGATGACGACGGCGAGAAGTATGCTGGCAAGAAACTTGAAAAGGTGATGGCAGAGCTTGACGCCGGGGGTGCTGTTGTTGTGGCTCGGTGGTACGGCGGGATCTTGCTCGGCCCTGTGCGCTTTACGCATATCGAGAACGTAGCCAAACAGGCAATTGCACGATCTAGAGGCGTGGACACTGGCGCTCAGCCAGCCAAGAAGCCGAAACAGGAGCTCGTCCCGGTGGACGACTCCGCTGACGTCCAGCGACTTGCGAAACAATTGGCGGATCGTGACAAGAGCATCGCCACTTTGAGACAGCTACTCGCTGAGAAGCAGGCTGAGAAGCTCTCGGACGCCTTACCAACATCAAGTGGTGCTCAAGCAGCAACAGTCGCGGCTCAAGCTCCGGACTATGGAGCCATGAGCCTTACGAGGCTCAGACAGCTCGAGAAAGCCCGCGACGCGACGATCTCCTGGACGCTGAGACAGATTGATGCTGCCGAAGCAAGCAATGTATCCAATGAGACGGGGTGAGACTGGACGATTTGGGCTGTTTACCAGTCGCTCTCGCATCTTATCGATGACCTTATCGAGCAACAGTGCATGTCGCACCTGCTGCCATAAGCCTTTGCGAAAACAGAACACAGCCTTCTCTTGACTTCAGCATACGGAACTCATGCTCACTATGCGCAATGTGTCGGATACCTCAGGGTAAGAACATGATGTGACAGACGGACTTACGTCCGTAGATACCGAAACGGGAGCGAGATGCGCGATGATGAGCGATACGAAGTATTGACACACAAAGTTGGGGAGACCTTGCATCTACTAACAACATCGTCAGCATAAATTCGCGGCATCCCCTTCATCAATCCGACCGGCATAACAAACGCCCACGACATCGCACTCGTGCGCCCAAGCCCAGGCTCGGATTCCAAATCGCACACAACACCACCGCACTTCTACCTCAATCTCAAACTTCCTCCAAGATACGCCCCAGCACCTCAAAGATGACGTCCACCACAATGCGCGGCCATTGCAATTGCAAGCGCATCAACATCACCATCGCCGACAAGCCTCCATCAGAGCTCAACACCGCCGTCTGCCACTGCCGTAACTGCCACCGTCAAGGCGGCTCGATCATCATGCTCCTCGCCACGGACGACGTCGTCATCGAGGGCGAAATCAAGGCGTACGTCGATCACGACACAGACTCCGGCCAACCCGTAACGCGGTACTTCTGCGACAACTGCGGAACACCCGTGATCTCGACGACGCCAGTGTATGAGGGTAAACGCAGTAAGTCTTGTTGTCTCCCTCGTGGCCTGCAGCTTCAAGCTCAGGGATGGCACAATTATTGACCACACTTGTCACCACAGTCGTCAAAATGAATCTCTTCGATGACTTTCCAGCACCACAAGTCGAGATTTTCACGCGCTCCCGACGATCATATCCTGCGCCGATCGAAGGCGCTCTGGTGACGTTCCCAGGAAATGCGGAGGCTCCGGCGCAAAGTTGAGGTGACCGTCGGTCAAAGCTCGCTCTTAGACCTAGGAGGAGGACGGAAAGGGCCCTCGTATGTAGAGAGCGGTGTCAATGTAGGAAAGGGGGCAGTTCACCGTCAATACCTTCAGAGGGCAATCCGCCTTCTGCGAGGCATACAATCTGGCGATGGGTATCATTGGAGGTGGGAGCCGAGAGCCAGCATCCCATCCACTTGCTTCGTGGGCTGGGCTGAGCTCTCGGACTGGGAAAAGTGATCTCGCAATATGTCGTCTGGGAAGTAAAAGAATGGCTCTAACTCTCGCTCTCTCCCTGAATGTGCGCTGCAGAGTAGCCAGTGTTGCATATGCTCCTGAAAATAATCGGCCATGTCTCCCGGTTTCGCGGTAGGTCTGACTAGTCATCCGGCCTCGTTGATACTTCTGATATCTTGACTTTGTCAACCGGCTCTGGCTCAGGACATCAGGCTCAACCGGTCTTGTCAATGACCACTTCGAAGCATGTCGAACGGTCTTACCAAGAAGATCGGTGAACATTGCATCTGTGTGACTCGAAGGGTTGCTTAGTGGCGCGTCCAGCCTTGCGAGCGTCGCCCGCTCCCTGTACTGCGACTATGTGAGGGTTTCGAGGCCAAAAAGAGGTCACCGGGAGAATGAATATATTTGTCCTTGTGAATCCACCTGCCACAATCATGCCCGGCACGTGTTCATTAACCTCTCGTAGACCCAACTCATTCTCGTCAGCCGGTTTCAAACAAGACCGTCGTCCGGTATGCGCTTGTTCCTGCCTGGCAATACCAAGCTCGTGGTGGGTAGTTCGTGTAAATTGCTTTTGTTCATTTCCTTGGAGTTCCAACTATTTGGCTGCATTATTCCACAACCAGCATTGCCAGTAACGATCTTCCCTTCCACCCCAATCTATCTAACCCCCCCGCCCTCCCGCCCCTCCGCTCACTCCCTCACGAAAAGTCTTCCCCAACCAACCAACCACATCCTCCCCAAACTCCTTCGGCTTCTCCAGCAACGCCCAATGCCCGCCCTCCCGACTCATCTTCGTCAAATCCGGGATCAAACCAGCATCTTCAACCGGCCCAATCGCCTCGACCCTGCATACAAAATCCTGCTCGCCACCCCAAAACAGCGTCGGAACCTCTACCTTCGGATTGCTCCTGATGGTTTTCTCCGCCTCGTGCTGCACCCCAAACGTCATGGATTTATACCAGTTGTTTGCGGCTTCGAAGGCGCCAGGGACGCTCAGACGATCCACAAAGTCTCGCTTATGCTCGCCCTGCGCGAAGGGCAGAGTAGGTTGGGTCTTCCCTGCGGTAAGCCAATTCCGCATTCCGTCCTTGGTCGTCCAGTTCTGCTTCCAGGTATGCGGATCGCCGAAGGCAACGCTGTAAACGGATTCGATGTTATCGCGCTCGATCTGCGAGCCGTCGTCGGCAGTAAAGAGCTTCCAATAGTAGTAGATCCCGTACCCGAAAATCTCCTCGGTGGCCTTGTTAGTTGCGTCGAGATCAAAGGGTTTCTCCGAGGGTGGGACCAAGGCGACGTTGAGGATAATCAACCAATAACGCGGGACTTGTAGAAGTAGTAGAAGCGCTGGGCCATGAATGAGCCCCAGTCGTGGCCGAGGGAGACGACTTGGGCGATGGATTCGTGGTCGAGGATTTCTGCAGCGTCGGCAGCCATGGCGTCAGAGCGGTATTCGTGCATGGAGGAGGGTTTGGAGGTGCCGCCGTAGCCGAGGCAGTCGAAGGGCGTCGACGCCGTAGCCGGCGGGGATGAGGTAGTTGTTGATCAGGCCGGCGAAGAGGGCGGCGGTGTCGGGCCAGCCGTGGAAGAGGAGGATTGTGGGTTTGGAGTCGCGGGCGGGGGATGTGTAGTAGGTGTAGGTGTGGCCGCGGGAGACTTTGAGGGTGGTTTGCTTGAGTTTGGAGAGGCTCATTTCGGCGGCCATGCTGGGTGGTCCTGAGGAGGGGATGAACTCTGAGTGAGTAGTGCGCGTGGCGGTGATGGGTTTCTGTGCCGTGGGTAGAGTCAGATGCGACTGGGTTAGATGATGTCTTCATATAAATAATGGAGACGTGTGGTGTTCCAACTTGAGACTTGTCAGACTACGCTCGCAGAACGGGAAATCAACTCCTCCTGAGGGCTGAAGTATACCTAGCCGTGGGATATCAGGCGGCTGTTGTCTGGGGTCCTTTGAGGGGATCCAAGGCAATGCTGGCGGGACGTGATTTTATGCTTTATACCTACCTTGTATACCTCGGCATTCCTGCAAACACCGTGTAGAGCGTTTGTGGCTTCAGCGCAGGACCCGTTGAGGGGGACTTGCTGGTCAGATCATCGGCTGAGCAATGTCGAGGTTACCCGCTCCCAATCGCTGAAATCCAGACGATCGTTCAGTGAGCCCTGTCAGGGCTAACTCCAGCTTGCTGCCGTATTCCGGATTACACACAAGATGCTGGTCGCACAATGCGGGCTGCGGTACTCCGGGGTCTTGGGGCCATGGTGCCGTTGCAGCGACGCATGACAGGTTTGTATGTCTCGCCCGACCGTTGCACGGCACCCTGAGCCGTGGGTCGAGCGACATTTGCTCGCGCTGACAACATCATCCCAGCATGAGATCAGCATCGGCTTCCTACGCGCGATCTGATTCCGGAATCTTGAGCTCACCGTGGTCAGCACAAGTGCGAGAGAAATTACTTCCTTGGCCCAGGAGGGACGGTCGCAGCCCGCTAACGACGAAAGAGTAGAGAAATGCCGTTGTTGGCTTCCGACAGCTCGTGTATGCAAGTTGTCAGGAACACAAGGCGATAGAACCTTGAATGCCGAAACAAGAAGCTGCGTACTCCGACTCCGACTCCGGGTTCTTGGCGAAGTCCGCGGATTTCTTTGCGTGGGAAGGACGCCTACTGCATACATTGCATCTGCGTCAACAATGCTGGTGTTGCTTTCGGGCTCCAGAGGGATTTCAGGTCAATGCTAATCTGCCATTCAAAGGCAACTGGCGAGCGAAATCCCGAGCTTGTGGCAATTCTATGGACAATGTATGCATAGACATCCACAACCCAGCTGGTGGGGTAAGGCTTCGCCAGCGCCTCGTAGGTACGTCAGCGAGGCCTGAGGCTGATCATTTCACTCGCGCTCTTGCTTGGTTTCTAGCAGTTCCCGCATTGTCAACTGCATGAGGTTCTTATGCCTGCCTGCGTAGCTAGTCGTCTGCAACTGGCATTGCCAAGCAAGTTACCAATTGGAGAGGGCAGTTGCCAATACCAGCATAAGGCATCCCTCGTTGGTATCCAGCGTGTTGCAGATTCTGTCCTATCGTGCCGCCATCATCGTGGTCCCCGTGGTGCAACACTGCAACTTGATGAAATGCCGTTTCAGTCGCTAAAGCCGGAGCATAAGCAAAGCTGAGGTCCTTGGCTAACATTCCACCCAAAGCGACCGCTTCAAAACATTATTGCTCCTGCTCAAGCCACTCCCCAAAGGCATCCAATCGACCGCCTTCACCCTCGTCGCTTTCATCGCCACCAACCACGTTTGACTTACCCTTGGACTTTTTAAATTTCTCGTCGCCGGTTGAGATGTATGCCACTAGTTGTCGTTCATCGAACCAGCGACCATTCATCGTCTGCAACACGATCAGTCAACTCTCGTGCTTAATCTAGGTCGCATGTCTTACCTCAACACAAGCCTTGGCCGCATCTGGATCGCTGAACTTGACACTTGCTACGCCTGCAGGCTCGAGGTCGTAAAGGATGACGTTGGTAACGGCACCAAGCTTGGCACATTCGTCTCTGATATCCTCCTTGATGTCGAGAATGGCAGACGGATCCTCCTAGCAAGAGTCAGCCAGTGGTCTTTGGTCGGATTGGCCAGACGTACCTCAAGTTCTGCCGGGGTGAACATATGCTTGAGAATCACGACCTTGTCGAACTTGGAGCTTGTCTCTGGCATTTGCTGTGGGTCGTCATCGTCCCAATCGGCCAGCTTGTTGTTCATCTTCTGGCTTTTCTTGATGATTCTCTTGAGATCCTTCTTGTTCTTCTTGGCTGGCGCCTCTTGTTGAGCCTTGTACGAGAAATCGGCAGCCTGTACTCGCATGTTCCCATTTGGACCTTGAGTGCCTAGCCGGAATTCCGTGTCGTCTAGCATCTGGACCGCCAAGTCGACGGACTCGGGCCGGAAGAATACGACGAGGGCGTCACCCTTGAATTGACCTTTCTCGTCTTCGTACATCTTGATGCGTGGTTCGCCTGACTCGAGCTCTTCAGCAATCACTCCCATCTTGCCAAAGACATGTTTGATTTCGTCCTTGTCCGCATCGAGAGGGATAGACGTTACATAGCAAGCAGAGTTGACTTTTTGCTTCTTCTGCTTCTGGCCGTCCTAGTATCCGGTTTAGCTCGGTCGACTAAGTCGGCGGCGCAATCGTACCTCGTCTCCGTCCTGCTTCCTCTTCTTCTTGTTCTGTGCCGCAGGTATATGCTCGTCGACGCCCTCAACTCTGTATATAGCTGCTTGTTGGTCTAGAAGTTCCTGATCCACCTTCACGAATCGCGACGCAGGCATGTGTTAGTGTTTCTGAAACGCTATCATAGCAGAGGCCGTAGCATGTGGGAAGTCCAGCTGTAGTCTACGCTGGGATGGAACAAGAAGCCTACCACTGGTACCCATCGCTTGAGAGCATCGTCCCACTCGTATTCATTGCCCTCATCGGTTTCGAGGACGTATTTCGCGTCTACTTTGGACCATGAGATCCGCTCATCTTCGCCGAACGCGGAAGGCGATTGAGGAAAGCCAGTCTGTCGACCGTCGTCCGCGCTGCCATTCTCAGCCATGACTGAGCCGCCTGCCGATGGCGGCTATGGAGACTGCGCCTGCCAACAGTTACTCTGAAGATGCTTTCGATCAACTTCTCGATGGACGTCAATGAAGGCAGCAGCCTCGTCAACTGAACAAGGCCGCCAATCGGACTGCGCAACTCAAAATCTGTGGCACGAGCGATATTCCAGGCAAAAATTGTCCTCGAAGGAAGACTATGTCTGGAGTTGACACCGGTGACAGAGATTGCCTAGTGAATGAGATATGTACTTAAGTAGAGTTGAAGGAGTCATTTGTTGCAGCCACCAAAAGTCAACGCCAAGGCCGTGCGTCACAGCATTTCCCCACTCAGGCTGTTACGGCGTTAGTAGTGCCTTGAGTTCACGACTTTCAAGAATCTGCACGAGACCTTGGTCTTCTTTGTTTGATACAAATATCACGTTTCTTTGCCACCCAAGAAGGCACCATCTCTTGCTTCTAAATTCTTCCAGCAGACGTCGACGTTCGCTGCATTGCACATATTTTTGGACGGCCTTCGCTCAGTTCGCCCCACCTTCACAAAGCAATCGTGGACTTGCGATTTACTCTGACCTACATATCTCCGTTCTAGCACGATGGCGCCGAAGGGCAAGAAATCAAAGAAACAGGCCGATGACGACTGGGAGGCTGAACTGGGAGAGTCAATACCTCCTGCGGGTGAATCGACCGAGAATGGCGAGCAGGCAGTCAACGGTGCAGATGACGGAGAGGAGACTGGTGGCGGTGGTGGCGGATTGCTAGCAGCCATTCGGAAAAACAAGGACAAGCGGAAGAAGAAGGGCAAGGTCGACAACGATCTCGTTGAAGGCGAGGACCCTGCACAGGCTGATGAGCCAGCGTCAGCCCTGAACGGAAAGGCACCAGAGGAAGCCACCTTCGACGATGACGACGATGTCTTTGCAGGAAACGCGAACAAGAAGCCGAAGGGCGGCAAGAAGGAGACACCGAAGCCAGCTGAGGATCAGGATGACGAAGACGCGGGCGCTGGAGGCGTAAAGTCGAAGAAAGAGAAGGAACGCGAGAAGAAAGAGCGTGAGAAGGCCCGGAAAAAGGAGCAAGCCGCAAAGAAGAAGACCACTGCACCCACACCTGCACCAGAAGCCAAGAAGGAGCCAGAGAAAGTCATCGAAAAGACCGCTGAACCCGCGGCTGTGCCAGAGAAGGACGACAAGGGCGGCAAGAAGAAGAAGGTGCCCGCTCATCTCGCGGCCCTTCAGAAACAGCAAGAAGCCCTGCAGAGGCAGCGCGAGGAGGCTGCTCGTCTCGAAGCTGAAGAGAAGGCCGAAGAAGAGGCGAGACTCAAGAGGGATGCCGAAGAGGAACAGAAGAAAGCCGAGCTTCGCGAAAAGAAGAAGCAGAAGGAGAAAGAGAAGAAGGAGCAGCTACGCAGAGAGGGCAAGCTACTGACTGATGCCGAGAAGAAGCGGCAGCAGCAACAACAACTCCGCATGCAACAAATGCTTGCCTCAGGCGCTCAGGTTGCTGGGTTTTCAGAGGGATCAGAAGACAAGAAGAAGCCTGCAGTTGACAAGAAGAAGAAAAAGGCACCGAACAAGCATGAAATCGACCTTGAAGCGGCTGCTGAGAAGGCACGGCAAGAAGCGGAGGCTGCCGCAGTCGAACGAGAGCGACTAGCAAAGGAGCAGGCAGCAGCAGCTGCTGCTGCAGCCGAGACAGTGCAAGAGGAAGAAAGCTCGGGGCTCGAAGACTGGGAGCAAGCTGCCGCGGCTGAGGATGATGTCAAGGACTCCTGGGATGCAGATTCTGATGAGGAGCCTGCCAAGGCTACGAAGCCATCACCAGCTACAAATGGAACCGCACAAACACAACAAAACGGGCATGCAAAGACATCGCTCCCGGTGCGGTCAGCTTCATCAGCAGCTACTTCATCGGCGCCCACACGAGACGACTCAGACTCAGAGACTGATGAATCAGAGTCCTCTGAAGACGAAGAGCTCACCGCAGCGAAGCAAATTGAGGCGAAGCGCAAAGCCGAAGCCGCCGAGCGCAAGAAGCAAGCCCATGAAGCAGCCCTTGCCGCTCGGTCAAAGGACAACCTGCGATCACCTATTGCTTGTATTCTCGGTCACGTCGATACAGGTAAGACTAGTCTTCTCGACAAGATTCGGCAAACCAATGTCCAAGAAGGCGAAGCTGGTGGTATTACCCAGCAGATCGGTGCTACATATTTCCCAACCGATGCCTTGACCCAGAAGATCGCGCCAGTGAACAAGGACAATGCCTTTCAATTCAAAGTACCTGGACTCCTGGTCATCGACACTCCTGGTCACGAGTCTTTCTCGAACCTCCGATCACGCGGTTCTTCCCTTTGCAACATTGCTATTCTCGTGGTGGATATCATGCATGGTCTCGAGCCGCAAACTCTCGAGTCCATGAAGCTCCTTCGAGATCGAAAGACGCCTTTCATAGTGGCGCTCAACAAAGTCGATCGTCTGTACGACTGGAAGCCAACACCCAACAATGGCTTCCGTGATAGTCTGTCCAAACAAAGAGGCGGTGTGCAGAGCGAATTTAAGGATCGTTTGGAGAAGACCAAGGTCGCCTTCGCGGAGCGTGGTTTCAACGCCGAAGTCTTCTACGAAAACAAGAACATGTCGAAATACGTCTCTCTAGTGCCAACATCAGCACATACGGGCGAGGGCATCCCAGATATGCTCAAACTGCTAGTGTCACTGACCCAAGACCGCATGGCCGGGAGCTTGATGTATCTCAGTGAAGCTGAGGGCACCGTTCTTGAGGTCAAGAAGATTGAAGGTCTTGGTACTACGATCGATGTCATTTTGTCAAATGGTGTACTTAGAGAAGGCGACCGGATAGTAATTTGTGGCATGGACGGCGCTATAACGACCACGATCCGAGCTCTTCTGACACCTGCGCCATTGAAGGAACTCCGACTCAAATCTGCGTATGTTCACAACAAGGAAGCCAAGGCCTCTTTGGGCGTCAAAATTGCAGCAAACGACTTGGAGAAAGCTGTGGCTGGCTCTCGATTGCTCGTGGTTGGACCAGACGACGATGAGTCGGATCTGGAAGACGAGGTCATGTCCGACCTGGCACAACTGCTCACCAAGATCGACAAGCAGTCTCGTGGTGTCAGTGTGCACGCATCTACGCTGGGCTCTTTGGAAGCTCTCCTCGATTTCCTGAAGCAGATGAAAATCCCTGTGGGCAACATCGGTCTCGGCACGGTCTTCAAGAAAGAGGTCATGATTGCCGGCACTATGCTGGAGAAGAACCTGAAGGAATACGCCGTTATGCTCTGTTTCGATGTGGCTGTCGATAAGGAGGCAATGGAGTACGCTGAGAAGAATGGTGTGACTGTATTCACTGCAGAAATCATCTACCACTTGTTCGACAGCTTCACCGCATACACGAAGAAGCTGGAGGAAGAGAGAAAGGAAGAGAGCAAGCTGGACGCTGTCTTCCCTGCTGTGCTCAGCCCGTTGCAAGTGTTCAACAAGAAAGACCCAATCGTCATCGGTGTCGATGTGATTGACGGTAACCTGCGGCTTGGCACACCGATCGCCGCCGTAAAGCACAACTCGGTCACTGGTGTGAAGGATGTCGTCAGTCTGGGTAGAGTGTAAGTCTGACTTTTGCACGTTTGAGAACTCATTGCTAACAAATCAACAGCACATCAATCGAGCGAGAGCACAAGGCCATTCAATTGGCCAAGAAGGGCTCGCCGTCCGTTGCTGTCAAGATCGAAGGTCCGAACCAGCCGCTGTATGGTCGACAACTCGAGGAGAAAGACACGCTATATTCAATGATCTCTCGGAAGTCGATTGATACCCTCAAGAAGCATTATCGGGACGAGGTGACCAAGGACGAATGGAATCTGATCGTCAAGCTGAAGCCGATGTTTGATGTCTCATAAGCGGTCGCAGTGCTCTAGAGGCCATGTGTAGAAGACGATGTTCAGGAAACGTGTGAGAGACGCAGAGACTATCGCACACGAAAAGTTCATGATTGTGAAGATTCAGTGCGATGTCGATGTTCGACAGAGAGGCGATATCTGGACCAGGTTCTCAGCATGTGTTCATAGAGCGGATCATCGATGTCCAAACAGCCCTCTCATCGAGCATGTATCTCATACTTTTCGCTCCCGTCGCCTGAGAGCCTTCCTAATGAATTTTTGTGAACGTTCATTTGCTTCTTGAGGTAGCCCGTGTCGGCATCACAGCTTCCAAAGGTCCGGTTGTGATGCGCGCAAGCGAAAGCAGGGACGCACTCGCTTACCTAAGTAGTCGAAGTGGGCCGACACTTTTGCGCGAAAGCCGACGAGCTTGTCATCGTGCCACTGACAATCCACCAATCACATTTCATTGCTAAAAATTTGTTGAAATTGAACGGACATTCGCACATGAGCGGTGTGTGGGCACTTCGACCGAAAGTCGAGAGGCTGCCGCAGCTGAGGTCTTTGCATCACTGCCAACTTGTTCGTTCCTTCCTGCGAGATAGGGCCAGGTCGTGAGCTTCAGCGAGCCGAATATCACGGAAAGATCGACTCGCGTCTATTGGCGACAACAGCCAGGCACGCCCGCGGTCTGATTCGGTGGGGGCCGGGAACTGCGGTTCGTTATCACCGCACGAACCTCGCGACGATGGAGAGTCTCACCAGCGACAATGTCACGGCGGCTTTCCAGTCGCCGCTGGCCGATGGACAGATCAGACTTGGTGCGACCACTTCATTTGCATCTGCACTTGTCTCGAGATATCTAGACCAGCTGAATATCTGGACGGGCCTTTTGACGGTGCTACTGCTCGCAATAACATACGATCAATGTACGCAATCCGAGCCACGATGGAAGCGGCTCGCAGGCGGCTGACGACGAAACAGGTAGCTACAAATGGCAGAAGTACGGCATCGAAGGCCCAGCATGGAAGATTCCGTTCATGGGCCCATTCCTCGAGTCCGTATGGCCTGACTTCGAGGCATACAAAGCCAAATGGCGATCAGCCGAGTTGAGCTGTGTCGGTGTCTTTCACAAGTATGCTACAGCCCTTCCCCGTGAGCAGGATCTGGGACTGACCTCGCTTCTACAGGTTCGTAGTCCTCGCAGGGACGCGAGACATGTCGAGGAAGATCTTCAACTCCCCAGCCTTCGTCAAACCATGTGTAGTCGACGCCGCCTACAAGCTTCTGCGACCGGAGAATTGGGTCTTCCTCGACGGCAAGGCCCATGTTGACTACCGCAAGGGCCTCAACGGTCTGTTCACACGACAAGCCCTCGAGTCGTATCTGCCAGGTCAGGAGGAGTGCTACGACAAGTACTTTCAAGACTTCACACGCATAACACGCGAGCACCAGGGCAAGCCGATCCCGTTCATGACCACCTTCCGCGAGCTGCAATGCGCTGTCTCCTGCCGTACTTTCCTCGGCCATTACATGAGCGAGGGCGGCGTCAAGATGATCGCGCGAGACTTCTACTACATCACCGCCGCACTCGAACTCGTCAACTTCCCCATCATCCTCCCCTTCACGAAATCCTGGTATGGCAAGAAAGCCGCAGACGTCATGCTAGGCGAGTTTTCAAAATGCGCCGCAAAGTCAAAGGTCCGCATGGCAGCTGGCGGCGAGCCAAACTGCATCATGGACAGGTGGGTGCGCCAGATGCAGGACTCGACCAAGTACCGCGAACGGATTGCCAGAGGCGAGACCGTCGACCCGTCAGAAAAGCCACCACAGGTCCTCCGCGAATTCACCGACCTCGAAATCTCCATGACAATCTTCACATTCTTCTTCGCTTCCCAAGACGCCACCAGCGCCGCCTGCACGTGGCTGTACCAGCTTATGGCCGACCGACCGGAATGGCTCGACAAGGTGCGCGAGGAGAACCTGCGTGTGCGGAACGGCGATCGCGATCAGAGACTCAGCCTGGAGCTGCTCGAGGCCATGCCCATCACCAGAGCCGTCGTCAAGGAGAGTCTTCGCTACCGCCCGCCAGTCATCATGGTCCCCTACCTCGCGAAGAAAGACTTCCCTGTGTCGCCGGAATATACGTGCAAGAAGGGCACCATGGTCATCCCCTCGGTCTGGCCCGCGACACACGACCCGGAGGCATACCCCAATCCAGACTCATTCGACCCCGAGCGGTGGATTAGTGGTGATGCGGAGGCTCAGGTGAAGAATTGGCTGGTGTTTGGAACGGGTCCACACTATTGCTTGGGACAGCAGTATGCGCAGCTGAATCTGATTGCGATGATTGGGAAGGCGGCCATGCATCTGGATTGGACGCATTATCCGACGGACAAGAGTGAGGAGATCGAGGTTTTTGCTACAATTTTCCCGAAGGTATGCTCGGAAGATCTGGCTTGCCGCAATTCATTGCTAACATCGTTCCAGGATCACTGCCATCTGACATTTGTCGACCGTCCGGCGGAGGCTTGATGCAACTCTGCAAGTCCTTCGGCGAGATTTGCTTTGACAGTGTTTGTTTGCATTTCGAGCGACTCATACCCAAACGTTAGACCGAGAAGGAAGACCCTCGTGGCATGGCATACCGTGCCTTTTTCGAGGGACTAATGGTCATGATAGACAGTGTGGCTCTGGCAACGGAGTCCGATGACTGAGAGCATATGTGGTACGGCGTTCAGGCATGCGAGACATACGGGAGGAGTCCTTCTGGGCTCTGGGCCGATAGTGTTTTGAGCATACTTTGGGTAGTATGGCCAGCATCTACTAAAGAGTAGCATAGCATCTACTAAAGAGTAGCATAATGACACATGCCACAAACATTACTCTGTCCAATCCTGCTAAGCGCCGCTGTCTGCGACCAGCATCCACATCGGCTCGTGCGAGTGTGCTGGGATGTCGTCAGTCTTCCGGTTTCGATCGAGGCCACAGGTCATCCGGTCTCGTGCAACATCTCTTGTCATCCGGCGTCGAGCTAACCTGACTCCCAGGCGTTAACTCCTGCCGAGAACTCTCATGGACGATTACTTGAGCATCAAGTCACGCCGGGCGACTGGTTCGGGGGAGGGATTTAAAGATCGATTGACTGGGCAGACGAATGGAATGACATTCCTTGTGTTAGGCCATCCATGGTACGCGATACGGCTTGCCCCGACTGCCCAGGTGTCTAGCCCATGCTCACTTCAACACCTCCCCACCACTCAACTCAACAGTCAGATCAAACTCCGGCTGGAACTGCATATACGCGACCTTCGGAATTCCAGTGTTCGCATACGTATACTCCGCCTCCTCCTCGCCCACGAACTTCCTCTGCAAGCCTGACGCAGAAGCCTGCTCGACCAAGATCTGGCCTTCGCACGCACGCTCGAGCGCGATGAAATAAGCCGCTGCCTCATCGACAGTGCCGCCGCAGGTAAGCAGGCCGTGGTTTTGCAGAATGAGGTGTTGTTTGTCGCTGCCGAGGGCGTCGGCTAGACGTGCGCCTTCCTCGGCGGCCAGGACGACGCCGCCGAAGCCTTCGTAGACTGCGAGGTTGCGGTGGAACATGCATGCGTCTAGTTAGGGGGTTAGTAGGTTGTGATGGTTGTGGGGGAAAGGGGGCGGCGAACCTTGATTGACCATGTCGAGTCCCTTGCCGAACGCGCTCCACGCTCTGCCGTAAGGTGAATGTAGGTGTACGGCGGCGTTGATGTCCGGTCTGGCTTTGTGGATGCTCGAGTGGATGATGAAGCCTGCTGCATTGACCTTGTGCTTTGTTGGCATGACCTGTTTGCCCTCGTGGTCGACAAGCACGAGATCACTGGCTTTCATCTGTGCGAAGTGTACTGCGTAGGGATTGATCCAGAAGTGCTCTGGGTTGACAGGGTCGCGGAGGGAGACGTGGCCTGAGGCGCCGTCTGCCCAGCCCAGACGTGCGAAGGTGCGGAAGGCGGCTGCCATCTTGCCTTTGGCCCATGCTCGCTCGGCATGTTTGTCGGTGAATGTGGGGATGTGGTGGAGGGGTTCGGTGTTCGAGAGATCCCAGGTCAGAGCGCTTTGGGCGTCTTGTTCTTGCTCGATCTGGATGTGTTTGGAAGTGGTGGTCTGGGTCTGCGTTATTGTCGACATGATTGCGGTTGCTTGGTTGCTTGAGACGATGGCGATAACGGTGGCGGTGGTATATCCAATTCCTAATCCCTGGATTGAACGGCTTGACTTTCACTCTTCTTCTGAAGCGCGATTCGGTCGCAGATAAGAAGCCGTTTCGGTCAAGTCTGGTGTCGGTCCAGGCCGAAGGCGACTCGTGGACCGTGACGTGTGGCCACGAGTGTTGAGTAGTGTATCCAGGTGATTGAAACATGATGGTAGATGGTGGGCAGTGCCCGACGCAACATTGAGTCGTGCATCGGATCAAGCCGACTCTTCACCATGCAGGGTCTTCTGGAGAGTTCAAGCCTTCCCACGCCCTGTGGAGCGTTCACTCCTCCACACGTGACCGTACTCCGTTCCAACGCGTTCTGGGTATGTGCCATCGCTATTGACAACGCCTGGCTAGCGATGCTCGTGGCAGATACTATTGACCTGTGGGCATGGAAAGTAGAGCTAAATACACGGAGCCGGGCGCGGTGTGGACGCGAACACCGGGAAAAAACTACGCTCGAGCCAGGGAGGGCGCTGGTGTGTATCTGGTGCGCGAGGATGGTTCGAAGGTGCTTGATGGCAGTAGCGGCGCCGCTGTGTCATGTCTGGGACATGGCAACGGGGAGGTCATAGAATCAATCGTGGATCAAGCTCGGCAACTTGCATTCGCACATAGCTCCTTCTTTGCTAGTCGACCAGCACAGGAGCTCGCAAAGATGTTGACAGACTCGAGCAATGGCGCTTTCGAGAAGCTGCTGATCCTGAATTCAGGTGAGCGAACGAGAGACACGCTAGGTGTGTGATGCTGAGAATCCCAGGATCCGAGGCGGTAGAATCGGCGTTGAAGTTAGCGAGGCAGTACCATGTCTGCAATGATCAACCTGAACGAGTTCACATCATTGGAAGGGAGTCCTCATACCACGGCAACACTTTCGGCGCTCTGTCAGCTGGCCACCATCCAGGACGTCGAGGGCCATTCGTGCCGATGCTTTCGCCGGTCTTTCATCACGTATCACCGTGTTTCTTCTCGAGGGACGCCCGCGGTGGTGAAGATGAGTCAGCGTACGTCGCCCGGCTTTTGGCAGATTATGAAAAGCTGTTCGCCAAGCTGGGACCTTCGAATGTTGCTGCCATGATCGTTGAACCAGTTTCGGGCGCCACACTTGGAGCTGTCCCTGCTGCGGAAGGTTACCTCAGCGGCCTCCGTAGCCTTTGCGACAGACACGGTGCTCTGCTCATCTTCGACGAAGTCATGTGCGGTATGGGTCGAATCGGAACTCTCCATGCATGGCAATCGCTAGGAGGTGTGCCGCCGGATATCCAGACGATAGGAAAAGGTCTTGCCGGCGGCTATCAACCAATTTCAGGTGTGCTGCTGAATGAAAGAATCGCAGACGTGCTCACCAGGTCGCATCCTACCAAGCCGTTCATGAGCGGCCATACTTACCAAGATCATCCTATCGGGTGCGCTGCAGCTATTGCAACTCAGCAAGTAATTGTTCGAGACGACCTCCTACGGAATGTCCAAGACATGGGTGTACTGCTGCAAAACAAGCTCCGACTGTCAGTGCCGTTCGTTAAGGAGGTAAGAGGTAGAGGCCTCTTCGTAGCTGTGGAATTTGCCAGCGCAGGTGCCACGAAACCAATTGCAGCAGAGGTGGCCAGCACTTGTTTGCAGAAAGGTGCTGCTGTCTACCTGTGCTCTGACCTGGTCGACGCGATTCTGTTCGCCCCGCCTTATATCATCTCGGCGGGCGAGATAGAACTGTTGATCAGCATCTTCGTCGATTCGGTCCGTCAAGTGCTTGCCGGTAGAAATATACATATAGATTAGTCGGTGTGATGATGAGAATGACAGAACGTTCACGCTTCCAGGACACGAGTGTCTGAAACATTACTTCAGTCAGGCCCTGAGGTATTGGGAAGAAGTCAAAGGCTACCTGTCCGGCAATGCGGAAGTCGTGCCCAGGGCAGGCCTTAACACATGGGGCAAGGAAGACCCTAGCAAAATTGCTAGGGGCACTACTGACAGCCTTGACTGCCCAGGTGCACTGTAGGCGCGAGTCATCCCCGGACTTTCCCCACAAGCATTTCGCGCGTGCTGCACTCTCACTTGCGTGTATGAAATGGCACTCGAGACCGAGAGTCTTTATCGAGGCATCTCATGTTACAGTACATTATTGCATCTCCTGTAGCCTTCGCCTTGATGCGTCTAGCAGAGTTATTCATGGCTCCTTCTGCTGTTTCCTGTGATCTTGCCTGGGCCACGTTCGATCCTGCCAAATACATCTTCCTGCTCCTGCTCCTGCTGGACTCGTGACAACGGTCATCCTTCCTGCCCGTTCCACGATTTCGTGCCGTAGCTTCTTGTAGTTCTATTGCGTTCCTCCGCTCGTTCATACGCCCATCTTATAGCATCGTTCGTGAAATACTAGCTGTCTTTGGCCATGCACTTGTCGTCTGTCCGATCTCGATGACAGCCCAGGAGAACCTCGTGCCTGCAGAGGATTGCTCGCCTACATGTCGTCTAGACGGCCACGACCCTCCGGCTCTCATTCCTCTCGCCCGAAAGCCGAAACGCAATACCATACTTGAGCCACAAGAGCAAATTAAGAGCATGGGAAGAGTTACAAGCCACAGGCAACTATCGTCCTTACCTAAGGTCCGACCCAGCTACCGTTCTCAAACCTCGCAGACCTACCTGACCAACATAAGCCTCTGCTCCTAGTACGAGTTGTCCGTTGCACGCACCCAGTGAAGGTCTCTGTGTCCCTGATACTTTGACTGAGGGGAGGCCGCGATCCATGTTCAAGCAATACACCTCCTCTCATGGTCATAAGTCGTCTGTTGATGCAGCCTGTATGAGTGTTTTGTCAACATGCGTCTGCACAAAGCCGCTGTGTGAGCCGAGCAGAGGTCGAAAAGAGCATGCTTGATGTTGACAGTTGTACGGTTCTCGGGTAGTAGGTTCGGTGTTGGAGTCAGACCGAAGGTTCGAGTTACCATTAAGTTGCTGTTGTGTCGGCCACTCATTCAACGGTTGTTGGACATAAATCTCAGGGGCTAGACCCCTCCAAGTGTCCAATCTCCACCCTTATCATGCCTGTGTGATAAGCCTGTCCGAGCTTAACATCAAACCTGAAGCATTGGGCAGACATGCAACTTCGAGACCACTGTAGCAACAGTCGTCCCGATGAGGCGCGTACATCGACGACATGCTCATGGACATCTCCGCGGAACGACCGGCCAAGCGAGCACGTATAGCTTGTAATGCGTGTAAGCAGAAAAAGCAGCGATGTGATTCTGATGGAAATGGACCCGCCTGCAGCAATTGTAGCAAGACTGGTCGAGGTACAGTGCTCGTCTACACTCCCAGATCATTACTAAGTCAAGACAGAATGCACGGTCGAAGATCCATCAACGAAGAGGAATCTGCCACCAAACTATGTTGAGCTTCTGGAAGCTAGAATTGCCCATCTCGAAGGCCTCCTACGCGAATCGCATCCACACATCGGAGGTGATCATCTGATCTTGGACAGCAACGATGACTCCGGAGTGGCCAACCATCAACAGAGCCCTTTGTCGTCGGCGACAGCAGAAACTCCTGTCGGCGGGCAGGATTCTGGTGTTCAGTCACTATCAGATCTTGCTGAAAGCACTAGGCTAATCCTTTTGAACGCGCCTATGAGCCTTCGGTCGAGTCTTTGTGCATGGTGGCCGCAGCCGCACAGCCCCTGTACTATGGTCCGTCGTCTGGCCTTAATTTCCTTCGCGTCATCGGCTCTATAATGCGCAGCGTCGGCTTCCAAGCGCCTGGCTCAGTGTGAACTGCGTCAACGATGACGTTTTCAAGGCGTTACCGAAGCCATTACCAGCGCCTCTGCCACCCAAGATCTTCGGCGAAGTGCTCACGGAGGCATACTTCACCCACGTCCATCCTCAGTACCCGTTCCTCCATCGGCCAACCTATGAAAAGTGGGAGAACAACGTGCATTTTGCCAATGATAATAGGTTGATCGGCGACGCCGTCGAGAGCTTCTTCGTATTCATGGTGTACGCAATTGGAGCTTTGATCATGCCCAGCATGACTCCCAGCTCAGCAGAAAGCCTCTATGCCGCAGCGGATGCCTTCTTGGACCAGGCTTTGGCAGCAGATGGCGTGCAGTCCATACAAGCAGTGCTTTGCTGTGCCATGTACTCGATGCGCTCAAGCAGCGGAGTGTCTGTGTGGACTCTGTCTGGCATTGCATTAAGACAGTGCACAGAGCAGGGCCTAAACAAGAAGCTTGTGTGGGCCGCACAGCATCTGGATCTGCTGCAACAGGAGACGCGAAAGAGAGTTTTCTGGGTTTCATACAACCTGGACAGAATTTCGGCTGTGTCTCTGGGTAGGCCTGTCGGCATTGCAGATGAAGACATCGACGTTGACTTTCCGGCGGACATCAATGACGAGCACATCACCCGAGACCGATTTCTGTCTACGCCTCGAACGCATCATCTCACGCCGTCCACCACAATGTCAGCGGCGATCCATCATCTGCGTCTGCGTCGCATCTGGGGTGAAATTACTACGAACTTCTACCAGTCCAAGCTTGAGCAGACCCCTCGGACGCCAGATTTTCAGATGGCAGACGAAATACACGCCGGCCTGGAGCAATGGTTCACTGAATGTCCACGAATCATGAATCGCACTGGCGAGGGCGGCCTCCCCTTCGGTACTATGGAGTGGTTTACCCTGGCCTACGACCACACCGTTCTGCTCCTCAATCGACACAGGCTTGTGACACACATAAGACACGGCTTCAACTCGACACTGGACATGTCGACTACATATGCTCAATGTGCCCATTCCGCAGCTCGAATATGTCATACCTACCAGGACGTCTACCTGAACACTAAAGTTAGCTCAACCTGGGGCGCGTTGCACATACTCTTTCTCGCAGGCCTTACGTTCCTGTACTGCCTCTGGACTGATGGAGCCTGTCGAAAGACATACAGGAGAGATGCTGTGAACAGTGCATGTACAGCATGCACAGTCGCGTTGGTCATAATCACGGAACGATGGAGTGCTGCCCAACCCTACCGCGATACATTCCAGGCGCTCGCCAATGCAACACAATCTATGCTGGCCGAACAGGAAGAGCGAAATCATCCGTACCCGAATCTGCCAGTGCTGAAGCAGGCTCGTGGGATGCCAGAAAATCTGTCGAGCATCAACGGCTTCGGATTGTGCCCTTCAACGGAGCTGTTGCTCAGGGAGATGGTACAGAGCTAGGAACCTTTGGTCATAGTCTAGCCAGTAGCTCTTGGAGCTTCTGGACCAAGTCTACCACAATATCCGCAGCACCAATACTGTACCGATAGCCCGCGCCACCAAATCCATACGCATGGATCGCATCATCGGCCTTTTCGATTCGATATCCACCTTCTCTGCCAGGTCGGACACCGGCGATGTTCTTCCTCACATCACTCAGCTTGAGGTCTCTGAACCAGCCGTTGGTCATAGTATTGACTCGCTCAATTATGTCCCTCTGGAGGTCGACGTTGATGTCAGTGTTGGTGCTGCCCTCTTCCTCAACGCCTCCGATGATGACTCCCCCAGAAAGCATTCTTGGAAGAACATAGGTGTACTCGGTACCTCGTCTGATCCGGACCTCCTTATCAATCACTTTGGAAGCATCCTTTGGGTCGCGGGGGCAGTCGACAAACATGGTCTGTCCCCTCACGCCAATGACCTTTGGATCTTTCGCAAGCTCCTTTGCTCCCAAGCCTGACGCATTGACCAATATCTTACACTCTATGGTCGTCTTTGCGTCCTTCAAGGAGTTCACATTGGCTCTAATGAACCTTACCTTGTGAGAGGTCTCCAGTAGCTCGGCGAGCCATTGCAGATATCTCTCTGGATTGACAGAAATGGCCACAAAGGTGTTACCTTTCTTCGTGCCAGGTGGGAGTTCATCTGGATTCAATCGTCGGAAGTGAGGAACTGCTGTCGCGTACCATTCGTCCGACTCGTCGTGAGATGGATGATCCCAGTACTCCTGGACTGTTACTGTCTGCACGTGTATCAGCGCAAGCAATCACTTCAACTATGTCAAAGTGGCTCACCTGGACACCGCAAGTTGGATCTCGGTGCGCAAGACTCCAGTAGTAGCGCAAAGAGGCAATTTGCATAGCTCGGTCTCTCGAATCCTTGGTTATGAAAGGCAGCACGACAGCGCCTGCCCTGTGTAACTATCAGATTGGTGCAACTACAGCATGGTTGGAGACTGACCACGGACTGGCCCATGCTGTCGTCAAATCGCCCGGGAGGTCCCTTGCCAGGACGGTGACTCTGTATCCTGCCTCTGACAGTCTCAGTGCGCAGGTCAGTCCAACAATACCCGCACCAACAACACCAACATCTTGTCGTTCGCCCCGAACCATGATTTTCTGATGGATCGATGCGGGACACTGACTGAGCTTTGGGAGCCGGTTTCACTCAAAAGCTAAGATCATGGCCTACCATCTTTCAGGGACATACCTTCCCATCGAGCACTGTATGGACACCCTTGAAGGTCAACGTTAGTCCACATAAACTTAAATGGATAGATCGATCTGGTGGACTCGGCACCATTGTCCAGCGGTTGTGGCAGTCTCGCTTGCACGGCGGCTCATGCCGAGTTCTGAATCATGCTTTGCATCAAGAACCGGCGTGGGCCGACTGTGTCTTTCCCACCAAATTTCGCACAAACGCTCGGGTCGGGGTCTGCGGACATTGGCGCTCATGTTCCTCGGAACGGTTGCTGATCCTGCTGCAACACTGTCCATGGTCTATGGAGAGAAATTGCCACATGCGAGCTCAGGCACCAGCAAGGTTGGCTGCAAGGGAGCGGACTTGACGCTATCACAGACAGAGACCTGCGTTTCACACTCGGGCTGGCAATATTGCAGAGATGTGTGGCACATTGAAGTTGCTGAAGGCTGCTGGATTGACTATGTTGCACCATTGGTCACAGCACCATTCGTGCCTGCGTGCGCCCTCACCTCCAATTCGTTGACCGGACTAATGGCTTTGCCTGTCTCGAAGAAGGCACGCACGTTCTCCAGCGCCTCTCGGTACGCGCGATTCCAAGCAACGTCCGTGATACCGCCCATGTGCGGCTGCATGATCACACGATCATTGCGGATGAAGTATGGACTGTTCCATCGTCAGTTCAGGTCGAAGCAATGGCACGACAAGGACTCACTTGATCTTGGGCTCTCCCTTGAACACGTCGAGCCCAGCCCTGCAGATCTTGCCCGACTCGAGGGCCTCTATCAGTGCTTCCTCATTCGCGAGCGGACCTCGACTTGTGTTGATAAAGAACACGCCATCTTTCATCTTCGAGAACTCCTTGTGCGATATCATGCCCTCTGTCTTCTTGTTCAGAGGGCAGTGTAACGACACGATGTCCGCCGTTGAGAGCAGCTCATCCAACGTCGAGCAGTATGTGGCGGCATATTTCTGCTCGTCCTCCGGAAGCATCCGCGTCCGCTGGTAGTAGATGATCTCCATGTTGAACACCTTCGCTTTCCGCGCAACATGTTTGCCGATCGAACCCATTCCGACAATACCCAACTTCATCCCTGCTGGGTCGCGTGTGGGAACAAGACCTCCTCTCCAGTTCCCATTGGCAACGCTTGTCTGGAGTCGCTGGACATCTCTGATGACGCCCAGCATCATGAAGATAGCAAGGTCCGCGCTGGCCTCGTTGACTGCGTTCCGACTGTTACAGAAAGTTATCCCGTTCTTGGACATCCAGTCGACATCGAATTCGTTATAGCCGGCGCTGGCCGAGGTCATGAGCTTCAGCTGAGGGACTAAGGGCCTCAACAATTCTTCGTCGAAAGGCTCGTAGGGCTTTGTACCCATGAGTATACAAATGGCATCGAATGGACCGTCCGAGGCCACTTTCGCCGCCAGATTCTTGACTGTAGTTGGTCTGTCGCCAGCTTCAGAGACATGAAGCTCGAACTTGGTCTCGAATTCTTTCAGATACGCAGGATCCGCCCAGTTAGGTGGTGAGATCGTGACGACCTTTGGTCTGCGCGGCGCCATTGTGCTGGAGGACGTAAAATTTAAGCACTGTTTCAAAGAGTGAGATGCGTGCAGTCAATACTGGAGTTCGCGTCAAAGGACAGATCTCATGTTTTATTGTGGCCGCTACACGCGTCGAAGAATCGCTATTCGGGCACACGCCGCTCAACTGCCGATCACGCGAAAAGGCGCGTGGGGTCGGACATTTCTCGTGTTTACGGCTCAAGCCGATTCAACGCAACCAGCGCTCAGTATGCACGAACCGGCAAAATGCAGATAACGACTATTTCTCCAAGAGCCTTGATGCCCCGACTCCATCATAACATAACAGCCTTCCTACCTCGTTGTCGTGCAATCCAGCAGCAGCGAAATCATACAAAATGGGTTCTATCGGTATGCCCAAAGCGGACGACCGGCCTATCCTGGGCCTCATCGCCTCCGAGATGAACATTCACCGCGCACCGGGCGACATTGGCAATCGCAGAACGTTCGACTTTCCCGTCATTCAGACAGAGATCAAGGGAGCACTCCTCGCGTCAATGGTCACAGATGAGGAGCATGACGACGAGATGGTTGATGCGTTTGTTGAGGCAGGAAATCGTCTCATCGATCAAGGTGCTGTTGGCCTGGTCACAAGCTGTGGGTTCTGGGCCATCTCCCAAAAGAAGTCTGTCTCCCATGCACGCCATGTGTGCCAAAGCTGATCCGTGAAATAGGATATCCCAAAGACTATCGGTGCCCGTTGCAACATCATCTCTGCTTCAGGTACCCTTGATCAGGACAATCATCAGACCTGACCAAGGCATCGGCATTTTGACATTTGACAAAGAGCGTCTAAACTTTAACCACCTGAGGGCCGTAGGGTTGCACGACACGTCCAACATCTATATAAGCGGCCCGCCCACCGAGGGGAAGATGAAGCACACTCTCCGCGACGGCATCCCTTACGACCTCGCTGCGCTGACTGCGGAAGTTGTCGAGACAGCCAAGCAACTGATCAAGGAACAGCCACACATAGGTGCTATTCTGCTGGAGTGTACGCAATTCCCACCCTTCGCCAATGCTGTGCAGAATGCAACAGGACTGCCCGTGTGGGATGTCACTACATTGGCGAAATGGTTTTATGCCGGGCTTGTGAGTCGGCCGCAGCCGGTCATGACAAAGGAGGAGGTCCTCGATGCTGCCGCTGTAAGGCCAAGGAGCCAGCGTGAGCTGATGGAGAAGCCGATCCGGCAGTAGCCTCGGGATCTGTGTATCTCGATGGTCGTCTGTGGCACAGATGAGCCATCATAATCCTAGTGTTCATGCGCGTACTACTCGTGTACAGACCTGAGTCCTCCCGCCATTTCACAGCTTCGGCCCAGGCCTTGTTGGAAATGTTTCGCCAGGCCGATTTCAATTTTGGGCACTCCCCAGTTCCTTGAGACCAGCCAGAGACGGGAAGAACGGCAGAAGCGCGGTTTTCTCGGGAACTTCCAACTCGGCCTGTTCCTTACTGTGGAGCCACGCTGATAACAGGGCTCCGCCACGAGCGGGATCTATTCACACTTACCCCAACCCATGCGATAGCGAGTCTATTGTAATGTTTGGAAAGGTTATACTCTATACCAACAATCAGGTATAACTACTTGAGGAGTACTCCAGGATGCACAGACACTCGCCAGTCCGCTTCTCGCCAACACCGGAGCATAACACTTGTCCCAACCTCAGCAGCCCGTCACACCTCCCTTTGGCGCCTGGAACCCGCCAACATGGCGACCACAGACACAGATATCGACATGAAGCAGCCTGCTGGCGTCACGCAGGTGGCTAGCAACAGTCCTGCTGCCAGCGATGCCGACGAACAGCTGGAGCTCGCGCTCCGCAACTATGTTCCGGGCACCGACGCAGAAAAGAAACTGGTCAGGAAGATCGACGTCTTCCTTGTCCCGGTCTTGTGGGGCATGTGTGTTCTGTGCTATCTCAACCGCAATAACATTGTAAGTAGGACATCTTCACGTTGAGGTGGGTATGGCAGACTGACTTACCTGTCCAGGGCAATGCCAATGCAGCAGGCATGTCAAAAGACCTCGGCCTCAGCTCCGGCGGTAAGTGCAATCGCTCTCTTGCCAAGGAGTATATGCTGACCCCAATGAACAGATTACGCCATGCTGATCTCGATCTTCTTCATTGCATATCTTTGCTTCGAAGTCCCGTCAAATTTGGTCATCACCCGAGTGCGTCCTTCGTTGTACGTTCCGGCACTCGCCGTCGCATGGGGAACCGTGTGCACATGCATGTCCCAGGTCCAGTCCTACGGTGGTATTCTTGCTGCACGGTTCTTCCTCGGTGCCGTTGAGGCGGGTTTCATACCAGGAGTTGCATATTTGTTCTCTCAATACTATAAGAAGGATGAGCTTGGTAGGTGTTCGTCGAGACTCAAGTTGGCATTGTGCTAACATGCAACCACAGGCAAGCGCTTCTCGATCTTCTTCACAGCCTTGTGCTTTGCTGGTGCGGCTGCCGGTCTTCTGGCGGGTGCAATCATCTCTGGTCTGGAAGGTGCGCGTGGTATGGCTGGTTGGCGGTGGCTCTTTCTGATTGAAGGTATCATGAGCATCTGCTACGCCGTCCCGGCAGCATTCATCTTGTTGGACTTCCCGGCAGACTCAAAGCGACTCACTCTGGCAGAGCGCCAGCTGGCTGTTGTTCGGATGGCGCATGACCGGCGAATGACTGACACTACAGTCAAGCGTCTGTCGCCTCTCCAGTCTGTCACCGCCGCCGTACGCGACCTGCGAACCTATTTCTTCTCCATCCTCTACATGCTCGGCAATGGGTCTGCGACCATCAACTATTTCGTCCCTACAGTGCTACGAAGCATGGGTTACTCTGGTGTCCTTGTACAGTGGATGAGCGTACCAATCTGGACCGTCGGCACCGTCTTCCTCATCGTCCTTCCCTACACAGCCGACCGTTTCCGCGATAGAAGGTGGCATATCACCGGAGCAATGGCACTCGCATTCCTCAGCGCCATCATCTGCTTCCAGGTTGACCACAACCCGACTCGCTACGCTTTCTTGGCCTTCTGCATCGCAGGAGTGTACTCGTCTCTACCACTGATCATGATCTGGGTCTCGGATGTGCTAGAGCTGCAGAGCCGAGAAGCGGGCTGTCTCGATCGCTATCGCGAACAGCGTGGGCAATCTGTCGGCGCTGTACGGAAGCAGGCTTTGGCCTACAGAAGATGCGCCGCAGTATGCGAAGGGCTTCACCGCGATTGCTTGCTTCACTGGAGTGGGCGCACTGCTGGCAGCAGCCGGACCAATCATCTTCAAGTACTTGCCCAGGTTTCCGACGAAGGCGGAGCTGGAAGTCGTTGAGGGGCGAGCTCAGGCTGAGAATGGAGCGGGACGAGTTTAGATCGTGAGAAGTACATGAGGTGATATTCGAGGTGGCTCCTGCGTGGAAACACACACGCGCCTGATCGAGATCCTGAGGACTAGTGGCGGCCCCATGCTGTTGCCCGTTATACGAAGTACAATGTGTTCTGCTGCGACACTTAAGATGTTCATTCCCCCGGCTTTCCGTGAATCTTGGTCATCAAAAGGACGTTCACGTTCCAGGTCTCATACTGTAGGAGTCAGGATTCTTGCCACAAGGGTGAGCTCTAAGTGCTGATCTTCGAGCTGCTCAACGCTACTAAGGTTGATCGTTCTTCAACAGTCCATTTGAGTGGTCGGTCTTCTCCACCCTCTGCAGACGCTTGTGGGGGAACCAGGCACAAGGCACAGTCATCGCCTAATCAGGCAACGCCTAATACGGGAGGTGGAAACTGCATCAGAATCATGTTCGTTGTCTGTAAGATAGTCTCCGTCGAATTCGCAGCAGATGCTTGCCTGCTTCCATCCACGTGGCGAGGGAGACTCCAACGTCGGCGTCTTGCTTCTTGGTGCATTGAGTTCCAATTGTGAAGTGTCAGGTCCCACGACTCAGCCGATTCTTCGATGGCTGACTGAACGTAACCCAAAAATAAAGGGTAAGCACCGATCAAGGTCCAAACTGCGGGTGAGACCGACGGCCACAAACACGAGGTACTGGACTATGGAGACGATCTCAAATGATGTTAAGCCCACTTCAATTCCACCGACGGCTTTCTAGGGGAAGACTGGAGCTTGGTTAGTCACCCGTCGGATATGGTTTCGGCGGAGGCTGATGTCATCCGGTCGAGAAGCATTTCGGATTGGTCGAATCGGCTGTGTCATCCTCAGATGCGACTTAGCAGGCCACTGACAGTGTTACGCATTTGGGCATAATTCGAAGTGGAGGCTAGTATGGCATGGGAGAGCTTGCGTGGCGTCGAGAGACTGGCACGGCACCGGAGAACGGGACTTGCTATGCAACGAGCTTGAGGATTTAAATGCTCTGTAGAGAACAACACGGAGGCCACAGAAGCGTACAGCAAAGAGATATATTTCCTGGCCCCTTCAGTAGCAATCGCCGCATCCATATCGACCACACACAATGCCGATTGGCACCACGCTCCAGCAAGGACTAGATGAATTCGATGTGATCGTCGCAGGAGGTTCGTCAGCCACAGCGCCGGCCCCAGATGCACTCACTGACGCTTCTCAGGAGGTAGCGCCGGCTGTGTTGTCGCCGGCCGACTCGCGGCAGCCGACCCGGATCTCAAGGTCCTGCTCATCGAGGGAGGCGAAAACAACCAAAGTGTTGAGAATGTGGTCAACCCAGCTTTCTTTCCACAACATATGATGCCAACTTCAACCACGGCTATCTTCCACAAGGCCAACATGTCCAAAGAGCTGGGCCGGCAACCGATCGTCCAGACGGGTGGCATACTTGGTGGCGGAAGTAGCGTCAACCTCATGCTTTACACCCGAGGTCAGCGATCAGACTACGACTCCTGGAATATGCCTGGTTGGTCCACGGACGAACTCATGCCTTACTTCCAAAAGATCGAAACTTACCATGGCCGTGGCCACAAAGCCATTCATGGATACGAGGGTCCTCTCCAGATCACCAGGGGTCCGTTTCTGGCGACGAACAGCCAAGACGACTTCATCCAAAGCTGCGAGAAGCAGGGCATTCCCAAGAAGCCAGACATGCAAGACTTCGACACGGCCAATGGCACAGAACGCTGGATGCGCACAGTGTCGACAGACGGCAAGCGCCAGGATGCAGCTCATACCTACATTCACCCTCTGTTGGCTGATGGGAAGCATCCAAATTTGCACGTCCTCTGCCAGAAGAAAGTTGTGCGTGTACTTTTTGACGGCAAACGTGCCTCAGGGGTCGAATTCATCCCGAATCCCCAGTACCAGCCAACAGAATCGTTCGCTCCAGTACAACCAGCTCCGCAGGTAGTGCGTGCGCGCAAGCAAGTTGTGCTATCTGCTGGTGCTCTTGGCACTTCGCCAATCCTGGAGCGATCTGGCATTGGCAGCAAGGCCGTCCTGGAAAAAGCAGGCGTGCCGTTGCTCGTTGACTTGCCCGGCGTCGGACACGACTACCAAGACCACCACCTCTGCTTCTGGGCGTACCGCACCAATCTCGCGCCGAACGAGACGCTTGACGGGCTCTGGTCAGGACGTTATCCTGCTGAGAAGGCGTTCGCGAAGAAGGATCCCATATTGGGCTGGAACGCCTGCGACGTGTCTGCCAAAGTCCGCCCGACCGAGTCTGAAGTGGCCAAGCTCAGCTCTAAATTTCAGGAGCTGTGGAAACGCGATTGGAGTAAGGTGCCGGACAGACCCGTTGTTATCTTCACGCTTGTCAGTGCTTTCACAGGAGATCCGAGCCTCGTCGAGCCTGGCCAGTACGCGTCGATTGCGTCGTACACCACGTATCCATACAGCAGGGGACATGTCCACATAAAAGGGCCTAATTGGCAAGACGATCTGGACTTCGACGCGGGATTCTTCAGCGGCGAGAACGGAGACTTCGATATTCAGCAACACATCTGGGCTTACAAGAAGCAGCGCGAGATCTTGCGGCGAACATCTCTCTACCGTGGCGAGCTAGAATTTGGGCATCCTAAATTCCCCGACAACAGTGTTGCCAAAGCTGTCAACCTATCTGGTCAGCAAAAGTCGCTCTCTGAGACTGAAGAGGTGAAGGATCTGGTCTATACTGCAGAAGATGATGCCGCGATTGAGCAGCATCTTCGTGAGAACGTTGCAACGACGTGGCATTCGCTGGGAACTGCTAAATTGGCGCCGAGGGACGAGATGGGCGTCGTTGACGAGGACCTTGATGTGTATGGTGTGGGCGGCTTGAAGGTGGCGGATCTGAGCATTGTGCCTAAGAATGTCGCTGCCAATACGAATAATACGGCGTTGATGATTGGCGAGAAATGTGCCAGTCTGATTTTGGAGGAATTAGGTCTAAAGGATGGCGCGATCTCTTCATGAAGTGTTAGATGGGGATACCAGATTATAACCTTTACAGCGTCAATCGACGTCAAACGTTGAACACACCATGTTTACCATGTTTCACGTCCCAGCGAGAACAAGGACGAGCCGCGCCTCTGACGAACGCGTTGGTAGAGGTAATATGGGACATATCATCGCGCGATTCGGACAGGAACGCGTCTCTACTGAGAAGCTTGACATCGGCGCAGATTCCAACGCGATTTCATGGGGGAGTGTACTGTCAAAATTGACATGCCACCCAGGAGTCTGACCAGGTATTAATGTCTGATGATGTGTAGGTTGTGAAGCAAAAGCTGTTGACGTTATGGACGATGTTTGCTTAATCGTTCTACCGACGCCAAGTCCTCTGTGTCATAGCCAATCAAGGTTCCAAGCACGAATCGACGAGGCTTGAACAGAGCCTCGATACTGGGACGCCTAGTTTTACTCAGAAAGATCTTAACGATACCATTTCGAGGTAGTTTAGGCGACATTGCCGCGAGACGCGCCATTGGCCACGAGGGCCTATGGGCTCTTTGCGCGAGCGCCGCGATTTTGCTCTAGTGAGGTCGCCGCGACAGAGAGCAACGTCCTCGCCAACCTCAACGAGTCAGTCTGTGCACTGAGCGTCCATCCACTTACTGCAATCAGAGTGCAAAATGTGGGCCTATCGTTCCACCAAATGCACCAATACGCGTCCGAGCCATCGTCTCGCTGTGATACTAGTTACGTTCTTGGAGTTGAGTCATCGTAACAACTGACATCGCGGGCTATCGAAAGACACAAGCCACGATGCGTATGGTCCGAGATGCCTGTTGTTCACGATAAGGCAACCGATGGAGCGATTTCGCGAAGTCTATACGGCTCGAGTGCGCCTTTTAGCGCGGATATCTGCATGAAGGATGGGGATGTACCTAGCATTTGCATGAAGGATGGGGGATCAACAGGAAAGCGTCTCGCTATCATACTGGCAGTCTGGCAGCCTGCCAAACATCGCCCGATCGGCCGACCCGCGGGCCGCAGCCTTTACGCGGACTACCGTGCGCTAGCTTTGCGGGGATAAGAGAAACCCTTGTTCGTCCGAGAGGACATTGATTTGAGACCGATTAAGGCAGCCATACGCAAGCAGGTCGACGACTCAGTCATGTTAGCCTTACCATGCCGCTGTTGCGAGCGAAGCGGCATCATTGATGCGTCACCAATGTTCTGCTTTTGAGTAATGAACAACGTGCGCTTTAGGAAATATGACACTGATTATTTCCCCCGAGAGATCGCTGGCACGACTACTAATCCGAAACGCTTGTTGGATTTGCTTCATAGCGCAGTAGGTGGAGCGGTCGCCCTGCGAATGTGTCCAGTGGTCAACATTGCGGTGGCCTGTGTTGTGCTGAAAAGGCAACCATGTTAGTATATTTAGCAGCCTGGATGAAGCAGGTACATGCTGGCAGCGATCGGGAGTCCACCGCACTTTCCTGCACCAAGGAATTCTCGGCTCGAGGGAGCCGCAAATATGGAGTCCTCTGTAAAGATACAGTTGAAGACCCCAGACCGAGTACGACATTGTTTGCAACTTTGTACGCCAGGGCATCGCATTGAGCAATAATCCCGATTCTAAACGACGAAGGTAACCAGCATTGAATACCGAGGCTCATGATCATCTTGCATGTCCCCTGACAATGCAAAGACTAGTCGTATAGCTCGTTCGTTAGAGAGAATAGTGCGACATCGCAACGAGCGGTGTTCCGCGTGTACAGTGGCATGATGCTTAGAGCATGCTTCTGACCACTTTCCTAATCAGGGTTGACGAGGCTCTCAGTCACCATGAGCACGGAACACACCACGATCTCATTCATGCCGTCGACACCCCGGACGCGATTGCACCGACGACCAGGACTGTCAGTGGACGCGGAATCCAGCGGCATCGGTCGATGCGGCCATGGAAAAGTCTTGGGCCCTTGGCTGGCCTGCAACAGGCAATATGGTGTCATTGATCTTGAGGCAGTGTCAAAGCTTCTGTATTCTAGAATGGCAGAATTGTTCAATAACGCGGCCTGCAGGCAATGTTATAGGACTTCATTGGCGAGCTGACGACACCGGGATCAGGCAGAAATAAGCCGCGAGCTTCCGAAATTCACTGCAGAACTGTCGTAGCTGATGTCAACAACAGTTCACTTACTCGCAAAGACCATGGGGTCACCGACATTTTCGACTCCATTTATATGGGATTGTGTCGCGTTCGCTAAAGGACTGCGAGCGAAATGACGGTGAGGGGCAGGCGCGGACTGACGATAATTCACAGTACCTGCCTGAACCCTTGACGCCCAAGCTTTCGGAGCTTCAGGGCAGCCATTCCAGGGACACGTGTGCCGCAGGCTGCATGTCCCGCAGGCCGTCGGGGGCCTTCTAGAGCAGAAAGCGGTAATATACTTGATACCTGCTTAAATGTTCATCCATCCTGGCGCAGTTCTCCATGAGCCCTTCCCATCCCCTGTTACTCCAAGATTTAGGTGCTCGGTAGGGCAGCCATGACTGCGATCATAGCCATTTGACGACATGCAGTTGCCTGACGAGGACTAGTCCTCGCACTGTCCAGAAACTTGGGTATCGTGTCTAAACTTCAAGCTTCAAGCAATAACGTCAGTTGACTCAGCAGTGTCATGCTACCATACCCGTACGTCGTCCATCACCATCCATAATCGCGCGACTTTCGTCCTAATTTCCTGGCCCAGTACGCGGTTTTCGATGGCTCAAGCCGTGATCGTCGCCAATCACGCCTAGCCTTACCAATACTCTATTTCGTTCTGGCTTATTCCGTGCAGTTCGTTCATCTCGATTCTCGATCTCAGGAGCGCTGGGCAAGGCGTCAACCCGCGTTCGGCAGCAACTCTCAGCAACGGTCGTATCTGATCGGTGACTGCAGCCTTCTATTTGTCTAGAATCTCTGCCAGTCTATGCTGAGATTGGTAACCCATCTCTTTGCGACATTTTACCGTCAAAGTTACCAGTCTCCGCGAATATCTGGATACATGACAACGCCGTTATATTGCTGCGCCAAAACGGCTTGTCTCAACGCCTCGCTTAGGATTCCACATCACTGTTCACCTCACCATTCGTTCTGTCGTCCGAGCATACCCATTACTGATCTGGCTACCATTCCGTCATACCCAAGTCACAATTGCATTCGATCGTAGGGCGGAACCCGATAGTTGTGGTTGCCCGGACCATACACGTCCGGACATCCTAGTCGACAACTGAAGCTGATACAGAAGTACGCCGCAGCGGTCGTCATCTCCGAACGGTTTGGTCTTTTCTAGGCCATTTCTGGAAATCAGCGTGTCGACTGCATCCGTCGGGCAGGTCGGGCCATATAAAACTTGGACCGGGGCGCGCACTTTCAATCTGTCTGACTGGCTTCGTTCGTAAAAAAGAACGACTTTCACGACAGTCTTTCTCACTTCTACCTTTCCGTCAGCTCTACCACACTATTATCCATATTGTTTTGCAGGTTTCGAGACTATCGATTCTACGTTGCCAAGCTTGTTGATACGCGCTATCCACAGAAGGAAGTCACACGTTACTCCAACGCCACCTGCAACACACGACTCTGGGGTAGGAGAGATCACTGTGTGAAACAAGCGTGTGGGCACACAACTCGAGCAAGCAGACGGGCCACGACAGCTTTCGGGCGCAGTCGAACATCACCCTATCACACCCGACTCGGTTGTTGAGAGCACGTAAGCATGCCTTCTAGAATCAGCGGGGCGTGCAACGGCTGCAGGACCAAGAAGCAAAAGGTACGTACCCTTGATTTTCCGCCCTGTAGGGACACGATACGGAACACCAGATCTTCCAGATTCTTGGGTCTGGAAAACCACGTGGCGAGTTCTAGCATACCCGGGGAAAGACGGCAAATCTGCAAGACAACTCACTAACTTGAGTTCACAGTGCAGTGGCGATAGGTGAGTTTCTCGAGAACGAGCCCTGGTGCAAATAGCCGCTCGCTCGGAGCTTTTGAACCCATAGTCCAACGACATCGACAGATCGGCTGGTCGAACACGGTATGGGATAGCCTATAGCATCCCTCCTGTTCACGAGTGGATCAACGACCACTCCGGCTTGCCCTGTCGTTGGCTAATGGGCCAAAGGTTTTGCCTGGTTCCATGATACCGGGTGGTGCGTGGGGTCCAATCCCCGGCCACTGCAGCGATCAAGGCGCCCATCTTCTCCATCTTGGAGCTCTTCCAGAACGGAATTGTGCTGACATCAGCTTCTATGCATAGGTCCGGATGCTCGCAGTGTTCCGCAGCCGGAATTGAGTGCACGTGGCCCGAGCAACGGAAAAGGTCAGTCACTTTCCCTTAGTACCTTTCTTCAACTACACAATGCAGTCTCTCTCGTGGACGACATGCCTGAGCGGAGAAACACGGCAAAAGCACAATCACTTGGGCCAATAACTGCCACTGACCCACGTTCATCACTGACGTGGACGTGTAACGGACTAAGCTGACAGATCTGCCAGAGGCCCAGCTAAGGCTATATCGAGGGCCTTGAGCATCGGCTACACGATGCCGAGACCTTGCTCTTGCAGGTTCTTCCGCTAGTATCGACGGATCAACTCGCTTCTGCGGCATCTGCAGCTAATGCTACGACAAATGGCATGTCCGGAGATTCGCCAGATCCAAACAATCGGTCCTCGCCGCCTGTGTTGAACAAGAAGACAGGTATCGATTACTGGGAGCGCTTCCCATTGGACTCCGTGGACAACATTCGTCGATGGCAGCAGGATTGCGCACTACACAGCCACTTCAAGGACGAACATCGTTCCAGCATGAATGGCTCCCGACCGAGCTCTGTTGATTTCTCAGGTGATCATATACCGAACCGGAAGCCAGCATCAATGCCACAGTACCGAAGCATGAGTAATGACTCGTACCGTGGGGGCCAAGACTTCGGAAGTGTGTCAAGAAGCAACTCTGGCTTCAATGGAGTTCCAGTCTCCCAAACAAGCGGCTTCGACATGCAGTCACAGACAGCATACGCCAGCAATCCAACCTGGCCGCAACAGCAACATCACGTTCAGCAAAATGGCATCGTGTCGCAACCACAGCAACAACACAGCATACATCGTCAGTCTCTTCCACAACATCCTCATCACCAACATCAGCAGCATAGCGCTATGAATGGCCAGATGAATATGGCCGCTGTCAGTGCGCCCATGGAGGTGGATCATGGCGGTGCATTCTTCTCCGGTGAGGTCAAGCGTCATTTGTTCTGGTAGTGTCACGACACATCCATGGTTCCGCCATTGTTTCAGACGCCAACAGACCGCATACAGTTGCGCCTATGGTGCCCATTGCTCGGCTCTGTGATAGAGTTTGACCACTACTGTCGACTTGTAAACGATCGCCATGCCGAATTTGGGCATGCCGAGGCCCAATTTTTCAAGACTGGCCAGATTCGAGCCACACCGCACGAGGCGCACGAGGGAGATGGATGAAATGGCTGTGATTGCTTCGTCGCTGGAAGACTCATAGAAGCCGATTATGTCGGCATGGCAAGTGTCACTGAAGGCTGTCCCTGGCGTGCTTACTACAGTCGGGCAAATGGCCTTGGATCCATTCGCTCTCACTTCGAGCTCATGGATCGAGCAGATCTTGGGCGGCTTCTTGCGTGCTCTTCATCTTTTCGTCACTGCTAGAGTGTACGTAAGATTGGGACTTTCTGCATGGCGTTTGGGGAGTAGCGCTAGTAGCCCAGAGCTTCCATCTGCTGGCTGGCAGCCCTGGAATCTTGGGCGCTGATGAAGCTATAGCTTCACTCTTATATACCTCCTGTTGACGGTGTTGCATTCCACTTTCCTAGCCGTATGCATGGTCAACCGTAGCATCTTATTACGTACCTGCTTCTTTTCAGGCCAGTCGACGACCTGTGCACGGGCGGAGATCATTTCCGCCGTCGATGACAACTCGATGGGGCCCTCCTCGGCCAATCACGGAGAACCAAAAATCTCAGCCGAGACAGTTTGTCACCATCCAATTTTGGGAGAACAACTTTCATCATCTTCACCTTTGGCCATCGCAAACAGGAGTGATTTTCATCAGACCGAAGACGCATTGCACTCGAGCTGAGCATGCCTGGACGATGTCCGACGACAATCAGCTTGATCTAGAACCCGATGGAACACCGCGCGCCAACAACCGTAAACGCAATCTCGTGAATCAACGCAATTTTCGTGCCCGGCGGAAGGAGTACATAGAGGAGCTCGAAGCAAAGGTGCACGACTATGAGAAGAACGGCATCGCGACAGCTCAGCAGATGCAGGAAGCTGCACGACTGAAGATTGCTGAGAACGATATTCTACGGCAGATTATTCAGACTCAGATTGGGTGGTCGCCCGAGGACATTGAGGCCGCTGTGCATCAAGCGTTGAGCAGTAGACAGCCTGTGCATCAACATCCATCTTCGAACATCTCAGCGAAGACTAATGGAAATGGACATATGCAGAATGGCAACCATTTGAACTCGGCTCATCTGGAAATGGATGGCAGTGCGCCAAACCGGCAGAGAACGCCAAGATCCCCACTAGAGACCATACCCGGACAGGCCATGGACTCAGCCTCGCATACGACATCAGTCGCGCCTGACTATCGTGTCAGGGCCCAAGTCCAACACACAGACGACTGGATGATGGTTGATCGACCATCACCCGGTTCCTACGTCAATCCATCACCACCACCACCCATCTTTCGTAACGGAAGTGATGGACAAGCCACAACAAGCCCGTACCAGTACATGTCCAGGCCAGAGCTGGATCGTGGGTGGGCCATGCAGCCAACCCATGGTATCGCACCTCGACGACCATCAGCTTTGGCTCACACGAGCTCGACGTCAAATGGAGAGAGGAAGCCTGCCAACCCGGCAGTCATGTCTTGCGACGACGCCGCATCCATACTCGCTGAGCTGGCAGGTCAAGGTAGCAAGCCCAATCAAAATGGCAATCATATGGACACCATTAAAGCCGAGCTAGGTTGCCGGTCTGCAGAGCCTTGCGAGGTGTCGCATCAGGATGTCTTCGAGAGAATGGCGCGCAAAATGTGAGAAAGGCGGCATGAAGTCGGAAGTTTCTGGTGTCTTGGCTGGACCGAGAAGCGGAACAAGAGAGTGACTGGCGGGTATCATCGGAGTCTCGCATACAAAATTACAGCAAGGTGTTCAAGGGACTCAAATGCAGGATTTATCAGTACCAGTCTGTAACATTGGAATCAAGTGTAACCACCTCCGAGGCTCTGTTGCTGCGCGACTCAGGCATGCACGACTGGGCTCGTCTGTTCTGCGACCTATGACGTACGAGAGAATTTTTCCGACCGTCCACGCAACACATGCTTGATATCGAGTTAGCAATGTTCACTAAACACTCGCGTTCCGCTGTATCTGCAGCCTTTGTCACCGAGTGCTTGGCAATAATGGCGGGCACATCGGATCTTTCGCTTGTTATCGGAATTGACCACAGGTTCGACCGTGTCGGCTTTGGACTGGCAGATTACGACTGTTCCGACCACGAGACGCTCGCGGACCGAGTGATACATCTCGCGACATGTCCTCGCAGACCGTGCATCCTTCATGTACGAATGTACGCGTGAAGGAATTGCTTGGCTCTGAATCGTGGATCGTACTACAGTGATGTTCCTATCTATCGTGTCCCCTTCATGCATTGCTCATACACAGATACACGGCTTTTCCGCGTCCTGTCTGAATACCAAAAGACCCTCTCTGGGCTACAATATTCTGATGCGGCCCACGATGAACGCCGCAGCCACCCTGTAAAGATGCCCACTTTGGCCCCACCCATACGTTGTGGGCTGCAAGTTTGAAGCTGCTGCTGGGTCCAATGTTGGAAGCTGGGGTAAGTATGAAGATGGTGGGGTAGCGGAGCATCTGGTCTGCCGATCCAGGTATCATCATGATTGTTGTCCGTGCGACTCGGCCTCGCACAGCCTTTTAGGCCCTTCACATGGCGCGATACCCCCGGCAAAGCCAGTACTTGCTAATGTGTAGTTGGAGGTAGCGGCAGGAGCCTCCGTGTACGTCTTTGATCCGGCTAGAATGCTTGGCTGGATCACCTTGTCGATACAACTAGTACTTCAGGATGAGCAAGGGCACTGGTCTCATGTAGGGCGAATTCACCACAGTACAAAGGTTGAACATCCTTGCAACAATGCATCGCACGAACACATCATATCTCTCAGCGCTTCGCGCATCCATCAATGACAAACTACTCCAGCTTGAGGACCAGATCAGTTCCGCGGATCCTCATTCTCGTCCACATCTCTTTGAGGCAACACCCTGGCCCTTCCTCGATGATCCAGAGTATCTGCCGCCGCAGCCCGTTTTTGATCTCCTAGATGACCTCCGCCTAGACCTACGAGCTCTCGACTCCCTCGTTACACCGACTCGTTTCAAGCTCGTCGAGATTGGCAACCTGCCATATAAGGTCGCCGCCCTGGAGACCGCTGTGCTGCTGAACGTCGCTGAAGCGATCGAATCTGCGCCCTTCCATGGCTATGCACCCCTCGCCGACCTTGCCAAGCTCTGGATGTCAATGAGCATAAACTTGGCCGCATCCTTCGCCTGCTTACCGGCGAGTTCATCTTCCAAGAAACCGAGCGCGGAGTGTTCAAGAACACGCGACATAGCTTGGGTCTTCGCTCCTGCGGCGCTCGCTCCTTCTTGTCGTTTATTTCTGACCTAGGCATGGGCTCTGCAGGTGGCATTTCCAAGGACATCACGTCCCCTGACACCAAGCATTCGTTCGCAGAACGAGATGCCCCTTTCTGTAAGGTCGTCTCGAAGAGCGGAAAGACGTTTGCAGAGTACATGGGTGACCCTGAGAACGCGGCAATGGTGGAGCTGAGTGGCGAAGGGGTGGTCGGCTGGTTGAACAAGCTGACGAGGGCTAGTCTGTTGGGAGACTATCCGTGGGAAGAATTAAACGAAGGCAGTGTCATCATCGATCTCGGTGCAGGTGCCGGAGACAGCGGCATGGATGTCATGAGGAAATTCCCAAACAAGCACTTCAAATGGGTCTATCAAGACTTCGGACCGGTCTTGGATATGCTCAAGAAGAGCTATCCAAGCGAACTGCAACAGCAAGTCAGCAACGGAGATATCACCTTTGTATTACAGGACTACTTCGAGCCCAATGTCAGTGCTGGGAATGTATGGTATGCTCGCGGTGTGCTGCACGAATATGACGACGAACAAGTCCTGCAACTGCTGGGCCACATCACAAGCGCAATGAGGAAAACTCCTGGCGCAAGGATGATTCTCAACGAGGTTCTGAACTCAAGTCCGGCGATTATACCTGTCTCTGCGGCGGAGACTGTTCCTTCGGAGCATATTCCGAATAAGCAGTCGGCGTTGGCAAGTACAGCTAACACCATGACGTGGAGCACCTTCTCATTGTTTGGCGGGAAAGAACGATCGTACGAGGAGTATGAAGTCTTGCTCAATAAAGGGGGACTCAGGGTGAACAGGTTGTATAAGTTCAGGACCTTCACTGTCATGATGGAGTGTCTTTTGCAAGAGGAATCGGATGCTTGATCGTTGTTGACGACCTCTCGACCGAGCCTTCGATGCATTCGAGCTCCTGCGACGTTGCGAAAGTTAATTCATTGGCTGAGGATCCCGTCACTATACGGTCTGATTCGAGCCTTGCATCTCCCTCCTGACCTTAGCACTCGCCTCATTCCATCCGTCCTCCACCGCCTTCTCAGCATCGTGCGTCCATAAGCTGTAACTGTCTAAGATGCCCTTGCTAGTGTCCAGCTCCTTTTCCATCTTCATACTCGTCTTGTTGTGTAAGGAATGCCATTTGGTTCTCTGACTTATGCCGATAGCCTGGGCTCCCTTTACGTGCTCATATCTGAGCTCAAAATACGTCCTCAGCGCAAGAGGGACATTGCCCTTGCCGGCTCGTGCGAGGCACAGTGCGACTGTGGCGCCATCTTCAACAGCCTGGCTTGCTCCTTGGGTACTTGTGGGTAAGAAAGGACCGCGAGCGTCACCCATGATAGCAACGAGACCGGTGGAATTGACCCACTGGTCAAGGCAGGGGCGGTAGACCTGGCTGCTTGTGAGCACTGTACGTTTGCATCATCCGAATGGCGTGAACTTACGAGTTTCCAATCAATGATGTTTTGGATTTTTTCCCAGACACGTACAAACACAGGATCCCAGCCCTTGACCGCATCTAGGATGTCCTGTCGTTCGGCGGGAAGATTCCAACCTTCTGAGATATCGGCAACGTCCTTGTGCGTGAGCACTGCATTGATCCCGGTGCCATCTCTTATAGTCGTCACGAATCCGTGGAGATCCGGTCCGATCCATAGTTGGGTGGTGTCTTTGTCAAGTAAAGGCGATACCAGCGGATCATCCTTGAATATAGCCGAGTCACTGTAGGCACGCCATACTGCGTATCCTGAGTGGATTGGAGCGTCTTCAATTCCAAGGACCTGTGTCCGACCATGGCTCTTCACACCGTCTGCCGCAATCACTGCATCGGCCAGAATCTCTTCGCCGGTTGGGAGGAAAACACTTGGCTTTGCCACGTCGTACTTCTCGATCTTCACGCCCATGCGCACATCGACACCATTCTTTCGGCAGTGATTGATGAAGATCTCGTGATACTGTCCTCGGTGTCCGATAAGGGCCTTGTGACCGTACCGTTCCTCAGCCTGCCCTAGTGTGCTGTCCACAGTAATGACAGCACCGTCCCAGTTTCGCATGACTGACTCTTCAGCCCGTGATGAGATGGCCCACATGTCATCGTACATTCCCCATCGCTTGAAGAGCTTGGTGGTGTTGGAGCCAAAGCCAACGCTGTCCCCAAGTGGGAAGAACTTAGGTACAGCATCAAACAGCGTAACCCGGAGACCTTGTCGTGCGCAAGCGATGGCACATGCAGCGCCTCCCAAGCCAGCGCCGACGATCACGACATGGAAATCCGCAGAGGGAAGCCTTGTGATCATGCTGGGCTGCTTATGTATCGGTGTATTGCGGTCGCTCTGCCTATCTTGAAAGCGTACCAACCTGGGACCGTGAGATGGCTGAAGAGCTCCTGTTGCAAGTGTTACTGCTACTGTGATTCTCGCAGGAGTCACTGGTGCCTCTAATTTATCGATTGCTGGTCCGGGTTGTCGATGACACCTACGACGCTAAGCAAGTAACATTACCATGGTAGATTGCTTCGTTAATAGTCCCGGAGCACCTGTCCCTTGCCTCGTGAGTGGCTGTCATGTTGCTAGTCGAGGAAAGGCTGTTAGCGAGTCTCGCAGTGCCAATAGGATACCCCATGTTGAATGTGGGAGGCGTGTGTGCGGGGAGTTGCATGCTTTCCTGAGTAGATCGACGACTTGACCGCATGCACCTACCCCAACCACCAAAAAACTCAAACGCCCACGAGAGCTGGACCAACTTTGGCCATTGTGGGGTAGACTGGGGTAGACCGCACTCGTTCCACGCTGGCGGTGTGTACGAGTATAATTCATCAGATGCTTGGTAACAGATGCCGGAACGAAGCCCACCGCCACAATCGAAGAAACAGCATCTGTCGGCGTGGGATTGATGATGCTCACAACGCATGCAGACAAACCATCGGTCCTATTTTTCACGAAATCCCAGGTCCCCAGCTTGCCAACGACAGCATCCAGTCATGGCGACGAACGGCGTGAGTGGAAGACTGCACGACTGCTATGCCTCGACAGATCCACGAACCAACAAGGACCTAGTCAAGACGCTCAGCGACAAGAATGTTCTCATGCTGGAGGCGGTAGAGGCATCGCAAGGACCCTGGCTTTGTTCCTGAGTCACTGCTCGCCAAAGTCCATCAGCTTATGCGCGCTCGAACAGAATGAAGTCGAAGAAGTCGCGAAGCTGTGTAAAGGCACTGACGGAAGAATTGGTACTAAGACACGCGCCCTGGATGTTCGCGATGCTGTCGCAGTGAAGGACTTCGTACATGAGGTCGTTAGTGACTTCGGTGGCATCGACGTGCTCATATTCAATGCCGCGAGGCCTCCTCAATGGCTCCCTTTGTCCGAAGGAAGCCCTGAATTGTGGTGGGAAAGTGTCGAGATCGGCATCCGCGGCTCCTACAATTTCAGTCGATACGTGCTCCCTGTGATGCAGAAGCAGAAATCCGGAACGATCATTTTAGTCGGCAGTATGGGTGCGCATGGTAACGCTGGATATTCTTCCTACACCACAGCGAAGCTCGGGATACTTCGCCTGGCAGAAATAATCCATGCTGAGAATTTCAAGGAATATAACATCAAGGCATTCTGCGTGTCGCCTGGCGCCGTCGCGAGAGAATGTACACTGACTTCAAGGATGCGTCAGAAGGCAGGTTCGAGCCTGGCTCTTATATCATTAGAGGCGCTGAAGGGGAGGAGAAATCCGTTGCCATCGCGATGGAGCATTTTGGGCACATCACGGAATGGGACAAACCCGAAATGGGGGCGGGCATGATGACAGTCCTCTGCAGCGGTCGATTAGACTTCCTCTCCGGCCGGTTCATCGATTCTGGACTGAAGGTGGAAACGTATCTGCAACAGAAGCAGGAGATTCTGGAGCAGGACTTATTCCGTGTGAGGCTGAATGCCGGAAGTGATGGCTTGATCCCGACATTGAAGTACTAGGTAGAGCCGCTCATAGTAGCTGCGAAGGCAAGCAGAGACAGCCTCAGTGATGTACAAGTCGACACAGCGTCCGAGCCGAGCTTGCAATATTGTGGAAACTGGTGGGTGTCAATGCAGCTGATCTAGACATCGCGCGATGTGGACAGGCTCATGTATCCACAATGGTCCAGAGTCTTCGAGTGGCAGAGGGCGCTCGGAGGTTGCTGCTGACAGAGGATCACAATTATTTCTTCTCACCTACGAGTCGTACTGTAGATACTAGGTTGAACGGCCGCAAACCACACTCGAGAACCTTCATTTCAAAGTTGGTCCTGCAAAACCCTGGCAGGCCGTACGATCTTGGCAGCACCAGCAACCATGGGAGCTAACTCTTGGCGCTCTGCTGTATTCTAAGGCTCTGCAATCCTTCGCGCGGTCCTCCGTTCCAGGCATATACCTACATGTTGTGACTATCGCTATAGAAGTGTTCCCCGATGCGATGCAAGCTCAGAGACTACTCCTGCACATCAGCATGCTCTCGTAACCTTGCATACATGTTCTGGAACCTGCTGGGACATGACCCAGAGCACGTCTGAGCTGCCGCGCACTCGAGCAAAATACACATGCGAGCGATGTGGGCGTGCATTTGCGCGATCTGAACATCTCAATCGCCATGTGCTGGCTCATGATAAAAAGAAGCCATTCAGCTGCGGTGGCTGCGGTGCAAGTTATGGGCGTGCCGACGTCCTCAATCGGCACATGAGAAAATGCTCTGAGGCACTGCAGAAGGGTATCAATCTCGGATCTGGACGCCAGAGTGTAGCGGGTACTACAGCGGACAATGTCATCGACGGACTGTCCGTGACACCAGTGTCAAATCATGATGTTCAGCTACAGCAACTTCCCTTTCAGCCAGAAGTTTTGCAACAGCCGGTCGACTTCTCCTTCGAGGCGATGTTTCTCGAGGACACACTCTTGCTGCAGAATTTTGCTTACAACCACTCTGGACTGACAGAACCATCGACGCCAACGCACAGAGCACAGGTCTTGCCCGCTTTACCTCCAACTGGGCTCGATGCTTTACAAGCAGCGGTCAGTGACGCCGGGTCGCCTGCGCGAGCAGACAGAAGCGTCCATGACGCCCTTCAAATCACGGCTGCCGATCTCCAGGGGTTTCACGCAAATCTAGACCGAGCTGACCCGGCTGGTGACCTCCAGGACTTCCGGCGACCGACTCTATCTCGTACACTAAGGTGTCTGATCGCATATTTCCAGCATTACGACCTCCACACACCAATTGTTCATTTCGCATCGTTCAAAATCTCGGATGCTCATCCTTCCTTGGTCCTCATCATGATCGCAATTGGCGCAGCACACTTGTCCGAGAATAAGTTTGCAGAGTCAGCTTACGAATCGTGTTGTATTCTACTCGCGCAGCACGATAAAGCAATGCTACGGGCTCCAAATCCCGCCTTCCAGCTTTGGTATGCACAGGCTGCAATACTCGCTGCACAATACGGGGCCTGTACCGGCGAGACTGAGCTGTTCTATCGAGCGCAACAGCATCTGGGCTGTGTACAAACTGCGATATATCGCAGCCTGCCTGAGCTCCACACTGCGCGGGGCAATCCCGTGGAAAGTTGGGCAGCATGGATATTTCTTGAGTCGTGCAGCCGCATCATTTCATGGATGTTTATCATTTCGAGCATGCTTCTGGCGCTGGACCATTACTCGACCGCGATTCTGCCACCGATGCCGTGTTCCATGCCCGCCCCTTCTGATGAATCTGCATGGCACGCTGTCTCCGAGCTGGAGTGGAAAATAGCGATGCAGACACAGATCACGCCCGATACAGATCTCTGGACCATAGCTCAGCATGTAATGTGCGGCCAGACTCCACCAGCAGACTGTGGCCGTATTAGTGCCTTCACTCTCCTTGCACTGATTGGAGCAATCCTGGCAACGATCTGTACTCGTCAACGACTGACTGTGGACACGATAGACCAATTCCGAATTGAGCATATCTCGAAAATGGAGAAGGCGATATTCGTCTGGGAAGCGCTCTGGCGTAGCCATCCGCGCACAGAACGGAATATGGCGAGACTAGATGACCCTCTGTTAAACGACTGTCTGAGTTTGCTCGGCTCAGCCAACTATCACCTGTACCTCAACGATGAGCTGCACACGCTGAAAAAGATCGCAGACAACCCTAATGCTGATATACCCCTGCCGGTGTGCAGCGACAAAGCAAGTTGTCACAAGGTAATAAAATTTGCCACGAACAGCTGGCTAGTCAGAGCTAAGCTTGGCATCACGTACCTCAACAAGACTGGTGGGCTATCCCTGGCTCTCAAGCTTTACTCACAGCCTACGAAAGTGGTGAGTACACACGCAGACGGCTCTTGAATCTACTGACTTCTGAGCCAGCTTTGATTCTGGCCTGGTGGCTCCATATCGAGGGCAACATCGTTCCGCGGTCTGGAGAAGCCCTACTGGCCTCGACACAAGACGCTGCCGGAGCAGCTGCCATTCAGCGCATGTTTGAAGAAATTTTGAGCGAGCTCGATGAGCAGGGAATTTACTATGATGAATCTGGCAATCCAGCTCTCAGTCCCATTGACTTTTACGTGTCCGTGCTTGATGGACGGGTATGGAAATGTGCAACAACAATGGAGACACGTCTTCGCAACTTCGCCACCCGACTGAAATCAGAAGTCTAGAACATTGACGCAGGGTGCGAGACGTCTTGCTGTTGGCTTCAGGCCGTATACTCACATCATGCACTCGACACTTGTCGGTAGCTTCGGCAAAGTATCGTTCATCAATGTGGCACAAGAAGGAGTCGGAGATGGCACGGTCGATCCTGCGGCACGGTCGAGGAAGGGCTCTCACTGACTCCTTGCTACCTTTGAGGCATATTCTAGTGGTATGCGGTCTTTGTTGAATGACCGAGGCAATCATGCCACGCTGGGACAGCCCTTCCCCAAGAAAGCTCCCCACAGTACCCCACATCCTGTTGGCTTGTCGACCCTTCTGTCCCCATACCAGCTTTACAATTCTGGGGTCGCGAGCTTCTTAGAGGGTGCAGGTGATCTCGGTTCCAGACCCGCCAAACAAAATGGGGTTTTCTGAAAGTACATGAGGGACCTCAGTTCTCGACCTTGATATTCGAAAGCTCTCATAGCGCCAGGCCAATCCGACCTTGCTTACCCACACTAACATTCTCATCGTGTTACAGCGACTATCAGATCTATGGCGACCATGATGGACAAGGCCTCGGAAACTCGCATCGAGCACTTTGATATGGCGAGTGAAGAAGGCAGCCCCGAAGTCACCAACACCAACACCAACTTGAAGATCACGCGGGATAGCTACCTCGAGAACAAAAAGGGCATTTTCGTATGTTTAATCATCAGCATGGCTCTCTTTGAGTTTGGTCTTGATCAGGGCATGGTGAACGGGTTTCAAGCGATGCCTGGTTTTCTGCGTGACTTCGGATATCAGGACTCCAAACTTCCAGGTGGCTGGGGCATATCAACTACGGTGCAGCAGCTCATCTCGTCGCTTGTCAGCGCTGGCATGTTCTTCTCGACATTTCTCACTGGTATCATTACCGACAAGACTGGCCGCAAAGGTGGTCTGTGGGTTGCTGTTGCGCTCATGTTCATCTCCGTCACCGTGCAGATCGCCGCCATTTCCGTCGGCGCTCTCTATGCTGGTCGCCTCATTCTAGGCTTCGCAAATGGATTGTTCTTGACTTGTGCCCAACTGTACATGCAAGAGACCATTCCATCCAATCTGCGCTCGCTTAGCTACACATTCTACCAGTTCTGGATCTCCTTCGGTGCGCTTCTTGGAACCGTCGTCAACAACGAGACTGCCAAGCTGTTCGATAGGTCGTCGTACCGCATTCCTTTGGGAGTCCTATACATCCCCGCAGCACTTCTGGGAGTCGCACTATTCTTCCTCCCGGAAACTCCAAGACACATTGCATCCCACGGAAATCCCGAGAAGGCGCATCGAGCTCTGCGCTGGCTCCGAGACTCTTCTTACTCCGACATGCAAGTCAAGGAGGAAATGGCTGAGATCACCCACTCGATCGAGGTCGACAAAGAGATGACTGAAAAGGTCGGGTACATGGAGATGTTTCGAAGCGCCAATCTTGTCCGGACCCTGACATCGCTCGGTCTTGGTCTCTTCAGTGCCGCCAACGGCGTACCCTTCGTCACCCAGTATGGTATCTATGTATGTTCACTTCTTGTGCTGTAATTGACATACACTGATCGGCGTAATAGTTCTTCATGCTGTCCGGCGATCAACATCCGTTCCGCAGCGGAGTAATCCTCCTCTGCGTCGGCCTTATCGGCGCCATGCTTACCCCATTCTTCACCGGCAAAGTGGGCAAACGCTGGATCCTCATGATTGGAGCTACCCTTCAAGCCTTCTGTATGCTCGGTATCGGTCTAGTCTACACTGTCCGCGGCATCGATCCCTTCGCTGGGCGCGTCATTTTATCTATGACCGCTATATACCTGTTCGTCGCCTCTGGAACGACGTCGCCGTTTTCCTGGCAGGTCGCCACTGAAGTTCCGTCCCAACGTCTTCGTGGGCATACGCTAGGATTCGCCAGCTCTGTAACTTACCTTATGGGGTGGAGCATTACGTTCACCATTCCCTACTTCATCAATCCCACTGCGCTCAACTGGGGTCCCAAGTATGCTTACATCTGGTTTGTCACGAACTTGCTCATTGTGGTCTACACATACTTTGTTGTTCCGGAGACGAACAAGCGCACTTTGGAGGAGATCGAGGAGATGTACAACCAGAAAGTCCCCGTTCGCAAATTCCCGGCGTTTCAATGCACGGCGTCGCTGCAGTCGCGGCTTGAGGCTGTTCGGGAGAGCAAGGGTAGCCAAGAGTAATTGGGCTTGAAATTTACGCGGAAGCAAGCTGGGTCTTGCTTGAAGCAGGAAGCACCTCGGCACGTTCGGCTTTTGGAGAGTGGAAAGTGAGCGATCCTTGCTCGTTATACGTGAGAGTTGTATCAAGTACGATCATTAAATGTACCTGCATTGACCGCTGTCGCCCGCAATGGCTGGTGCATTGCTCATTGCACAACACCTTCATTGCCGCAATCCCGCTTCTGACAAGCATCGATCTCGAAAGTGACGATCACGATATCTTGGAGGGAGGCTTGCCGTAGCTTGGCATGCTCCCACCGCAGCTTTGGTCGTTGGACGATTTGATACCAATGCGTTTCCTCCACTGCTCCATCTCCTGTCGACGTCGAATTCGTTCCGTCAGCATGGGCAAAGTGCCACGACAGAAAGCCTGCTGTTTGTGGTTGACTTTGCAGGTTTCCCAGACACACAAAGCATCCTCAATTACATCAAGAGTCTGTACATTCCGATGCTGCGACACGCATCGGATATGGTATCTGTCACCAGTACTCCCGCACCAAGCTCACACTAGCACTCGTCCCAATAGTGAACATAACCACATGCGTCCAAAACGCTTGGTCGAACCCGTTCATTCCCGACAGACTCGTCCCGATCACACCCATCGGTGTCGCAGACGCCAGGATCACACTGACTGCCCTCCACTCCCCTGCGTACTCCAGTATGGCGACGGCCAAACCGAGCATCAATTGACAGCCTGCGAACAGGTAGACGTATGTGTTGAGTGGTTCATTACGGGGCTGCGGGAAGCCGCCTTGCTCACATATTGCGTGGGCGGCCGGTGTGAAGGTGAGGATGGCGTTGACAAGGAGGATTGTGGGGTAGAAGTAGGCCCAAGCGTAGGGCCAGGTGGCGAGGATGGTGTTGGTGTCGGCCATTCTGGTACTTGAGGTTATGTTCGTGGACGTCAGAGTCGGAGAGGGAATATACGTTGATGATGGCGCGACGGTGGTTTCTGTAAGTGTAAACAGCCTCCTTTTATGAAGATCAGGCGCCCAAGGTACGAAAACAAATCATTAACTTAGGGTTTCATCACCTGCCGTTTATATATCCATAGTGCGAATGAAATTGGCTGACGATCTACTTCGTATGTCCAAATCGAGTCGCTTATTCTCGCAAGAGACTCACAGCTACCTACTTAGATACCAAAGCAGGGGGTGGGACAACGAGGCAACACAATTTCCTGCAGTCAGCCGGCGCCATATCATCGGCCTTTCCCAACATCAATCACCAGCTTTCCAGGTTTCCCCTTATGATAGTCCTCCACCAACTGATTCAAATCCTCAAATGCGTACGTTGTTAGTTTCGCCCTTACGCCGTGCTGCACGCAAAATTCGAACATCTCCTCCATCGCCCGATTGCTTCCAATCAGACTACCTTCAACACTCAACCTCCTAATAACCACATCGAAAGCCGAAAAATGGAAGCCTTCAGGTGGGAAGCTCAACACCATGATCTTGCCACCATTTCTCGTCAACGCACATCCAAGGTCGAAAGCCTTCTGTGACTCCGGTAAGATTATGGCTGCGTCCACACCCATTTGATCGAAGTATTTTCTGCCGTCTTCTTGACCCATCGCTTTGCGAAGTTGCTCTGCCCCGTTCTTCTCGTCCTTTCCATCCACGATTTGGACGTTGTTCGGTAGGTCGAGTGACCTTGCCAGCTCTAGTGCTCGGCCGGTGATGTCAATGCCCAAGACTCTAAGGCCCATCTTCGCGGCAAACTGTAGACCGAGATGACCGAGACCACCGCCACAACCTAGTATCGCAACTCGTTGCCCTTGCGTCAAGTTCAACTTTCTGATAGCAGTGTAGATCGTCAGTCCAGCACACATCAGCGGCGCCACCTCCACGCCCTTCAAGCCCGCTGGTACACGCCCGACCTGCCGACCATCAACGACAGCATATTCCCGAAAACCGCCTGGTCGATCAACACCCAGTCCGGCTCCCGAGCTTGGACAGTACACGCTGTAGCCCTTGGCATCCGGTAGCACGGCAGAGTCGTCGTCGCATTCCAGACAGTCGCCACAAACGTGATTTCCGCGTCCAGAAACTGCAACGTGATCGCCTACTTTGAAGCCATGAGTTGCCACTGATTGACCTTCCGGCAGAGCAACAACCACGCCGGCGTACTCGTGGCAGCCGACGTGTGGTAGGGGCGGTAGTGGTGGGACGATGCCTTGGGCGACCAGAGCGTCCGTGTGGCAGTATGAGGCAGCGGTCACGCGGATGAGGATGTCATGGGGATCGTCGAGCGTTGGGGTCGGGATATCACAGAGCTCGTAGGGTTGGTTGAACGCTTTGAGCAGCCAGGCTCTTGACGTTGAGGGGATTGGCTTGGATGGAGAATTGGTGCTGGGTGGCTCGGTTCTGGTGGTTGTCGTTGTCGTCGTCGACATAGTGATCAGTACGTTTCCGCAAGTGAAAATACCAGGCTCAGGTGTAGACTGGCAGCAACTATATCAGTGACAGCCTCTTGCCAGTGTGAACGCTATTGAAGACCCAGCTGAACTGCAACGACCATGCATGATGTTCAAGCACCCTTGCCGCGGAACATACGCGCTGCCCCATCGCGTTTTGGAGTTCGCGGATCATTCACGCTCGAAGCGGCGTACAGCCGAGGGCGGGCTCTGCAGAGCATTTGGGGTAACCCCAAGATCCACAAACCCCACACGTCCAAGCTGCAGGGAACTTCGGTGGTCAGTAGGGCCCCACCACCATCGCTCGCCCAGGACTCTGTTCAAGGACGTTGGTAGCATCGAAAGCGATGGCCGTGGAGGATTGGCGTAAATGTATGGTCCAGAGGTAGTCAAGATATACGTTGGCTGTAAATCTAGCTGCTCGTGCGTTCCTGAGATAGCTTAGTCGGCTAGCCTCGCGGCTTCCTAATCGCAAGTATATTCCAAAATCCAGCATGCGCAGGCATATCGAGTGTATGGACCCGAGCTACAGACCACTTGCCTGCTATCACAAGCTCCGTCAGTCGGTAGGCCAGTTCGAGAAGTCGTTGTCCTCAGCCTGCCATGGCTTCCGATGCGTTCTGCCCATGGCTGGGATGTGTCGGGTGCTTCGGTGTTGTGGGCGTTGATCCATGCGCAGCTGTCCTTGCAATCTCCTGGTTCGTCTCCCAATTGTCAAGCAGTTCTGCCACTGACTTGAACGACACCGGCTTAGTCAGATAAACGTCAATGCCTGCATCGAACGCTTCAGCCTGGTCGCGACTGCCTGCTAAACCGGTAAGGGCGATGATCAGTGTTCCGCTTCCAGCAGTGGTTTTTTGTTTCTTCTCCCACGCACGGATCTCTCTGGTTGCCTCAAAGCCATTCATGATAGGCATGGAAATGTCCATAAACACGATATCATAGGGCTTCGTCTGCTCTGCGTTGGAAATGAATAGATCAACCGCTTGCTGTCCGTCCTCTGCGCTGCCAACGCCAGCATATTTGCGCTTTCGGGAAAGGAAGTTCTTCAGCAGATTCAGGTTGATCTTGTTGTCGTCAACGACCAGAACACGAGCTTCGCCGAAGGGTCCTGAAAGCCGTTTTGTTGTGTCGGAGCCGCTTTGACAGGAGTTTCATCTTGTCCTGGAAATGGAAATCCTTCGCCCTTTTCCACGACCGAATCGGGCGCAACGTCTCTTGGTGTGTAGAGAACCTTCAGTGCCTGAGGACTGTTCTGTGCAATGGACATTGTCTCTGCAGCTCCAATCATATGGCGCAAGTCACCTCCAACGTCAATTTCATGTAGACTGGCGTTGAAACTTTGCTGACGAGCGTGTCCAGCAAAACCACCGAGGTCACTGCCACCACGCATAGAGACTGGTCGCGAGCCAGCTTTCACAAGGGTAGCGTAGAGCACTCGAGCAAGTCGGTAAGGCCCAACAGGGGTAGACACATACTCCACACGCGACTGTGACACGTGAGCCCTCTGCTGTGCGAGAGTGCCCAACAAAATAACGCTCTTGGCGGGCGACTCGCGCATAGATGGATCATCCGTGATGCAGACATCGGCATCTTTTCCGACAATTTCGAGCTTGAACCACCCAGTCAGGATCTTCTCAACGTTAAGCCTGAGCTTCTCGTTCGAAATTGCAAGTACTACACGGCGTTTAGACGACTTGCGAACGAGCTCTGCAGCCACTTGAGGATCTGATCGAGTGGATGAGGTGCTTGATCCAGAGTGCGGAGTAGTTGTGGTCGATTGCTGGCCTGGCAGAGGCCGCTGCAGGGGAAGCCTCACGTTGAATGTAGTCCCGACTCCCAACTCCGAGGACACTTTGATAGAGCCTCCAAGCATGGTAACGATATTGTGAACAATTGATAGTCCTAGACCTGTGCCAGGTGCCAGCACATTCTCCTGACAGAAAGCATTGAACAAACGGGTCTCGATAAACTTCTCGCTGATGCCACACCCGGTGTCGCTGACGGTCAGCAGAACCTCAGTAGAGGCCTCTTGGTGCAAAGCAATGGTGACACTACCACTCGAAGTGTACTTCAATGCATTGCCTGTAAGGTTCATGACGATGCGACGTATCGCCCCAGGTTGTGTGGAAAAAATATAGTCCCCAGGATCGATGTCCAGGAAGACCTGTAGCCTGTTTTTAGCATGGCCGTTGCTCCGCAGACTGGTTCCATGCTTGTCGGAGAACTCTTGACTTGTGACAAGTGTCTCAACGACTTCCTCTACGATGTTCGCAACCTCTGTCACCTCGGTCATCTGGAGCAGTGGTGGTGGCGCAATAGGTGGTGCCTTCCGGCCTTTCAACGCAAAAGTCCGTGTGTTCTCAGCTTGCCATGCTTTTCGATAGGTATTGATCTTTGAGTAGTCAAGGACGTGGTTGATTGTGTCCAAAAGGACCTTCCCACAACTCTGTACCGTACTCACAAGAGATTCTTGATGGGAATCAAGCTGTGTATCCGACAGAAACTCCACACTTGCGAGTATGCCATGCAAGGGAGACCTTAGCTCGTGAGAAATGGTGCTGGAAAAATCGGACTTCTGCTGGCTGGACTTTGCGGCGTCGATGCGGCTACATTCAACCATAAGACTACAGCAGAATGAATTGAGAAATGAGAGATCGGTAGTGACTGATAGCGCGTATTTGTTCGACATATTCGCAATGAAAGCGGCAGCAGCGAATGATCCACGATCAGGGTCCCACAATGAAGTGAAGAGTACCTGGGAGGCGCCGGGGAAAGCCTCACGAAGGGCGTCAATCCGATCCAGTTGCGAGGCAGTAGGTCTGGAAGGCCGCTTGACCGACAGCCATCCGGTCTTATTCGGATCGATAGGAGAATAGCAGAGCGACTCTTCGAGATCAAACAAGCAGCCCTTGGGATATCTTCTGACAAGTGACTTTATCAGAGTGTCTGGAAGCTTGACATTGTCGGGTCTCTCCTGAGGCGAAGCAATAAAGGAGACTGGCTGATCGTGTGAGCCTATTCTGTGGCGCGAGACATCAAGGAAGGCGAAGACAACCTCAACACACATGTCCAGTTGGTCGAAGGATTCCCGTAGTAGACCTGCGGCTCTTTCAAACGTCGCCGGTCCTGAAAGATCGGCTTTCATTCGTTCTGGATCGTCCTCTGATCGGGACAGCTCGTCCTCGGCCTCCTCAGCAGCAACTCCAGGTATGCTCACAACAGAGCTCGACCTCTCCTTTGCTTGACCAGGCCGTTGAGCAGTGGCTGAAATGCCATATGATGTGGGAGGCTCCGTTTTCGTGAAAACACTGGATTTGCCAGAAGTGAGTGCTTCAGAGCTCTTCAGAAAAAGTGCAGCTCTCCTTCCGTCCGCCGCCAGTCGTCTGGTCTCCAAGGTATCCATGACCTGTTGGGCCGTGCGGCCAAGGAGACGCTCCAGAGCAGGCGTCAAGCCGTCGCGAGGTTTGACATCGAGAATAGCCAGGCTTCCAATGTTGATGCCGGCACTGGTTGTAATGGGAGTTCCTGCATAAAATTTGAAGTAAGGTGGACCCTTAACCACACCTAGATCTTTGAACACAGACCGTGTCAAGTCTGGTACGGTAAACATGGGCACGACACTGTTGTCGCTGTTGTCTGGCTTCATACGGATTGTGAGCTCACAGACACGGCCATGCAGTGGAACCGCTGCTGAACAAGCCGTGACGATAGGATCAACATTGCCCTCAACACCATCGTAGTCGGCGATGAAATACATGGTCTCATGGTCCATGAAATTCAGCATGACCTTCGACGCCCCACTCGCGAGGCCGACCAACTGGCAGTATGGCTGAAGAGCGAGAAGACATCTTGAGAGAAGCCGTTCTCAAAGTTGATTGGGGGACCTTCGTGAGGGTGCAGCTGATCAGGGAGAAAGTATTGGGACAATTCGCGTCGCCGACGACCATCCTCATCGGAATCGCTAGCTGAGGAAGTGTCCTCCAGCATATCTGCGAAGCCTCTTTGAGGCAGCCGTCTGTGAGCAAGCGCACATGTAGGAAGTAATGCAATCGAAGCTAGGAACAAAAGTCCCTAAAATCTGGAATTCCGATCGTTGCACGTGTTGGAATGAAACTTGAAGTTCTTCCAGATCGCCCCACTGCCCGGTATGACGCACCCTGGACGAACAGGCTCGCGTGTCGCGGAAATGTTCCCCGGACCCAGCGAAGTCAACGGAGACAACGGAGACGAACGCTAGCCTGGCTTAGGGCTAGGGCTCAAAATCCAGCACAGCCACAGCAGCCCTGGCTAAGGTCTGGCTGGACCCTGTGTTAAATGTGGCAAATGCCTACTTCAACCTCATCCAGCGCGAATCTTGACATCCCAAGCATCACACGCCTAGTGGGTAAACACTAGGTTCACCATGGCGTCTAGCGGAGGCCACATACTGGTGCCGCAAGCCATGCGGCTGCTCCGGTATGCTCGCCCTCCTTCCACGACCTACTTGAGATGATGCTTACAGATTGATTAGGTATGGCTTCGACAAGGCCGCTAAGTTGATCCGTGATCGACTGCCGCAAGCAACGCGAGCTGTCGAGACACAGGCGCAGCCGGTCTATGCACGTATCGTCCGAACGTCCGTCAACCGACTCGCCGCTATCAAGCAATCCCAGAGCCGCTGGCATTCGAACAAGGCAACCATCAACAATACCATACGCCAATTCTCCTCTCAATCTGCAGGTCCGAGAACACGGGCTTCCTACCCTTCTTCACGTACGGCGAGCGCAGTGAGTCAACTCACTTCGCGTACGCCCTTCGCTTCCCAGCTCCGACCCAACTTGACCGGAGGCACACTCGCACGCCACGCAGGTGGCTATGGTCTCGGAGGTGGAGCAAGATCAGGCGCCAGATACTTCTCTCACTCTCCAGCTGCACCAGCGCAGGTCATCAACAATGTCTCGCAGGCAGCGCGTGCGTTCTGGTTGGGTGGCTCCAAGGCTAGATTCGATGGCTACAGTGAGAGAACTGGAGAGAAAAGGTATCGTGCGGTGTCCGATGTCCAGGACGACATCCGTCACGCCCTCGAAATGCACGCTCCGGCTGCAAAGGGCTCTTTCATCGACTTCAAGGTCTCACCAACTATCACTGCCGTTGGACCTCTGGCCAGTCTGCCTCGTTCAAGTGTTTCGAGTCCTGCCTGTGAACTCGAGCAGTATCCCGAAGCTACGGGTCTGAACAACGCTTTGCTTATGTCCAGCCTTGGGGTCGACTTTGCTCGAGCATTGAAAGATCTTGCTGCAATCTTCAATGATCTGAAACACCTCTCGACTCTCGGCGATCTGCCCATTGCTTTACACGACTCAAGCACCCTCCGGGTACGCTTTCCTGGCTGTGACATTGACACTGTCGAAGCATTGTGCACGGAGCTCAACATCCGTCGCGGAATCGTTGGGCAAGATGAAGGCTTCGATATTGCTGCAGGGACCGAGATGGCGCTACTGTTTCCGTTTGCTCCTTCCAAGAACTGCTCAGAGGCTGGCATCGATGCCGTTCTGCGACCGAAGAAGAGGCTTCGCACAACGCGTGACAAAGTAGACTGGCAACATATGATGCAAGCTCCGGCAGCGTTATCGCCAGGCTACTCTCACCAATCAGCCACAAGCGACTACTCTGTCGTAGAAGGTGCCAGCGAACTGCAGGAGAATCCTTGGCTGAGCCCGCTCTCTGGCTACTCAAGCTTACACTCCAGCGAACTTGGTGTAAACGACGATGTGGCTGCCTATTTCACGCCTCGTCACGATTGTCATCCACGGCAACATGGCACGGATGATCCGACAGGATACGACGGTATCGAAGGCATACATCGCTTCCTGCAGGAGTGCAGTCGCGCACAGCACTAGACTCGTTCGACGACCACTCCGCTTTCCAGTCCCTCCAAATTGTATATACCCATGATGTTGCTCTCCTTGCGTTTAGCTGCTCGGGCTACATTGAGCGGTGCCCGAGAATGAATTATATGATACCAATCCTTGCCTTTCGTGCAATCTCGAGCAAATGTAGATGCATCCGTGACATAACAAGTGGCCATGATTAGACTATGCCGTGTTGTGTTGAGTTGAAGTCGGCCGATACCCTGCCCGGCTTGAGGTGCTTATGTAAGCCAAGCTGTTTTCAACCTCGAGCGACAGTTCCAATGCTTCCTTTTTCATACTGAAACCAGTACGACCGTCCGACCTTGAGGCGACTGTGCTCGTAAGCTGTGACTGACTCACTGCCTCATTTCATCGCGAAAGCGTCAGTCCGCGTTGTCATGGCCGGAGAACACCAGTTTGATCCATCACTGATCTCTGCCGATACCCACACTGCAACGCCAGACTCGTATGCTGTGCGGCCATTGCAACGGGGTGACTATGGGAAAGGCTACTTTGACTGCTTGGCTACACTGACATGGGTCGGAAAACCCACTCAGCAGGAGTTTGAAGAGCAATATGACTGGATGACGACCAAAGGAGCGGAGTGGTTCTACAATGTTGTGATCGAGTATGAGGCAAGGTCGTTGGGACGGGTGTACTCATTGTTGAACGTAAATTGTGAGTTTGGAGGCTTCTGTCTGACTATGCTCTGCTAAAGCATCCACAGTATTCACAACTTCGGCAAGGGAGGACACATCGAAGATGTCTCAATCGCATCAGACCACCAAGGCAAGGGCTTAGGCAAAGTCCTCATCAATGCGCTCAACTCTGTTGCGAAGGCAACAGGATGCTACCGATGCACTCTGGATTGCGCACCTCAGAACGAAGGCTTCTACGAGAAATGCGGTTACCACAAAGGCGGCACAGAGATGTCGCAGTATTTCGAGGAGGCTAAAAGCGACTACGAACGGGGCTGATCCATGGGACGGACTCTGGGTTGTGACCTCACCAAGGATACACGCCACCCTTGTGCACAGCCTTTCCGACGTCCTCATCCCTCTCACCCGTCATGACCCTAAGCAGTGTCTGCCCGCTGACCTCCGGATCACCCGCTTCCACTCCCGCCCATCCATCAACGCCTTCCGGCCCTCTCAGGTTCGACTTCACGAAGCCGGGGCAGACAGCAAACACCTTGATTCCGAGGTTCTGCTTGACACTCTCAACATGCTCTTGCATCATGACCATGTTCAACGCTGCTTTAGCCACACAGTAACCATCCGGATTCGGCGGCGTGGGAATGTCCCTCATCTGAGCAGCCATTCCCAACGACCCGGCTCCGCTAGTCACGTAGATCGAGTACGGATTCTTCGACTTCAAAAGCAAAGGCCTGAAATGCGCAGCCACCAGTCGTGGGCCGAGGACGTTAGTCTTGAGCTGAACTTCGAATCGGGTGCGGACGTCGTCGTCGACGTTACCAGTCGCAGCGTTGTTGATTAATACGTCCACACGGCCGAAGTCTGTGGAGACTTGCTGGGCGGCGCGCTTGATCGAGTCTTCGCTGTCGACATCGAGCTCGAGCGTCGAGAGTTGGCCTTGTGGTGAGGTTGCTGTCAAGTCCGAGAGAGCTTTGTCTAGTCTTTGACGGGATCGACCTGCCATGATTACATGGTAGTTGTTGGACGCGTGGGTGATGACCTTGCTTGCGGCGTAGCCAACGCCGGAGTTTGCTCCTGAGAGGCGCATGATTAGCTGTGATCCTGTATGACATCAGCATGGTCTTACCGGTGATGAGCACGATCGTGTTTGCTATTGCCATGATTCGAGCTTCTGGCCGAAATTCTGGCCGAAATTCAAAATCTTCAATATCTGTCTCGTTGTTGTATGCGGGCGGTCTGAAGCTTTGATGTGAGCATCAGACTCCATGACTATGAGCCGCCAGCGGTGTATATATAATATGTGTACCAGTATAATTCGTCCTCTTGAGCACAGAGGTGGACCGGCAGCGACATAGTTTCGCAACTATTGCAATGCAGCCAGTGAGGCAGTCGGACTTAAGAGGTTCTGCTTAATCATAAGGCCGTTCTGCCTCGACCAAAGTAAGTTGCCTTGTGCGCTAGCCTGCATTCGTTCTCGAAGCCGAGCTCATAGAGAAGTATGGCCGGGGAAAAGGTATGATCATGTGCATATATGTTCGGGTCCGAGGGCATGATACTACTGCGTGGTTGTGTTGCCTCGTCCGAGACGCCTGTTGCTGCCTTGTGTTCTGACGGTCCGGTTGCCTAGATGGCACGGACTTACTAGTAAAGTTCCGAGGACTGCAAGTCCTAACATGGCAGCTTTCCGACAGCTATCGGAGCAAGAACGATTGTGGCTAGAACATCTCGCTCGGGATTGTGGCCGCTATCACGTCGAGACATATCGGAGCCATGAATCGTGGTCCTACCTTCACCGTGTCTGCAGGCGTTGCTGTCGTCCCAGACACGGCGTCGCTGTCGTCCGTGTTGTGAAGCATGCGTAGGGAGCGCACCGATCTCTGTACTTAGTGTCAGGTCCCTCGGTGAAATGCCATGCCATGTGTGCAACAGGAACCTCGAAGAAGTTGCGCAGTCAATATTGCGCGGAGCGCTATCTGCGCCAGCGGATTGCTTTACGTTCGCCCAAGGCAGCCGCCTCTGACATTCGATCTCGACCGTTTGCTTCGCGAGGAAACACGATTGTGTTGCCTTCGCACCTGCTATCAACAGAGCGGGTGATACGGCATGCTTCGCCTTAGGTCTTCGTCACAGACGACAGGACATATCTGGCCAGTACCCTACAAGTTTGTGTGTGTTGTATGCGAAGGCTGCTTGGGTAGCGTGACGTGACGTCTACATCTGATCCGTGGTCCACAAACATGTGCGATTTTGAATATTGATCTATGCATTTTCCGTGTAATTGAAGGTACTTGTCTTTGCCTGTCTGACTACAAATGCTTCAGCTTTCTGATCGCCGTTGAGATGGCCACAAATATGGTCATGTCTAATGATCTTTTTAAGAATGCGAGTCTCATCCTGCTCAGTCTACTTTTCCTTCCCCTCACCACTGGCATTACCATATGGGCGAGTGTAGTCGGCTGGGCTTTCAAACGCAATGCCATTCGACCTGAAACGCCAAGGCGCAATGTACTGGTTACGGGAGTGGGCATGAGCAAAGGATTGGTCTTAGCAAGAGCGTTTCACCTGGCTGGACATAATGTCATAGGTGCCGACTTCGAGCCTAGTGGCGCCCTGTCGATGGGCCGAGCATCCAAAGCAATCAGCCGCTTCTATCGCCTACGAAGTGTCACCAGTCGAGACTCGTCTACCGTCTACGTTCAAGATCTGATGAAGATCATCGTGACGGAGAAGATCGATCTGTGGGTGAGTTGCTCAGGCGTTGCTTCAGCAGTCGAAGATGGCGAAGCCAAAGAGATCATCGAAAAAAGAACAGCTTGCAGAGCCGTCCAGTTCGACATCGAGACCACGCAAACGTTACACGAAAAGCACACTTTCATCAAACATGCTGGGAAGTGCGGGTTGATCATACCGGCTACGCACACCATCACTTCCACTGAAGCTGCGGCGCGAATCCTTCGAAATGCACCACCTGATCGTAAATACATCATGAAGACTATCGGTGTCGTCGACGCGGCACGAGCAGACATGACGTTACTCCCGAAAGCCACAGACGAGGAAACCTCAAGGCACCTGCAACGACTTACCATTACCAAAGAATGTCCCTGGATTCTACAGCAGTACATCAAGGGCGAGGAGTTCTGCACTCATGCTGTGGTAATCAGAGGTCAGGTCAAAGCCTTTGTCGCTTGTCCGTCGGCCGAATTGCTCATGCACTACGAGATGCTGCCGGCCACGTCACCTCTGTCGATGGCAATGCTTGCTTTCACTCAGCGTATGGCTAAAGTAGGCGGCGCCAACTTTACCGGACACTTGTCATTCGATTTCATGGTCGAGGAGGAGGAACTGACGTCGAGACAGCCGAGGCTGTATCCAATCGAATGCAATCCCCGTGCGCATACTGCGGTGGTGTTATTTGCTGGTACACAGACAATGGTGGATAGCTACATGTCCTTCCTGGACGGCGATACAGCTTCGAGTCTGGTCACGCCTGCTCAGCTGGGTGGGTACAAGTACTACTGGATCGGTCATGATCTGTTCACGAAAGTCCTCCGACCAACCTTGGCATTAGTGTCTCTGCAAGCAACCCTGAGAGAGACGCTATCGCAATATCTGTCCTTCGTCAACCACATTCTATTCTGGTATGATGGGACTTTCGCGATGTGGGATCCTTGGCCGTGGTGGTGGCTCTATCATGTATATTGGCCACTGCGGCTGTGGAGCTATGTGCGATCTGGGAAGAGATGGAGCCGGATCAATGTTAGTACGACGAAGGTCTTCGAGTGTTAAGCATGTAGCAGTGCTCGACCTCACATGATGGCAGAACTTTTACTTGTCACCACTTGAGATACTGCGTCTTAGTGACTGATAGATTTCTGTCCAAACCTATTGCTTTGCAGCTTCCTCACCAACGCATCTTGTGATCTCGACCGCGTCAGGCTCGCCACTCGGCTCCCAGCTCTCCACCAATTTGCTTTCGTAGACGAGATTTGGGTTACCCTTGCAGTCGTTGAGAGTGACTCGACCTTCCCTCCTGTCGTACTGTCCAGTCGCGTGAGTGGCGAACCGTGACTTAGCATCGCCATTGCTCAATTTTCCGCTTATGCCCTTCCGCTTCTGCTCGACCGAGCTGCGTACGTATTCCAGATACGGCGGGTTTCCAGGCTTGACCACATTGTCGGCGGCAAGCACAGTTCCTGGTCCGACTATGCCAAGCTCCTCGCAAAGCTTCAAGTCTGTCGTGTATGCTGGCTTGTAGTGGTCGAGGAACATGAGATCGATCTTCTTCAGTTGGCCATTGTCATGTAATCGCTTCAGTGACGCGTCTGAGGATCCGACGACGACCTTGACCACATCTGACAACCCTGCCAGCTCTACGAGCCCCATAATCACAGCAGCGAACTCGGGGTTCCTCTCCAGACTAAAATACCGCTTTCCACCTGCTTTGCGTACAGCATCGCCAAAGAGAATGCACGAGTAGCCCACGTAGCCGCCCAGCTCGACCATGGTCTCCGGCTTGACCTCGGCTATCAGGTCTGACACTATTCGACCTTTGTCTTCGCCGACGTTCATCAGATACTTCTGAGTACGAGCAAAGTCGTCAACAGCTTTCAGAACTGCTGTGGGCGAGCCCCTGATCTCATCGATGTCTGATCGGCCGTACACATAGTGCAGCAACTCGATCTCTCTGCCATCGTCGAAGAAGACGTCCTCTTGCTCCTGGTATTTCTTCGAGTCGTCGAATGCTGATGGCATGTTGACTGCTTGCCGTGCGGTGTCCTTCAAGCTGTGAACTCGACTCGCTCTATGAAGGCAGACTTTGGTGTTTCCTGCACTGTACCGTGCTGCTACTCAGCTCTACTGTTCATTCTGACAGAGTGCTACGCGGAAAGTGTATTGTCATTGGTCGGAGGACTCCTGGCCAATAGGTGAACGTATTGCACATGCTTGCCTCGCGTACGAACCGACTGCTTTTTTCTTCTGCTTTTTCTTCGGAGCTGCAGAGCGATGCATCCATGCTCCGGATCACAGCAGAACTACCGTATGCAGCAGCTGTACATCATGATGTTGTCGATTGAATCAAGAAAGATCTGACCGGCAAATCAGACGTCGAGGAATAAGTGTCCACTCATACCTGCTAGTCTTTGACAGGTTTAGCTGATTGAGATCTCGAGCTGAACTAGAAGCAATTCGGTTTAGCGCTGAGAGCCAAGTTTGAGCTCAACGAACCTGTACCTCATCCCGCATTTTCTTGCTCACCAAAAGTAAGTCGGAGTACAGTGCCACAGCATGTGCAGTTCTCTTGTAAACAAGAGCTACAACTTGTTCACAGTCAGAAGCAGGGTGGTCGGTTTAGATCTATGGACGCGAGAAACGTGCCACGGAAACGCGTTTCCGTGGCCACGTCTTTCCGGAACGGCAACGTTATCAGATGTCGACATCTGCCGTGTAGCCACCTCGCGAATGAGGCGGGGTCCAGATGCTCATGTTCCACAAGGGATCGGCTGAAAGTCTATCTCACCGATTACGCTAAGATCTGGCATCTCTGACGCCTACACGCCATCAAGGCACGGACGCTGGCTGGGCAACTGCGAACTGTGCCACAGACCCTGACAACGTGCCTTACCTGTCAGGCACACCCGTTCAGGCACGGTTTTATGGACAAGGAGCCGTACAGGACTCCAGAACTAGGCCAAGAGTTGGCCTTGTAAGACATCATGACTGCTGATTTGCGAAAGAGAAGCCTTCCGCCTATTCCCCTTGCGATGCTTCCCCACGCAGCTCTTGCATGATCGCGAGAATTGAACGCGTCGAATCTCGTCCGGTAGTATCCTCCGGAGCAGCCTGTTCCATGCAATAGACTTTTCCGAAGTCGCACTAGCAGTGTACCAAGGTACCTGGATTGGAGGGCTTTGCATGCAAAACCTGCTGCTGTGAGACTGGGGAAGCTGCTGACGGTCTAGATCCACAACATCATGAATCTACGAAGCGAATGGCGAGCTCGGCATGATGATGGGATGTGCCGTGGTATAAATCAGCCCGGAATATGGCAGATGAGCTTTTACTTCCTCCAGGATAGTTCAACCCATCCACATTTACACGATGTCTGACCTCAAGGCTACTGTTGCTGAGACTAAGGGTGGCTTCCACGTTGAAGGCTACGAGAAGATCGAGTACGGCTTCGAGTTCATCGACTACATTTTCGATATTCAGAAGCCAGACCTAGCACAATGCTACGAGAAATGGAAGCGCTGCTTAGCAGTCATGGATCTGAACATCTTCAACCTCTACGGCGAGCGGCTGCAGCGTTACATGGATCATTACAACATTCCTCTCAGCGTGCACAAGACCATGATCGGCGAGAAGGCGAAGTCCATGGATACCCTTCTCAGCATCGTTGACTCTATGACCAACTTCGGCATTTATCGAAAGGTACGTCATCCTAAAAATCACTGAGGAAAATGTTTCCGGAACGTTGAGCTAATTTTGCTGCAGGAACCGGTGCTGGTGATTGGCGGTGGGCTTGTTACAGACGTTGCTGGGTAAAAGATACCACTGCCAAAGATCACTTCAAGGCACTCTGACCCATACTATCTTCTTGCGTTGTACTGTCGACGACTGCTTTACTGACCGTTTCCATAGTTTCGCATGTGCGGCTTACAGGCGCAACACGAACTACATCAGAATCCCCACGACAGTCATCGCTGATTGACGCATCCGTGTCAATCAAGGTCGCTGTCAACTATGGCAACTACAAGAACCGCTTAGGCGCATACCACGCGCCAATGAAGACATTCTTGGATTTCACCTTCCTGCGAACACTGCCCGAGGCACAAATCCGGAATGGATTCGCAGAGCTCATCAAGATTTCGAGCTGTGCTCACCTGCCTACGTACGACCTGCTCGACAAGTACTGCGAACAGCTCATTTCGACTGGCTTCGGCAGGCTGATGGCGCGCCCGAGGAAGTGAAGCGTGCAGCTGATACCATCAACCGTGCTGGTATCCACGAAATGTTGAAGCTCGAGACGCCCAACCTGCATGAAATCGGTCTTGACCGTGTTATTGCATATGGTCACACGTGAGCCCCTCGTGCATTCGTTCGAGGCTTGACTGACATCCATCATAGTTGGTCACCGTTGCACGAACTAGTGCCTGAGACACCCCTGCGTCACGGTCACGCCATTTCCATAGATATGGCGTACTCGGCGACGCTTGCCAATCGCCGAGGTCTTCTCAGCGATGCTGAGCACAAGCGGATCTTGAATCTGTTCTCCAAGGCTGGTCTGTCTATGGACCACCATGACTTCAACGAGGACATTCTGGACAAGGCGACGAAGGCTATCCTACGCACACGCGACGGACTGCTGCGAGCCGCTGTCCCAAGCCCTCTGGGGTCGTGCGTCTTCCTCAACGATGTTGAGATGAGCGAGATGTACGATGCGCTACGCGCTCACAAGGAAATCATGAAGAGCTACCCACGAAACGGAGAGGGTATCGAGGCTTTCGTCGACTCCAGCGATACTGGCTACACCCTTAACGGCAAGCCTGTCGAGGAGAACGGAAATGGTGCCTCTAACGGTCTTAAGAAGCTCAATGTGCTCAACAATGACGCCACAAACGGCCACGTCCAGACCAACGGCGCGGCTGCTGCTAAGAAGCATGCTGGCGGACCCGAGGGTGTGGATGGGCTGCAGAAGAATGGCACGAACGGCACCAATGGCCATGCGAACGGTGTCAACGGCCATGCCAACGGGACCAATGGTGTACACTGAAGAGTGCGAAGCCAACCCAACTCAAAAAGTCAACTGCGATTCATCTTCTGAACGAATTTCTCACCTACCCCTGCAAGCACTATGCAAGCAGGGGAGGCGCAGCTCAGAGCATACCAATCAAGCGACGAACGGTGTATGAGCGGTAACAGCTACATATAAGCCTGTCTCTGTGGACAATGCCATCAAAATTTCGGTCTATGTTTACCTCAAGATAGATCTTGCTGCATGATCTTGCTGCAATTTTCATCGTAAATCGTGTCGGATTTGTGCCGTGACCTTGGCTCTTGCGTTTGCAGCCTCAAGCTTCATCGTTCACAACGTGAGGATATTGTAGCATCGAACAGTAACGTTCGGCTCTTTTACCGCGTGAACTATCGTACACTTAAGAAGGCGCCATCTGCGTTCAACAACTTGCGGGAGGAAATTACCTATATTCGTCTCAGTCGCATGGGGCTGTAGTCACAGTAAAATCATGACGATATCGGCACTGATCTCTGGTGAGCGGATCATGCCTTCTCTTGTGCAACTTGAACACTTTCAGCGGCATACACTGAAATCGTACCTGCATTTGAATCCATTTGCTATGTCGATTGGTTCAGAAGCAGCTGAAACTTCTTCTTTGTGTTGCGCTAACAAACAGATCACAATATAATTGCTGACGACGCCGCCAAGCTTATCTCCCTCCTTGCGATGAGCCTCAACTACTTCACGTGCACACTTGGTCAAGCTGCCTTGCTCAACCAGTCTAAGCTTTATCGCACAATCCCTGAGTTCATCGACTATCAATTCAAGAATCACCCTGATCTGCCGGCGGTCGGCACGTATGTTGTCGGCACTGACGACGCGCCATGGGAACCGGCGATCATCACCTTCAAGGACGTCCGGAATGGTGTCCAAGGAGTAGCACAGCTTCTCGAGAGAAGCCTTTCCCATCATGAGAAGAGAACCGTGGCATTGCTCGCGAGCAGCTCATCTGACTTCCTCTTCACATGGCTGGGTCTGATGTGCCTGGGTCGGCCTGTCCTTCTGATTGCCCCACAATGTTCAGCGTCTGCAGTAGCGCACCTGTGCAAAGCGTGTGAAGTCGACGTACTGTTCCGCGAGGATCAGTATGCCAAGCTAGCCGAGGATGCTGGACGAAGCGCTGCAGCCGACAGTTTCAAGCTCGAAGTACTCGACTTGCCCATCCGTGGACATAAACAGATATGGCAGCTGTTACAGCAAGACTCTGCCATGGGCCTGAAGACGATTGATGTCTCCGAGAACGACCCGGCATACTTTCACCACACATCTGGAACTTCCAGCGGTATTCCAAAGCCGATACCACAAACACACCGAGGAGGACTGGGGGTGCTACCGAGCTGGAGGGTTCGCAGACCGCTACGTTCACGACCACGCCTCTATACCACGGCGGTGTAGCAGATCTGTTCCGGGCGTGGACTAGCAATGCATTGATATGGCTATTCCCGGGCAGGGATGCGCCGATCACTGGAAAGAATGTCATTCGATGTCTCGATGCTTCGGCGACGAGCCACAGCGCCGGCCAGGCACCCAAAGTGGCATACTTCTCCTCTGTTCCATACGTGCTGCAAATGCTGGCTCAAGACGAGAAAGGCCTGAAGCATCTACAACGCATGGACATGGTCGGTGTCGGAGGTGCGGCACTGCCCAACGAAGCAGGAGATGAATTGGTGCGGACTGGCGTCAAGCTTGTCTCCCGTTTCGGTAGCGCGGAGTGTGGCTTTCTCCTGTCGTCACAACGTGACTTTGAGCAAGACCGCGGCTGGCAGTACCTGCGTCCTGACCCTGATGTCCACGAGCTATCCTTCGAGCCTCGTGATGATGGACTCTCAGAGCTGGTCGTGAGATCAGGCTGGCCTCATATGGCAAAGACGAATAGAGACGATCGGAGTTTTGCAACTTCTGACCTGTTTGAGCCGCATCCCTCGATTCCTAATGCTTGGAGATACCACTCCCGAGCCGACTCCCAGCTCACGCTCGTGACAGGCAAGAAGTTCGATCCTGCTCCGCTGGAAGCAGCCGTCGCTGCCGCGTCAGATCTCGTCAGTGATGCGATGATCTTCGGTGAGGGTGAAGCATATCCTGGAGTGCTGTTGTTCCGGTCGGCAGAGCATCACGCCGTATCTGATGATGAGCTGGTAGACCGTGTGCGACCAGTGGTCGAGAAGCTCAACCGTGGGTCGCAAGCGCACGCCCAGATACCAAACGACATGCTCGTCCCCATGAGCCCGACAGAGCTCGAGAAGAGTAGCAAGGGTACACTGATCCGGTCAGCACTCACCAAACGGTTTTCAAGCACCATTGAGCAGGCGTACAGGGGTGAACGAGGCACTGGATCCAGGCAGCAGATTGATGACGCTGCTGTTGAGAAAGCTATCCTTGCGGATGTAAAGGTCATCATGCCGTTCAGCGAGGTCCAGAGACCAGAAGACGATCTCTTCGCGCACGGCCTTGACTCAGTGGCTTCGCTGCGTGTGCGAAACAAGCTGAGTTCACTGTTGCCAGGCGATGTGAAGCTACCACTCACGATTGTGCAAGATTGTGGCACTGTCCAGAACCTGGCGAGGTATGTCCTCGCGCTCCGTCGTGGCGAAAAGCCGTCTCCAGGCACTGCGGAGGACCCATTGAACACAATGAAGAAGCTTGTGGAGGAATACAGCCGTGCATCGCCTTCCAACGACGGAGTCACGGCATTAAGAAGACGGCAGACGCTTAGCAACTCAAACACAGTACTGCTAACAGGGGCTACGGGCAGCCTCGGAGCGCACCTACTGGCACATCTCCTCGAGCAGCATGCCGAGCTCGATATTGCACACATCTTTGTCCTCGTGCGGCAGACCGGCAAAGTCGATCCTACCAAGAGAGTTATAAACGCACTCACTTCACGCTCCTTGCAGCTCCCGAGTAGCGACTATTTGGACTCTCTGGTGAGCGTTTATTCAAGCAGCTTGTCGTCAGACCTCCTTGGCCTGGATCGAGATTTATATGACCATATCGCAGCAAACGTGACGCACATCTACCATCTCGCCTGGGCGGTGAACTTCTCGCTTCCTTTGTCTGCTTATACACCGCATTTCGCAGGTATTCGGAATCTGCTAGAGTTGGGGTGCATCAGTGGAGGCTTGAAGAAGTTCGTATTCTGCTCGTCCACGGCATCTGTGTCATCGTATCGTGCAAAGGGCTCTGCTGGAGTGCCGGAAACAATCGTGTCTGAGCCTGAGGCGGCCGGACCGACAGGTTATGCACGTAGTAAATGGGTTGCTGAAGCGATCTGCCACTCATTCCTCCATGGCGCTCATGCTGGCCACATGCACGGCAAGGTCAGCCTTGTTCGAGTCGGACAACTAAGTGGTAGCAGCAAGACAGGTGTATGGAATGGCACTGAAGCCTATCCGCTGATGCTAAGCGCTAGTCGTAAGCTGGGGATGGTGCCTGACCTCGACGAAGCGAGACGGCAGCAAGGACGAGTAGCTGGACGTGGAAAATTTGAAGAGTGCGCATGGGTAGCTGTCGACATTGCGGCAGCGGCGTTTGTACAGCTTGGCAACTTCAGCATGTCGCATGGTGAGCAAGTTGCAGCCACGTCTCGAGCGGAGTGCGTCAGGCCGAGCGTTCTTCATCTACTCCCATGTCCTGGTATACACAGCACGTGGAAGGATATTGTTCACCAGGTCCTCGAGAAGGAGCCTGATGCATTCCGCAAGGTGCCTATTGAAGAGTGGCTCGAGAAGCTAGAAGGCTTGCGCCTGGATGATAGCCCCGCGCGACCAAACGGCAGTACTGATGCGGAGCATTCGAATCAAGATGGGAAGCTGGACTCACTTAGTGGTGGCCAATGCCACCAGCATCCGGCGCTACAGCTAGCTGGCTTCTGGAGAGGGGCCTATATGGGATCCAACGCTGTCACTGCTGACGAAGCCAAAGCCGGAGAGACCACGGCCAACAAGGCTGGAACAGATCAATCCGATACGAAGGTCACCAGTGGCTTCAATATGGAAGCGAGTCTCAGGCAGATGCCAGTGCTTCACGAAAAGTGGCCGTCAGCAGTACATCTACAGGACGGCTATGTCGCCAAGTGCTGGGAATGGATCAAGGCCAATGTCGGGACCTAGAACAATCAACGAAGTCTTCGTATTAATTCGACAGGGATTTTTGTAGCATTATCCGATGCAGCAGATCTTCGAGATCTCTAAACTGCACAGTGACTGCATACCTTCCATGTCTCATGGGCCGTACAGTGCAGAGTCGGGAGACGTTAGGTGGGCAGGAGAGTGCCAAGACCATCGACATCTGGGGGAGAAATCACGCCATTTCGACCTCAATGCTCCTAACCAGCATCTCCCACCACTTACAGGGCTGATGCATAGATCGAGTCGTTATCACCGTCATCGGTGTCTGTAAGAAACAGCATGCTACGGACTACTGCTGTATGTCGCCATACTGCGAGACATGTATGTCATGGCTAACGATCCCCCTGCCAATCTGCCGGAGCTCGCTTTTTTCTGGTAGCGATCCGACATCTTGCACCTGCTTATACGTGCTTGTACTTATAGTATGCTGATTGCTTCCTCGCCGTAACATGGACTCCCTTTGTTTCTGCTTACAGTGATATCTCTGGGGCCTCCGTCTTTGGAACTTGACGACCAAGCACCTTCTTTGGTCAGCTAAATTAGACACACCATGGCTGACTCTCGCGTGGTCAATGATGGCTCCCAGCCAACGACCAAGGACCAGCTCGACGCCCCAACAGCTGCGGATGCCGCACTGCCCGGCGACAAGAAACGAGAACTCGACTCGAGCAGCCAGGAATCCTTCCCAGAAATCAACGAAAAGGCTCTGGTCAGAAAGCTGGACTACAAGCTCCTCCCAGCACTGACGCTGCTGTACCTCTTGAGCTTTCTCGATCGGTCCAATGTCGGGAACGCGAGGATCGAGGGCTTGACCACTGACCTGGGAATGACTGGGAATGAGTATCTGACAAGCTTAACGCTCTTCTTTGTGGGCTATGTCATCTTCGAAGTCCCATGCAACATTGTGCTGAAGCTCTGGACTCCACGCGCGTGGTTGCCGACGATTACTTTGGCTTGGGGCGTGGTCAGTACGTTGATGGGTGTCACGCAGAGCAAGGATGGATTTTTTGTGGTTCGGTATGCTTCTCGAACGTTGCAGTCGAGATGACAGTACTGACGGCTGCGCAGATTCTTTCTTGGGGTCAGCGAGAGCGGCTTATTTCCCGGCATCGTGTACTACTTGTCTCTGTGGTATAAGAGAGAAGAGCGTCACTATCGTGTCTCTCTGTTTTTCAGCGCAGCGGCCGTAGCTGGAGCATTCGGTGGCATCCTAGCTTGGGGTGAGTAGAACGTTTGTCGGAAGTCGTTCGCCGTTGACTGACATGTCTAGGTATTGCCCACATGCGCGGTACAGCTGGCTACAATGGATGGAGGGTGAGTGCTTTCCGCAATCATGAGTCCTACCCATATCGCAAGATTGCTGACAAGATGCTCGTCAGTGGATCTTTATCCTGGAGGGATTGCTTACCGTTGTTGTGGCATTCTCGGCGTACTTCTTTGTCCACAACTACCCGGCTACGGCTCGATTCTTGAAGGACGACGAGCGAAAGTTTGTTCTTAACAGGCTCAAGGATGACAGTGATGCCACAGAAGATGAGTCATTCTCGTGGCATAACGTCAAACAGGCGCTCAGCGATCCAAAGGTGTATCTGTACTGTTTCGGCTTCCACACCATGTCGCTTCCGCTCTACACGCTCTCGCTCTTCCTGCCTTCGATCATTAAGAGTCTTGGGTACACCTCTGCCCAAGCGCAGCTCTTATCGACACCTCCGTACGTGGTGGCATTCATCACCACGATGAGCATAGCGATTCTGTCAGAACGGTACAAGCGACGTGCACCATTCATCATTGGATCGAGCTCATTCGCCATCATCGGATATATTCTGCTACTCACCGACTACAGACCTGGGCCTTCATACCTGGGCTGTATCTTTGCTGCAGCTGGAATCTACCCAGCTGTGGCATTGACACTCGCATGGCCTGCACAGAATGTCAGTGGACAGACGAAGCGAGCCGTTGCCAATGGTCTGCAGATCAGTATCGGCAATCTTGGAGCGATCTTGGGCACCCAGCTATACAGAACTGAGACAGCGCCGCATTATCGACTTGGACATCTTTTTGCGCTTGGATACTTGGTTGGTAATATTGTGGTTACCTCGACGCAGTGGTACGTGTTGAAGCGGGCGAACGCTGAGAAGGAGCGGAGACAGGCAACTGAGGGGATCAAGGATGGACCGTTCATTGGAGATGATGATATTAGATGGCGCTTCACCAAGTAACAGGCCAAGTGTGGGTTTCTGTGGTAATTTGACGAGGACGCGGTCAATTAAGACTGTCCGGGTCCCAGAAACTTAGTTGAGACTGAACCACGATCCAGGCAGAATGCAGCAGTCCGGCTGAGAAGTGTATGCACATTGATGAGATACCCTTGTGCGGAGGTCACGTAGCGTTACTCACTTTGCAGTTCACAAATCGAAAAAGATCCTACTTTCCAGCTTCGGTGCCTTTTCCAGATTTCGAAAGCTGGTCAATGCAACAGAGCTCAAGCAAAGTTGGATCCGTAATCTGAAAGGGCGATCGACTCAGCCCAAGCCGGAAGGCGAGGCTTATGTTCAGCCTTGCGCACGTCGAATGAGCGGGCAAACTACGATGACTGCGTGCACGCGTCGCCCTAGCATGTTCAGTGCATCGCAGGTCCTCACGATGACTACATGAGCGCGCCTGCGGCGCTGTCGCCGTCAAGTAGTACCGCCGCTCATGAAGTGATCGAGTTGCCCACCATGTCCGTCCCGCACTCCTCCTCAACCGAGGATCACGAGCCTTTGATTCCTAACGACTACGACGAATATTCGCGGGCCAGTGGCCAGCAAGAGGTGTCGGGCTTCGGCAATGCCTTCATCTGGACGCTGACCCTTTCCGCCTGTGTCTCCGCATTGCTCTTCGGCTATGACACAGGCGTCATCTCGTCGACCCTGGTCTCGATAGGCACGTCCTTGTCCCAGCGTAACCTCACGAATCTCGACAAAGGCCTGATTACGTCAAGCACGAGTGCATTCGCTCTCATCGCGTCGCCCATAGCCGGCGTCCTTGCCGATCGTATCGGACGCAAGAATATAATTATCCTCGCGGACGTTCTGTTCGTCTTGGGCGCGATATGTCAGGCATGGACGACCTCAATCGCAGGCATGATCGCTGGACGAAGCATTGTGGGCCTGGCTATTGGTGCGGCGAGCTTGATCACTCCGCTGTACATCTCTGAGCTGGCTCCGAGCGGGCTGCGTGGACGATTGGTGACGGTGTCGGTCCTTTATATCACTTTGGGTCAGGTGGTTGCGTACGTGGTGGGTTGGCTTTTCTCTGGCATCGAGCGTGTCGGATGGCGATGGATGGTTGGTCTGGGCGCCATACCAGCGGCTGCACAGATCGCGATGCTGATCTTCATGCCCGAGAGTCCAAGAATGCTGTGCAAACGGGGACGACAAGCTGAGGCACGCGCAGTCATTGTGAAAGTGCATAACGGTGTCGTGCCGGACGCTGGTGGCACTGCGGAGGATATCGTAAAGGCTATCGACAAGGAGATCAATGAGGAGTACGAGTCCAGGATTGCACTGACTAAGGGCCGACCTGCTGGGTCGACAAGGATGGTGCTCCCACCAACGCTTTCTTCCCTCATGTTTCACCCACCACATCGCCGAGCACTCACAATCACTTGTATGCTCCAGGGGCTGCAACAACTATGTGGCTTCAACTCTTTGATGTACTTCTCTGCCACCATTTTTCAGCTCCTTGGCTTCACCTCGCCAACCTTGACTTCTCTGTCGATCGCGGGCACGAACTTCCTATTCACTGTTGGAGCATTCTATCTCATTGACCGCATTGGCCGCAGGCGTATTTTGCTGTTCACCATTCCCGTCATGGTCCTAGCACTGCTCCTCTGCGCTGGCAGCTTCACCTTCCTGGACCTTCCGACCACGGACCCGTCGTCATCAGGCTCAGCCCTCTCCTCGAGCACGTCACGTTCAGCAGCTCTTGCAATATTAGCATCACTGATGCTCTACGTTGCCGGGTACGCGAGTGGCCTCGGTGTCGTGCCATGGCAGCAGTCCGAGCTCTTCCCATTAAGTGTCCGCTCAGTGGGAAGTTCGCTTGCCACAGCGACCAATTGGGGGTCGAATACCATTGTTGGACTGACATTCTTGCCGATGATGCAGTGGCTCGGATCCGGATGGACGTTTGTGATTTATGCGGCCGTTTGCGGCGTTGGGTGGTTGTTGGTTTGGCGAATATATCCTGAGACAATGGGCCTGGGCCTTGAGGAAGTCGGAGGCTTGCTCAGTGATGATTGGGGTGTGAAAAGTACAAGAGAAGGGGGCGAAGGTAGTGCTGGAGGCAACGATGGCGAAGAGCATTCGAGAAGGAGCAGCCAACCAGCACGATGTCAAACATAAATACATGAGTGAACGATTGTACGGTCGCTCCTTGGATTTGCGTTGCTGCAGCAAATGCATCGCAAGCGTTGAAACCTGTCTGTCGTTACTCTCTGCACCCTGGTATAGGTCAGTCTTGTTCGCAGCAGGTCACAGTCCGGCAGACGTTTCATGGTGTCGGATAAGGGCAACCATTTGCTACGACGAACAAACCCGGTGTCAGTCCAAATTCTTGTGGGAATTGACTTTGTTTTGGGGCAATCGATTGCACCTATTCACCAACCTGCTTAGGCCAACAGGGTAGGGGTCTGACCGAACTATATGACGAACATGCCAGTGCATGGAAGAAAATCTCTTTCAGCACTCCATTCGAAACTGGATGTTCTCTCGAGGTATCGTATAAATATTTGGGGCGGCCTTGAACAGTGGCAGTATCCGAGAAGTTGTCTGATCGCGACGGCATCAACAGCTCACAGAAGTGAAAGCCATCTGCTGTGAAATACATGCTGTTCACTTCTTCACCAAAGCTACAGGCGTTTCCTTCCAAACATGTGCTCAAGTGATAGATCAAAGCGCGGAAACGTGCTAATATGGTCACCTAAGAAGCTTCACATCAAGATAATATAACGCAGACACAGTGCCTGACACTGTCCCCGTTCGATTTGCACCAGCACTAAGGAGCAGCGACCCACCAGCAAGCCACCCTCATCGTGTCTCTGCACGCAGTACCGGTCCCGAGCAGCGCAGCTAATAAAGGCCAAGACGCTCTCGAGATGGGTGGGCTTAACGACAGCCGCCTGGTCTTCGAAGATGGCGACGTAGTCATCCACACCTCACATGAGCCGTCGGGCATCTTCCTCGTTCATAAAGAAGTCCTCATTTCCGGATCACCGTATTTCAGGAACCTTCTGTCAGAGTTGTGGGGCACCACACCACATGTAGTAGATACAGGCACGACACCTGTGTTTGAACTGGATCTGCAAATGGACTGCCAGTCCGGCTTTGCCCTACCAATCGTGCGAGTGAGTCTAGCAAACGTTGATCAAAGATAGGACTGACCATCTAAGAAGCAGGGACATGATTTACTCGACCCCAGCGAGAGCGTAGAAAGTGACAAGGATGTTGACGAACTCGTCCTCTGGCCTGAACAACCGCAGACCCCGAAGTCGGTGGCTGGGACATATCTGACTCGGTCTGCTAAGCTCTGGCCACACTCGAAGGTTTACGCAAGCCTTCGTAAACCCATGGACCAGCACGTCACCGAGCTCAAGCGAAAGTTGCTAGATCGTGATACCCGGTGGTACTTTCATGCGCAAGAGCACAGATTTCCAAAGCATGAGCACGCATTGAGCTATGTACGCGCGATCTGGAGATGCATCATCCGTTTGTTGTACGGGAAAGACCGATTCCTCGAGCCCCAGGGCAAAAAGTCTCCGGCCAAACAGGTCATGTTCCTTGCCAACTTGTATGCGTATGCAGAGCTCTTGGATCTTGACAATACTATCATGACGCGTCTCAGAAATGCGGTCAGATCAGTCCCTTCCATTTGGATCTTGGTATCGAAAAAGCCGGATATATTCATCGACCTTGCTAATGCGATGGAGATGCCCGATCTATATACGGATGCGATGAAGCACTGGATCTCGTGGCAAGTCTCTCCTCATCAATACCGAAGATGGCATTCGGTTGGTGGCGAAGGGACGTTCAGACTTCTGGCACATGCAGCCATCAAACACCAGAGTGCTCTGATGGAATTGAGTCGGTCTATTGTGAACTTCACATTATACTCAATACATCACCTTGGGATCTATAGTTACGCCACATCGATTCCGCTGCTTCCCTGCAAGATGTTTCCTCGAGGATATTCTGATGGTGATCGCACAGAGATCGACTATTACCTGGCAGCAGTCAAGGACTTGTTCGTGACAGGCCTTATACCTGTCGCGACGAGCCTGCATCTGGAACTGTATAGAAATATGTCACCCTGGGACTCCACGTCGAACATGACATCAGCTCAAGTACTGCGGGCGCTCATGATACTTGGGACCGAGCCTCTCGAAAATCAGGGCCGCAAGGCGATCATCAGCTTCTTCAACCTCCGCCGGTATGCCAACCTAAAGCAGTTACGATTGGACAAGCTCACCTACTTGGTGGGTCTCACGCTGAAGGAGTACAAAGACCTGCTAGAGGATTCCCCCGCCTTCTGCCCTGAGTCAAAGTACCACAACCGGCACGGCGCGATGTGGCTGTGTCGATGTCCAGGAGAAGTACAACCGAAGTATCCGACGTCAGCGTGCTTGTGCATTGTCAACCTACACGAGGTGTTCGCGCGCGGACTCGGCGCAATCGATCCACAACCGTGGCCGTTCAACCAAGATGTTTCACAAGACAACGAGTGTGCAGAGTTTGCGCAAACACAGACAAAACCTGCCACGTTTGCGTACTTGCAATCCGTCGGTCTTGGGTCCAAATTCTCCTACTTGAATCGAGCCCGTCAGGGTAGTCCCGAGTTGCTGAGCGCCGATGACCTGGCTATCGATGCAGATGGATGCAACTTGGACATCATGTACGATGGTTGAGATTGGCTCTGTCATGCTGGGGATGCGGCTCGCAAAGGTGTACATGGTCTAGGCATAGAAGTGATGACTACTTCTGACCTCAGGATTTGACCTAAACAGTGCGGCGTCTCGATCGAGGGGTTCGGGTGTATAGCGATGGCATTTGGTCCCGTTTAGCCAAAGCATTCAGACAGTAACGGACAGAGCAGAGCCGCAATGGCGGGAGCAGTGCTGCTGTGCGCGACAATGCGCGGATGGAGGCTGACACGTATACTGCAGTGGGTCATGAAATCAGATAGACATGAGGCTAGAAGCGACTCACCTCAGAGGCTCGCACAGATCTAGTGTATATGTAATATGGGGAATCTGATCTTCAAGATCCAAAATGCATACGAGATGGTCGAGCCGAAAGTCTAAAAGAGCGGTGGAAGCGTTCTTTTGTAGATCGACTGCGATTGGCTGTTTCGTACGGACCGCTGCACGTCGCACATTGGACGCACCCTCCTTCGATTCTTGCTACGGTACCTCACTCTTGACACAATGTCTTTTGCAAAGACGACGACGATGCAGTAGTGAAGCAGATTGAGCCAACCGTTGACTATCTTGGACTCGACACGCTCCGACTCTGTCGAGACATTCGCACCTACGGGTATGGCCAAAGGACTTGAGCCAAGCCGCCGTGGTCCCTGAGGGAACTTTGGTTTGTAGCCCGCTCGGGAACGCCGGTGCCAAGATCGTAAGCGGTTCCACTTGCTCAACGTCCTGCAGCTGTGCCACAATCCGAGCTTACATGCTTCCCTCTGCCACATCAGCTTGGACGTCAAACATGATGGCGTCCTTTTGACTACCCTGATTTCTGTCCTGCATGCAGTTTGACGCCATCGCCGAACTGTGTCCTAGTCTGGCCACTTAGCGCAGACTCTTTGCGAAAGTGCCCCGGCCATCGCCCTCGCCGTGTACAGAGAAGTCGTCCATGCTCCCATGATTGTGGCAGTACTCGAGCGCTTTAAGGGTGTATTTGCGTTCCAACCGGAGTCAGCCTTATCGTCATCTTTCTCTTCGCAAAGACCGCGGTCTGGAAACAATACATAATCCTGTTGTGTTGTCTCTATTCGCCCCAAACAATACTTGGGTCAATATCGGAGATGATCACAGCTACCGCTCCTGTCGGAGTTTGGGCGGGCTACCACTCGCCACCCCTCATCACTATGGATCCTTCGTCAAGCAACGTATATGTGCCAGCCGACCAATCCTTTCTTTTGCCACACCGGTACCCGGGGCCTCGATCGCTCTCGCAAAATCTGCCGTTGCGTGAAGAAGCGCCTGCCTTAGCTGCTCCGCGCAGGACGCGCGCTTCTAAGCCAAAAGGTACGTGTCTGACCCCTCAGAGATTTTACGAAGTCGGCTGCTGACACAACCTCATAGTGCGCACAGGATGCAGCACATGCAAGGCAAGCCTTCTCCCTTCGTATCTCGCTTGGCCCTGAGATCTCGCCCTCCGCATTGCCATCCTTGTCTCAACATCACATTACCTCTACTACTTTGCGACTTCTTAGCTGAGACTCCTAAATGTTTTATCACTAACATGACGATCACTTTAGATCCGGCGAATCAAGTGTGATGAAACGAAGCCTTCCTGTAAGTAGTACCCAATATCGCCTCCTGCTTTATATAGTGCTCACGTATACAATGCAGGCGAACGATGTACTTCGACGGGCCGCAAATGTGACGGATACGAGTTCCCTAAGAAGGCCGACCAACAAGAATTAAAACGTTCTTCATCAAGTCTCTCGCCACCACCCAAGAGACCCGCACTTGTATACAACAATCTTATACTACCCACATCACTATCCCAACCATTCGACGGCACCCTTCAGGAGAAACGACTATTCCACAGGTTTCAGGTACGAACTGTGCCCAGCTTCGCCGGCGGCTCCGAGTCCAATTTCTGGACCAAGATCGTCCTCCGGGCCGGGCAAGAAGAGCTCGTAGTCCGCAACGCCATCATCGCCCTCGGGGCTCTGCACGAAGATTACCAGATCCGTAGTGGCAAGTACGACGCTCAGCTCATCGAGGATCAGAGCTACCGGGACGTTACCTTGCTTTACGGCAAGGCACTACGCCAGCTCAATCAACGCCTCAACGAGCCGAGTCAGGAGAACGCCAAGATTGCCATTATATGTAGCATCCTTTTCGCATGTTTCGAGGTACTTCGACGGAATAATATGGCCGCCGTCGTTCACTATCAGCAGGGTATGAGACAGTTGATGCGGCAAATGGCCCTACCTACACCATCACCATCACCTACAGACAACAAGAGCTCGTCAGGGTCATCGTTCTCAAGTACACAATCAACGTCGCTAACAGTCCGCTTTCGCGAGATCCCGGAGGATGAGCTCGACGATATCATGCGCGTGTTTGCCCGATATGACATACAAGCATGTACATTCAGCAAGGATCGTGCCGAGCCATTACATGTCGACACCTCTTCACCAAGATCAGTTCCAGCACTCACTGATCTTAGTCTGCCTCAAGTGCGAACTCATCTCGACAACCTCCTAGTATGCGTCTACCAGCTGATCAAGTCTGATCTACGGATGTACCGGTATTGGGACGTCAACATGGTGCCACCGTTATGGCAGCAGCGACGAACATCCGCCATCCAAGTCTTCGAAGACTGGTCAGGCGCATTGGAGCAATTCTTCACCAACGCCGAAAAGACAATGCCCCACCATGAAGTCAGGTCATTACTCGGGCTGCGATTACAGATTCAGGTTGCGATCATCGAACTTAAGATGTCGATAGACCACAAGACTGAAACATGCTACGATGCCTTCCGAGCAGACTTCGCAGAAATGGTCGCTCGAGTGGAGAAGCTCTTCGCGTCCCTGGCTCTTCACGATGCCAAGCCGCTCGATGTCGAGACAGTTGATTTCACAATGGAGCTCGGTCTCATACATCCATTGTTCTTCATTGCTGTGAAGTGCAGAGACTGGAACGTGAGAAGACGGGCTGTTGCCTTATTGCGAAAAGCTGGCAAGGAAGGCGTCTGGGAGGGCCCGATCATGGCTGTCTTGTCCACGAAGATTATGAGATTGGAAGAGCAGGGTTGCGCTCGGGGCACGTTGGTTCCTGAGCGCAACCGATTCCATGAGATCAAGAAGTGAGTACCTCCCTGGCTAGTTTTTGACGCTGCCAGCCCTGGTCGAAGTACGTTCAGCTGACATCATCCTACCTAGAAACGTGGACTATGACGGCCGAAAAGTTCTATATGAGTTGAACAAACCACTGGACGCTGCCTGGGACAACTGGCACGTGCTGCGAGGCGAGGTTGCCTTTTGATGAAGCAAAATTTTTGACAGCATCAGCTTTCTGAGGTGGAAAATATTTGAGCGTACAATGGCATAGCGAGAGGCGTCCAAATTCATACGAGGCATCCTTGGGCATGAGTGGCAGCTGAGCACGGGACCAGAATAGGACTAACGACACGAACAGCGAAGACTTGTGGATATATTACGCATCTGGCATATATGCTTTGACGACCATGAAGAAAAGATAGCAGTAATACTCCTCAGATCGATTATGATCGAGCCGTGGACATCTTACACATACCGAAATATAAATTCTACACACTACCGTAAATCGCGTTTTCATTTTGTGACTTGTGCCGAGCCGCACAGGGAACCCTGGAAGGAAGTGAACGGTCATCAGCAAGCCGCGAGCAATGCTCATTTGTGACTGCCGCACCTGAGCAGCTCGACATTCTGACCCCATGGCGTTACCTGCAACCAGCAGCGGATAGTTTGATAGTCAAGTCAACCGGTTTCGTGAGCTGCCCTGTCGACCGGCGTTATACAGAGGCTTGCCTTATCCAAATCAGGCTGTCAACGCGAATCGGTTTGAGCTTGTCTATTTCTTCACCTACACACGTATCCGGTTTTCGCAGTACTACTGATCATCCTGTCACTTACTGCTGCCTATGTTGCTGCGATAGACGTTCCTATGACCCACAGCGGGATCGAACGCATCTCCACGAAATTGCCCGGATGTAAAGTCGGCTATATCGACGCGTTTCAGATCCAGGATCTGTCCCTGAAATCTTGATGCCCCTTGCTCGCCAACGCACGCGTTTCCCAGGACATGAACGACTGATATAACAAGCAAATGCTAGACAGATGCTTACTACTGTATAAGCGAAGCTTGACATCCGTTCAACGCAGACTTAGCCTGAAATGCCTACTCGAACAAGGCTGGTCCGGCCTGGCCGGCTCTAGGATGGGACATCCAGAATACCATGCTTGACTGAACCTGCGACGAACTCTATAAAGACGCCGCCCGGATCATTGGGTAATCTACAAGGTTTAGATGGCTGGCCGGGCAGGGAGAATGCCCATACCGGGGTATTCACGCCTGAAAAGCGATCCTTCGCTTAGGCGTAGAAATTTGACAATTGGGTCTGATGACGTCCGACGACCACGTCGACGGCCAGTTCTGGTGACATGAGAAGTATAAGGTAGGGACCATGCCTCGCCATCGAAGACGCTGTGCGCAAGGCCACACTCAATCATTGCCTCTGACATTCTTTCACTTTCTCTTCTCACTCTTGCAGAGCTACCCTCCTTGAGATCCATTCACTCTTTGCCTCCTGTTAGACACATACTAGCACTACCACAAAACGTTAGGCAGCATGCGTTCAACAGCCGTTCTCATTGCCGCTGTAGTCGGCACAGCCCTCGCCGCACAGCAGCCATACAGCCAATGTAAGTGGATTCCTCTCCCCAGCTTTCGCACCAAACATGCTGACAATCCAGGTGGTGGCCAAAACTTCTCTGGCGATAAGACTTGCGTATCTGGCTGGACTTGCGTCTACTCCAACCCATACTATTCGCAGTGCCTGCAGTCAACGGGCGGCAACGGCGGCGGTTCCGGAGGCGGTAACAGCGGTGCTACTACAGCTCGGCCGACCACAACGACCACGCGGGCCGGCACGTCCCCAACACCTTCCTCGGGCGGCGGCAGTGGCGGCAGCAGTGGCTCAGGAACCACCTACAAATCCTCCTTCACCTTTTACGGCGCCGGCGACACATTCGGCAGCCCGAACTGCAACACCAACACCGCTGCCTGTGGCTTCTACACCAACCCCGGCTTCTCCGCCGCGGCATCGCAGAACATCTTCGGCGTTGGACCAGGTGCAGTACGTCCCTTACCTCCTTTCCACCCCCCGTCCCCAAACGAACTCATCTGACCTCAACTCAACAGGGCGCGGGACCAGCATGCGGCACCTGCTGGCGCCTGACCGCGCAGACCGACAGCAGCGGCAACAAGCTCTCCAACGCAGGCAACTCGATCGTTGTGATGGTCAACAATCTGTGTCCCGCTCAGGGCAATCCACTGTGCGCCCAGAATGGGTTAACCGGTACGAACCAGTATGGCGCGAACGTGAACTTTGATTTGTGTCGGGATAGTGGTGCTAGTGCCGCGATGTTTGGGAATAGTGGTGTGGGATTGGCGTTGGGGACGGCACAGCAGGTCAGCTGTAGTTCGTACAGTGGGACGGTTGTGCACTAAGGTCGCCATTGTTGTAACATTTTCGGTTATTGGTTTGGGGTGATGGCTCTGGGGTGCAGATTTCGCTTCTGACGTTCCTTACGACTTTACGGTAGCTTCCGCAAGCAATGCCCAAATTCGAATCTTCCCTTTCACCTGACGGTGTCATAACCAACATCTGCAGGCCGGAACCTCAATTGCCTGCTCCCCGCTTTCCGGGCCTTTCGACTCATGTGCGCTGCCTGCCAGGTCCAACGTCATCAATCATATGAGTCTTCTGGGGGTTCAGAAGTTGACATTCGCCACATTGCAGCACTAGCCAGCGAAGCCTCATTCCTTCACCTGCTTCACGTGAGTGAGAGTGTTTTCCGAAGATCACCGTTATGACGAGTCTTCTTTGATCATCCAGTTTCCGTCACGAGGTCTCTTCGAGACAGGCTTACCACCACAAGATGTCATCACCGAAAGTCACCATTTCGACCGAAATACAGGCAAAAGCCAAGCAAGCACTTCGAGACCTAGGTTACCAGCGACCAGAACTTGGCTACTCTCCGATTCAGGCCAAGCAAAAGATCTGCTTCCGAGGTGACTGGGAGAAGGGCATCTTCCATTGGGTGGTCGCAGTCGGCGAAGACCGAACATGGTATGACAGACAGTCAAATATCATCGATGAAGATCTTTATGATCCGAACGACGAACATATCAGAGCTAAGAAGAAGCCTCACTATCTCTATGCTGTCTCGCAACACCCTTCGAATTCCACGGCCGGTTTCAAGATAGTGGAAGAGAAGTTCTTCACCAAGGTCCCGAAATGGGCTGTTGGAGATGTCTTCAAGATGCAGGTCAAGCGAGTAGACTTCTACGCCAGTGGGTTCGATGATGCTGTATGGGTCAAGATAGATGGTCTCCGGCTTGGACACGAACATTGGAGTGGGTGGGAGTATCATTTCGAGAATGCACCAGCAGATCGTTGGTTGGGAGAGAGTGATTTGAGGTACGAACTGGACTGCGAAGGACCCGGCGGTCAAAATTCGAAAAGATGGCCGACCGGAGACAGTGATGGAGAGCTACGAGGCGCCACGAGTGATTCAGGAGGTAGTCTTTGAGCTGGCTCTGGCCAGTCTATTCTGCACAGCAACGACAACTATTACCAACGTGGCGGCCGCTGGAGGTTGCGCAAAAGGGAAACTCGACGGCACTGGACAGCGGCAGCATCAAAAGACGCCACGTATCATTCAGGGACACAGATGTGTTCGTCGATCATCGAATAAATTCGTTACATTGTAGAAGAGGGACTTTGGTCGGCACTTTCGCTTTTGACATCGCACTGACGACGGTTATGGCTGTACTTTTTAGTGTCACTCAAAGATGATGAGAACCAGCTGACAGAGATACTGAGCCCTCTGCCTAGCTGGTCGACCACTATAACTCTACTTCAAAGTGATGGTTCTCTTGTAAGACGCCGGATCAGAGGGACCTTACGCGAGACCGGGTTACTAGCGTGACGTCTTGAGGTGTCGCCGGATGACAGGTGACGCTACTCGGACCGGTAGACTAGCCAATGCGGATTTTATGCCTTTTTAGCTTGACAAGAGATCTCCTCAACTCTCGTTCTTCTGCTCCTACTTCGTGCTTGAATTCATCGAACATTGGTCCGCAACACCTACGACCAGTTCGGTGCCTCGTACCGTCTAGTTCGGTATTCGAGTAGTCGGGCACTTATTTATCGTGCACAATGGATCCGCCTCGAAGGAGTTCTTACATCACGTCGCGCTGCGTGCCAGACGCTGCCATGGTTGAGCCGATGCCTTGCGAAGCTGGAAATGCCGTTGATCTTCAGAGGAAATATGAGCGACCTTGAGTGATATAGACGCCAATGACTCGCGCTCAAGCATGGAAGCCTCTTCAAACATCGCGATAGCGACCCGAACTGATCGATCTTCCCGCCGTCTTACAGTCGTGTGAAGCATAGAGGGATGGACTCTGATGAGACTGTGATCAAAGACCGCTAGGGACTATATTGCAATCAAAGGCTGAGAGGGCCTCAGAAGCCAAAGAGTTCTGCAGCACCCGAGGTCCCGACGGTGCTATTGCCACTCCAACTATGCAGCAGCGTCCGGTTCTCGTTGGGATAGAGTATGCTCTTAGGGAGGCTGGTGGGGGTGAAAATTGAGACGGCCGTTGCTCCGCGGTGCCACTGGACACTAAATCAACATCAAGAGCCACTGCTTTTGTCAGGTGAGAGTGAGCGTTACCAGCGTGACCGATTTCGAGCTCTTGGCACCACATCGCGCAAAGATGTCTACTCCACTTTCATATTGTTGGGCAACCATCTTCTCGATCGTTTGCGACCTCTCATTGTCCCTTCGACACTCATACCCAGCAGTACTTCGTGGCGACTGTCGCGTGCGAAAGGTAAGCCAAGACCTGTGTCCCTCTCGTCCGGACAATGCACTTATCATTCAAGGCGTAGGTCTGCACTGAGACTGCGAGCTCCTGGCAACCGCGCGACAAACACAATGGCTGAAGACAAATGGGTTGTCGACCCAATCGTTTTCACACTCATCGACACAATCAAGGCCCTCGATATCCAGTCGAAGGACAATGGAAGCCCTCCTGCTAGCTCTGTCAAGATGCTCGCGAAGAAAAAGCTCGAGCTGCTGGACCTACCAAACGAGATCTTACGACGCATCTTCACCGATTTATACGATGGCCAAGAAGTGCGATTCAACGTCGGACTTGGAAAACACTATTGTATCGGCGACAAGCGCGACGAGCTTCTGATCCAGCGGCCTCGCGAATGGAGTCCCGAATGGGCCCCGAACCTGCGACTGGTATCATCCACTGTCAAGACTCTGGCTTCCCCAATCCTCGCCGACAGTGCGACTCTGCACATCTCACGAGGTCAAATGGCAGACGAACCGACACCTCTGGAGCTGGCGCCACTGTGTCCAGCGTTCATGACCTCTCGACTCAAGACTGTTCGCGTCATGGACTTCGACGCCGCGTTTTTCATGTATCCGATCGAGGAGGTTGATGCTGGCGGGCTGCCGAGTCTGACGACCCTCGCGTTTGGGCCTTTCGACCTTGCGGAAACTCTGAAGATGGTCGCTACGGGTCTCTATGTCCTGAAATACGATCACGAAGACTACATCGAGATGATTCGGGCGCACAGTCCCTACCTTGACGAGGCCGACCGGCTTACCGCCTTCGACACAGATGATCCCCAGGGAAGTATGCGAGATTTTGCCGAGGGTCTTCTTCCTTGGTTCGGTGATGCGGAGCATTACCGTGGAATGGTGCGTATGTTCTCGATGTGCTACTGGCAGACACACCGTGCGAAACATACAAATCTCCTCCCTACTACGATTGTCGAGGTCACTTTGAAAGATAAGTCGCGGAAGACTGTGGTAAGATGGCATCGCCCTACATCAATCTATCGGACTAGCTGACCACCGATAGGTTGCACGCGTCATGTGGGCCGACGGTATGGCCGAGCCGGACGTGCGATATGATGAGGAAGCTATGACTGAGCACAAAAACAGCCGATTCTTAGGCCTCATCCGGCCCATGAGAACCTGGGCAGATGTGCTTAACGCATTCTGAACCGAGTACTTGCGGAGATCAGGAACTCGGGAATCATCTGTCCGTTACTACGACAGCTTGAGCACACGCGAAACAGCTCGCATTCTGTGCAGGAACGGCGAGGGTTCCGTGCTCACGGACGCTCTCAAACAGGCTTCATACAGAAGCTTCTTGGGGATCCGACATGGCGAGAATGAGCTGCTCGCGTGCGCTCATCGAAATTGCACGAAGAATACGTAGAATAAAGCACGTGCTTGCCTTAAATCTCATCAGGTCTACTCGTTTCGCACGACAAGAAACAAATGATCATTCAGTATCCCGAGGTCTCGGAGCTCCCTCCTCCATTGTATTGATGCCTATGTCGCCAATCGACTCTCGCAAATCCCACTCGTCATGATTGGCGTACACCGCTAGAAAGTCGTGGCCCCAGAATCATTTGAGCCGAGTGGGAAGTTTCCAAGTCAGAGGATGCCCATGCCCTCTCTGCAGTCCATCTATCACAGTCTCATAGCTTGAGTCCGATGCAGTTTCCGATGCAGTTTCCTCACCACTGTTGTCTTCCAAGTATTGGTTCTCCTTAGACTCATATGCAGCCTCGGTTCTACGAGGATCATGTTGCGTTTGAGACGTGCTAGGAGTCTGGCTAGTACCAAGATCGTGCGCATGATTTGTGATGAGGTTTTGCTGGAACGGTTCTGTATGCCAAGTTGACGGCAGAAGTATCGAGCTGACGAACATGGTATCACACTGACTCGTCCGGCTGTATTCTGCGACAATCCTGTCCCAAAGCGCGAAGAAGTTGCCCTTGTGCCGTGTCTGTCCGCTTTGGCCTGTTGGCGACGCCCATGCTAGCCAGGGTATGGGTAGTTTCTCCATTAACTGACCTTTCCGACGCTTGAAATCCGGAGACTGGGAGAGGTGCTGGCGATCATCATCATTCTCGACTTTTAGCGATTCGAATCCGTTCCATATACTGTCGCGGATCGTATAGTGATCTAATGGTGTTCGTTGTTGATGACTTGTCGTGTCGCCCGGTCTCATATTGTTTTGGCGCATCAATGAGACATTAATGTTCTGTCTTGCAGACAGGCGAAGTCTGTCGCGGCGAGAGCGTCGGATTGTGATAAGAAAGCAGTTCTCGGGCAAGTCGTCCTGCGAACGGACGTGTATGTGCTGGCAATTGATGCAGGCTCGTCGATCACCGCCCTGAGACACAGGTTTTCCCTTGGTCCATGATCGTTGGCGGGCAAAAGGCCGGCGAAGACTAGTCGGCGTGGTAGCTGTTGGAGTGTTCATTGTGGGACTGTGCGAGTTGTACCATGTAGAGGAGTGATGCAAGGCAGACTGGAGAGACGGGGCAAGATGTATAGATCGTCGGTACAGTATATGCGCCGGCTCCTGGAATCAGGTAGCGAAGCAGATCGGTCGTCGGATGCTTTCCGGCCGTGCCTGTGGTAAGCAAATCTGAGAAATTTGAGAGTTACTACCCAAAAGGTCACGGTACCCTTATAAGCATTGTTTGAGAAGTGCGAGCAGGTTTGCTTGATAGGGTCAGCTGACCAACCAATCAGGGCTATAAGTGAACCTGCCGAGTGGGGTCTGAGCAAGATTTGGTTGGAGGACTAATCTGAGGACTCGCAGATGCTGCTCGTGTCGTAGGAACGTACGAAGCTTCTTGTTGCATCACAAACCGCCGTCGCAAAAGCGCAAGGTTGAAGACTGGACGACGTCCGGGTCGGGCTTGCTGGACACACATTGTCGCAGTTGCTGAATACGTACCAACGGTTCTTGGCGGTGCCAGGCCGCGCCACGCTCGTGGAATCACCATGAACACGGGAAATTCTCCACAACATGATCGGTTGTATATCTTACATGCATAGAGCAATCCAGACCTGGCTCTACTTCTTGTTTCGTCGCTTGCCCTGGTTGCGAGGCCGTCCTTCGATGATAAGGGGATTCATCGTGCCCTTCCGTTTCGTCCTGTACCCAGATTTGGTCTGAGTGGGTTAGATATGAACCAGTCACTGGAAGATTCATTTGAGGACTCACTGGGATACCCCAAGGAGACACAGGGTCACGATTACCCTTGCCCTTTCCACGGCCTCCACCGTGAGGATGATCGACGGCGTTCATAGCCACACCTCGTACAGTCGGACGGAAGCCTAGCCATCGCTTCCTACCCGCCTTGCCCAGCTGTTCGTCCTTGTGATTGGCGTTTGACGCAACGCCGATGGTGGCGACGGCGTCCTTGTCAACGTGTCGGATCTCGCCGCTGTTTAGCTTTACAGTGACGAACTTGGCTGCCTTCTCATAACGCGCAAGCTGCTCTGCGCTGAAGACTGAGAGCTGCAACTCTGAGGCGTCGCTTGAGCCACCCTGCTCACCGATGAACTTCAACATCTCTTTCTGCACTTCGTCCTCGCCTTTGGCGAGGAGAATGCCGTATGTGCCAGCGCTTCTACACATCTTTCCGATAGAATTCTTGTCGGGTGCGATATTGAAGACTGGTGTTCCAACTGGTATCAGACCCAGAGGCAGACAATTGCCACGATGAGCAGTCCTTGATGCGACAAGACCTCGATCAAGCTCGCCGCCTTCGGGGTTCAGAAGGTCTTCCGTCAGACCCGACCGATAGCTTTGCACGACGTCGCCTGCTCGCATGCCCTCTGCCGCCACAATATAGCTGACCTTGTCCGTGTCCAAATTTCGGATCAGTGCGATATGTGCTGATCGACCAGGATCGTGCTCAATCCGCTCGACGATGGATTTGCCTGGCTCATCGCGTGCGAAATCAACGCGCCGCAAGCGTCTCTTGTGTCCTCCTCCTCGGTGTCTGACCACGACCCGACCTGTATGGTTTCGCCCTCCTTTTGATTGCCCTTTCTTCGGTATGGTCAGTGCGTATACTGGTCTGCCGCGCCATAGATGCTCGCTCTTGGTCCGGATAAGGTGACGAATACCCGGAGTTCGTGGTTTATATCGTTGCAGCTCTGACTCGCCGAAGACAGGGTACAGGCGATCTGGTGGGATTGGCTTCTCCCCTGATATGACAGGGTTATAGGCCTGAGCAGGGGCGACGACTTCGACCGCTGTTGCATAGGTCCTGCTCAGTAGAGGTAGTCCACGTTTGCAACCAGTGCATGCTCGCAGAGCTATCCGTGGTTGTAGCATCGTGCTGTGCTAGGACAGGATGTGTCGGCGCTCCGGCCACTCCAGCCCCTTAAGATCAGTTGTCGACGATGTCGCCCTTTGCAACGACTCGAAACCTTGGAAGTATGTGAGGTGAACGTACAAATGTACAATGATGATCTCAATGAGGAATCGCAGCTCAACTCGAATGAAAAAGTGAGCGAATCGGAGTAGACGAGGCTGCATGTTTAGCCTTGCTTCAGGCAACATGCAAGGCAACCACCAGCACTAGATGCGTTTCGACCCCCTGACTCTTGCCCAAGATTCTCAGGCACTGGAATACTTGGACATGCAGGTGGTCAGGTGCTCTTGACACGCACTAGCGTCCGAGGGGAACTGCTGCATCAAAATGAGAGCTGTCCAACACGATGTCGTCCTACGTAGGTCAACGGTTGGCGTTCGACGGCAATCTATGCACAGTGCGATATGTCGGGCCTCTGGACAATACTCAAGGACTTTGGCTCGGTGTCGAATGGGACGATACTACCAGAGGTAAACATGATGGGACATACAAAGGCCAACGGATATTCTCGTGTCTATCATCTGCACCCACTCCGGCCTCGTTCATTCGTCCTACCAGAACGCCGGACAAGACCAGGACAGTCTTGGAGGCAATCAAGTACAAGTATGATCAGGCAACGCACGAGAACGGCAGCCTGAAAGGGCCAGGCTATCAGATCATCGAGATCTCCAAGAAGAAGGTCGAGGAGGTTGGCTTTGACAAGATCACTCAGCAGATGTCAAAGCTCGAAAACCTCAAGATCGCACTGATTGACCAACTCGGCGTTGCTGGCCTGCAGACACCTGACGCTGTCACAGATGACCTGAATGATGCTCAACAACGGTTGTCCAGTACATGTCCAAACATAAGCGAGCTTGATCTTGGCTGGAATCTGTTCGAATCGTGGCAAGACATCATCGATGCCTGTGCACCACTGAGAAGTCTACGTGTCCTGAAATGCGATGGACTGCGTCTAAGATCACTCGAGAGTACCCAACAGCTACCCAGCATCACAGAGCTGCATCTTAACAGTTGTCTATTGAGACCAGTAGATGTCCTAGCTCTCCTGAGTGTTGGAGACAAACCAGTGTTCCCAAACCTGAGGACTCTATGGATCTCGCACAACGAATTGGACTCATTCAACGTGCCAGCAAGAAGACTTGTCTTCAGCTCCGTTACCAATCTAGTTGTCGAGAACAACAACTTTGACAACCTCGCTGACGTGGCTAGAATATGCCAACACTTTCCCAATGTCGAGTCCCTGTCAGTCCAGGACAACCTCATCTCCTCAACGGGAAGCAAGACACTACTATCATCCACGCTCAAATCCCTCAATCTAGCATCAAACAACATCACAGACTTCAGCTTCATTGACAGCCTCCCATCACTCTTCCCAGTTCTCACGTCCCTACGAATATCCCGAAACCCATTATACGAGAGACTCGCCACCGCCCCACCGTCGACAACCTCCGATCCAGTCCCAGACCGCCCCGGCAGAGCCTCCGATGCACCGTTTTACCTCATCCTAGCCCGCATCCCAAACCTACAGACCCTCAACTACACCACCATCACGCCACGAGACCGCGAGGAGGGCGAGATCTACTACCTGTCGCTCGCCGACAAGGACATCCGCGCTACACACCCAGGCAAAGCACCCGAAACCAAGCGTGAACACATCACGGACTTTGAGACCAAATACCCGTTGTACAACCACCTCGCTGCGAGTTACGACCGTCCGAATCTCCTGACCATCTCATCCTCTGATCCAGCCTTCCTCAACGCGCCAAAACCCACGGACATCAACTTCGCCGCAAAAGCCTCCCTCGCTGCTCGGCTCGTAACTGCAACTTTCTATATTGCTTCTGATAACGAGCAAACACTGACCCGCCCCCTCCCAACGACCCTCCCAGTCTACACCCTCAAGTCCCTCCTGGCGCGGCACTTCCACCTCCCACCCCTCCAATTCACGCTGGTCTACGAGTCCGCCGACGAGCTGGATCCCGAGCAGGTGACTACCACCAAACTGTGGGGCAGTTCGAAGGAGGCGTGGGTTGAGTGGGGGGTCTGGGATGTTGATGTTGGGCCTCCGAGATCATCAGGAGAGAATGCTGGTAAAAGTGGTGAGGGTGATAGGGGACATGAGGGAAATGAGGAAGAAAGGGAGGATGAAGGGGAGTGGATTGAAAACGGCAAGGTGCTGCTACGAGGAGGCACGAGGTGGCGGAGGAGGGAGGTTGAGATTGTGGATGGGTGGAGGGGTTGGGGGGATTATTTGGATGGTGTTGGCGGTGGGTCAGAGGTGAGGGTGAGGGTTGAGCCGTTTGACAGAGCCTCACAATGACACCTGGACCTGGAAAGAGAGAGCAAGATCAGGAATTTGCGATGTTGGAGAGTTGAAAGGTATGCATTTACGTGCATTAGATATTTCCAATGAAGTTTTGTACAGATCTCGAGGTAGGGTGAAGCGAGATTGTGTCGCAGCTTGGTAATACATGCTCCAACCACACCACATGTTCTCCAGTGAACATTGAAGAGAACTGAAGGATGTCGAGTCTCGATCTCGAATCATTCACCTTCAGGATTCAGATCGAACTTCACTTTCTCCTTCCGCAAATCCATCACCTCATACGCTCTCCCTTTCTCCTGCCCACGACCTATTCGCTCCGCACGGGCAGCCTCCTCAGCATCGAGCTCAAATCTGCGCATACGTGACGCTATCCGGTCGTCGAGGACCATATCTGCATTCCATATCCGTTCGGAGTCGTCGCCTTCTTTGGGCGGTTTCCTGACGGATTTATGCCAGGTCGCTTCGTCTTCGATGAGGGCAGAGGCCTGCTCGGAGGGTTGTGATGGTGATGGCGGGATTTCGGTGCCGATGCTCTGGGCACGAGAAAGGTCGTCCCTGGGAGTAAATGGCGAGCTGCTATCGTTGCTACCGTAGGGACGTGATGCGGCGAGGACGATGGCGGCAGTGTCCCGGCCTATTCGGTCGGCGAGAGTGCGCTGGTTGAGGAAGTTCCACATGCGGATGGGTGTTCGTAGGAGGCCGAGTAGGTGGTACTGGTGGATGGGTTGTGATGGTTCGAAGACGGCGGGTGTGGCTGCTGCGAGGGTTGCTGAGCTGTAGGATGAGGTTGGGAGGTAGGATGATGGTGGATAGGCTTTCTTTTTCTCTTCTGGCTTCTCTTCTGGCTTCTCTTCTGGTTTCTCTTCTGCAAATTTTTCGTCTGTAGGCGTTTCTTTTGCAAGCTGGCCCTCGCTCGGCTTGTCCGAGGGTATTGGCTCAATGAGAGTAGGCTGGCCATCGGCTACTTCACCAATATTGTGTACGAGTGGTAGTTCTGCTGATGTTGAAGGTGGTGCAATGGGCTCATTGATCGGTCCGAGCCAGCCTTCGTGCAGTCCGCGCACGTATTCTTTCCAGGTGTGTCGCCCCAGCACCAAGTCTCCACGCGGGCCGGGCTCGTTGGTGATGTTCAGGTTTTCCCTGATGCCCTCCACTAATTTCACGCCGTCCGTATCTTCCTCCTTATCGTTGGCTTCACCACTTTTACGCCGTATCCGCCGGATCTGCTCTGCTGTGCCATACCTGACGTCTCCCTCTTTCCGGCCTTCGATCACATCATAGTCCATAGCCGCAGCAACGAGAACGGGCTTAACGTATTGCTTAAAGAAGTCTCGCGAGGTGCGTATGCCGTCTCCGGGCGGTGCTGATATGAAGACTGTTATCCTCCGTGCCATCTGATTTGTTGGCAGCGGCTGCTGAGCTATATGCGCAACGAGGTCACACCACTTCTTCTGTGCCTTCTTCTTTTCTCGCCGATCGTACATTACTGCGGCAGTCCATGTTCCAGTGACGGTCAGGAAGATCATCCAATTCCGAGACGGCAGCTTCCACTTGAGGTTCGGCAGTCCTGCTCAACGTCAGTCTTCCGCGGGCAAGATGCGAATACTCCTACGAACCCATCATCTTGAACGCTGGATTGCGCTCCGCAGCCTTGGGAGCAGCGTTCGCTGCAGCTGCTGGAGCGCTCCCATCTGGCTTCGGAGCTTCTGCCATCGCTGACAGACCACAGGATGATGGCCAATGGGCTCAGGACCAGACTCGATGCTACCTGCCCATTGCCTTCAGCAAGGAAGTTACGCACGTGCTGTGTCTAGCATGCATGACCGGGACTAAACGTGAATCTCATGGACTTTTTTTTGGAGAGCAAAGCAGCATGCCCGGAGGAAACCATCTATCTCCGGCTGTCCTCTCATTTTTGGACCATTGTTTTCCAACATCCCTCACTTCCACACACTCATATTTTCATACTGACATCAGGTTGACTCAATAGCAGAGCCTCATGACGCCTCTTGGTGAGCTCAGAACAGTTCGGACTCGTTCTTGGGGACGGTAGGCCAGACTGGATGCCCAAGGGAGTAGCCGCAGAGTTGTTCTAGTCTGTGACAGACCCTAGCATCTCCAGAACTCCGGCACAGCCAATCGCAAATAGGCGCTCCCTGAGCAGAAGAGCAACACCGATTGTCTTCTTCGGCTTCTGATTCCCGGCTAAGTTGCAGGTGCATTGCTGTACGGCGGGCAGGTGCAGGTACATCCCGCCGCTATCGATACCTGGAGTATCTGTATGCACCTTCCTGCGCTAAACTTCACACCAGACAGCGCACCCTTTTTCACCGCAAGAACATCGGTCAGGTCCAAAGCTGCCTCTTCAAGCCCCTTGGATCCTGTCAACACGTCCGGTGCTGTCATTCGACATAAGTCCATCCAATCGCTTGATCTCCTCGCCTGAAACGACTGGAATTCTGCCCGAACAGTGATCCATTCCTCCCCCTCATCGAAAGAGCACGACACGAGGATAAAATGTAAGTCACACTCTCCTTTCTGCCAAATGCTATCTTTATCATGCCTCGTACTGCTCGGCCGTTGGCGCTTGTTCTGACAGCTGATAGCAGCCGTCTCTCGTGAAACACTCGTCGAGGACAGTGCACCCACTGTTAGGGCTCTCCCTGGCGATCCCCCTCTCGAAATGGATCACAACGACAATCGGCTACGGCTGAATTTCCAGTTCGACAATCAGCACAACTTTGACACCTCTAACAACCGCAACTACCCTACCACGCCCTCCACCTTCCCACAGCCCATCTATGGTACACAAGCACAAGACTACGGCGGAGCCATGATGTCTCCGAACCCTGCTGCACAACCAGGCTATTTTCCCACTCAGCAATATCAGCAGCAGCAATATAGCCAACCGCAAACCCAGCAATATGGATATCAGCAGAATTTGCAACAGCCTCAGCAGGCCTACCAGATGAACGCGAGGGGGTATCCTCAGACCGACGGCACGACTCAGATGATACAGCAGTTCTCCAACCAAGACTTGGGCTCAGCACCACGACAAGGCACGAACCGAACTCCTTCACCAGCCAACGCTCAGCGACCTCGAACGGCAGGTGACGCTCGACAGCCTCCTCAACAGTACCAACCCCATCTTGCTCCACCAATGCCTCGAACCGCATCCAAGCCTGAAGAGGAAGAGAAGCAAGACCCGCGGAAGTATTCAGACAATGTCATACGGAGAGGTACTGCTGCGAAACAACTAGTGAACTGGTTCTTTCAAGAAAACATCGATCGTGCAAAGGACCGGAACAGCAGAGCCAGGGAGCTTGATGCGATCTTGAAAGATCCCAGCGTGCCTGACGTGGAGAAGATCCGGCAGCAGAACCTACTGCTACAAAAGGAGGCCCGCTTCCTGCGGTTCTTGCGGACCAGAGAAACGGCTTCAAACTTCACTACCATCAAAGTCATCGGGAAGGGCGCTTTCGGTGAGGTGAAACTGGTACAGCGGAAGACCGATGGCAAGATCTATGCTCTGAAGTCTCTTATCAAGTCGGAAATGTTCAAGAAGGATCAGCTTGCCCACGTCCGAGCAGAAAGAGACATCCTGGCAGACTCGAAAGACAACCCATGGCTAGTCAAGATGCATGCTTCCTTCCAGGACAATGCTTTCTTGTACATGCTGATGGAATTCTTACCAGGTGGCGATCTCATGACCATGCTTATCAAGTACGAGATTTTCTCCGAGGACATCACGCGTTTCTACATGGCCGAGATTGTCATGGCGATCGAAGCTGTACACAAGCTGGGTTTCTTCCACCGAGACATCAAGCCAGACAACATCCTGCTAGATCGAGGTGGCCACATAAAGCTGACAGATTTCGGTCTGTCGACAGGTGGAAGGAAACAACACGAGAACTCCTACTACCAGGCCTTGATGCGAGCCGGTGGTGCCGATAAAGCTGGAAATAGAAATTCCATGGCTTTGAACGAGCAGATAAACCTGACTGTGAGCAATCGGGGTCTGGTCAACACCTGGAGGAAGTCAAGACGGCAGATGGCATACTCTACAGTGGGTACGCCAGACTATATCGCTCCTGAGATCTTTTTGAACCAGGGCTACACTTATCTTTGCGACTGGTGGTCGGTCGGTGCCATCATGTTTGAGTGTCTGGTCGGATGGCCGCCTTTCTGCGCAGAGGATACGCACGATACCTACCGCAAGATTGTCAATTGGCGAGAGTCGCTCTACTTCCCAGACGAGCTTACTCTCGGCCGAGATGCAGAAGACATGATTCGACAGTAAGTACCAGTAACCTTGCATGCCCACCTCTACTAATCAATACAGATTCCTGTGTGACGCAAACGACCGACTAGGCAAAGACGGCGGCATCTACGACGGCGCAAACTCGATCAAGCGACATCCCTTCTTCCGAGGTGTGGTCTGGGAGAAGCTGCGAAGTATCCGTGCACCATTCGAACCCAAGCTGTCCTCTAATATTGACGTGTCATACTTCCCGATCGACGAGATCCCACAAGAGGACAACAGCGCTGTTCACCGAGCTCAAGCGAAGCAGGTTGCTCCGGAGCAGGACGCCGAGATGAGCTTACCTTTCATTGGGTACACGTATAAAGCTTTCAATGCATTCCAGACCACCTAAGCGAGACGATCCACCTGTGTTCTTACGACAATGTCAAGCCTGTTTTGGAGCATTTGTTGGCGTCGTTGATGGAAAATGATCTGCATGGCCACGAACGCAATCAACGAAAATGAAATAGAAGGGCACGAGAGGCATTTGGCTGGTCGTATTGGAAGCAAGTAAGCAAGCATGGACTGGTGCGATGTGATATGAGAAGTAGGCATGCGATATGCAAGCAGGGCATGATCAGTGCATATGGCGTGTCATGTTGAAGGTTGTTAGAAGTACTGAGGATTTCGTAGCGAGAACAAGTCCCGCGAGCTCGTGCTGGGAAAGATCTTCGAGCCCATAGCGAGGAGCTGCTAGCGATAGTCATGCATCGATCAAGTTTCGGAGACTGGAATGTCGGTTTTTTCGAGCACGTGTTTCGTTGTTTCGGTCTACATCAAGGCGTTGCTCGATCTAAACTTTGGCTCAGCTCTGCTTGCCACCGTCGCCCTGTCTTTCTTGGGATTGTATGCATTGACCTGTCCCGATTCATCAGTTGACTGAACCAAAGACAGATGAGAGGAGCAGAAAGACTCACGTTTCCAAAAGGCCACCCACTAGTCCGCTTGTCCGCGCCCGTCCTCTTTGACACATGTGCTGCAGTGCCGGAAAAGACGGTCATGAAGATGCCCATGCTTGAGAGGATGCCGTTGCCGAGGAGGCCGAGGAGGAGGCCTGTCGTGTTAGGAGTGGAGGAGCCGAGGGCACTTGTTCTTTTGGTGGAGTCTGTCAGCTCGTGGGAAGGGAAGGGTTGGGAACGACAGGGTACGAGGTATGGATTGGGATGGAGAAGGAGTATAGAGGAGTGGTTGGGGAGGGCAAGATGTGCATTGGAATGGCAGGTGCAGAGGACGGGTCAGTGGGAAGGAAGGTGATGGGAGCGGCAGGGGCATCAGGGGACGAACAATGTAGTGTAGTGGGCGTAGATATAAACGAAACTCGCAACATGCGTGAATGTCAGAGCATACGGCGGCTGCTGTTGTTGTTGTGGTGAGGTCCCTGACGATGCGGCTGGCGGCAGGAGGGAGAACACGATGATGCTGAGTTGCGCAATGGCGAGAAGGCGGGCGAAGTAGATCTCTGTAATGGTCGCGACGTGGGCGTCGGTCTCGGCCAGGAGAGTGATAATGAGCTTGGGAGTGAAGAGGAGCGGGAGTGCTTGTAGGCTAAGCCAGGCGGTCGAGGCTAGGGTGTAGATTGTGGGGGTGTCCATTTTGGGATGACCTTGGGCGGTTTGCTGGTTTTGTGTGAGAGGGCTGGGCGGCAGATAGAGGTATGAGGAGGACAGATGGGTACTGCAATGCGTTGGTTAGAGGATGAAGTGGATTGCTAGGACGAGTGTATCGAATAGGGTGATTCAACTTGGGATGGAAAGAGCCAGCAAGGCAACCGGTGACGTCAGAAAAGGCAAAGGATGGAAGGCACGCGCATCGGTACAGTGTCCCAACAGCACACTGAGCACGCATCACCTTCCATCAGAGTGAACTATGTTCGACGAAGACCCTACCAGCAAAGTGCGCGACCCTAGTGGACAGAATGCATCACCGTTCGAGATTAGGCGAGAAATGCCAAATTGAAAGCAAGTGTGCAGAAGCTCACTACGACACTCTACCCGCAGTGCCACCTAATGGCAGAAGGAGAAGACAACTCTTCCGACGCCGCTTGCTTGTATGAGTGACAGATGACTGTACCTCAAGTTCTGACAATGGAGGTGAGGCCGGCTTTGATGGCTGGTCAATAGCTGCTCGGTGGAAAGCGAGGTCGGGAGAAGCACTGCCAAAAGCCCGCTCAAACTCTGCAGCGCCAGCTACAGTTCGGATCAGAAAGCAGCGACCACGACAACAATGTGTTGAAAACGGCAGCGGTCTGAAAGGATGTTACGAAATCCAAAGCGTTGGTCCTCGTCGACGACGATGATTTCGCTGTACTTGGTAAGAGACGCTTGGCTTCGCGAGCCACCCTCCGCTGGGGAGTGTTCGAGTGCGCCATCGCGAAGCATGAGCATCACTAATGTCTGAAGCCCACTTACGTAGCTGCTTTGCCCACGTGCGCACTACGAGTCGTGTATCTACACAGCCACCATTTGCCAAGAGATCGTCCGGGTGCTGAGAGCGGCAAAGTCTTGAATGCTTGATACACTCCACCAAGACTCTCGGCATAGACCTCATTTGGTTTTCCTCCCCTTGATGGCGCACAACAAGACTCCGCTACTCTGCTCATGACGGCCATCTTGCAGCAGATCCCCTCTAAGCCACTGAGTCTGCCTTGCTTCTCAGAGCTCTTCCTGGCTGAGGTACTATTCTGGTTGTACTCAGCATTCTCACCCTTGCGCCTCCGCCGTTCTGTCGAATCAGGACAGCTGGTGACTACGAGAGACCTGGTGTTTCAGAGTTGTGCAAGACTAAGGCTGAAGTGTAGCTCGCGATGGTTCTCGTGCAGGTAGATATGGCCTTTAGGGCTGGTGCCCAGTAAGTCTTGGTCGACTACACCGCCCACCATGAACTCAGTCTCCAACGATTGGCTTCGGACAAGCCAGGCACATCGCAGCTTGGCCGGAGGAGTTGTCCGGCCAAGAATCTCCGTCACCTTCTCTCAAAACACAGGATGTCCTGCTGTGTTGAAGGTGGATGATAACTTAGCGTTCGGTGAACAACAATCTCATTGCCTGATGCGCGAACAGATATGTCGCGCAACACATCAACACCATCAACACAACTCCAGTACAGGTTCGCGCTTCTCCTCTTGTTCGGACTGGCGCACCACATACGCGCACAGCAGATACAATTTGTGAATGTGCCAGGAACAGTCACAGAGGGCACAGACGATATAGCAATATCGTGGACTGGAGGCACCCCCGGTACAGTACGATATTGCATGAAATGATTCTTGCACGAATACTGATCCTTTGTAGCCTTGGTCTGCACAATTGGTCCAGGATGGTCGTGTCATTGATGGCGAATTGCAAGACAGTGGTGGTCAGATTGTCGGTCCGCCCAAGAAAGACGATGTGCTGACTGTACGCTGTCAGATGATGGCCTTGGCGCTCAAACCTTTGGTTGGGATGTGGAGCTCGAGAATACACCTGGCGGGTGGTACAGCCTACGCATAATACAAGGAACTCAGACCGTGGACTCGGCGCCCATCAACGTTATCGACGAGAACGGCGTCGGCGGAACCAGTCCGCCGCCTGGATCAACACCTACATCGAGTCCTCCCCCCAACTCTGCTCCTCCCAGCGCGTCGGCCGTGTCAACACCCGCTGACGCTGTTGGTTCTGTTTCGGCATCGATCGCTGCTACAGCAAGCACTCTTGTCACCACAGTCATCTCAGGCACGACCGTTACCGCTGTCCCAGACGCAGCCGCGCCAACCGGTGGTAACAACACAACCGATACGGCAACTGAAACGAACACTGGCGGCGGTGGCGGTCTGTCGGGCGGCGCTATAGCGGGTATTGTGATCGGTGTGCTTGGTTTCCTAGGGCTGATCGGCCTACTCGTGTTCTGTTTCGTTCGACGTCTTCGCCGCAGCAGAGCGTCGCATCACCACCCCACGAATGAAAAGGGTACGAGAGGCCCAACCTTTTTGACACCGGCAGCAGTCTCGGGGGTCGCACGCTCTGGCAGCGACACGCACAAAAGCGATATCAAGCCCGAGCTACAAGCTGACAACAAACCTCTCCACCACCAGCCCGGCATGCACGAGATGTCCAATCCCAATGCTACGGCTGCGCCAGCCAGTGCTCCATATGAGATGTACTCGCCTGATGGTAGCCGGGCGGATGGCGATAGAAGGGTCTCTGAGCTATCTCATTCAACCAGCGATGCTTCGAGGACAGTGTACTCCGGCGGAAATAGGTCGAGTGTTGGCGAGATGATGGGCAGTCCTGTTGATGGCAGCCACGGGAGCGTCAGTCCACAAATGGGCCAGACGGTGCCGAGGAAGGCTGTTGGCGGAGGACAAGGTGGACAACCGGCGACGATCCATGAGATGGGTTGATGTATCGTATCAAAGACAGCATTGCCAGATTCTGCGCCCTCCTTGCGGTCTGCTCTTGCGTCGTGGCTGCTTCTTTCCGCAGGATGGTGTTGGGCTGTCAAAAGGATCGATTACGAACAGCGGTCTCGTCTTGCGCCTCCCTATGTGGACATCAATTGTGCCTGCCAACTACTCGAAACATTCAAGACCTAAAGGTGCTCACCTGTTTTGACCAGGCGGATCGATGATTCGTGGTACCTTCCTTGGCAAGCAGCACCGCATTGGCCCGGCGCACAAAGTTCATGAAGTCACGATCTGCTAGCGTCTGGGCGCTCCTTCATGATGCGCTCGATGCGGTCTTGCCACCTCTTATCCGCCATGCGCGTGCTTGTTTGGTGCATCCTCACACGACAGCGTTTGAGCCTCATATCCACAGCCGGACAACGGAGTGTCGATGATGGCTTAGCTGCTTCGCCGTGGCGTTCACTTTGGGACGATCAAGGTGAGAGGCGGTCTTGGTGAGACGTCATGGACTACCAACACATCTCTGGACGCTCATATAAGCCTCTCGCGCTGGGTTCTCGTGCTCATGTACACTGGCACTGATCAATTGCAACAACACAGCCGGCATCTCATACTAGGAAACACGCTTCGTACTTCCTCCACCCATCAAAATGCGCTACACACTTCCCTTCGTCACCCTCCTCTCCCTCGCCCTAGCCCAAGGCACAGACAACGCTCTCTCAGGTCTCGCCTCCGGCGTCGCAAACAGCGTCACCGGTCCTGCTACCGAGATCGCCTCATCTCTCTCATCGGCGAGCTCAGCTGCCGAGTCCGCCGCGTCAAGTGTTGAGTCATCGCTGTCGGATATCAGCTCTACCCTTTCATCGGTGCTGTCCTCCATCACTGACTCTGTGCCGTCCGAAAGTGAGACCGGTGCGCTGAACAGCGCGTCTCAGAGTGCGGAATCGGCAGCTAGCAGTGTCAGTGAGGCTGCAAGCAGTGTGACCGCGGCAGCTAGTGGTGGGGGTGCTGCAATGGTGACTGCCGCTCCGGGACTTGTGGGCGCAGGATTGTTGGGGTTGGCTGCGTTGTTGTGAGCCTTGGGCTACATGTTTGAAACCGAGGCGATGGGTCGGGAACACCTGTAGCCATAGAAAGTGTAGGACAATTGAAGGCACTCCTGGGAAAGGTGGGGCCGAAAGCTTAGAAGCACGGCTACGATCCCTACGTATCTAGGTGCTCGTCATGTTGAACAACATTCGACTTCAACTTCATCAACGTTTAGATAAGATAACATCGTGTCCTTAAGACAATCAAAGGCACCGTCTGCACATTCCATACTGACAAGATGAACAGCGCGTCAAACAGTGCCGCAAGATGCCGTGAGTCGCGAAGCACACTCACACGGGCTTGACCTCTTGCATTTTTCCAGTGACCTTCTTCTACACCAACTTAGGAACTCAGAATTATACTGCTCGGGCTGTTCATATATGGCTTTCTTTTCACGAGCTGTGGGACCGGTGATCCACGTATCATCTACCCTGTCTTTCTAACATGCCGGACTGCAACTCCTCCCTCCAAGGACCAATGAGCAATGCCCGCGATACGTGTCTTGTGCAGTCTACGCCTGACTATTCAGGAAGCGAGATGTGCTACTGCGCACTGATGGCCAGTCACCTGCAAGACTGGCAGGCGCTGCTGGCGATGCACAAGCTCGTGGCAAGAAGCTTGTGCACGACCTTATCTCCCCTACATCGGTCACATATCATCCATGTCGCCAACCTTTCCCGACTCACAAACAAAGCAGGTTGAGCAACAGTTCCAAGTTCTCCTCGCAAAGCCACGATCATGTTCTCGGACCGCCTGATTCCACTCATCTTCAGCTTAGACAGCATTCTGGCACTACTGCTTGGCCTGCTATCCTACGGCATCCTCCTCGCGATCTACCGCCTCACCCTCCATCCCCTCGCCAAATTCCCCGGCCCCAAACTCGCCGCCGCAACCCGCTGGTACGAGTTCTACCACGATGTCGCGCCCAACAAGGGCTGCTACCTCTGGAAAATCGAAGCCATGCACGCCCGCTACGGCCCCATCGTCCGCGTCACGCCCGACGAACTCCACATCAAAGACTCGTCCTACTTCGACGAGATCTACGCTCCAGCGGGTGGGCGGAAACGCGAGAAGTGGGCTCCCCAACTTGTCATCTTGCCGGCGTCGATGAACGCGACTGCGAGTCATGAGGTACATAGAATGAAGCGCAGCGCGTTGGCTTCGTTCTTTTCGAAGCAGAAGGTCGTGAAGATGGAGCCGTTGATCACGGGCAAGATTGAGCATTTGGCTGAGCGGCTTGAAGCGATAGTGGGGACGGGGGAGGTAGTGAGGCTGGATGCTACTTATCATGCGCTGACTACGGATATTATCAGTGAGTATTGTTTCGGAGAGTCGTATATCCAGCTGGCGGAGCCGGATTTTGCGGTTGTGTGGAAGGAGACGCTGAGGATTGGGGCTTCTACGCAGGGGTTTTTGCGGCAGTTTCCGTTCATTGCTCCGTGGTTGAAGAGGATACCTGGGTCGGTGCTTGCGTATCTGGATGAGGGGGCCGCTATGATGGCGACCTTCACGAAGAATGTCGCTAATGATGCCCGCCGCGCCATGGCTGAGAATGAGGCTGGCAAGCGCTCTGATGGAACGCTGTTTCAGGCAATGCTCGACAATGCGCCTCCGCAGGTCAAGACTCTGGACTGGCTTGAAGACGAAGCGGCGGCTGTGGTCGGTGCAGGTGGCGAGACCACGGGCAAGGCGTTGGCCATTGCGACATTTCATCTGCTTGATGATCCGGCTAAGCTAAAGAAATTGAGGGACGAGATAGCCTCTGTCAACCTAGGACCGAACGGCCTCCCGCGCTTGCAGGATCTGGAGAGCCTGCCATACCTGACGGGATGCTGTCGTGAAGGTGTCCGCTTGATGTATGGCCTGACGTCGAGGATGGGGAGAGTCGCTCCTGACGAAGCTATGGTCTACAAGCAGTATACCATCCCACCGAACACGCCGATTAGCCAGTCCACCTACTTTGTTCATACCGACCCAGCGATCTTTCCAGACCCGCATAGCTTCGATCCGGAGAGGTGGATCAAGGCTGAGCAGGGTGGCATTAACAATGATCTGATGCGGTTTCTTGTCTCGTTTGTTAGGGGTCCTCGGATCTGTATCGGGATGAAGTATGTATTTCTGCTGCCTTCGCGTCCCGGCCTCGCAATGCTGACAGAAGAGTAGTCTTGCGTGGGCGGAGCTATATCTCACCATGGCAATCATATTGTCGCGATTCGATATGGAGCTATTCGAGACAGACATCGACGATGTCGCCGTCAAGTACGATTTCATGCTTATGTCGGCGAAGCTCGATTCGAAGGGTGTGAGAGCCAAGGTGAAGAACAGTATTTGACTGCTGCTCGTGACTGGATTGATGTTTTCGTGGAATAGTCGACATCGACGTGTCATTTTGAGCATACGACACAAACTAGGGCGAATACGAAGACTCGATATATAGGATGCCAATAGACCCCTCGTTCATATCTTGCAGATTCTGAGGACGTGACTGGCAAGTGACTCCGACATAGTTTCGGCGAGTTCGTTAACCAGAAGAGGACAATTGAAAAACGTCGCATACATTACTGCTCGGCCAGGTGACTTTACCTTTCTCTCCCGGGGTACCCATAGCAGATTGGCTCCCAGTACAACTTCAGTGTTGACTTGAGTTCTGAGCGTGACCATTTGAGGCACATCTGACTGCTCTGGGGGACTGCATCGGATTCAAAGTCCTCGGGATGATGCCACCTCTTGGATGTGCAGCGCCTCCGGTGCTCCGTCTATGGCCTTCAACATCTGGGATTCATCTCCGTAACCCATCAGCTGAGCCTCTTGTCTTGGGACCATTAGATGCGCATGGCTAAAAGCAGCACAGTTCGTTAGACCAGTCGCTTGTGTAGCAACTTGGACTCGGTTGTACGTATCGGGATGGCGATTCCATGGTTGGTAGAACGCAAAGAAAAGACACAACAGAGCTGGCAAGTTGATTCTAGACATGCGCGAAGTGTGTCGCATGTGATATCGATAGGGCTGTCGCAGGCTGCATTCAGTCTGAGCCAGTCACGCAGGGAGCCAAAGTCGTCGTCTTCTATTGAATACCTCAGCTCGTCTGCCAGCAGCGCCGTATTGCAAGAAAGGCCAAGAGGCATCATATCAGTGTCCAGATGTGGTTCCGTCAGCTCTGGGCTGCGTGTGGTCTGATCGTGGTAGGCCTGGAAGAGGAACAATTCACGAGTCTCCCATGTAGCACGGGAGTATCCGGACCGTCGACTGTAGGCGACTAGACAATCAGGAATGTATCTGGTCGATGCGAAGGCACTGTGCACTCTTGGCTCTTCACTCCGGAGATCGACTGTATGATCACTGTGCTCAATGACGAATCGCGGAGGATTCGTGTGCGAGATCCGCCAGCGGTCAGGCAGCTTCGTTCGCGAGGGCCTTCTCCAGAGCATACTATGTGCCCATCGAAGATGTGTAGCCCTCAGCCAGGACCGAGATGCCAGTGAGAGCTGGAGCTCTTCGCGGTCAGCTCGCGTCCACGTTTTCCCACGATCGTCCAGAAACATCCGCAGGTCATCGCCGGCGATCGCACATGGACATAGGTCGTCGGGCCCGTAGGCAAAGAGAAGTAGTGATCGTGTATAAGCAACAAAGCCTGGGAGATCGTTGTGATAGTATAGACTCCGACAAATGTGTTTCACGCCTGGCTCGCCAGCGAGCCTGAGTATCTTGAAGATCAGTTCTCATGGAAGGTCAAGCAGTCGGAATGTCTGGTCTGCATACACGGGTGGAGAAGTCGGTTTCACAGATGTAGAAGTCATGTTGCAAGAATGAGTGTAAGACGATGTCTCTTAGATAAGGAGGAGCAGTCAGTCTGGGTAGAAGGAGCGGATGGGAAAGAAATTGATCATAAATGCTAGCTCTTGCTTGCAGTAGTGTTCCCATCAGTGGTCGTCAAGGCATTGCTGCTTGCTCGCCAGTGAGCCTACGCGGCGGCACCTGTCTGCTGTCAAAGCTGCATAAGTACATGCGAGCTGATGCTCCGAGCACTCGTTGACAGCTCCGATGTTTGAGAGAGCCCCAGATGCCGACCGCTGACAGAAAGTCGGTCGACGCCATCCATGGATGTTACTTGTCATGTAAGTGTTGCCTATCTTGTGAACGCCCAGCCTGGCCGTTGACGACGACGACTCGACGAGACTACCACTGCAGCTATCTACAGACGCTAGATAGTAGGTAGGAACAGTACATTCCAACATGGGTGGCCTGAAGACGTCTCGAATGCGGAAATTCTACGAAATCGAGAAATTAGTAATCCACCAGAAGCGATCCCGTCGCTTGTCGGACCCTGAAGCCCTGAGAAAGCCCCGAATTCTGATGCCTGGAGCACCCTGTCGCTTTGCCGTTGATGGCCCCCACCGTCGTCGTCCTCTATCGTCGCCTGTATAGTTGAGATTCGGCTGGGGTTACTTCTTGTAAAGCGACACTGTTCACTTTGCACTGACCTTGCACTCCCAGGCACTTAGGATAGCGTCCTCCGCCGGGGCATGGCCAGATCATCCCTCCAGCTAAGCGCATCTCCAGAAAGACCCGGTGCAGTGACGCCAGACTCGACATCATGACACAGGAAGAATCGCCAGATAGCGACGACTATTTCAATCAATCCTACGAAACAGAGGGCAACAATGTTACACAGCAAGCCGAATTACAGACGGGGCCGACGAACGAAAACGTGCCTCGACCGAAGCGCATTGCATGTATACTGTGCAGGAAGCGGAAACTGAAATGCGACGGAACCCGGCCCAAGTGCAATACATGCTCGAGGTTAGGACATACATGCGAGTACAATGAGGAGCGGAAGAAGTCAGGGCCCAAACGCGGCTATGTCAAACTCCTCGAGGCACGCCTCAAGCAAGTTGAGAACATGCTCGAGACGAAAGATGCACCTACCAACACCGCACCCGTACCGGCAGCAGACCCAGACAAGATCATGATGCCTGCAGATCAGCTACCGGCAACCACATCAATGCCCATGAACCTCGACCCTTCGTTCACCGACCCGACTATGGTCAATGGATCGCCTGCTTTTGATTTCAACACTGGCGACGACTTCCCTTGGGAGCTGATCGGACTGGGACTTGAAGAAGCATTGCCAACTCAGGATGCGATCGATGAGTTGAACGAGATCTACTTCGCGAAGATCCACCCATCACTTCCCATGATCCACCGGGCTCGGTTCCTACTCTCGATGGATCTAGCACCGCATATGCGGCCGGCGGTTTGTTTGAGATATGCTATGTGGTGCCACGCTGCCGCCATAACCTCAAAATACGAAGGACTAGCCGAGCATTTCTACCAGCGGGCGAGAAAATATGCAGAACAGGACGAAATGAAAGGCCATGGCGAGAGCATAATCACGCTTGGTCACTGTCAAGCATGGACACTCCTAGCATGCTATGAATTCAGGCAAATATACTTTCCGCGAGCCTGGATGAGCATCGGTCGGGCATCTCGCCTCGCTCTGATGATGGGTCTGCATCGGCAAGACAGAGTCGGCTTGGACGTGAAACAGACACTTCCTCCTCCTCGGGACTGGACCGACCGAGAAGAGAGGCGGCGTACTTTCTGGATGGCTTACTGTCAAGATCGATACGCCAGCATCGGCACCGGATGGCCTATGGTCATCGACGAGCAGGATATCCTCACCAATCTCCCAGCAAGCGAGGAGGCTTTCAACAGGGGCAATCCAGAGCAGACTGGACAGCTGGCCGACATTCTGGCTGGCTTGGGCACGGATACCATTTCGTCTTTCAGCGGAGTCATTCTACTCGCAACACTATACGGTCGGAACCTGACTCATCTGCACCGACCAAGTGATGACGATAATGACCATGACCTCAACGGCGCTTTCTGGAAACGGCATCGTCAGCTCGATAACATAATATTGAACATCTCGCTGTCAATGCCATCCGCACTTCGACTACCGGCTGCTTTGTCAGATGCCAATGCAGTATTCTGCAATATGAATATCCACACGGCTGCGATATGTTTACATCAAGCTGCAATTTTCAAAGCCGATAAGCATAAACTACCGGCACAGATCAGCGCCGAGTCGAAACGAAGATGCATCGTCGCTGCAGATCAGGTGACCAACATCATGAAAATGATCTGCCACCTGGATCTATCACTCATGAATCCCTTCCTGGCGTTCTGCCTTTACGTTGCCGCGAGAGTATTTGTGCAATACCTGAAGTCGCGAAAAGAGGATCAGACAGTCATGTCAGCCCTCAATTTTCTCCTCTCAGCTATGCACGCTCTCAAGCAGAAGAACCCCTTGACCGAGTCATTTCTGGTGCAACTTGACGTTGATCTCGAAGGAAGCGGCCTGCAGATACAGAACCAGCCACAATGGAAGTTCGGACAGAGACCGCCTGGAGAGATACCCGCCGGCACCGATGGCGTGCACTGCATACCGCTCATGGAGATCCGCGAGTCACAGAGTCTAGGCCAGGCGGATCGAGCACATGGCGGTGGTGCTACTACGAACGCATGGACTCGGGCTTTGGGTCCAGAGTCCGCAAAGACACCCCATGGGCCGTGGCCTGTGGATTCAAATAGTGTCCCTACCTCTGATTATCCGAACTTATATGGGGCCGCCAACCAAACGCCGCCGAATGATTGTATACAAGACCGGAAGATGGACCACCTGCACCCCGTACGCGAGTTTAGTGGTGACGATCTGCTCTACGGACAGATGCGAGTGAATAGTCAGGGCCCGTCACCCGGGAACAGCAACAGCAACAGTAATGGTGGGAGTGGCAGTACCCATTCCGGGCAGCCTACGCCGTCGACTTCTTCGCTGCCTTACAATGAGTTTAGTCCGCCTAATATAGCAAGTACTGCTCAGTACGATACGAATCAGGTACCATACACTGGAGTGGGCGGTGGACAACAGCAATCGTGGGAGATGCCTTCGAGGGGTCCGAATGATATATCGAGTAAAGGCATGCCGCAGCAGCAGCAGGAGCAGGTCAGCCAGGGTACAGAATTCAACTTTGGCCGGACGGGTATGACGCCTGGAGCGACGGGGATGACGCCAGGGTCGGAGGCGATGTGGCAGAATAGTGGTAATGCGGATTGGATGTATGGGTGGGGCAATTGATTGACGAGTCTTCGATGTTTGCGTTATGAGCGAGGAAGTGCTGGAGTGCATCCGTTGGTCGATACCTATCATCGGGCATGGACAGCCGGCTCAGGTACGCGCCAGGAATTTATGGCCATGCTACGAGAATCTCAACACTTTGAACTACGAGACTGTCTTCACGGACGGACGTGCCCTTGTCGAGTGAACGCGATTGACTGCCTGATATCATTGTATGCCAAGTGTGCCGTGTTAAGGTGAGCCATACATGATGCTCTGCAGCAGCAACAATGGAGGCCATTGGCTTGGTGGGACAGGTACCTTGCAGTGACAGATCGCCTCCATCGCCGCAGCATGCACTTCATTGTGGGGGATCATGCAGCCCTGTTGACGCCCATGATCCTCGGATAGTGCTCGAACCTGGGAGAAGCATGCTACTGCTTAACATAGTATGTTCAGTCTGTCCTGAGAGACCTTCGCCGCGACGTCTTGCCCAAGATTCTGGTTCCCCAAGCTGAAATTTTGTCACCGCCGGCAGAACTGTGGTAGAATTCGTGGAAGGGGCACTGGAAATCTTGGGGAAGCCTGTTGTCAGCAACAAGTGTAAGCGCGTGGGCTGTGGCTGTGACCGTTACTTTGGGGTGGAAAAAATATTTTGGCTCTTACGTCGCTTGCTCGGCCTCGATCATCGATTTCCACAAGAAATTCCAAAGCTGCCGCAGCTCACTCTTGCCCTCGTGTGATCAATTCACACCTGCTCTTCACCTTCCACACATAAGTCTGCCTTCGCAAAAGGCACAAATACCACTCGCACCTGCCTGGCGACAGGTCTGCAGAACTTTTTGAGTGCATCGACGATACCCCGCCTCACAATTTTTGCCTTCTTGTGCATCGGCAGCCACGAGTCCGGATCGCACATTGCAACCTCAGTCAAAATTCGCTCACCTTCAGACCAACTTCTCTTCCTCTCTCGTCAAAGCAGATCAACGAGCCTGGCGCATCGCAAGACTCCGAGCTGTAAAGCCGCCAATCTGAACGCATCTCGGTTCTCTTTCAATCCTCTATGAGCCCTACGGATTTGCTACGCTTCCTGTCCAAGCCTGCAAAGTAAGTGTTTGCCTCTGCCTCTCTGCGCCATGACCGCAGGCTGACACTGTTTGCTCCTACAGGCCCAGATAACACCTGCTACGTGCGAAATACCTCCAAGACTATTCGAGACTCGACCCTAAGCCGTCCAAAGCGGTGATACTGTTGGTTGACGAGACTCAATCGACTGGACCAGACATATTGCCCACGATTCCACCCCTACAGGAGATCTTCTTCCTCCTCTCCTCCACCCGACCTCCCTAACACGACCCCTGAAAAGGTCAAGAGACAACGGATCCACGCATTGCTGCTGGCACCAGCCAGCCTCCACTTCAACCACAGATAGTGGGCCTTCTCTACTCAGGCGGACACCGCATTGTTCGTCTGGGCGGCAGATTGTGCTTCACCGGTCACTTGTGATCAGTGTCTAGATCAATCAACACCGTCTCTGCTCGTTCCTCTGTTGCTGGTGTTCGGCCAACCCGGAAAGAGGATATGGTAAATATCGGCATTCCCAACAACCATATTGCGTCTCCAACAGGATTCCTTGGGACGCCATCTCTGACTAGGTCTATCAATCACCATGTTGCTGAGGATCTGGACTCTACCAATGCCTTTGAAGGGCCCGAAAAGTTGCTAGAGGTGTGGTTTGCACCGTCACCGAATGACCTGACCAACTGTCGCCATGCGAACGGTCTCAAGGCCGTGCCCAAGGACGTGTGGACGCCTATGCTCGATCGTGTCAACTGCAAGGTGCTGTCCACAATCGAATCCGACGATGTGGATGCCTACCTCCTCTCCGAGTCGAGCATGTTCGTCTTTCCTCACAAGCTCATTTTGAAGACCTGCGGCACTACGACTTTGCTCCATGGGCTGGGTATGATTCTGGAGATTGCGGCGACTTATGGCGGCTTTCCAACCAACACAGCACCTCCAGGTCAGGGGATTAAGGACGCCGCTGCACCGTACCGCGTCTTCTACAGCCGCAAGAACTTCTTGTATCCTGACCGCCAGGTGGGTCCACATCGCAGTTGGCGAGACGAAGTGCGCCATCTCGACAAGCTCTTCCAGGGCGGCAGCGCGTATATGATCGGCAAGGTCAATGGCGAGCACTGGTTCCTGTACTTGACGGAGCCTTTCACCATGTTGACGCCTCCGGCTAGTCCGCAGAGCATCGAGATGCCTGAGACTGAAACGAAGATCCTCGACTTGCCGTCTTCGATGGTTTCTGATCGTGCCGCCAAGGTGTGCGAGGGAGAAGACGAGACGTTGGAGGTGCTGATGACCGACCTGGACGAAGAGAACGCCAAGCAGTTTTACCTCAACGAAGCGAGTGCGGTCGCTGAAGAGAGGTACAGCGGCGTTCAAGTCCATAAGGACGATACTATGGACGTTTTCGGGGACGTTGCGGACGTGAACGACAAAGGCTATCCTGCAGAGCTCACTACCGAAGGACATGCTTTGGGCACGGTCGTATCAGACAACTGTGGCCTCTCCAATATTTATCCCAAGGACAAGTACCCCGGCTCACGCATCGATGCGTATCTGTTCACTCCTTGTGGGTTCTCTGCAAATGGGGTCATCCCAGCTCCTGTAGGTGAGAAGGGTACGCACTACTTTACGGTCCACGTCACTCCTGAGCCAATCTGCTCTTACGCTTCATTCGAGACCAACGTGCCGTGTGGGCAGAGCGGACGCGACACCCAAGAGATCGTCCAGAATGCTGTTGACATCTTCAAACCTGGCCGGTTCTCCGTCACTCTATTTGAGGCCAAGACTAACTACGAGGAGCTCGATACTGCCGATGATGCCACACTGCTCAAGATTAGGGCTCTTGAGCGTCAGACCAAGATGCGCAGCGGCAAGATGGACGCCATCAAGGGCTATCGTCGCATCGATCGCATCGTTCATGATCTTGATGGGTACGACTTGGTGTTCCGCTACTACGAACGTAATGACTGGAAAGGAGGGGCGCCTCGCATTGGCGAGACTCTGTTTTAGAGGTACCGACTCGCAGTGATGAACGGGGTCAGGGTGGTGTTGGTGCTTGTGCTGGCAATGTCGTTCATTTACATATCCATAGCCGGCAGACGAGGCCGTGAATAACGATACCGAAGGCTGATACGCTGGTCTCATGCTAAACAGTCATGACCTAGCTGAGCTCTGCTTCATATAAGTATCATAATGGTCAGCTTCTAATACTCATGAGCACTCTTCCATGGCGGCAACAAGATACACAAGCACCCCTTCCCTCTTCTTGCTGTTTGAGCGAAGTGTCGATGCGATCGCCTCTCCTTATACACGTTGGTCTGAATCTTGCCTGAAGCAAGGCAACTGCCAGGCGAAATTGGGGGAACCTTACCGCTGGCGTCGCCTGAATTGCGCCTAACCGGTTATTGCCGCTTAGGCTTTGGATCTCCAAATGATTCATTCGCGCTCCTTCGCTACTTCCTCGATGGATATCGAGTTTCTTCGAACTCATTGACATTTTCAGAACATCTTTACATTTATTGCGAAGTGCAGGTTAAGATGTTACGTACGACTCGATGCTTGTGAGGCTCCACTAGACCTCGCGCGGCCGCAACATTCACACCCTCACTTACGCCTCTGCGACTCAAACCTCTCATATTCGTAACGCAACACGATCATATTAGCCTACACCGCACCACCCAACCCACCCACCACACGCACACCACAATGGCATTCTCCCCGCCCCCGCCAACAACCTCCTCCCTCCCGAACCCCAGAAAGCGCCCTTCGATATCGAGCACCGTCTCCGCGGCCGCAGCCAAACGCGCCAAATTACACCCTCTGCGCCAAACGTCCTTCCCTGCCGCACACCTCAACTCATCCGCCATCGACACCAGTCGCTCCGCCGTCTCCGCTAGATCAGAGACAGGGAGTGCGTTCAGCGGTACTTCGTCGAGACTACCCGGTGGCGGCAGCAGTGTAAGAGGCCGAGGCCGCCCTAAGAAGGACAAAGGCCGTATACCTTCGCGGGAGCCGGAGGGTACGGCCTCGCAGACCGGCGGAGCAGGCAGACCACGCCCAACCGGCCGCGGCCGAACCGCGAAATCAGTAATCAGCGCCCCCGCGGGTGAGGATGGCGACGACGAACCCAATGAGGATGAAGACGATTCAGACGAAGAAGGGTCCGACGAAGAAAACGCCCTCGCCCTGGCCGACGAGTTCGAAGCCGACAAACTCCTCCAACAACGAGAACGCCGCCTTGCATCGACCCTCACAGGTGATGCAGAGCAGCGCTATGAAGCGTTCAGAGGGATGAGGCTGGAGAAGAAGACCGTCAGGAGGATCGTGAATGCCGTGATGAGCCAGAGCGCGAATGAGAAGGTCGTGTTGAGTATCGGGTTCACGGGGAAACTGTTCTTGGGTGGGATCGTGGAGGGGGCGCGGGTCGTTCAACAGGAGTTCGCGCAGGCGTACGACGAGACCCGGGAAGTGGAGAAAGCGTGGAGGGTAGAGGAGTTGGCGCGCCTGAAGGCGGTCATTGAGCGGGAGAAAGAGGAAGGCGCAGTACGCATGGACGACAAGGACAGAGTGCTCGTTACCAGAGATATCGCGCGGCTAGAGAGGGAGGTGAAGGAGTATATCCCGAATCCGCATCGGGGAGGGTTACTGCCGGATCATTTGAGGGAGGCGTTGAGGCGGTATAGGGCTACGGGAGAGGGCTTTTCGGCGGGGGATCAGGGGAGTGCGCATGCGCTGTTGGGCGTTCCGGGGGGTTGTGTGAGGAGGTTGGGTGGGAGGCGGTTGTTTCGGTAATTAATGGTTGGTTGGGAGAGCAGGCGCGCTGTCCCAATCGACTACGTATGAGCCCTTGGCGGCGCTGCCATAGCAGCGGATGGATGAGTGGACGTCAAGCGCACGCACAGAAGATCAAGAAGCAGCATGCTATCGACAGCCCTGGCTACCAGTACGCTCCATGGAAGCCATCTGAGAGGAAGCGACGCATGACTATACTATCAAGGAAGCGTAAAGCTGCGCAGGTGTCATTGTGCTAGGTCTCCGGGTCCAAATTGACAAGCGCCTAGTTCACTATCTTTTCACTATCTTCTCGGAAGAGCTAGCTACCACGCCTGTTTGCGCTGCTCACAGTCAGTCTGATCATAATGATGCCCAGACCAACTCGATCTTCTCATCCATAACCTTCGAGTTGAACCACTCCAGAATCTCGATCTTGTCGTGACAGCACGTTGCGCCATTGAGAACATCGGCCCTCACTGCTGCAGGCACAGCAGCGTACAACTCCCAGGTCGCGAGGTTGCGCGCGATGCACTGTCGCAGACCGAGGCCCCAGGGGATCGCGTCGCGACTCATCTCGTCTGTTGGGTTTAGCCACCGCTCGGGTCTGAATTCGTGTGGATCGGGGAAGGTGGTCGGGTTGAAGTGTAGTTCGAATGGTGTGCAAGACACCTCTGTGCCATCCGGGAAATATGTGCCCTTGAAGGTCCAGCCGCCTCTGGGGACGACGCGCGGGAGACGGGAGGGGTTGGCCATGGATATCCTCAGGCCTTCTCTGATGACGCCGCGGAGGTAGGGCAGGGATTGAATGTCGGTCGTGTCTGGTGGGTGGGTTTTGAGCTCAGAGCACAGGCGAGTGTATGTCTCAGGGTGCTTTGCAAGCATGAACAGAATCGTCGCCAGGTTCATGCCCGTGCTGTCGGTGCCGGCGAACATCAAATCTTTGCACTGCGCCTTGACTTCGCTGACGTTGAAGCCCGCGTCGAGCAATTTTCCTTGGTACGTTGCCTTCCCCTGTTGTTTCTCGGACACAGTCGTATCGACGACTTCCTCCACAAAAGCATCCACAACGCCAATGCTCTCGAAGACCTTCCAGTCCGGATACAGCTTTGACTCCGCCCACGCAAGCCAATTGAATGCCCAGGTGGGCAGATACCAGTAGCGGCCGACGGCGACGAAGCTGTTGACCATCCCACTTGCCGAAAGCTCTTCGTGTCCTTCGCTTTGAGCGTCGTTGGGCTGAGTCAACCCACCGTACTGCTTCCCGAAAAGGTAAGACGATACAACATCCACAGCCAGTGACCGTGCGAGGTCAAGCACATTGACAGGCCGACCTGAACGAGCAGCCGCGCGTATCCGATCTATCCATTGGGTGATGCAGCTGTCGATAACCCCTTGCCCTTGTCGTAGATCAGCGGTACTGAACAGCGCGGCTACTGCTTTCGCCCTCGCTGCTCTCGGAGCGTTGTCTAGCTCCGAGAAGATCGAGGCGTGGCCGTCGATGTCGAAGTTGCGATAGAAGGAGGCTTTGCGGAAGCCGCTTCTGTCTACATAGGTCGTTTGAAGAGCCTCTCCATCCGCAATGTCGACGGAAGATGGACCCGTGCGGACGATAGGACCGTACTTCTGGTGCAGCTTGTGAACGGCGGTACACTCGTCGCCGATCCAGGCGTGGTAGACGAGCCAGAGGGATGACAGGCGCGGCAGGAAGGGGCCTGGGATGCGGGAGAGGGAGTGGGCTGGCGACAGACGGTAGATGGATCTGATAACCAGGTAGAGGAGAGTGAGGAGCGTAGTGGTGTAGGCGGCTTGGAGGAGGATCATGGTGGTGATGGCGACGGGATGGTCAGGTCAAGTTGTATGGCTCACATGATGTCCAGGTATTCGGCCATGATATCGAATTGATTTGAGGTGCAAATTGTGACTCAATTTGGTATCACCTCGAGTTCAAGTTGACGTTGTCATGATGGTGGAGTTCGAGGCAATCGGAGGCGGTTTGTCCTTCCCCGTACCTGATATGATGTAGAGTCGCTGCACCTGCTGTCGGCCGATTCGATCCTTCCGGAAGCATGAATTCGCGAACTACAGTACATTCGCGGCACCTATCGTACCTGCCAATCGAGCAGCTCGGGACATATCCTAGATAATGATAAAGACTCGGTATGGTGACCGACCTGCGCCTATCTCCAGATGGCGGACAAGAGCGTGGTCCATCTCCAACGTGGGATGTCCCAATCTGCCCACCTTAAGATATCGTTGATATAGCCTAAGAAGCCATGTGTGTCTGTCCCGTCTGACGCAGAAAGATTTTACGGCAGTGAAAATTCGCTATGGCGCCCAACGGAACAAATGGCGCGAATGGCGCGAATGGCGCGAATGGCACCACGCCGTCACGCAAGATCGTTGTTGCTGGCGCTCAGCTTGGTCCCATTGACATGACAACACCCAGATCAGATGTGCTTGACCGTTGCTTCAAGTTGATGGACGAGGCAAAATCCAAGAACGTCAAGTTGATTGTCTTCCCAGAGATCGCACTTACCTCGTTTTTCCCACGCCACCTGATCCAAGATCCGGATGAGTTGGAGACATTCTTCGAACAGGAGGTGGAAGGTGACCCGACAAAAGCACTCAACATGAAGCCACTCTTCGACAAAGCCCGAGAGTACGGCATCGATGTCAGCATAGGATACGCTGAATGCGCAGACCCAACCTTGACGCCTCACAAGCACTTCAACACCGCGATCTACTATTCCGCCAAGGCAGACAAGATCGTCGGCAAGTACCGTAAAGTCCACCTACCTGGCACATTCGAGCCATACGAGCGCAAGGACGCCACGAACCAGCTTGAGAAGCGGTACTTCGCGCCAGGCAATCTCGGCTTCAAGGCGTTTCGCGTCCCAGGCCTCGTTGAAAACGCAGCCACCAAGTCCTCCGGCCAGGAAGCCAACAGTGCGGACACTATCGGTCGCGGCGACCCAATCGTCGGCATGATGATTTGCAACGATCGCCGCTGGGCGGAAGCCTGGCGCGCATATGGCCTGCAGGGCGCCGAGCTCGTCCTCGAGGGCTACAACACCACAGGCTGGGCACCCGAGCTGCTGGGAACGAACCCCAAGAATCAGACGAAGGAGCAGGTCAAGGAGGAAGCCATCTTCCACCACAAGCTGTCCGTACAGCATGGCAGCTACACCAACGCTTGCTGGAGCGTTAATGTGGCAAAGTGCGGATTGGAAGATGGGAAGTACCCGTTGATCCCAGGGAGCTGTATTGTAGATCCGGACGGGGCGATTGTAGTTGAGGCGAAGACGGAGGACGATGAGCTGTTTGTGTGGGAATGTGATTTAGATTTGTGTAAACGGGGGAAGGGGAAGGTGTTTGCCTTTGAGAGGCATCGCAGGACGGAGGCTTACGGGATATTGGTTGAGCAGACTGGGGTTAAGGAGCCGGAGCTTTTGTAGGCGGATTGACAGCTTGACGTTCTCGTAGAAGCGTCATCGAACGTTGTTATCCAAGTGTCACCCAGCAGCGACCGCTTTATTTGTCCAAGAATATGGTCAAGGCGAATGCGTGCATGACGAATCGAAAATGTAGACGGCAAGGAGAAACAACCTGTGCATTGTACGGTACGATGTCTCGTGTTCCTGGCAAACCTTCTTTCGGCCCCCTGAAATTGCTGTCTCTGAATCGCATCGAGCTCCGATAAGGCAATCTTGGCATTTATAAATAGCTGCATCATCGTCGCCAACTTCTTGTCCGTTCTTCATTTCTTGCTCCGCGCTCGAGCATATTGCAATATTGGACACGGAGCAGACTGGTGTTGAGACGCACCATCCGGATCGCCCAGTATACAACTACACACTACTCTATAGCCGCCGTTTGTGCTTTCACAACATAGCGCCAGATTTCAAGGTTTGATCGATACAGAAGCCTCGGCTTGCCGAAGAAGTGCAAACGTCCCACAGACTCGGGACGCAACCAAATCTTGAAATGTCAGACCCGCACCCGATGGCTCTTCGCCCAGGCGGCTCGCCGTCACCATCGCCAGACCCGGTCCAGCAGCAACAACATCAGCAGAGCCGCCAATCCTCCGCACAGCAACCCTCCCAGTACGGTGGACAGCCAACAGCATCGACACCTCAGTATGGCGCGGGCGCGCCCTTGAATCGACCACAGAGCAATAACCAACAACCTACCAACTTCAGCACTCGCTTTTCGAGCGCAAATTTCCCGTCACCTGTCGAAGCAGGTTCAGGACAATCTCCCATTTCACCCGCCCCAAATCCATTTGTGGATCACCAACAGAACCACTCCCGCTCTCGTAGCAGCACCGCCGGTCAATCCAGTCAATACAACCAGTACCATCCCAACACCAATACCGATGGGCCGCCACTACAACCTCAACACTCGGGCTATGTCTCCCCCTCCAACGGCGCTGCTCTGCAACCAACCACATCCCGTCCAACCTCCCGCTCGACCATGAACACAACCACCCCATCGCGCCCAACAACCGCAAAGTCTCCCTTCAGCACCCCCATCTCCGCCCCACCTCGATCGCGCCCCGCGCAAATCCTCCTCATCAACCCCAACTCCACACGCAGCATGACCGACAACATGCTCGTGCACGTCCGGCCCTCCCTCCCCGCCAACGTCGAACTCACCGGGTACACGGCGCCCTACCCTTCCCCGCTGGCGATCGAATCCGCTACTGACGCGATCATGTCTACTGAAGCCTGCCTGCGCGACCTCGCTAAGCACGCCGCGCCTAATGGGGAGACGATTCAGAACTTTGACGGGTTGATCGTGGCGTGCTACTCTGCGCATCCGCTGATCGATGCGTTGCGGGAAGCGTATGACGTGCCTGTTATCGGGATCATGGAGGCGAGTCTGTACGTGGCGCGCATGTTGGGTGCGCGGTTCGGGATCGTGAGTACGAGTTTGCGGTCGAAGTTTAAGCAGGAGGACGCCGTGGAGGCGTATGGGTTGTCGCATTTCTACGTTGGGTCGGAGGCCACACAACTTGGTGTGCTAGACCTCGATGCGAAGGGGAGCAGCGCGGGACAGGAAGTGAACAAGCGGGTGGCGCACTGTGCGCGGGCGCTGGCGGCGAGGGGCGCGGATACGATTTTGTTGGGGTGCGCGGGGATGACAGAGGTGATTAGGGCGGCGAAGGATGGAGTCAGGGAGGAGGATGGGCGGAGGACGGTGAATGTCATTGATGGGGTGGAGGCTGCTATTCCAGCTGATGAGTGGACTTGTGGGGATGGCGGTGCCGACGAGTAAGAGAGGGTTGTATAAGGGGGAGAGGGAGGGGCGGCGGATGAGAGGGCAGAACTGGTTGTGAGTGGTTCGGTCATGATAGTGTACTGAAGGGATTACGTGCTTGCTTATGGGCCAGTTGCAGCGGCTGTCGTGCTAGAGCGAATGATGAGTGAGTGCTATGAATGGCGATATGTATAGTCAACAGCAAGCACAGATATTTTGGGACAGACATACACACGCTTACATGAGAATACTGTCAGTGCATGGCCACGAGAGCTTACTGAGACTCTGAGTGAACTAGAGCATGTCGCTGTACGCTGCCTGCGAACCCATGGACTGGGTGTCTTGCCATTACGAAGCAGTCACTGCCTGGAACAAGTCAATGCCAAGACTTTCCATTTTCGGGGTCTTGGCAAAGCAATTCCCATCCCACACGATTCGATATGACCAAAAACAACTCCTACACCATTCTACAACCTCCCTCGACGCCGCACAGCTCCTCGCTGTCGCAAAAAGCAATGAAGAGAGTGGGATTCGAACCCACGCGGGTTGCCCCATGAGAAATCTAGTGAGCTAGGATTTAAGCTGTACGCTTGAGTCCCACTATGAGAGAATGAATCAGTTATGAAGTTCCTGAAGTTGCTTCAGGGGTGAGAGCTCACCGCCATAACCGCTCGGCCATCCTCCCGACCAGGTTGAAGGAATGTGTGTCGATTTCGACGCCATTTCAGGCGCAGATTTGGCGGTCAAAGGTATATATACTACAAAAGCGCTGCCCCCGCAGCTTGCCTAAAATGGCAACTCCAACGGCCTTCGCAATAAGCCGCAAGGGTCCAATTCGAAGACCTTCGGGCATATGTGGGGAGGTGCAAAGGCGCTCTGAATACCGCTGCTACCTGATCAGCTCTCTTGACGACAGTACACGTTGGGGAGCATGCTGAAAGCATAAAGCATGGAGAACGTCACAGCTGAGCACATCCCAGGTTTGCCCGTCTGTGATTGCACGTGTCCCAAACTCCCAGTCATCAAGGAGTCGAGTCAGGACAGTCCTGTACCGGGGACGAAAATTCGGACGAGTGTCCTGTCCCTGGAATGTCCTAGCATGGAATTGACGATCAGTTGTCACTTATTGCCGAAGGCAACAATGCGGCGTTATGACATTGCACCTTGGCAATCAAATTGATAATTACGATGCGAGTCTGGCACCATTGAATGCAGTTGCCACAACCTCGCCACCGTGGAAGTAGAACGAGAAGTTGCGACCAAGAACAAGACCAAATTCGGAAAGGCGCCGTCCAAGCCCGTCTCTCTCCCATCGTACTCTCCCTAACGTAAGCACCGCATTTCAGGCCTTCGTCCTCTTCACATTACCAGCAACGGCTGAGTTCGAGTGCGCATCGTCCTACGAGACCGAGATTCGTATCCAAGCTGCTGCTAGGGGGGCCGCTGTGCTGGAAGAGGCCGTGGGAATGTCGCACACAATGAGTAACTCTACTTCGCCGGCAGCGAACGAGGGACCGCATGATCATAGTCAGGGTCCCCCACGCAAGAAGATGCGGAGTACGTACACGATGAACCTACGTATACATGTGCAATCTAACGGACGCAACAGAGGGGACTAAGAGCTGTCTGGAATGTAGGAGGAGAAAGATCAAGTGTACATTTGAGGTCGGAAGGACCGCCATCTGCAATGAATGCTACGCCCGGGGCTCGACCTGTATCGATCAAGAGCATGGCGACATACAGACATATGCACAGCAGACCGCAGCAGAGCAATCCTCGTACAGCTTGCGAGAGAGAGTGACGCAGCTTGAAGATCTTGTCAAAAATGTCTTGAATCGCCTACCAGAGGGCCAGAATGGGGAGAGCCCAACGATTGACCGCACTCAGGTAGATGCGCAGGCCGCAGAAGTTCTCAAGAGTCTCAAGACTGGCGCCGCACCGACATCTCCGGCAGCAGAGGAGTCGATATACTTGCCAGGAGGCCTTCGAGATGAAGCGCCTGCTTTGTCACTGTTCGACAATGCCGTCATCAGCCGCAAGGACTCAGCGCCAGCCATGTCTCGGTCACAGTACAACAAGTCAAAAACTGTCATCGCAGCACTGAATCAGCTGCTGCCATCTCCGCATGATCTTGATATTATACTGGAGTCTTCGGGAGAGTGGTGGACAATCTGGCGCAAAATGTTCCCACAGATCACGGATCGCAGGTGTGAGACATATAAGCAATCGGTCTCTCATTCGTTGAGATCAGACAAGCCGGCAGAAATCGCGAAGATCATGCTTTGCTTAGCCATCAGCATACACCAGATGCCCAACGGCTTCGACTGGAAACGGCTACAGCTGAAAGATACTCGATCACAATTTATCGAGAAGTATGTCTCGACGGTAAACAAGCTGGTTGTTTGCGACGACGAAATTGCCGCCACGGTCGAAGGTATCGAATGCATGGCTCTTGAGGCGAAGTATCAGGTCAATATGGGCCGCCCTCGGCGAGCCTGGCTTCTCTATACTCGCGCAATCAGCTTCGCCCAACTCCTAGGCTTCCATCGGCTAGCCAATCACCCTGACAAGACGAGCAATGACTACAAACGACAGGTCAGCATCTGGACACACCTGGTTCTTGGCGATCGATTCATGTCACTAGTTCTCGGTCTACCTTACTCAGTGCCTGACGCCTTCTGCACGCCTTACATGCATAACGAAGGCTCCTTAAAAATCAACGATGCAGAAAACTACATCCAACATATGCTGGAGCTTGTGGGTCGCGTAGTCGATCGCAATCAGTCGGTCACTCCGATGGCATATTCGGCCACGCTGGCCCTGGACCGGCAGCTGGATGATCTTGCTGCTGCCCAGGATCCTTCATGGTGGACCACAGAAATGATCCCAGGTCAGCTCGTGGAAGACCACTTCGATCGATTACAAGCACAATTCTTCCATCATCAAGTCAAAGTACTACTTCACATGCCGTTCATGCTACGGCCACATAATGCGCACGACAAGCGGTATCAGTACTCCCACACGCAGGCTTTGGACGGTGCTCGAGGCATGATTCGGTACTACGAAGCTCTGCGGGTGAACACTGCCGTTGGGCCGTACATCTGCAAGTTGCTGGACTTCCAGACGTTCACTGCTGCGATGCTACTCGTTCTCAACTTGTGCGGATATTCCACCCAACATCGGCAACTCGCAACAGCACTACAGCCCGACTTGGAGCAAGATCAGCGCGATTCAGAGTTGATTGATCTGACAATATCTCTGCTTCGCGGCGCTGCAGAAGAGGTCGGCGGCGTTGTAGCTGCACAGTCAGCCCAAGCACTCGAGATGATTGCTCGGGTCCGGCACATGACCCCAGAAATGGCCAAGGCCTGCTCTGCCGAAGAAATGGAACGTGCCACATGCCAGGTATCCATACCATATTTCGGCACAATCACAATCGGTGCAGGCAAGCAGTTCGTCCCCATCAAGCCAGGCACATATCCCAAGCCTAGCGACAAGCCTCCAAGGTCTGCCCCTCCAATGAATCAGAACACTGGCCTCCCAACTCCTCCATCATTGGCTTCCACGAGCTCGACGTTACCGTCGCCAGTGACTTCGAACCTCGACCGAACGAACAGTCTGGCATCCAAGCCACCTGATTGGGCAGGCACAGACTATGTTGCTCCAGGTCTAGGTCAGCCATGGCCCGAAGATGACCCATTTGTGCAATTCGACCCAATGATGGCTTTTCCTCCTGGTGATTGGCCAACCACAAATTCGAGTGGTGAGAGCTCGGGCTTTACGCCGCAGGCATTCACGAACACACCAGACCAGATGGGTATGAGCAGTGCGCAAGGATTTCCCTTCCAGACAGGAGCGTTTCCGTTCAGTACGGGCGGATTCAATGGTAGTATAGAGCTTGATCAGGGCTGGGACTTTTGGGGCGCGGCCCCTGTGATGCAGTAGTGTTGCGAGGCGGGCTGTATCTGGCACCGTATACTAATCTACAATGTGGATCAACTCCATGTGGCATGCCCTTGTAATTACCAGTATAGTGCAAGCGACCAACGTCACCTTAAGCGCATCAGTGGACGTATGAGGCGTCCGAGCCTCGTAAGAGTCGCTACATGTGTTTAACATTGCATGTAAAGCGCAGGGCAAAAGAGGCAGGATGTCAGCCCTAGGTCCCCGACGTCATTTGGGCACCTGGGCAGGCCAGAAACAGATGCACACCCACGCGCATGTCGTGTACCTCCGCTTAGCACACTACCTCGGCATCAAACGTTGCTGAGCTATCCACCAATCGAGATTCATTGTCAAACATGCAGTTGTCGATTGTGTACGCTGACTTGTTCACGACAGGTGCGTCCCAAGGTCGCTTTCTCCACGTCTTTCCAATCTGGAAATCCTCCGCCTTTCAAGGACAAAGCCCGGAGTCCATGTCAAACTCCCTCTAACTCCTGACTTGCCACTCCACCGGCGCGATGTTAGACCAGAGCTTATGTCGTCCCAAGACCCGAGGTCGTACGTAACCAGGTACTGAGTCGTAACAGATGAGTCTCAAGGCAATCATATTCACATACCGTCGCATCTACTTGCTACGAGGTCCCCAGGTCCCGCATCTTGGCAGCAAAAACGGCCGCCTGCCCCGCTCTGACTCGCAAGAAGAAGAGTAGCTGAGACAGAGCGTGGTGGGTGGCGGCTATGGTTAAGGTGCAGGCTACACCGCTGAGACAGGACTTTCGTAAGGCATTGCAGAACTCATACCAGCTTAGGTAGGTATCGTTCGGTCAACTGCACGGCGCAGTC